>NC_091283.1:544784055-545384055 GCF_032444005.1 Ranitomeya imitator | reverse complement strand
TGATTTTTTAGACATATTTTTTGTAAGAAATGTAAGAGAACGGTAAATCCTACAAATGAAGGAATGCAGTGCATTACAGTACAGATCCAATTTAAAACTGTCTCTTTTGTTATATTTCATTTCTTGTCGAAGCAAAACTAAGAGTCTTAAAACACATTTCTGGAACTGTTTTTAAAAGGGACATTTTGTCCTATTTTTGTGGCTTCTGCTTAGTTTTGTGATCAGTAATGTCACGTCTGCTACAGCCCCCAGGGTTTCCACTAACCTATCCAAAACAGTGTCTGAGGTTATTTTATGTACAGTGTGTTTAATCCGGTTTTCTTAAACACCCTCGCAAAAATGAAGCAACACGTCCACTAAGTCGGTTCTCACAGCCGATGACTTTTTGCACTACATGAAACCTATCAGCCTTGAAAGGTTATATAATAACTCATTCGGATTAATGGAAATTTCCAGTTTAATTAGAAGCCATCACATAGAAAAGGAAATTGTTTAGCATATACAGACAAGGCCAGATTTACATCTCATGCCGGCCTAGACATTGGGATTGAGTGTGCCCCATTTTTCTTGTTCCTACTTTTCAGAATACAATGTTTATCCATTAAGATCAGATCATGATCATCCTTCAAAAAGAGCCTGAAGACCTACCTCTTCCGACAAGCCTACAACCTGCAGCAACCACCGATCGACCAAACCGCTGCATGACCAGCTCTATCCTCGCCTACTGTATTCTCACCCATCCCTTGTAGATTGTGAGCCTTCGCGGGCAGGGTCCTCTCTCCTCCTGTACCAGTTATGACTTGTATTGTTTAAGATTATTGTACCAGTTTTTATTATGTACACCCCTCCTCACATGTAAAGCGCCATGGAATAAATAGCGCTATAACAATAAATAATAATAATAATAATGTAACAATATCCACCAGTGACAGCTTACTTACCCAATGATAACTGCAGTGGTACTTTTATTTGTTTATTTCTGCACACATACTCCCTATGTTTAGGTAAAACTTCTTTCGTGCAAGTGGATGGCGATGCTGGTGCAATACTCACACTTTACGGGTTCAGCATTGAGTTTCCACCACTCCTCCCTTTTATTATCTGCATAGCTTTCTTGTCAACACTGCTGCAGCCAATAAGAAAGCTCAGCAGTTCTGGCTGTGTAGATGGCACAAGCCTATCAGAACCGATGACTTTTCTGATTACATGACATCAGCACTGTAGGCAATAACAGACACCTGGAGCAGTGACAGGAATTCTAGACCAGGGGATGGTGAGTAAAAAACTGTTTATTAAAAAAAAAAAAAACTGCACCTGGGTACAGGGGTTTTCTGAAACCAGAAAACCTCTTTAAGCAATTGCTTTATCTGGGTGGCAGCAGCTACTTTTTAATAAAAGGAAAAAAATGCTCTCATTATAACTCTGTCCCGGGCACTCAGGTGCCTGGTGATAAATACAGTATAGATTAGTAATAGGGAGGAGCGTGCACTAAAATGCTTGGATGCTCGTTGCTCGAACCGAGAAATTCCTAATACCTAATTCCCAAATTAGAGCATTTTTTCCAGCAGAACCTGCAAGGAGGATTGGAGGGCAGTGAAAATGTTGAAATGGATGGAAAAAGTGCTGAATAGTAGGACAGCCGCATGGGGAAGACCGCTGGAACCATCCTTGACTCCCAGATTGCTGCTGAGAACAATGGTGTCACACTTTTACTGAAATAAAACATTTAAAATTGAAAAGAAATTGGAGTGTATATGAAAAAAATATTAAGAAACCTTCTTTCCTGCATAATGTCTTGCATATAAGGCAAAATATGAAAAGGAATTAAAAATCCCAAATTTTAATTTTATTTAAAAAAATTGGAAATTTCAGTGTAATTTATGAAAGAAGCAAGAACTGCCAAAAATTTCATGGAAGAGGACCCAGATACACTGTGTATTAGATATAAAGGAGGGCCTCATACACATTTTGTTCAAAAAGTTATATAGTGGTACTCCTAGATAGAGATCAGCAAGCCTTTTAAGGTTTGGATTGGCGAACTTCACGATGTTTGACGAACAGTTCACCAATCTTATCCAAACCCCATTTAATTCAAATAGAGGTAAAACCAAACCATAGACAACACCTTAAGGGGGCCCAAATGCTGCCAAAACAGCTCAAATTAGGGGCAAACACCAGGAAAAGTGGCATCATTTGACCCAGAGTACAAATAATATAATTGCAAGGCATGGATGCATTGGACAGTGCCTGAACAGGGCTAGGACTAGCTTTCTAGCTTAAACTTGATCAGTAACAGATGAATAAGAAACAGATGTAGGCCTGGTGCTCTAAGAGGCCTGCCAAATTCAGGCAACACACATGAAGGAGACCCAACTTGGAGTCCAAACGTTTCCAAAAATTAGAGGCAGACACCATGAAAAGTAGCATCAATTGACCCACAGTAGAAATTTTACAGAGGCGCAGCAGTCAGGCATGGGCCATGCATGAGACAGGGTCAGGGCCAATATTTACAGCTTTGAAATCAAGTTGAAATCAGGAGATGGATTCAGTCAACACACATAAAGGAGACCAAACTTGAAGTCAAAACTTTTCCAAAAATTAGGGGCAGACACCAAGAATAGTGGTATCAATTGACAAACAGTAGAAATGCTATAATGGCGCAGCATGGATGTATAGGACAGGGCTTGGCCCAGCATTTCTAGCTTACACATTGATTAGTAAGAGGTGGATGAGTAACAGGTATAGGCCGGGTGCTCTGAGGCCCTTTCCTACTACAGGCAACCCACCAGATGGAGATCCAAGTTGGAGTCTCCACATTTCAAAAAATATTTGGCACACACCACTAAAGTGGCATCAAGTTCCACAGAGTAGAAATAGTATAATAGTGGTCTGGGACCGCTGTGACTGGGGTGCAAAAGTCATTGGAGAACCATGACTTGTTCATCTTGATGAAAGTTAGGAGCTTTACACTTTCATGGAAAATCCGGATGATCGTATACATCAGGACAGCACCAGCAGCGCTGAATTTACATTCTGAACAAACGCTGGCTGATGGGCATGACAAAAACTCCAAGGTGTGACTGACGAGCTCTGGCCACTCTTACATTTTTGAAGACCAAAATGCAAAACGGTCAAATCCCCCCGATTGCATTAATATTGAGCTCGAGATACTCCTGCACCATCTTCTCCTGTCATTCACTATGTGTCAGACCTGTACTCTGTTCTGCTGGTGCATGGGATGGTCTAAAAAAATGTGTGAAACGACTTACAGAAATTACTTCTGCCACTTACTCTACTGGTAAAGTTTTTGCATTGACGATGCGGTTCCCGGGGTTTGAAATCTAAAACTGTGATGCACAATGTGTGCCTCACTGCTGTCTTGGGGAAAACCACTCTTAAGATTGTCTACAAGAGTGTTTTTATACTCCAGCATGCACGTGTCCCTTTCCAGGGGGAAGCATCTGGCAAAATTTACTCTTGTACTGTGAATCAAACATAGTGGCATACAGAGGTCAGCACTAATTCTAATCCTAACAATACGAGCAATGGGGATTATGGGAGATTGGTACAAAACAGCAGACAAGTCCACTATTAACAGCTGATGGACTCTCAATCAACCCAACTATAGCAGGTAAACAAGTAGAGGTTCTGTGGCTGAAGACCTGCGTGAGAATATTTGCCATGGTGACTGTTGTGAATTCCGCTCTTGGGCTCCCTCCGGTGGTTGCAAGTGGCACTTTTGTGAGTTCTGCTCTTGGGCTCCCTCCGGTGGTTTTAAGTGGTATGGCTGCTCCTTGGATTTAGCAGTCTGCAGCTGCTTCCACTGATTGTCTTTCTGCTCGGCTATTTATGCCTGGCCCTTCCCTTCAGCCAGTGCCACTTGTCAATGGTTCCTGGTTGGATTCACATCTCTCTTGGATTTCCCTGTTATCCTGACCAGTTCAGCAAAGTTAAGTCCTTGCTTGCTCTTTTCTGTCCACAGGTTGTGGACTTATCCGTTCTGTGCTTTCTATGTTTTGTCCAGCTTGTCAGTATGGATTAATTCAGTGAAGCTGGAAGCTCTGGGAAGCAGATTTACCCTCCACACCTTTAGTCAGGTGTGGAGATTTTTGTAAACTCTGTGTGGATTTTTTGTAGTTTTTTATACTGACCGCACAGTATTCCATCCTGTCCTATCTATCTAGCTAGACTGGCCTCCTGTGCTACATCCTGGTTTCATTCTGTGTATGTCTTTTCCCTCTCCACTCACAGTCATTACTTGTGGGGGGCTATCTATCCTTTGGGGATTTTCTCTGAGGCAAGATAGTTTTCCTGTTTCTATCTTTAGGGGTAGTTAGTTCTCAGGCTGTGACGAGGTGCCTAGGGAGTGTCAGGAGCATCCCACGGCTACTTCTAGTGTTGTGTTGAGCTTAGGGACTGCGGTCAGTACAGGTTCCACTTCCTTCAGAGCTCCTCCCATGTTGCTCCTAAACCACCAGTTCATAACAGTACAAGTGGCCAAAAATGAATAAAATGCATCTCAAAAGAAGGAAAAAAAAATTCTGAGCCATTTTTTTTTTCTGTGCTCTGTTTTGTCTTTTTTTTCCTCTTGATCTCTGGGTGGTTCAGGATTTATGCTCTGGCATGGATGTTCAGGGTTTGTTTTCTCGTGTGGATCAACTTTCTGCAAGAGTACAGAGTATCCAAGATTATGTTGTCCAGACTCCGGCTTTGGAGCCTAGAATTCCTACTCCTGATTTGTTTTTTGGGGACAGATCCAAGTTTTTGAACTTTAAAAATAACTGCAAATTGTTTTTTGCTTTGAAACCCCGTTCTTCTGATGATCCCATTCAGCAAGTTAAAATCATCATATCCTTGCTGCGTGGTGACCCTCAGGACTGGGCATTCTCCCTTGAATCAGGGGATCCGGCATTGCTGAATGTAGACGCATTTTTTCAAGCGCCCGGATTATTGTATGACGAACCTAATTCTGTGGATCATGCAGAAAAAATCCTGTTGGCCCTGTGTCAAGGTCAGGAAGCGGCAGAATTATACTGCCAGAAATTTAGGAAATGGTCTGTGCTCACTAAATGGAATGAGGATGCTCTGGCTGCTATTTTCAGAAAAGGTCTTTCTGAAGCCCTTAAAGATGTTATGGTGGGCTTCCCTACGCCTACTGGTTTGAGCGAATCTATGTCTCTAGCCATTCAGATTGATCGGCGTCTGGGCGAGCGCAAAGCTGTGCACCATATGGCAGTGTCCTCTGAGCAGAGTCCTGAGCCTATGCAATGTGATAGGATTTTGACTAGAACAGAACGGCAGGAATTCAGACGTCAGAATAGGCTGTGTTTTTACTGTGGTGATTCTGCTCATGTTATTTCTGATTGCCCTAAGCGTACTAGGAGGGTCGCTTGGTCTGTTACCATCAGTACTGTGCAGCCTAAATTTCTTTTATCTGTGACCCTGATTTGCTCATTGTCGTCCTTTTCTGTTATGGCATTTGTGGATTCTGGCGCCGCCCTGAACTTAATGGACTTAGAATTTGCCAAGCGCTGTGGTTTTTCCTTGGAACCTTTGCAGAGTTCTATTCCCTTAAGGGGGATTGATGCTACGCCATTGGCCAAGAATAAACCTCAGTACTGGACACAGTTAACCATGTGCATGGCTCCAGCACATCAGGAAAATATTCGTTTTTTGGTGTTGCATAATTTGCATGATGTTGTTGTGCTGGGTTTTCCATGGTTACAGGAACATAATACGGTGCTGGATTGGAAAACTATGTCTGTGACTAGTTGGGGTTGTCAAGGGGTACATAGTGACGTTCCTTTGATGTCAATTTCCTCTTCCCCCTCTTCTGAGGTCCCTGAGTTTTTGTCGGATTTCCAGGATGTATTTGATGAGCCCAAGTCCAGTTCCTTTCCTCCACATAGGGACTGTGATTGTGCTATTAACTTGATTCCAGGTTGTAAGTTCCCTAAGGGCCGACTTTTCAATCTGTCTGTGCCAGAGCATGCCGCCATGCGGAGCTATGTTAAGGAATCTTTGGAGAAGGGGCATATTCGGCCGTCTTCGTCACCATTGGGAGCGGGTTTCTTTTTTGTTGCTAAGAAGGATGGCTCCTTGAGACCCTGTATAGATTATCATCTTCTTAATAAGATCACGGTCAAATTCCAATACCCCTTGCCTTTGCTTTCTGATTTGTTTGCTCAAATTAAGGGGGCTAGTTGGTTTACTAAGATTGACCTCCGAGGGGCATATAATCTTGTTCGTATTAAACAGAGTGACGAATGGAAAACTGCATTTAATATGCCCGAAGGCCATTTTTAATACCTCGTGATGCCATTCGGGCTCTCTAATGCTCCATCTGTGTTCCAATCTTTCATGCATGATATTTTCCGCAATTATCTTGATAAATTCATGGTTGTATATTTGGATGATATTTTGATTTTTTCCGATGATTGGGAGTCTCATGTGAAGCAGGTCAGGATGGTATTCCAGATCCTTCGTGATAATGCTTTATTTGTGTAGGGGTCTAAGTGCCTATTCGGAGGTCAGAAGGTCTCTTTTTTGGGTTTTATTTTTTCTCCCTCGTCTATGGAAATGGATCCTGTTAAGGTCCAAGCTATTCATGACTCGATTCAACCCACATCTGTGAAGAGCCTTCAAAAATTTTTGGGCTTTGCTATTTTCTATTGCCGTTTCATTGCCAACTTTTCCAGTGTGGTTAAGTCCCTCACTAATTTGACGAAGAAAGGCGCTGATGTGACGAATTGGTCCTCTGAGGCTGTTGAGGCCTTTCGGGAGCTTAAACGCCGATTTACTTCTGCCCCTGTGTTGCGTCAGCCGGATGTTTCTCTTCCTTTTCAGGTTGAGGTTGACGCTTCTGAGATTGGGGCAGGGGCCGTTTTGTCTCAGAGGGATTCTGATGGTTCTTTGATGAAACCATGTGCTTTTTTTTCCAGAAAGTTTTCGCCTGCGGAACGCAATTATGATGTCGGCAATCGGGAGTTGTTGGCTATGAAGTGGGTGTTTGAGGAGTGGCAACATTGGCTTGAGGGAGCTAAGCACCGCGTTGTGGTCTTGACTGATCATAAGAATCTAATTTACCACGAGTCGGCCAAGCGGCTGAATCCTAGACAGGCTCGATGGTCCCTGTTTTTCTCCCGTTTTGATTTTGTGGTCTCGTATCTTCCGGGATCTAAGAATGTTAAGGCTGATGCCCTCTCTAGGAGTTTTTTGCCTGATTCTCCTGGAATCCTTGAGCCGGTTGGCATTCTTAAGGAAGGGGTGATTCTTTCTGCCATCTCCTCTGATTTGCGGCGGGTGCTTCGGGAATTTCAGGCTGATAGGCCTGACCGCTGTCCAGTGGGGAAGCTGTTTGTTCCTGATAGATGGACAAGTAAGGTAATTTCTGAGGTTCATTGTTCAGTGTTGGCTGGTCATCCTGGGATTTTTGGTACCAGAGATTTGGTTGCTAGGTCCTTTTGGTGGCCTTCCTTGTCGCGCGATGTGCGTGCTTTGTGCAGTCCTTTGGGACTTGCGCCCGGGCCAAGCCAAGCCTTGCTGTTCCCGCGCTAGTGGGTTGCTTTTGCCTTTGCCGGTCCCTGAGAGGCCCTGGACGCCTATTTCCATGGATTTTATTTCGGATCTTCCTGTTTCCCAGAAGATGTCTATTATCTGGGTTGTTTGTGACCGGTTCTCTAAAATGGTCCATCTGGTACCTTTGCCTAAGTTGCCTTCCTTCTCAGATTTGGTTCCATTGTTTTTTCAGCATGTGGTTCGTTTGCATGGCATTCCGGAGAATATTGTGTCTGACAGAGGTTCTCAGTTTGTCTCTAGGTTTTGGCGGGCCTTTTGTGCTAGGATGGGCATTGATTTGTCTTTTTCTTCGGCGTTTCATCCTCAGACTAATGGACAAACTGAGCGAACTAATCAGACCTTGGAAACCTATTTGAGATGCTTTGTGTCTGCTGATCAGGATGATTGGGTGGCTTTCTTGCCGTTGGCCGAGTTTGCCCTTAATAATCGGGCTAGTTCGGCTACTTTGGTTTCACCTTTCTTTTGTAATTTTGGTTTTCATCCTCGTTTTTCTTCGGGGCAGGTTGAGCCTTCTGATTGTCCTGGTGTGGATTCTGTGGTGGACAGGCTGCAGCAGATTTGGACTCATGTGGTGGACAATTTGACGTTGTCTCAGGAAAGGGCTCAACGTTTTGCTAACCGCCGTCGGTGTGTTGGTCCCCGGCTTCGTGTGGGGGATTTGGTTTGGTTGTCTTCTCATCATGTTCCTATGAAGGTTTCTTCCCCTAAGTTTAAGCCTCGGTTTATTGGTCCTTATAAGATTTCTGAAATTATCAATCCGGTGTCTTTTCGTTTGGCTCTTCCAGCCTCTTTTGCCATTCATAATGTTTTCCATAGATCTTTGTTGCGGAGATATGTGGTGCCTGTTTTTCCCTCGGTTGATCCTCCTGCCCCGGTGTTGGTTGAGGGAGAGTTGGAATATGAGGTTGAGAAAATTTTGGATTCTCGTTTTTCGAGGCGGAGGCTTCAGTATCTTGTCAAGTGGAAGGGTTATGGCCAGGAGGATAATTCTTGGGTTGTTGCCTCCGATGTCCTTGCCGCCGATTTGGTTCGTGCTTTTCACTTGGCTCGTCCTGATCGGCCTCGGGGCTCTGGTGAGGGTTCGGTGACCCCTCCTCAAGAGGGGGTACTGTTGTGAATTCCGCTGTTGGGCTCCCTCCGGTGGTTGTAAGTGGCACTTTTGTGAGTTCTGCTCTTGGTCTCCCTCCGGTGGTTTCAAGTGGTATGGCTGCTCCTTGGATTTAGCAGTCTGCAGCTGCTTCCACTGATTGTCTTTCTGCTCGGCTATTTATGCCTGGCTCTTCCCTTCAGCCAGTGCCACTTGTCAATGGTTCCTGGTTGGATTCACATCTCTCTTGGATTTCCCTGTTATCCTGACCAGTTCAGCAAAGTTAAGTCTTTGCTTGCTCTTTTCTGTCCACAGGTTGTGGACTTATCCGTTCTGTGCTTTCTATGTTTTGTCCAGCTTGTCAGTATGGATTAATTCAGTGAAGCTGGAAGCTCTGGGAAGCAGATTTACCCTCCACACCTTTAGTCAGGTGTGGAGATTTTTGTAAACTCTGTGTGGATTTTTTGTAGTTTTTTATACTGACCACACAGTATTCCATCCTGTCCTATCTATCTAGCTAGACTGGCCTCCTGTGCTACATCCTGGTTTCATTCTGTGTATGTCTTTTCCCTCTCCACTCACAGTCATTACTTGTGGGGGGCTCTCTATCCTTTGGGGATTTTCTCTGAGGCAAGATAGTTTTCCTGTTTCTATCTTTAGGGGTAGTTAGTTCTCAGGCTGTGACGAGGTGCCTAGGGAGTGTCAGGAGCATCCCACGGCTACTTCTAGTGTTGTGTTGAGCTTAGGGACTGCGGTCAGTACAGGTTCCACTTCCTTCAGAGCTCGTCCCATGTTTCTCCTAAACCACCAGTTCATAACAGGTGACAGAGGAGGAAGAAGCAGCAGATGGGGTTGATGGGACAGCTGGTGGTTGGCAAGGCCCACTAGTCTGCCTTTTAGCGCAGTGAGATTCATGCATGAAGTTGTCAAACTATTGCAAGTTTTGCCTCTACTGAGTTTTTTTTGCAAATTTAGCACATATTATGTGTTGGATCATCCTTTGCAGTCTCAAAAAAGGCCCAGGTTTACTGCACACTCTCGACCGATGCTGACCATAACCAGAGTTGAGGCTGAGTAT
Source organism: Ranitomeya imitator (assembly GCF_032444005.1). Classification (NCBI taxonomy): domain Eukaryota; kingdom Metazoa; phylum Chordata; class Amphibia; order Anura; family Dendrobatidae; genus Ranitomeya; species Ranitomeya imitator. The sequence continues at coordinate 545,374,312 of NC_091283.1, read as the reverse complement.
GCAGTGCTTGTAGTGGTTGCATCAATCAGTGTCTGTGGGGGAAGGCACAACGTAACCTTCTCATCTTTCTCCTCCTCTACCTCCTCTGCCGAGCTACTCAGCTGCATGCCTCTGGGTTCACATCAAGTGAGATCTACAACCTCATCGTCATCCTCTTGGTTCTCCTGCTCCTCACCCTGTGAGTCACCCTCCTTCTCTTCCTGCTCTGACATCACAGTACAGTATGCATATCTAGCATCTTAATCTCATCAGGATCATCTGCACCCCTAGAGGTTAACGTCTGGTGTCGAGGGTCGGGATTTTGCTCAGACCATACTTCATCCTTCATCTGGCCCTACATCCAACTGAAAAAATTTTTGCACATCGGTGCAGATGCTTTCCTCCTCTTGACTCTGTGAATCTTTGAACAGCCATCTGATGCCCTTAGAATAGAATATGTGAACAGCACTGCAGACTCGCCCATCTGTGGTTCCCTACAGTCAGTTGGGTGGTTGTAGAGTTGTGACCCGGAAGGAAACAAGAGTAATTGAGGTGCCACCTCTGAGGAATGTACCGTGTGTGAAAATAAGGTGGAGGTAATTGAGGAGAGGCCACTTGATGCAGCGCTTGCCATTCACTGGAGCACATGCTCTTTTTGACCCTCATCTACAAGGCTTACTGCTGTGTGGCTGCCAAAGAAAGGGAGTCGAGTAGCCCATCCAGTAACAGAAGTTGTCCGTTCTCTTTGGATAGGAAGAGACTTTGTTTGCTCAGTAGAGCTTTCAGTAACATTACCACCTACCCATGTACACCTCAAACATTATGTCTATTCCCACTTCCATCATGACCTGTCAGTCACCTGTCACTAAATTAGCAATCAGCATTTGTCTGCTGAGATAATGTGGCTGGACCACAGACTTAGCACAAAAGATTTATATGCTGAAATGTAGACTGGTGGCTGGACTACACAATTAGCACAAAGGATTTAGATTCTGAAAATGTGGACTGGTGGCTGGATCACACAATTTGCACAAAGGATTTATATGCTGAAATGTGGACTGGTGGTTGAACTACACAATTAGCACAAAGGATTTATATGCAGAAGTGGAGACCGGTCAATGTACCATAGAGTTGGAAAATTGAGAACAAATTGAAGTTGTAGTACTCCTACACTCATAACACACAGTGCAAAGCCTGCCAAAATGACAAGCAAGGTCACTCATACACTCTTCATGGCATCAACTGTAGTACCTAATTCAAATATTGTTAACAAATTATAGTTGTGGTACTCCTACATTCATAAAAGTTCTGCACACAGAGCTAAGCTTGCCACAAATTACAAGCAAATCATCCATACACCCTCGAAGGCAATAACTGGAAGGCCTCATTCAAATATTAAGAAAGTGTAATTGTCATATTTCTATGCTCATAAAGGCTCCGCACACAGTGCAATGCCAAAAGAAATTATAAGAAGGGTTTTCCATACACCATTAAAGGCAACAAATGGACAGCCTTATTCAAATATTGATTAAAAACACTTTATCTGTCACCACGTCATCTAGTGATGTGGGAAAAGACAAGGCTAATCCAGGCTTTGTTCATTTTTAGCAGCATTTTCTGTTGACAGGTGAAATCAACTATCTATTATGACCCCCCCCCCCCGGCAGCACTGGAAACCCGCTAAGAAAAGACGCCAGTGTCAGGGCAGCACTCCAAGGCACTGAAGGACAGCTCATGCCAGGTGTCCAGCTTTGAGACCCAATAGTTAAAGGTCACAGAGTAATTAGTGAGCATGCTGATTTTGTCAGCTAGGTATTGCTTGACCATCTGTAAAAACATTCCCCTTCTGTCAAAAATACTTCAAGGCCTGGATGCTGGGAGGGTGTCCTAAATTGACCCTATGACAGTGTACCCCTGCCTCTGCTGTACCTGGTGTGTGTCTCCCTCACTTTTCCTCCTTGGTTGGGCAAGAAAGCTTGCCCCCTGCCACTAGTGTTGTCTGATAGGAATTTTCTCAACAAATATTTCACAATGGCCTTTTAGAATAAAATCATTTTAAAATTAGCAAAAACCCTGCTGTAACTAAATATGTAAAAATCAAAAGTGCATTTAAATAACACAAGGTTCTTAGTAATACTGCTTTTGATCCAAAGTAGCATAAAAACCATCCTATCGTCGACAAGGTGACCTTGATCAGGATGGTCCTACGCTGTATAATATTAAAAACCTTACCATTCGTCAGAGTTGACCTCAGTGTGTATATAAGGGCAGAGAAAAGAACCGGGTCATAACCTATGGACACCAGTCTGGGGAAGCCTTTAAATGTAATTTCCAGCTCAGGAGAGGGAGGCCACACCCCAGCTTGCACAGAATGCAAAAATACAAAGAAAAATCCCACAAGAATTGAGCTGAAGTTGGTATACACGCAGCACATAAACATATATTCACATTGACCACACACTGAGGTCAACACACACTGAGGTCAACTCTGACACGTAGTAAGGTTTATAATATTAGACGTGTAGGACGGTCCCGATCAGGGTCCCCTTGTCAAGGGTGGGATGACTGGGAACATGCATTTATGTGCTGCATGTACACCAACTTAAACCAAGCTCAATTCTTGTGGGTTTTTTTCTCTTTATTTTTGCATTCTGTGCATGCTGGGGAGTGGCCTCCCTCCAATGAGCTGGAAATTTCATTTAAAGGCTTCCCCAGACTGGTGTCCATAGGTCGGGACCCCGTCCTTTTGTCTGCCCTTATTCACACACTGAGGTTAACTCTGACACATGGTAAGGTTTTTAATATTAGGACCGCCCCGAGCAGGGTCACCTTGTGATGGTGAGATGGCTGTTATGCTATTTTTTAATCAAAAAGAGTATTACTAAGAACCCTGTGTTATTTAAATGCACTTTTGCGTTTTACTTATTTCATTACAGCAGGGTTTTTGTTCATTTTGTTTCTTGTAGGTTTTGTATGCTTTATGGCCAATGTGAACATACGTTTATGTGCTGCATGTATACTAATTTAAACCAAACTTAGGGCTCATTTTCACTTGCGAGAAATACGTGTGAGTCTCGCATGTTAAAACCAAGCTCTGATGCCGGCAATGACACAAGGTAAGGTTTATAATATTAGAAAGTGTAGGATCAGGGTTACCTTGTCAATGGTGGGATGGCTTTTATGCTATTTTTGATCAAAGACAATATTACTAAGAATCCTGTGTTATTTAAATGCACTTTTGCTTTTTAATTATTTAGTTACAGCAGGGTTTTTGCTCATTTTGTTTCTTGAAAGTTTTGTTTCCTTTATGGCCATTGTGAACATGTGTTTATGTGTTGCATGTATACCAACTTAAACCAAGCTCACTTCTTGTGGGTTTTTTTTCTCTTTATTTTTGCATTCTGTGCAAGCCGGGGTGTGGCCTCTAATATTAAAAACATTTTCATGTGTCGGAGTTGACCTCAGTGCGTGAATAATGGCAGACTAAAGAACCGGGTCCCGACCTTTGAACACCAGTCTGGGGAATCCTTTAAATGAAATTTCAGCTCAGGAGAGGGAGGCTACACCCTGACTTGCACAGATTGCAAAAATACAGAGAAAAAAAAATCCACAAGAATTGAGCTGATTTAAGTTGGCATACATGCAGTACATAAACATATGTTCACATTGGCCATAAAGCATACAAAACCTACAAGCAACAAAATTAGCAAAAACCCTGCTGTAACTAAATAAGTAAAAAGCAAAAGTGCACTTAAATAACACAGGGTTCTTAGTAATACTGTTTTTGATCAAAAATAGCATAAAAGCCATCCCACCATCAACAAGGTGACCCTGATTGGGACGGTCCTATGTTGTCTAATATAAAAAAAACTTACCATGTGTCAAAGTTGACCTCAGTGTGTGAATATGGGCAGACAAAAGTACCAGGTCCCGACCTAAGTTTACCAGTCTGTAGGACTGAGTAGGACCATCCCACTCAGGGTCACCTTGTCGATGGTGCGATGGCTTTTATGCTATTTTTGATCAAAAACAGTATTACTAAGAGCCCTTTGTTATTTAAATGCATTTTTGATATTTACTTATTTAGTTACAGTAAGGTTTTTGCTCATTTTATTTCTCGTAAGTTTTGTATGCTTTATGGTCAATGTGAACCTGCATTTATGTCCTGCATGTATACTAACTTAAACCAAGCTCAATTCTTGTGTTTTTTATATAACACTATTTTAGTACACCTCTCTGCCTCAGGAAGAAGAGATGCAAGATTCTGCTTGTGGCCTGAGTCTAGCAGTGTGAGCAACCAGTACTCTTTTCTGGTGAAGATGAAGACAATGAGAGGGTTTAGGGTAAAGTTAGCAGTACATAAAGTCGAAAACACCAAAAGAAGAAAAAATGCAAGCCATATAAAATCATAGCAAATTTTATTTATTACATATAAAATATAACCAACACAATTAAAACCATATAAAAAAATGAAATGCCACAGGTAATGAGAAAAAATGGTGGGCGGCTGCCAATAATCATAATATTTCACATTTCGATCCAAGTGAAGGGTCAAACACCAAAGAGATACATATAAAACATCATTTTATTCAATTAAATTAAAACATAAAAAAGCAGAAAATGTCACAATAGGGGACACTAAGATCAGACTCAAAAAGGGTATACAAAAAGGCCAATATAATAAATTATTGGTTCCAACAATGCACCAATTGATAGAACAAAAAATTCATCAATAGTTAATTAGATATTTACACAATTGTTACACAACAATGTTCACATGAATTTTGCAGTTATTGGGACCCAATGATGATGTAATCAAAAGCTGCCCTTATATTTATATTATATACATAAGAGGATAAATCCGGGTTGTTGGCAGCCCTGAATTAACCACCGTTTAATATTGTTATAGGGAGGTAAGTTTGTCTACAGGTGAACTGCTACGTACTATGTTTAATATACACCTCCTCCCATGGCAAAAAATGAATCACATAATTCATTAGTATCTGCATGCAAGTGCTGCCGTTATGTTGCAGCTAAGTATTCAAATAAACCAGTTTAATGTAAACTTATACATTAAACAAAATAATTATTCACAGATAATACCCACTTAGCTCTGAACTTGCAGTTCAACAAGCAACCATGTCAGAATAAACTGGTTTTGAAAATACCAAAAAAAATTATGAAAATCTTAAATTTTGGGGGGGAAAACTTGAGATAATAATAATAATAATAATAATAATAATAATAATAATAATAATAATAAAACAATGGTCATAACTCATTATGCTATCTTCTTGTACTTTAAAGAAATTATATAATTTGAGAATAGAGTTAGGCTATGCTCACATGTAGGGTTTTTGCAACTTTTTTTTAGGAAAATTAAAGGCTGCTTAAGTACCAGCAAAAGCTATAAGATTTCAGAAATCTAATGCACACACTTTTTTTCCAACTAAGTTTCTGAACTACAGTGTTTTTGAAATCTGCAACATGTCAGTTCTATTAGCATTTTTGCAGCGTTTTTTTCAACTAGAGAAAGCAATGAGCATGTGTTAAACCGTTGCAAAAATTGAAGCAAACAGCTTTTACTGTATTTTTGCAATGCTTTTGCTGTGGTTTTGGTGAATAAAAATATCTTTATTGAAAAAGGTACTGTTGGCAAAACACATATAATCTACAGTACATCCATAAAATCGCAGCTAAAAACGCCACTACAAATACCATGCAAATCCTATGTTTTGAGTGCAGCATTTTTACTGCCAAGATATAAGGTTTTGACTGCTGAAATGCAGCAAAAATGCTACATGTGAGCATAGCCTTAGTGGTGAATATTTTATTGTATTAGCATTTTTTATCTTAATATTATAAATGACTTTATTTTTACTTTTTTAGTGCTTTTTTAGTGCTTCCCTTAAACTTTGATGCCAGGCTTGGCAGTGCTTTCATTTAATGCGACTGTAAAGAAAGTGCTAGATATTTTCTAATTATGCTGTGTTCACCGGAGGCCGGTTTATTTTGTTCTCCAGGAACATGAAATTATATTTTCACTCAACATTCCTCCCCCCCAAAAAAAAGACCAAAACATTTTTCCATGCAAATGTTTATTCTGCATATTTAAATTCTCAGTGGAATATTGCAGGGCCTATAAGTTATCATGTACCAAAATGACACTGAAAGAGAGCCTTTACCTTACCCACAGCCAACCAAATATCCTGCTTTTCACTGATGAGGTTCAAAACCCCCACATCATGTGTCTGCAAGTGGAGATGCTGGTTTGGCTTTAAAACCTGATTTGGCAAGGCTCTTTAAGGTTAATCTGTCAGAAGATTTTTGCGATGTGTTCTGAGGACATCATGAAGTAGGAGCTAAAACACAGATTGCAATGATGTGTCACTTATCAGGCTGTTGTTGTTTATTTACAATGAAGGTTTTATCACTAGGACATAAAAGCGCTTCCACTTCCAGATCGCTCAAGTTCTCTTCCACTTTGAAAATGCTATTTGCATATTTAATTTTCCAGTGGAGCATTGCATGGCCTATATGTCGTCTTATGCCAACTTGGCATTTTCCACAAGAAGAAACTTAGATAGCTAAGAACTACTAAATGCAACATTTACAGTCTTTGCTGTCCCCGAGTGGAAGATAGCAGCCAAAATCCTGTTGCTCAAAGTCAGCTTTTAATTTCTATATGAAGGTGGTGACCGCAGGCGCCTTTGTTTCCATATAACTCTGCTTACCAAATTTGAAGTGTCATTTGATTCTATCAAAATATTTTGCTCCATTTAATATCGGGGCATCCAAAACAGACAATGTAGGTTTTGTAATAACTTTCAACCTACATCTTTATTGCTGTGAAGTTTATTTAAGTGTATTGAGTCCGGGAGGTACGTTTTCTCCCCCTGACTCATCCGTTGATCATCCCACAGAGCACCGCCTCCTTTCTGTCTTGTGCCGTCACCGGCGCTCTGCAATTATTTCTCGGGCATGTGCAATGCGCGCTGCCCTGGAACTTACATCAAGTGATGTAAGTAGATCGCACCTGCGCACAGCACCAGGTTCTCGGCCCCGCAGTGTGAATAAATCATAACACACTGCAGGGCGGGATCTCGGGCCTCCGCTACACGCAGGCGTGATATCAGTACATCAGCTGATGGGAGTTCCAGGGCAGCGCACACGACGCATGCCCGAAAAATGAGAGCCCAGTCCTGGCATCGGCGCCCGGTGGGATGATGGACGGCTGGGAGACGGTTGTGTCCGGGGACAAAAGACGTACCCCCCAGACTCAATACAGGTATGGCACACAATTTATAAAAGTGAATATTTCAGCGTTATTAGGGAACAAAAACATAAGAGCCACCTTCACAGAATGCAGCCTTAGTGCTGATGAAGCTGGCTGGCTCTATTACCTTAATAGGCCTGGGGGGGGGGAGTGACAGGTTCCCTTTAATAATTTAATTATAAGCAATTTATTCTTATAACATAGAATGCAGCCCGTGGTTACTGTATTGTTATACTTGTTAGGGGGCAGACAGACGGACGTATTTCTCATGTGAAGATCGCATCGCAATCCTCGGACTTACCGTCGGCTCTCCTGACCTGAGGCTGACAGTTGCATAGTAATTTATCACGCTGTCAAGCTTATGTCAGGAGAGATGTCAGGGCCAGTCCGAGGATTGCAATGCGCTCGTCGCATGAGTTATACAGTGTCTGTCTGCGCCCTTATGTTAATACTTATCCTTGTTATAGTAATATTAACCTTCTTTGCTATGCTTGTTTTACTAATACTTATAAAAGACCCAGCTCACAATAATAAAAAGCCCCCGACCTCCCCATCTCCAGCCCCCAAGACAGCAACTATTAGGGTATGTTTCCAAGGGGCGTATTGCTTGGGGTTTTGCTGGGGATTGGACGCTGTGTACATCCGCAGCGTCGAAACCGCAGCTTCCAGATGTTACAGTATAGTGGAGGGGATTTTATGAAATCCCATCTCCACTATGCGTACAAAGACGCAGGTGGCAGACCTGCGTAACCGGACATGTGGCGCGTTTTTCTAGACAACAGCATGTCTATTGATCTTGTGGAGATGCTCCGTCTCCACAAGATAAATAAAACAGTCTATGAATAGGATGCAGTGATTCCACCTGTGTTCAATGAATATATGCGGAATCACCGTGCGTACAACAGGGGGCAGCGCTTTGGGCGGAGCGGGGTATCTGCTGCGTCCAAAGCGCTGCCAATACACCTCGATGACACATATCCTCAAATATGATGGAGTGAATATCTTATAATATTAACCAGTATAATAATAATCAGCCCCCCAGTGCCCCCTCACCCACGTCAGCCCTCATAGAACCCTCAAACTCTCCCATTCACCCCCACAGTGCCCTGTCTCCCTCCCACAATACCACCACCCTCTCTCATTTACCCCCACAGTGCCCTGTCCCCCTGCACACCCACAATAACCCCCATCGTTTCACATTTACCCCACAGTGCCCTGTCCCCCTGCACACCCACAATAACCCCCATCGTTTCACATTTACCCCACAGTGCCCTGTCCTCCTCTCCCACTTCAGCACCTACAATAACGCAATCCTCTCACATTCACCCCCACAGTGACCATGATATGCCTAAACTGAATTACTATAATAAACTTTATCCCCACTTACTGATGAAGTTTTCAGGCAGTGAGGAGAATCAGGAAGTGTCCAGATAGATGCAAGGAGGGCAGTAGGACCCAGCGTGCCTCAGCCAAACCAAGCGTGCACAGCCAGAAAGTAAATAACTGCATCTGCTGCTGCCAGCCAGGAAGAGACTCCTCGGGTGAGACCACATCGCACTCTGCAGGGAGGGGGGCTCTGCAGCTGACATTGTTCTGCTCTCTCCATGACACCTTAGACTCGGCAGTGGATCTCCTGGTGGGCCCCTTCAGGTGACTGGGCCCGGGGCAATGGCCCCCTCTGCCCCCCCAGTAGCTACGCTTCTGACTGAGAGGCTACTAAAAATCAGAAAATAAGTAACATACAGTACAAATTTGCTTGTTTCTGCCAGAATTCCTGCATGTCAGGAGATGGTGTGCTCCTAAAGATTAACATTTACGTCAAGCGGCATGGTCGCACCACTCATGCAAATTGTACTCTCCATCATACTGCAAGTAAAGCACTCTACCACGTCTGAGCAGCACTGGAGGAAAGCAGGAGCACAGAAGGCAGAATCTATAGGATTAGCCATTAAACACGGTTGCTTTCATCCAAAACCAGTGCTGCACCCAGGGCCGGACTGACCATCTGGCAATTCTGGCAAATGCCAGAAGGGTCTGTCTGGTCATGGGTCGCCTTGCTGCTGCATTGTTAACAGAATCGGTGTTCTCAAGATAACCATACTGTTAAGAGTTGTGATGGAGCACAAAGTTGCTGACTCCGTCACTTGCTCCAGAAGCCACGGGTATCATTATAAATATTGGTCTTTGTCACGAATCCACAATGCTGCCACCAATTTGTCACGATTCACACCATGGCCGTCAACCCTAAGTCACGGATCGGGGTGACTTTAGGCCAACAGACGGCTATCACAGGTGCAGGGGGCTTATCTTAGGCATCCCTCCACTGCTACAATGTGATGAAAAAACACACATATTTTAGGTATCCCACTGCTCTTCAATATACCATGAACTGCAGGGATTTATGTATACCCCACTTACAGTTCCACTTGAAACTTGCAGCTCTCTGGCGCCCCCTTACTCTCAGGTCAGACTAGGTAATGCACCTGGGGTAATTAGTCGCCAGAAAGGCTGCCTGCTATGTACTGGCTATTGAGCACGGTGCAGGGAGGCGATATAAATACTCTCACTCAGGCAGGAACAATAATCAACGCCGGAGTCGCTACAACGACTCCCAACTACCCAGTACAAAGGTATGCTGCCAGCAGCTTTGATTAAACGGGTCCGAAGCTAACCCAAAACAGTAGCGTAATTCCCTTCAGAAGGCTTAGGGTGCGTTTTAGAACAGGAAGAATGAATCTAGTATTTTAAATATTTTACTCCATTAAAATTAGGCAGTGTTTATGAAAAGGTATAAAAGATGTTACAATATGAGGCAATTGAGAATATGTACAAAGGTAATTATAAAAAACACAGGGGTTACATGAGAAATCAACACTTACATGTGTTCAGAGCATTGCAGGCAACCAGGCTAGTTCCCATATGTCCCAATTAGTGTTGAGCATTCCGATACCGCAAGTATCGGGTATCGGCCGATACTTGCGGTATCGGAATTCCGATACCGAGATCCGATATTTTTGTGATATCGGGTATCGGTATCGGAAGTGTAAAATAAAGAATTAAAATAAAAAATATTGTTATATTCACCTCTCCGGCGGCCCCTGGACATCAGCGGGAGGATCCGGCGTCCGGCACGGCTTCTTTCTTCAAAATGCGCGCCTTCAGGACCTGTGGTATGACGTCCCGGCTTCTGATTGGTCGCGTGCCGCCCATGTGACCGCCACGCGACCAATCAGAAGCCGCGACGTCATTCCTCAGCTAAAGTCCTAGAATGAGTGCCTTTTAGGACCTGAGGAATGACGTCGCGGCTTCTGATTGGTCGCGTGGCGGTCACATGGGCGGCACGCGACCAATCAGAAGCCGGGACGTCATTCCACAGGTCCTGAAGGCGCGCATTTTGAAGAAAGAAGCCGTGCCGGACGCCGGATCCTCCCGCTGATGTCCAGGGGCCGCCGGAGAGGTGAATATAACAATATTTTTTATTTTAATTCTTTATTTTACACTTTAATATGGATCCCAGGGCCTGAAGGAGAGTTTCCTCTCCTTCAGACCCTGGGATCCATGAGGATACATTCCGATACTTGATGTCCCATTGACTTGTATTGGTATCGGATATCGGTATCGGCGATATCCGATATTTTTCGGGTATCGGCCGATACTATCCGATACCGATACTTTCAAGTATCGGACGGTATCGCTCAACACTAGTCCCAATGCATCAGGACTGGCAGTCAGGCTCCTCAGGTAAAACTCACTGCTGGGGCCTGGCAGAAACTTATAAACTGCAGCCCGTGACATCACCAACAGGGCTGCTTTACCCGGACCCTCCTCTCTCTTCAGTCTTAGTAAATTTTACACAAGTTTGTCTAATGCCTATATCTCCGCTCCAGAACATGTCAAAATCATAACACACCCAGCATTCATCTTGTATTAAGATTTGCTCTCTATAGATACTAAATTCAGGCTAGTAGGGATACTCCGTTCCAGAGAAATCCGTACTCTGTCCCTGTTGGACTTGGAGGCTCCGGCTTATAGTGGCGGACAGATCCGCCGATGGACATTAGCAATATGTATTTATTATTCTCCTAGCCCAAGTTGGTGGCCCAGAATCTTATCATATTAGAACAAAGACCCTCATGGATTTTGGAGAACTTCTATACCAGTCCTAGCTAGTACAGATTGGAGGGGGACGAGTAAGTTGCTCCTAGCCTGGAATTTATGGACAAGGCAATAAAACCTTTTCTACACACACATCTCAGAAACATAGAGGGAAGAAAAGAGAGCCAGTGAGAGAAGGGGGGTTTAGCCCACAGCATCGGCTAGCAAGAGAAACTAATATTTATATTATACATTTTCCTCACACCTCCCCCTTCTGGTGTGCGCTATGGAGGCAGGACCACTCAGTGCTCCTCCATGTGCACCTCAACAGGTTCACGATCGCTCCCACTTTCTCAGGCTCTGACTTTAGGGTGCCTCCGCCTACCCGGTGCCCCAGGTAGTGGACCTCACTCATGCCCATCTGGCACTTTCCCAGCTTGATAGCCAGTCCAGCTCAGTGAATTCGCCTAAGCACCTCCTCGAGATGCTGCAGGTGTTCCTCCCAGGAGGAACTGAAGATGGCAATGTCATCCAAGTACGCCACTGCGTACTCCTCCAGTCCCTGAAGCAGGAGGTTGATCATCCGCTGGAAAGTGGCAGGGGCATTCTTAATGCCGAAGGGCATGACCATGGACTCGTACAGTCCAAAGGGTGTGATAAAGGCGGACCTCTCCTGAGCCTTGGGGCTCAGGGGAATCTGCCAGTATCCTCGACTCAGATCCATTATTGTTAGGTATTTTGCACCAGCTAACCTCTCAAGCAGCTCCTCGATGTGTGGCATTGGGTGCGCGTCAGAGGCTGTGATGGCGTTGAGCCCCCTGTAGTCCACGCAGAACCGGGTTGTCCGGTCCTTCTTTGGCACGAGAACTACAGGTGAGGCCCACGCGCTCTTTGACCGTCGAATCACCCCCAGCGGTAACATCTCATCGATCTCCTGGCCATAACCTGCTGCACCTGGTCTGAGATTCGATAGGGTGTTCTGTTATGACCTGGTGGTCAGGACAATAATGGACCTGGTGGTAAAGAGCACACGGAATGACCTGATAGTTACTGATAATAAGGACGAGCTCTGGGACGTGGGAACTCTGCTGACCGCAATCCCTAAACCTATCAAACACACAAGAAATAGCCGTGGATTGCGCCTAACGCTCCCTATGCAACTCGGCACAGCCTAAGAAACTAGCTAGCCCTGAAGATAGAAAAATAAAGCCTACCTTGCCTCAGAGAAATTCCCCAAAGGAAAAGGCAGCCCCCCACATATAAAGACTGTGAGTAAAGATGAAAATACAAACACAGAGATGAAATAGATTTAGCAAAGTGAGGCCCGACTTACTGAACAGACCGAGGATAGGAAAGGTTACTTTGCGGTCAGCACAAAAACCTACAAAAAGACCACGCAGAGGGCACAAAAAGACCCTCCGCACCGACTCACGGTGCGCAAGCGCTCCCTCTGCGTCCCAGAGCTTCCAGCAAGCAAGACAACAAATTAAATAGCAAGCTGGACAGAAAAATAGCAAACCAAAGAAATACAAGCTGGAACTTAGCTTCTGATGGGAAGACAGGTCACAAGAACGATCCAGGAGTGAACAGACCAATACTGGAACATTGACAGGTGGCATGGAGCAAAGATCTAAGTGGAGTTAAATAGAGCAGCAGCTAACGAATTAACCTCGTCACCTGTGAAACTCAGAAACACCCACCAGAGGAAGTCCATGGACAGAACCAGCCGAAGTACCATTCATGACCACAGGAGGGAGCCCGACAACAGAATTCACAACAGTACCCCCCCCTTGAGGAGGGGTCACCGAACCCTCACCAGAGCCCCCAGGCCGACCAGGATGAGCCAAATGAAAGGCACGAACCAGATCGGCAGCATGAACATCAGAGGCAAAAACCCAGGAATTATCTTCCTGACCATAACCCTTCCACCTGACCAGGTACTGGAGTTTACGTCTCGAAACACGAGAATCCAAAATCTTCTCCACCACATACTCCAACTCACCCTCAACTAACACCGGGGCAGGAGGATCAACGGATGGAACCACAGGCGCCACGTATCTCCGCAATACCGACCTATGGAACACATTATGGATGGCAAAAGAAGCAGGAAGGGCCAAACGAAATGACACAGGATTGATAACCTCAGAAATCTTATACGGACCAATGAAACGAGGCTTAAATTTAGGAGAGGAAACCTTCATAGGAACATAACGAGACGACAACCAAACCAAATCCCCAACACGAAGTCGGGGACCCACACAGTGCCGGCGGTTAGCGAAACGTTAAGCCTTCTCCTGGGACAATGTCAAATTGTCCACCACATGAGTCCAAATCTGCTGCAACCTATCCACCACAGTATCTACACCAGGACAGTCTGAGGACTCAACCTGCCCTGAAGAGAAACGAGAATGGAAACCAGAATTGCAGAAAAACGGCGAAACCAAAGTAGCCGAGCTGGCCCGATTATTAAGGGCGAACTCAGCCAACGGCAAAAAGGACACCCAATCATCCTGATCAGCAGAAACAAAGCATCTCAGATATGTTTCCAAAGTTTGATTAGTTCGTTCGGTTTGGCCATTTGTCTGAGGATGGAAAGCCGAGGAAAAAGACAAACCAATGCCCATCTTAGCACAAAAGGATTGCCAAAACCTTGAAACAAACTGGGAACCTCTGTCAGAAACGATGTTCTCCGGGATACCATGTAAACGAACCACATGCTGGAAAAATAATGGCACCAAATCAGAGGAGGAAGGCAATTTAGACAAAGGTACCAAATGGACCATCTTAGAAAAGCGATCACAAACCACCCAAATGACCGACATCTTTTGAGAGACGGGGAGATCCGAAATAAAATCCATAGAAATATGCGTCCAGGGCCTCTTCGGGACCGGCAAGGGCAAAAGCAACCCACTGGCACGAGAACAGCAGGGCTTAGCCCGAGCACAAGTCCCACAGGACTGCACAAAAGAACGCACATCCCGCGACAAAGACGGCCACTAGAAGGATCTAGCCACCAAATCTCTGGTACCAAAGATTCCAGGATGCCCAGCCAACACTGAACAATGAATCTCAGAGATAACTCTACTAGTCCATCTATCAGGGACAAACAGTTTCTCCGCTGGGCAACGGTCAGGTCTATCAGCCTGAAATTTTTGCAGCACCCGCCGCAAATCAGGGGAGATGGCAGACAAAATTACCCCCTCTTTGAGAATACCCGCCGGCTCAGGAACACCCGGAGAGTCAGGCACAAAACTCCTAGACAGGGCATCAGCCTTCACATTTTTAGAGCCCGGAAGGTACGAAACCACAAAATCAAAACGGGAGAAAAATAATGACCATCGAGCCTGTCTCGGATTCAACCGTTTGGCAGACTCAAGATAAGTCAAATTCTTGTGATCTGTCAAGACCACCACGCGATGCTTGGCTCCTTACAGCCAATGACACCACTCCTCGAATGCCCACTTCATGGCCAACAATTCACGATTACCAACATCATAGTTACGCTCAGCAGGCGAAAACTTTCTAGAAAAGAAAGCACATGGCTTCATCACCGAGCCATCAGAACTTTTTTGCGACAAAACAGCCCCTGCTCCAATCTCAGAAGCATCAACCTCAACCTGAAACGGAAGCGAAACATCTGGCTGGCACAACACAGGGGCAGAAGAAAAATGACGCTTCAACTCCTGAAAAGCCTCTACAGCCGCAGAAGACCAATTGACCACATCAGCACCCTTCTTGGTCAAATCAGTCAACGGTTTAGCAACAGTAGAAAAATTAGCGATGAAGCGCCGATAAAAATTAGCAAAGCCCAGGAACTTTTGCAGGCTCTTCACAGATGTCGGCTGAGTCCAATCGTAAATGCCCTGGACTTTAACAGGGTTCATCTCGATAGTAGAAGGGGAAAAAATGAACCCCAAAAATGAAACCTTCTGAACTCCAAAGAGACACTTTGACCCCTTCACAAATAAGGAATTCGCACGAAGGACCTGGAACACCATTCTGACCTGCTTCACATGAGACTCCCAATCATCCGAAAAGACCAAAATATCATCCAAATACACAATCAGGAATTTATCCAGGTACTCTCGGAAGATGTCATGCATAAAGGACTGAAATACTGATGGAGCATTGGAAAGCCCGAATGGCTTAACCAGGTACTTAAAATGGCCCTCGGGCGTATTAAATGCTGTTTTCCATTCATCGCCTTGTTTAATACGCACAAGATTATACGCCCCTCGAAGATCTATCTTGGTGAACCAACTAGCCCCTTTAATACGAGCAAACAAATCAGACAGCAATGGCAAAGGATACTGAAATTTGACTGTAATTTTATTAAGAAGGCGGTAATCAATACAAGGTCTCAAAGAACCATCCTTCTTGGCCACAAAAAAGAACCTTGCTCCAAACGGTGATGACGACGGGCGAATATGGCCTTTCTCGAAGGATTCCTTTATATAACTCCGCATAGCGGCGTGTTCTAGCACAGATAAATTGAACAATCGGCCCTTAGGAAACTTACTACCAGGAATCAAATTAATTGCACAATCGCAATCCCTATGAGGAGGTAGGGCACTGGCTTTGGGCTCATCAAATACATCCCGATAATCCGACAAAAACTCTGGAACTTCAGAAGGAGTGGAAGACGAAATAGACAAAAATGGAACATCACCATGTACCCCCTGGCAACCCCAGCTGGACACAGACATAGATTTCCAGTCCAATACTGGATTATGAACCTGTAGCCATGGCAACCCCAAAACGACCACATCATGCAGATTATGCAACACCAGAAAGCGGATATCCTCCTGATGTGCAGGAGCCATGCACATGGTCAATTGGGTCCAATACTAAGGCTTATTCTTGGCCAAAGGCGTAGCATCAATTCCTCTCAATGGAATAGGATACTGCAAGGGCTCCAAGAAAAAACCACAGCGCCTTGCATACTCCAAGTCCATCAAATTCAGGGCAGCGCCTGAATCCACAAATGCCATAACAGAATAGGATGACAAAGAGCAAATCAGAGTAACAGACAATAGAAATTTAGACTGTACCGTACCAATGGTGGCAGACCTAGCAAACCGCTTAGTGCGCTTAGGACAATCGGAGATAGCATGAGTGGAATCACCACAGTAAAAACATAGCCCATTCCGACGTCTGTGTTCTTGCGGTTCAGCTCTGGTCAAAGTCCTATCACATTGCATAGGCTCAGGCCCATGCTCAGATAGTACCGCCAAATGCTGCACAGCTTTACGCTCACGCAAGCGTCGATCGATCTGAATGGCCAAGGACATAGACTCATTCAGACCAGCAGGCATGGGAAACCCCACCATGACATCCTTAACCCTCCGTCACATACAACTGATCTGACAGGCGCTTCTCTTTTACTTTCATTTCTCCTTCCTCACCAGATTGTGAGGAAACCCCCTCCCTCCAGGTAGTCTCCTGTCTCTTGAAGGTCTGTGAAACCTGATATCACAGTTGGATTTCAGAGTTTCAGGGGAGAGGATATAGCTGCACAGATCTCTCAGGCTCATTGTATATGAATACGTCACATTCAGTAAGGTTGGTATTTTATGTTTTTATTCATCACAATAGTTTATTTAGCTTGTTTTATGAATGTATAGCACAAAATGTGAGGATATTTCATAGAAATAAGGGAGATTTTATAAAAGAAAGTGTGCTGCTCAGGCATATACAGTAGTTCCCTAACATATTCCTTCTCTTGCTTCAGATTATCTGCTGAAATGGAGAGGAAAATGTACAATTTATCCAAACAACTTGATGTTGAGGAAGTAACAAACATGCTGTTAGATGATAGAGACCTCACACTGAATGAGGATTTAGGAGAGGAAAGTGAGATTGATTCTCATGATGAGGTGGAAGAATGTGTCCTGGATTCTGAAACAGAGCAAGATGGTGACAGTGGTGAGGATGAAGAAGTTGGATCATATTATATGGGAAAAGATAAAAATACTAAATGGAACAAGAAGCCATTCCAGAAAAAACGTAGGGAACCTTTAAACATTATTACCCACCTTCCTGCAGTAATAGGAACTGCACGTAATGCAAAAACTGCAGTTGAATCCTGGAACAGTATATTTACAGATGACATTCTGGACTCTATTGTCACATATACCAACCAATATATAGACATTATAAAGGACAAGTACATCTGCAACAGAACCATCAAGCCCACAGATGAAATAGAACTGCGTGCTTTTTTTGGATTACTGTACCTTGCAGGAGCTTATAGGGCAAATAGACAAAGTTTGGAGGAACTTTGGGGTAAAGATGGGGATGGAGTTGAAAAATTTAGCCTTGTTATGTCCATAAACAGATTCAAGATTCTAATTCGTTGCCTTCGGTTTGACGACAGAACTACCCGAACCGAACGCAAAACACATGACCGACTTGCTCCAATTCGTGATATATTTCAAAGATTTGTTGTAAACTGTAAACAAAGTTATTACCCTGGAGAGAATCTCACTATTGACGAAATGCTCCCTGGTTTTCGTGGTAGATGTGCCTTTCGTCAATATATTCCATCAAAGCCAAACAAATATGGAATAAAAATGTATGCCCTTGTTGATGCCAGTAAGACCTACACTTACAACCTGGAAGTTTATGCAGGAAAACAACCAGAAGGTCCTTACTGTGTGAGCAACAAACCCATTGATGTTGTAAAAAGACTGGCTGAACCCTTATTTGGATCGGGTCGCAATATTACAGCTGACAATTGGTTTACAAGTTGTGATCTGATTGATTATCTGAAAATTCAGAAGCTGTCATATGTGGGAACTGTAAGAAAAAACAAAAGGGAATTGCCGCCACAGTTTGTAAGTGTGAAAGAGAGACAACAGTACAGCAGTATGTTTGCATTCCATAATGGAAAGGCTTTAGTTTCCTATGTACCACATGCCAAAAAAATCGTACTTCTTCTATCAACACTTCATGATGATGCTGCCATCGATCCTGGGACTGGGGCAGAAAAAAACCCGGAGATAATTACATTTTACAATGCCACCAAAGGGGGTGTGGATCCAGCAGATCAGATGTGCTCCACTTTCAACGTCAGCAGAAACATCAAACGCTGGCCAATGGTCATATTTTTTGCTATGTTGAATTTGGGTGGTATAAATTCACAAGTAATTTATCTTGAAAACAAGCTTGAACCACTCCGTAGACGATTGTATCTGAAAAAATTGGCCCATGAACTAGTACTTGGAGAGCTACGCAGGAGAAGCGTGAAAACAATCGGTATCCCCTCTCGCCTTCAAGTTCAGCTCAAAAGGTTCCGCCCAGAAGATGATGGTGAAAAGTCACCATCTGCACCACCTCACAAAAGAAGGAGATGCACCACCTGCCAAACGGAAAGCGGAACCAGAAGGCTTTCAAATTATGAATGTCTCAAATGTCATAAAGCAATTTGCCTGACACATGCAAAAATGGTGTGTAATTCTTGCTATTTGCTCTGCAAGTGTGACTTTTCTGGGGAAACCTCAGCATCTACTTCTGATTGAATATGTTTTTAATAGTACTTAAGGTACCTTAAAATTAAGTTTGTGTTCAAAAATTTTCTTTGTACATTTTTTTGAGATAGTCGAACTGGGGACTATTTGGCGGGAGTTTTGAAAAGTTTGTATTTCATAGTTATTAGTTTTATGTTAAGTAAATGTTTTTTTTTGCAACTGATTATGTGTAGTCTCTTTTATTACATCCCTATGAAGGTCACTGATCACTTTTAGAGCACTGAAATTGCAAACATTAGATATTATAGGTATTTTTCCAGCAGGCGCCTGACAGGCACATTGTATGTGAACTCGTTAGTCCGAATATTGTATGTGACGGAGGGTTAAGGGCTTCAGAGAGACCCTTTTTGAAGATTGCTGCCAGGGCACATTCATTCCACTGAGTGAGCACAGACCACTTTCTAAACTTCTGACAATATATCTCCGCTTCATCCTGACCCTGACACAGAGCCAGCAAGATTTTCTCTGCCTGATCCACTGAATTAGGTTCGAATCGTCATAAAGCAATCCAAGCGGCAGGAAAATGCATCAATATCACGCAATGCCGGATCTCCTGGCGCAAGGGAAAATGCCCAGTCTTGAGGGTCACCACATAAAAAAAGAAATAATGATCTTTACTTGTTGAACAGGGTCACCTGAGGAGCGAGGTTTCAAGGCAAGAAACAATTTACAATTATTTTTGAAATTCAAGAACTTAGATCTATCACCAAAAAACAAATCAGGAATTGGAATCCTAGGCTCTGACATCGGATTCTGAACCACAAAATCTTGAATGTTTTGTATCCTTGTAGTGAGATTATCCATCCAAGAGGACAGACCTTGAATGTCCATGTTTACACCAGTGTCCTGAACCACCCAGAGGTAAAGGGGAAAATAGAGACAAAACACCCTGCAAAGAAAAAAAAATGGTCTCAGAACTTCTCTTATCCCTCTATTGAGATGCATTAGTACTTTGGGCCACCTGTACTGTTATTGCCTGGTGGTCAGGACAATAATGGACCTGGTGGTAAAGAGCACACGGAATGACCTGATAGTTACTGATAATAAGGACGAGCTCTGGGACGTGGTAACTCTGCTGACCGCAATCCCTAAACCTATCAAACACACTAGAAATAGGAGTGGATTGCGCCTAACGCTCCCTATGCATCTCGGCACAGCCTAAGAAACTAGCTAGCCCTGAAGATAGAAAAATAAAGCCTACCTTGCCTCAGAGAAATTCCCCAAAGGAAAAGGCAGCCCCCCACATATAAAGACTGTGAGTAAAGATGAAAATACAAACACAGAGATGAAATAGATTTAGCAAAGTGAGGCCCGACTTACTGAACAGACCGAGGATAGGAAAGGTTACTTTGCGGTCAGCACAAAAACCTACAAAAAGACCACGCAGAGTGCGCAAAAAGACCCTCCGCACCGACTCACGGTGCGGAGGCGCTCCCTCTGCGTCCCAGAGCTTCCAGCAAGCAAGACAACAAATTAAATAGCAAGCTGGACAGAAAAATAGCAAACCAAAGAAATACAAGCTGGAACTTAGCTTCTGATGGGAAGACAGGTCACAAGAACGATCCAGGAGTGAACAGACCAATACTGGAACATTGACAGGTGGCATGGAGCAAAGATCTAAGTGGAGTTAAATAGAGCAGCAGCTAACGAATTAACCTCGTCACCTGTGAAACTCAGAAACACCCACCAGAGGAAGTCCATGGACAGAACCAGCCGAAGTACCATTCATGACCACAGGAGGGAGCCCGACAACAGAATTCACAACAGTGTTTGCCGTAGTGGGGCGTGATTCCCGGTGTCCATCTCGTGGACTGCTAACTCAGTCCTCCCAGGTCGGTTGGAGAACACGACCCGGAAGGGTTCCAGTGTGGTTTGCAACTGCAACCGCTGGGGTTCACTTAACGAGGCGCTTACCTTCATGTCCTCAATGGACCCACCGGCCTTGGCTTGGGCCAGCATGTCCAGGAGGGTGTCTTCCTCCCCGTCTTCGGGTAAGATGCAGACCGGTAGAACGAAAGGTTCACGTTCGTGATGAGCCTTCATCATGTTGACGTGAAAGGCCTTTCGCCTACCTCGAGCGTGGTCAAGCATGACCACGTAGGTGACGGGTTGAGCTGTTGGTGGATGACGTATGGGCCCTTCCAGGCTGCCTGAAGCTTATCCTTTGGTACGGGGACCAGCACCCACACCTTTTGACCCAAGTGGTAGGTCCGCTCCCGGGCGTTCTGGTCGTACCAGTCACTGACAGTCCTTGGATCCTGAGTCCATGCACCACATCGCCGTAGCTGTCGTGTGGGCCACGTTGGAGGTTCCAGAACTTTCTATGGTAAACCTCAGGTGTAAGCTGGTACTTGGCTAAGAGGCCTGTTTGATTGCCTCATTGTCACCATCTTGTTCTTGTGGGAGGGCAGCAAACGCCTCCAGAGCTTTGCCTCTCAGCCCAGGGATCAGGTATCGTGCCCATTTTTGAGTAGGCAGCTGGTCCTGCCTGCAGGCTTTCTCAAAGGCCCGCAGAAAAGTGTCCAAGTCCCCGTCCTTTTCCATAACAGGAAAGTGATCGAGCCAGGGCTTCGGCATCTGAGCGCTGCTGGGCTCACGGCTCTGGGCGGTGGAGGGCATCCCCCCTGCCGGAGCATCTCCTGTTCATGTTCTCGCTGCGCTTGGTGCTCGGCTCGCTGGGCCTGGGCCTCTCGCTCGGCTCTCTCATCCTCCCGCTCAGCTCTCTCAGCCTCTTCGAATTGCAGGACCAGCTGCAGACATCTCTCTAGGTCATCTGCGGAGCATTGTTGCAGAGCCAGCTGCAGGCAGAGGTCTGCGCTCCCCTGGTTGCAAGTAGGGCCGACATTCAGTGGTGTAACCTCTGCTGCAGCACCACCTCTGCTCGTGCTGGCTTCTGTGGCCTCTGGGCTCTGTGTCCTGTCTTGGTCTGCTTCAATTTGCATCAGGTCAGCGACCATTTGAGCCTTGGACTTGCCATGGGAGTTCAGACCATGGTACGTGCATATCCCAGCAAGAGTGTCCTTCTTCTGCTGGGCGTAACAGGCTTCTCCTTTCGCAGCCATGGTTGCCAAATAAAAGATAGGATAGAAAAACGAAGAGAAAGGGAAGGGATAAATACCAGTACACACAATTGTCTCAGGACTAATAAACACTGAACTCGTTCTCCAAACTTATTTGCGCAGAGTGCTCGCAACAACTTTGAAAGTTTTTAGTGAGAGGAATGATCACTCAAACCAAATCGCTAATGCTCTAAGATATCCCACCGCCTTTCCACCAATTTGTCACGAATCCACCCCGCTGCCACCAATTTGTCACGATTCACACCGTGACTGTCACCCCTACGTCACGGATCAGGGTGACTTTAGGCCAACAGACGGCTATCACAGGTGCAGGGGGGCTTATCTTGTAGATTGTGAGCCTTCGCGGGCAGGGTCCTCATTCCTCCTGTACCAGTTATGACTTGTATTGTTTAAGATTATTGTACTTGTTTTCATTATGTATACCCCTCCTCACATGTAAAGCGCCATGGAATAAATGGCGCTATAACAATAAATAATAATAATAATAATAATCTTAGGTATCCCTCCACTGCTACAATGTGATGAAAAAACACACACAAGGCTATTGACCTCTTAGTTTACTGAAGGGGCTTATTTTAGGTATCCCACTGCTCTTCAATATACCACGAACTGCAGGGATTTATGTATATCCCGCTTACAGTTCCACTTGAAACTTGCAGCTCTCTGGCACCCCCCTTAGTCTCAGGTCAGGCTAGGTACTGCACCTGGGGTAATTAGTCACCAGAAAGGCTGCCTGCTATGTACTGGCTATTGGGCACGCTGCAGCGAGGCGATATAAATACTCCCACTCAGGCAGGAACAATAATTATCAATGCCACAGTCGCTACAACGACTCCCAACTACCCAGTACAAAGGTATGCTGCCACCAGCTTCGATTAAACGGGTCCGAAGCTAACCCAAAAGAGTAGCGTAATTCCCTTTAGAAGGCTTAGGGTACTTTTTAGAACAGGAAGAATAAATCTAGCATTTTAAATATTTTACTCCATTAAAATTAGGCAGTGTTTATGAAAAGGTATAAAAGATGTTACAATATGAGACAATTGAGAATATGTACAAAGGTAATTATAAAAAAAACAGGGGTTACATGAGAAATCAACACTTACATGTGTTCAGAGCATTGCAGGCAACCAGGCTAGTTCCCATATGTCTCAATGCATCAGGACTGGCAGTCAGGCTCCTCAGGTAAAACTCACTGCTGGGGCCTGGCAGAAACTTATAAACCGCAGCCCGTGACATCACCAACAGAGCTGGTTTACCCGGACCCTCCTCTCTCTTCAGTCTTAGTAAATTTCACAGAAGTTTGTCTAATGCCTGCATCTCCGCTCCAGAACATGTCAGAATCATAACACACCCAGCATTCATCTTGTATTAAGATGTGATCTCTATAGATACTAAATTCAGGCTAGTAGGGACACTCAGTTCCAGAGAAATCCGTACTCTGTCCCTGTTGGACTTGGAGGCTCCTGCTTATAGTGGCGGACAGATCCGCCGATGGACATTAGCAATATGTACTTATTATTCTCCTAGCCCAAGTCGGTGGCCCAGAATCTTATCATATTAGAACAAAGACCCTCATGCATTTTGGAGAACTTCTATACCAGTCCTAGCTAGTACAGATTGGAGGGGGACGAGTAAGTTGCTCTTAGCCTGGAATTTATGGCCAGGGCAATAATACCGTTTCTACACACACATCTCAGAAACACAGAGGGAAGCAAAGAGAGCCAGTGAGAGAAGGGGGGGGGGGGATTTAGCCCACAACATGGGCTAGCAAGAGAAACTAATATTTATATTATACATTTTCCTCACAGTCTTGTAGTAAATCTTCCTTTCCTCTATCCAGGTAATATTAGTAATATATCCCATCTGGTTCATGGGGACGGGAACAGCACGGGCCTGTGTGATTTCAGATGCCAGGGCTGAATTTCAGCCCCAGTCCATACCTGGCTGCACCTGTCCTCTGGTTGTATGTTGCAGCGGATCTACAGTTAAGCTGAGCTGTAAGGAGACCTTGGGAATCTTATGCATAGGTCCCAAAATAACTGATAATGTCGAGTTTACAATATTTATTTTTACAGTCTATACATATTTGTTCCTATATGTTGTTACAATGATCACAAGCAGGATTTTAATCTTTTGTAAATTTTCGACTTAAGGGTGTTTTTATACTTGCTGTTTAAAGGCCTTTAACCCCTTAGTGACAGAGCCAATTTGGTACTTAATGACCGAGCCAATTTTTACAATTCTGACCACTGTCACTTTATGAGGATATAACTCTGGAACGCTTTAACGGATCCTGCTGATTTTGTGACTGTTTTTTCGTGACATATTGTACTTCATGATAGTGGTAACATTTCTTCAATATTACTTTCGATTATTTATGAAAAAAATGGAAACATGGCAAAAATTTTAAAAATTTTGCAATTTTCAAACTTTGTACTTTTATGCCCTTAAATCAGAGAGATATGTCACACAAAATAGTTAATAAATAAAATTTTCCACATGTCTACTTTTCATCAGCACAATTTTGGAATCAAAATTTTTTTTAGGGAGTTCTAAGGTTTAAAAGTTGACCAGCAATTTCTCATTTTTACAACACCATTTATTTTAGGGACTACATTACATTTGAAGTCATTTTGAGGGGTCTATATGATAGAAAATAACCAAGTGTGACACCATTCTAAAAACTGCACCCCTCAAGGTTCTCAAAACCACATTCAAGAAGTTTATTAACCCTTTACGTGCTTCAGAGGAACTGAAACAATGTGGAAGGAAAAAATGAACATTTAACTTTTTTTTGCAAACATTTTACTTCAGAACCATTTTTTTTATTTTCACAAGTGTAAAAACAGAAACTAAACCATAAATTTTGTTGTGCAATTTCTCCTGAATACTCTAATAACACATATGTGGGGGTAAACCACTGTTTCGGTGCACCGCAGAGCTTGGAAGTGAAGGAGCGCCGTTTGACTTTTTTAATGCAGAATTGGCTGGAATTGAGATTGGTTGCCATGTCACGTTTAGAGAGCCCCTGATGTGCCTAATCAGTGGAAACCCCCCACAAGTGACACCATTTTGGAAACTAGACCCCTTAAGTAACTTATCTAGATGTGTGGTGAGCACATTGAGCCCCAACTGCTTCACAGAAGTTTACAACGTAGAGCCATGAAAATAAAAAATATTTTTTTTTCCACAAAAAAGATATTTAGCCCCCAAGTTTTTATTTTCACAAGGGTAACAGGAGAAATTGGACCCCAAAAGTTGTTGACCAATTTATCCCGAGTACGCTGATGCCCCATATGTGGGGGTAACCAACTGTTTGGGCGCACGGCAGAGCTCAGAAGGGAGGGAGCACCATTTGACTTTTTGAGCGCAAAATTGGCTGTCATGTTTGGAGACCCCCTGATGTACCTAAACAGTGGACACCCCCCAATTCTAACTACAACCCTAACCCCAACACACCCCTAACCCTAATCCCAACCTGATCCATAATCCTAATCACAACCCTAACAATAATCACAACCCTAACCCCAAAACAACCCTAATGTCAACCCTAACCATAACCCTAATCAAAACCCTAAATCCAACACACCCCTAATCCTAATCTCAACCCTAACCTCAATACTAATCCTAATCCCAATACACCCCTCATCCCAACCCTAATCTTAACCCTAATCCCAAACCTAACCCTAATCCCAAGCGTAACCCTTATGCCAACTCTAACCCTAATACCAACCCTAATCCAAACCCTAACCCTAATCCCAACTCTAACCCTAACTTTAGCCGCAACCCTAGCCCTAACTTTAGCCCCAACCCTAGCCCTAACCCTAAATTTTGCCCCAACCCTAACCCTAAGGCTACATTTCACACTTGCGTCGTTTGGCATCCATCGCAATCCGTCGTTTTGGACAAAAAACGGATCCTGCAAATGTGCCCGCAGGATGCATTTTTTGCCCATAGACTTGTATTGCCGACGAATCGCGACGGATGGCCACACATCGCGTCCGTCGTGCACTGGATCAGTTGTGTTTTGGCAGACCGTCGGCACAAAAAACGATTTTTTGTACATCGTGTCCGCCATTTCCGACCGCGCATGTGTGGCCGTACCTCCGCCCCCTCCTCCCCAGGACATAGACTGGGCAGCGGATGCATTGAAAAACTGTATCACAACGTGCGTTGGCCCCGAACCGACGCAAGTGTGAAAGAAGCCTAACCCTAACTTTAGCCCCAACCCTAACCCTATATTTAGCCCCAACCCTAACCTTAAGCACCGCTGTGCTCTGCTTTACGGCCGGCCGGCGCTAACACAGTGCAGGGAAGCTGACGCCAGGGGATAGACACCGGAATGTAAGTATGTACTGTTTGTTTTTTTTAACTTTTACAACGGTAACAAGGGTAAACATCGGGTTACTAAGCGCGGCCCTGCGCTTAGTAACCCGATGTTTACCCTGGTTACCAGTGAACACATCACTGGATCGGTGTCACACACGCCGATTCAGCGATGACAGCGGGTGATCAGCAACCAAATAAAGGTCCTGATCATTCCCCAACGACCAACGATCTCCCAGCAGGGGCCTGATCGTTGGTCGCTGTCACGCATAACGATTTCGTTAACGATATCGTTGCTACGTCACAAAAAGCAACGATATCATTAACTAAATCGTTATGTGTGAAGGTACCTTAAGATTTTTGATGAAGGGACACGGAGGCGCTCGTCACATTTCAGAAGCCCCTGATTTCTCCTCACGATTCTCTCATCAGAGATTCAGATCACTCTAAGCTGACACTCTGATCAAACTCGGAGCAACATTTGATCGGGATGCCATTATCATAATTTATCTGATTCTCTCAGAGAAGAGAATATACTGTTGTGTGAACCCCGGCTTTAATGTGGACTCTGAAAAATGGATTGTAAAGAGTCAAGAGGAGAGTAATCAGAAAGATGGCTACTTAGACTAGAACAGAACAGCACAGGTCAATAGATTTTTTTTAGTAACAGGGATATGATGGCATGTTTGAAAGACTAAAGACATTGCGCCATAATCTGGCCAGAGCTTCAGAATTGTGTTTAGTGATTCAGGCCTGCAATTTAGGGCGAAGAAGTGAGTGAAAAGTGTCACAGAGTCATTTTGGATAACTGGATACTGAGATGAGGGTGGTAAAGTAGACTTGTATGTTGTTAAAGAGCAAAATATGTTCACATGCAGTTTTTTGGGTGCAGTTTTTTTCTGTACCAAAAATATGCATTTTTGACAAGTTTTTCATGTGTTTTGCATTATTTTTACTTAATGTGAATGGGTGAAAACTTTTTAAAAACTGCTGAAAGACTTGGCCTGTTGTATACTTAAATAAAATACCCAGGAGCCCAAACAACACATTGAAAAAAGCACAGCAAGTTAATGAGATTTTAGAAATTTAATTTACTGTGCTCTTACTGTAAAACACAGCATTTACCATTCACCTTTCTGCAGCCAAAATGTAAATGGATAACAAGGTGACAAAAATGCAACAAAAACGCATGTATTTTATGCATTGTTTTCCCAGTGTTGGCAGTAAAAACTCTGCAATATACATATTTTTGCAGCATTTTTTACTCATTTTTATCCTGCTTTTTTCTTGCATTTTTCTCCGGTTCAATATCTGCAAAAACGTTGAAATAATTGACATGACATAGATTTCAAAAAACACCCAAGCAAGATAAATAACACAACTGTCTGCATAAGATTTTTGAAATCTCATTCACTTTGGTGCTACTGTAAAACAGTATAAAACTGTAAAAAAGTATGTACACACATTGCATTTTAGCTTGTGCTTTTGTCACAGTTTTTATTTGTGTTTTTTTTCTCTAATTCTTTTAAGCAGGCATAAGTTTATTATTTTTCAGGATTAGTAATAATAATAATAATAATACTGTTAATTTTGGCATGTTTTAACGTTCATTTTTTTTAGAATCTTTACTTGCATTTATCACCCATTCATTTGAATAACTGAAAGGCCCTGAAATAAACTCTGAAAAATCGACATGCTCCTTTTTGACAAAAAACACAGGAGAGCTAAAAATCTGCAAGCAAAAAAAAAATACCATGTGCATGGGATTTCAGAAATCTAATTGATTATGCTGGCACTGTAAAATGCTGCATATTTTATGCACCAAATAAGCTGGGTAAAAAATGCTGCAAAACTGCTTTGTGTGAATATACACTTATATGTTTTTAGTATAAACTAATAATGACTTGTGCCAGGATTGCCATCATGTCAGAAAGATGCCAGTATGCCGTCTTGGACTGAGGTATGTATCTGTCCCTGCGTTGCCACCACTGTCCTGGTGGACTTCCAAAATCTAGGGACCTCTTCATCCTCTAGCTCTTCGTCTCTGTCCCGCTCGGGTCTGGTACTCTTCCTCTTGGACAGGGCATCGGTGTGGGTATTTCTGCCCCCCTTTTGGAAATCTTATTTCACCATTCTGGCTACCCATCGCTGTTCTAAGGCCTCCAGTATCGCATCCTCCAGGTGCGCAAGCAGGTTGTTATCAGTATGCACCAACACTTCGGAGCCGAACAGATATTCTGCAAATCTCTCCGTCATAGCCCACATCAACGCCAGCTGCTCCAACTTAAAAGAACTGTAATTGTCCGGATTGCATTTGGAATTGCGAAGGGACCGACTTGCATAAGCGATCACCCTCTCTCTTCCGTCCTGCATCTGCGACAACACAGCCCCAAGTCCCAGCAGACTCTCATCAGTGTGGAGAATGAACGGTTGAGAGAAATCTGCGTTTTTGAGATCTTGAAAGGCCTCTTCTTGGAGCTCCTGTCAACAGATCTTCCAGTTCTTGGCACCAGAGGGAACCTTTTTCAACAGTTCCTGTAAGGGCTTTGCCCGTCGAATGAAATTCTTCACAAACCACCTGTAATAACCGGTCAGTCCCAGGAATGCAAGCACATCTTTCACAGTCTCTGGAGTGGGCCAGTCTTGAATCACGGCGACCTTCTCTCTGGAGAGTTCCACCCCTTTAGCAGAAACAACATGGCCCAGGTATTCAAATTGTGTGAGGAATAAATAGCACTTCTGGGGCTTCACCTTTAGTCCTTGCTTCTGAAGGCAGGCCAACACTTGTTCCAGGTGTTGCAGATGCTCCTCGAATTAATCCACAAAAACTAAAATGTAGACCAGGTGGGTGAAACATTGATTCAAAGTTCAAGTCCCCTAGACAGCTCTCCATGAGACGTTGAAAAGTTCTGGGAGCATTGGCTAGGCCAAATGGCATGTGGTTGAACTCGTACAGACCCATGGGGAGAATGAAGGCTGTTATGATCTGGTGGCCTAGGAGCAGCATTAGACGGACTCTGGAGAAGGTGGTCCCTGTACTGACCGCAAACCCTGAACCTAGCAGTACAACTAGAAGTAGCCGTGGGGGGTACCTAACACTCCCTAGACCCCTCGGCACAGCCTAAGATCTAAATACCCCTAAAGACAGAAACAGGAAACCTATCTTGCCTCAGAGAAAATCCCCAAAGGATAGATAGCTCCCCACAAATATTGACTGTGAGAGGAGAGGGAAATAACATACGCAGATATGAAATCAGATTTTAGCATAAGAGGCCATACTAGCTAAAAAGAAATAATAGAACAGAGTACTATGCGGTCAGTATAAAAACACTAGAAAATATCCACCGCAGAAAATACGGATCACCACATCTGACTAAGGACATGGGGGGTATATCTGCATCCTCAGAGAAATAGCTAGGCTGCAAAAAATCCTTCACAGATTAAGCTGGACAAGACAAAAACATGAAAATGCACAGAAGTTTTAAGGTCCACAGCAGGTGGACAGCAAAAACAAAGCCAGGACTTATCTTTGTAGAAAAGCACAGAAAACTGGAGAGACCAGCAGGGAAGTGAATCCTTCCAGAACAATGGACAACTGGCACTGACTAAAGGATCCTGCAAAGCTATATACCCCAGTCAGTTTTGCAATTAGTAGATACACCTGTCCACTCCTGCAGTCCAGGCACAACTGCATTACCCT
The DNA here is from genome assembly GCF_032444005.1 of Ranitomeya imitator. Classification (NCBI taxonomy): domain Eukaryota; kingdom Metazoa; phylum Chordata; class Amphibia; order Anura; family Dendrobatidae; genus Ranitomeya; species Ranitomeya imitator. The sequence continues at coordinate 545,344,327 of NC_091283.1, read as the reverse complement.
CTACAACCACCGGAGGGAGCCCAAAAGCTGAATTCACAACAGTACCCCCCCCTTGAGCAGGGGTCACTGAACCCTCACCAGAGCCCCCAGGCCGATCAGGATGAGCCCGATGAAAGGCACGAACCAAATCAACGGCATGGAGATCAGAGGCAGAAACCCAAGAATTATCCTCCTGGCCATAACCCTTCCACTTGACAAGGTACTGAAGCTTCTGCCTCGAAAAACGGGAATCCAAAATCTTCTCAACAACATATTCCAACTACCCATCCACCAATACAGGGGCCGGAGGATCAACAGAGGGAACAACGGGCTCCACATATTTCCGCAACAAAGATCTATGGAAGACATTATGAATAGCAAAAGAGGCCGGAAGCGCCAGGCGAAAGGACACCGGATTAATAATCTCAGAAATCCTATAAGGACCAATAAATCGAGGCTTAAACTAAGGGGAAGAAACCTTCATAGGAACATGACGGGAAGATAACCAAACCAGATCACCAACCCGAAGCCGGGAATCAACACACCGACGACGGTTAGCAAAACGCTGAGCCTCCTCCTGAGACAGCACCAAATTGTCCACCACATAAGCCCAAATCTGCTGTAACCTGTCGACCACAGAATCCACACCAGGAAGGTCAGAAGGCTCAACCTGCCCAGAAGAAAAACGAGGATGAAAACCAAAATTACAAAAAAAAAGGCGAAACCAAAGTAGCCAAACTAGCCCGATTATTAAGGGCAAACTCGGCCAATGGCAAAAAAGCCACCCAATCATCCTGATCAGCAGACACAAAGCATCTCAAATAGGTCTCCAAGGTCTGATTAGTTCGCTCAGTCTGGCCATTTGTCTGAGGATGAAATGCAGAGGAAAAAGACAAATCAATGCCCAGCTTGGCACAAAAGGCCCGCCAAAACCTGGAAACAAACTGGGAACCTCTGTCGGACACAATATTCTCCGGAATATCATGCAAACGCACTACATGCTGAAAAAACAACGGAACCAAATCAGAAGAAGAAGGCAATTTAGGCAAAGGCACCAAATGAACCAACTTAGAAAATCGGTCACAGACAACCCAGATAACCGACATTCTTTGGGAAACAGGAAGATCGGAAATAAAATCCATAGAAATATGCGTCCAAGGTCTCTCAGGGACCGGCAATGGCAAAAGCAACCCACTAGCGCGGGAACAGCAAGGCTTAGCCCGCACACAAATCCCACAGGACTGCACAAAAGAACGCACATCCCATGACAAAGAAGGCCACCAAAAGGACCTACTAACCAAATCTCTGGTACCAAAAATCCCAGGATGGCCAGCCAACACAGAACAATGAACCTCAGAAATCACTTTACTAGTCCATCTATCAGGAACAAACAGTTTCCCCACAGGACAGCGGTCAGGCTTATCAGCCTGAAATTCCTGAAGAACAAGTCGCAAATCAGGGGAGATGGCAGAAAGAATCACCCCTTCCTTCAAAATGCCGACCGGCTCAAGAACCCCAGGGGAATTAGGAAAAAAACTCCTAGAGAGGGCATCCGCCTTAACATTCTTAGTACCAGGAATGTACGAGACCACATAATCAAAACGGGAGAAAAACAGGGACCATCGAGCCTGTCTAGGATTCAGCCGTTTGGCAGACTCGAGGTAAATCAGATTCTTATGATCGGTCAGGACCACAACACGATGCTTGGCCCCCTCAAGCCAATGTCGCCACTCCTCAAATGCCCACTTCATAGCCAACAACTCCCGATTGCCGACATCATAATTGCATTCCGCAGGCGAAAACTTCCGAGAAAAGAAGGCACACGGTTTCATCAAGGAACCATCAGAATTCCTCTGAGACAAAACGGCCCCTGCCCCAATCTCAGACGCGTCAACCTCAACCTGATATGGAAGAGAAACATCTGGCTGACGCAACACAGGGACAGAAGTAAATCGGCGTTTAAGCTCCTGAAAGGCAGAAACAGCCACGGAGGACCAATTCGTCACATCAGCGCCTTTCTTGGTCAAATCGGTTAGAGGTTTAACCACACTGGAGAAGTTGGCAATGAAACGACGATGAAAATTAGCAAAGCCCAAGAAGTTCTGAAGGCTCTTCACAGATGTGGGCTGAATCCAATCATGAATGGCCTGAACCTTAACCGGATCCATTTCTATAGATGAGGGAGAAAAATGAAACCCACTCCAAAGAGGCACTTTGGCCCGTTCACAAATAAAGCATTATTACAGAGGATCTGAAATACCATCCTGACCTGTTTCACATGAGACTCCCAATCATTGGAAAAAATCAAAATATCATCCAAATATACAACCATGAATTTATCAAGATAACTCCGAAAGATATCATGCATGAAGAATTGGAACACAGATGGGGCATTAGAGAGTCCGAATGGCATCACAAGGTATTCAAAATGGCCTTCGGGCGTATTAAATGCAGTTTTCCATTCGTCACCCTGCTTGATACGAATAAGATTATATGCCCCTCGAAGGTCAATCTTAGTAAACCAGCTAGACCCCTTAATCCTAGCAAACAAATCAGTAAGCAAAGGCTTAGGGGTATTGAAATTTAACCGTGATCTTATTCAAGAGGCGATAATCAATACAGGGTCTCAAGGAGCCATCCTTCTTGGCAACAAAAAAGAACCCCGCTCCCAACGGTGAAGAAGATGGCCGAATATGCTCTTTCTCCAAAGACTCCTTAATATAGCTCCGCATGGCGGTATGTTCAGGCACAGACATTTTGAAAAGTCGGCCCTTAGGGAACTTGCAACCTGGAATCAAGTCAATAGCACAATCACAGTCCCTATGCGGTGGAAGGGAACTGGATTTGGGCTCATCGAATACATCCTGGAAGTCAGACAAAAACTCAGGAACTTCAGAAGAGGGGGAAGAGGAAATTGACATCAAAGGAACCTGATCATGAACCCCCTGACAACCCCAACTAGTCACAGACATGGATTTCAAATCTAACACCGGATTATGTAGCTGCAACCATGGAAAACCCAGCACAATATCATCATGCAAATTATGCAACACCAACATAGTAACATAGTAACATAGTAAGTAAGGCCGAAAAAAGACATTTGTCCATCCAGTTCAGCCTATATTCCATCATAATAAATCCCCAGATCTACGTCCTTCTACAGAACCTAATAATTGTATGATACAATATTGTTCTGCTCCAGGAAGACATCCAGGCCTCTTTTGAACCCCTCGACTGAGTTCGCCATCACCACCTCCTCAGGCAAGCTATTCCAGATTCTCACTGCCCTAACAGTAAAGAATCCTCTTCTATGTTGGTGGAAAAACTTTCTCTCCTCCAGACGCAAAGAATGCCCCCTTGTGCCCGTCACCTTCCTTGGTATAAACAGATCCTCAGCGAGATATTTGTATTGTCCCCTTATATACTTATACATGGTTATTAGATCGCCCCTCAGTCGTCTTTTTTCTAAACTAAATAATCCTAATTTCGCTAATCTATCTGGGTATTGTAGTTCTCCCATCCCCTTTATTAATTTTGTTGCCCTCCTTTGTACTCTCTCTAGTTCCATTATACCCTTCCTGAGCACCGGTGCCCAAAACTGGACACAGTACTCCATGTGCGGTCTAACTAGGGATTTGTACAGAGGCAGTATAATGCTCTCATCATGTGTATCCAGACCTCTTTTAATGCACCCCATGATCCTGTTTGCCTTGGCAGCTGCTGCCTGGCACTGGCTGCTCCAGGTAAGTTTATCATTAACTAGGATCCTCAAGTCCTTCTCCCTGTCAGATTTACCCAGTGGTTTCCCATTCAGTGTGTAATGGTGATATTGATTCCTTCTTCCCATGTGTATAACCTTACATTTATCATTGTTAAACCTCATCTGCCACCTTTCAGCCCAAGTTTCCAACTATCTTCTCTTGTATTAACTGCTTTACATAGTTTTGTATCATCTGCAAATATCGATATTTTACTGTGTAAACCTTCTACCAGATCATTAATGAATATGTTGAAGAGAACAGGTCCCAATACTGACCCCTGCGGTACCCCACTGGTCACAGCGACCCAGTTAGAGACTATACCATTTATAACCACCCTCTGCTTTCTATCACTAAGCCAGTTACTAACCCATTTACATATATTTTCCTCCAGACCAAGCATTCTCATTTTGTGTACCAACCTCTTGTGCGGCACGGTATCAAACGCTTTGGAAAAATCGAGATATACCACGTCCAATGACTCACCGTGGTCCAGCCTATAGCTTACCTCTTCATAAAAACTGATTAGATTGGTTTGACAGGAGCGATTTCTCATAAACCCATGCTGATATGGAGTTAAACAGTTATTCTCATTGAGATAATCCAGAATAACATCCCTCAGAAACCCTTCAAATATTTTACCAACAATAGAGGTTAGACTTACTGGCCTATAATTTCCAGGTTCACTTTTAGAGCCCTTTTTGAATATTGGCACCACATTTGCTATGCGCCAGTCCTGCGGAACAGACCCTGTCGCTATAGAGTCCCTAAAAATAAGAAATAATGGTTTATCTATTACATTACTTAGTTCTCTTAGTACTCGTGGGTGTATGCCATCCGGACCCGGAGATTTATCTATTTTAATCTTATTTAGCCGGTTTCGCACCTCTTCTTGGGTTAGATTGGTGACCCTTAATATAGGGTTTTCATTGTTTCTTGGGATCTCACCTAGCATTTCATTTTCCACCGTGAATACCGTGGAGAAGAAGGTGTTTAATATGTTAGCTTTTTCCTCGTCATCTACAACCATTCTTTCCTCACTATTTTTTAAGGGGCCTACATTTTCAGTTTTTATTCTTTTACTATTGATATAGTTGAAGAACAGTTTGGGATTAGTTTTACTCTCCTTAGCAATGTGCTTCTCTGTTTCCTTTTTGGCAGCTTTAATTAGTTTTTTAGATAAAGTATTTTTCTCCCTATAGTTTTTTAGAGCTTCAATGGTGCCATCCTGCTTTAGTAGTGCAAATGCTTTCTTTTTACTGTTAATTACCTGTCTTACTTCTTTGTTTAGCCACATTGGGTTTTTCCTATTTCTAGTCCTTTTATTCCCACAAGGTATAAACCGCTTACAGTGCCTATTTAGGATGTTCTTAAACATTTCCCATTTATTATCTGTATTCTTATTTCTGAGGATATTGTCCCAGTCTACCAGATTAAGGGCATCTCTAAGCTGGTTAAACTTTGCCTTCCTAAAGTTCAGTGTTTTTGTGACTCCCTGACAAGTCCCCCTAGTGAAAGACAGGTGAAACTGCACAATATTGTGGTCGCTATTTCCTAGATGCCCAACCACCTGCAGATTTGTTATTCTGTCAGGTCTATTAGATAGTATTAGGTCTAAAAGTGCTGCTCCTCTGGTTGGATTCTGCACCAATTGTGAAAGATAATTTTTCTTGGTTATTAGCAGAAACCTGTTGCCTTTATGGGTTTCACGGGTTTCTGTTTCCCAGTTAATATCCGGGTAGTTAAAGTCCCCCATAACCAGGACCTCATTATGGGTTGCAGCTTCATCTATCTGCTTTAGAAGTAGACTTTCCATGGTTTCTGTTATATTTTGGGGTTTGTAACAGACCCCAATGAGAATTTTGTTACCATTTTTCCCTCCATGAATTTCGACCCATATGGACTCGACATCCTCATTTCCTTCGCTAATATCCTCCCTTAGAGTGGACTTTAGACAGGACTTTAAATAGAGACAAACCCCTCCTCCTCTCCGATTTTTACGATCCTTTCTAAACAGACTGTAACCCTGTAAATTAACTGCCCAGTCATAGCTTTCATCTAACCATGTCTCGGTTATTCCCACTATGTCAATGTTACCTGTAGATATTTCTGCTTCTAGTTCTTCCATCTTGTTTGTCAGGCTTCTGGCGTTTGCGAGCATGCAGTTTAGAGGATTTTGTTTTGTTCCAATCTCCTCGCTGTGGATTGTTTTAGAAATGTTCTTACCTCCCATCTGAGTATGTTTTCCTGGGTCTTCTTTGTTCAAGTCTAATGTTTTTCTTCCCGTCCCCTCTTCTTCTAGTTTAACGCCCTCCTGATGAGTGTAGCAAGTCTTCTGGCGAATGTGTGTTTCCCAGGTTTGTTGAGGTGTAGTCCGTCTCTGGCGAGGAGTCCATCGTACCAGTAATTCACACCGTGGTCCAGGAATCCGAATCCTTGTTGTCTGCACCATCGTCTTAGCAAGTTCTTTGCATCAAGGATCCTGTTCCATCTCCTGGTGCCATGCCCGTCTACTGGAAGGATAGAAGAAAAAACTACCTGTGCATCCAGTTCCTTTACTTTCTTCCCCAACTCTTCAAAGTCTTTGCAGATTGTCGGTAGGTCCTTCCTTGCCGTGTCATTGGTGCCAACATGTATCAGAAGAAATGGGTGGACGTCCTTGGAGCTGAAGAGCTTTGGTATCCTATCGGTCACATCCTTGATCATCGCACCTGGAAGGCAGCATACTTCTCTTGCAGTTATGTCCGGTCTGCAGATGGCTGCTTCTGTGCCTCTCATGTTATGAACAGGTAATTCAGAACCACAATGGACATTGAAGTTCAGAGCACACAAAGGGACCTGACAATTACCAAAAAACATAGGACGAGCTCTGAGACGTGGGAACTCTGCTGACCGCAATCCCTAATCCTATCCAACCACACTAGAGGTAGCCGTGGAGCGCTCCTGACCAGACCTATGCGCCTCGAGCACAGCCTGAGAAACTAGCTAGCCCTGAAGATAGAAAAATAAGCCTATCTTGCCTCAGAGAGATACCCCAAAGGAAAAGGCAGCCCCCCACATATAATGACTGTGAGTTGAGATGAAAATACAAACGCAGAGATGAAATAGATTTAGCAAAGTGAGGCCCGACTTACTGAACAGACCGAGGATAGGAAAGATTGCTTTGAGGTCAACACAAAACCCTACAAACAACCACGCAGAGGGAGCAAAAAGACCCTCCGCACCGACTAACGGAGGTGCTCCCTCTGCGTCCCAGAGCTTCCAGCAAGCAAGAAAAACCAATAATGCAAGCTGGACAGAAAAAATAGCAAACAAAAATAACACAAGCAAAACTTAGCTTATGCAGAGCAGACAGGCCACAGGAACGATCCAGGAGGAAGCAAGACCAATACTAGAACATTGACTGGAGGCCAGGAGCAAAGCACTAGGTGGAGTTAAATAGAGCAGCACCTAACGACTTCACCACGTCACCTGAGGAAGGAAACTCAGAAGCCGCAGTACCACTCACATCCACCAACGGAAGCTCATAGACAGAATCAGCCGAAGTACCACTTGTGACCACAGGAGGGAGCTCTGCCACAGAATTCACAACAGGATACCTTCCGATATTTGTGTCCCATTGACTTGTATTGGTATCGGATATCGGTATCGGCGATATCCGATATTTTTCGGATATCGGCCGATACCATCCGATACCGATACTTTCAAATATCGGACGGTATCGCTCAACACTACCTGAGACATAAAAATACACAAAGAAAATAGGAGACATTTATTAGCATCCTGGATAGAATAAATATTATGGGAATAAACATACTAGAAATAGGAGGAAACCAATATGGCTAAATAGAGCTGTAAGGGGCGCAATAAGTGACAAAAAGAAAGCATTTAGAGAAATAAAGGAAGTAGGTTGTGATGAGGCATTAAATAAATACAGAAAATTAAATAAATTCTGTAAAAAGCAAATCAAGGCAGCAAAGATTGAGACAGAGAGACTCATTGCCAGAGAGAGTAAAAATAAACCCAAAATATTCTTTAACTACATAAATAGTAACAAACTAAAAAATGATAGTGTTGGCCCCCTTAAAATAGTCTGGGTGAAATGGTGGATGAGGTTGAGGTAAAAGCCAATATGCTAAATTACATTTTTTCATCAGTATTTACACAAGAAAATCCCATGGCAGACAAAATGACTAGTGATAAAAATCCCCCATTAAATGTCACCTGCTTAACCCAGCAGGAAGTACGTCGGTGTCTAAAAATCACTAAAATTGACAAATCTCCAGGCCCGGATGGGATACACCCCCGAGTACTGCAGGAATTAAGTACAGTCATTGATAGACCATTATTTTTAATCTTTAAAGACTCCATAATAACAGGGTCTGTACCACAGAACTGGCGCATAGCAAATGTGGTGCCAATATTCAAAAAGGGGACAAAAACTGAACTTGGTAATTATAGGCCAGTAAGCTTACCCTCTACAGTGGGTAAAATCTTGGCGGCCATTCTAAGGGATGCTGTACTGGAGTATCTGAAGAGGAATAACCTCATGACCCAGTATCAGCACGGGTTTACTAGGGTTGAGCGAAACGGATCGGTCATTTTCATAAGTCGCCGACTTTTGGCAAAGTCGGGTTTCATGAAACCTGACCCGATCCCTGTGTGGGGTCGGCCACGCGGTCGGCGACCTTCGCACCAAAGTCGCGTTTCATATGACACGTTCAGCGCCATTTCTCAGCCAATGAAGGTGAACGCAGAGTGTGGGCAGCGTGATGACATAGTTCTCGGTCCCCACCATCTTAGAGAAGGGCATGGCAGTGATTGGCTTGCTTTCTGCGGCATCACAGGGGCTATAAAGGGGCGTGCACGCCGACCGCCATCTTACTGCTGCTGATCTGAGCATAGGGAGAGGTTGCTGCCACTTCGTCAGAAGCAGGGATAGCGTTAGGCAGGGAATATAAACCCCCAAACCGCTTGTGCTGTAGCGATTTCCACTGTCCAACACCACCTTTTCCTTGCAGGGACAGTGGAGGCTAGATTTCTGTGCATCAGCTCTGTAGCTTATAAGGCTGTCTTTTAAGGCTCCCTGATAGCTGCATTGCTGTGTGTACGCCGCTGTGCAAACCAACTGCTTTTTTCAAAGCACAAATCCTGTTGTTCCTTCCTTTCTGCCAAGCTATCTTGTTTGTTTGTCCACACTTTTGTGTGCAGCAGTCCTTTTTATTGCTGCCTGCCATACTTTTCTGAGATTACTGTAGGGAGATAGTAATTGTAGTACAGTCCCTTTTTTATATATATATCTTCAAGCCACTTTCTTCCCCTGAAACTTTGTAGTGTGAAACAGTGGGCCTGTATTTTTCTGCACTGTCCCACACCTAAAAAGGGAGATTTATATTGCCAATCAGTGCATCTGTGCCAGTCCAGTCTGTTGTATCTGTCAGTCATTTTCTGCCACAGAAATAATACTGTAAAACAGTGGGCCAGATTTATTCACTAGTCTTCCATATAAAAACAAAAAGAGGAGATTAATATTGGCAAATCTGTGCATCTGTGCCAGTCCAGTCTGTGGTATCTGTCTGTCATTTTCTGCCACAGAAACAATACTGTAAAACAGTGCGCCAGATTTATTCACTAGTCTCCCTTTAAAAAAAGAAGGGGAGATTAATATTGGCAAATCTGTTCCTCTGTGCCAGTCCAGTCTGTGGTATCGGTCTGTCATTTTGTGCCACAGAAACACTACTGTAAAACAGTGGGCCAGATTTATTCATTAGTCTCCCATCAAAAAAAAAAAAAGAAGGGGAGATTAACATTGGCAAATCTGTGCATCTGTGCCAGTCCAGTCTGTGGTATCTTTCTGTCGTTTTCTGCCACAGAAACAATGCTGTAAAACAGTGGGCCAGATTTATTCACTAGTCTCCCATCAGAAAATAAAAGAAGGGGAGATTAATATTGGCAAATCTGTGCATCTGTGCCAGTCCAGTCTGTGGTATCGGTCTGTCATTTGTGCCATTGAAACAATACTGTAAAACAGTGGGCCAGATTTATTCACTAGTCTCAGGGGAGATTAATATTGGCAAATCTGTGCCAGTCCAGACTGTGGTATCTGTCTGTCATTTTCTGCCACAGAAGCAATACTGTAAAACAGTGGGCCAGATTTATTCACTAGTCTCCCATCAAAAAAAAGAGGAGAGATTAATATTGGCAAATCTGTGCATCTGTGCCAGTCCAGTCTGTGGTATCGGTCTGTCATTTTGTGCCATTGAAACAATACTGTAAAACAGTGGGCCAGATTTATTCACTAGTCTTCCATATAAAAACAAAAAGGGGAGATTAATATTGGCAAATCTGTGCATCTGTGCCAGTCCAGTCTGTGGTATCTGTCTGTCATTTTCTGCCACAGAAACAATACTGTGAAACAGTGGGCCAGATTTATTCACTAGTCTTCCATATAAAAGCAAAAAGGGAGATTAATATTGGCAAATCTGTGCCAGTCCAGTCCGTGGTATCTGTCATTTTCTGCCGCAGAAAATATACTGCAATACAGTGGGCCAGATTTATTCACTTGTCTTCCATATAAAAAAAAGAAGGGGAGATTTTTATTTCCAGTGTGTGCATCTGCGTCAGTCCTGTTAGTGGCATATCTGTCAGCCACTGTCTGCCACTGAAACTGTGTACTGTAATACAGTGGGCCTGATTTTCCCTGCAGTCTCACACACCTATAAAGGGAGATTTAAATTCACAACAATTTTGCGTCCACCTTGTAACTGGTTTTACAGTACCAAATACTGTTTGTTAGTTTGGTTACATATTTCCAAGAATGAGGAAGTCTGGTGAAAGAGGTCGTGGCCGTGGGCGGTCATTGCCAGCTGGTAATGATGGTAGTGGTGGTGGAGCATCAGGTGGTCGTGGGAAAAGCAATATAGCACCTAAGTCTCGAGTTGTTCAGCCACCGTCATCTTCTGGCTACACAAGGCCTCGAATGCTCCCTTTTCTGGGAGTAGGAAAACCGCTTTTAAAGGCGGAGCAGCAGGAACAAGTTTTGGCTTTCCTTGCTGACTCTGCCTCTAGCTCTTTTGCCTCCTCTTCGGAAAGTGCAAAATGTAAAAGCAGCGCGTCATCAGTGGATGTTCCTGGTCACTTCCTTGCGTTTTTCACACAGAAAAACAGAGAAGGATGCGTCAGGCGACACAACGGGTTACTCCATGGAGCTCTTTACACATACCGTTCCTGGGTTAGAAAGGGAAATTGTTAACAGGCCATGCCCATTACAAGATGAATCGGACATGGAGTGCACAGATGCACAGCCACAGCCAGATTATTATGCTGTTCCTTTGACTCAGATCACAACATTGCCCCGTCAAGAACGCTATAGCACCGTCTTACACGGTGACACAGAGGAAGGTGCACAGGACATAGAAGAGGAGGTCATAGATGACCCAGTTGTTGACCCCGATTGGCAGCCATTAGGGGAACAGGGTGCAGCTGGCAGTAGCTCTGAAGCGGAGGAGGAGGAGCCGCAGCAGGCATCAACATCGCAACAGGTTCCATCTGGCAGGCCCGTATCTGGCCAAAAATGTGTTGCAAAACTAAAAACAGTTGTAGGACAGCGTGGCCAATCGGTTAAAGTAGCTCAGTGTGCAATGCCTGAAAAGGTATCCGATAGTAGGAAGAGTGCAGTCTAGCATTTAACCAAGATCCAAATGATCAGTATAAAGTCATCTGTAAGAAATGCTCAAGGACCTTCAGCAGAGGTCAGAATGTTAAAAATCTAAATAAAAGTTGCATGCGTAGACATTTAACCACCATGCACTTGCAAGCCTGGACTAACTACCAAACGTCCCTTAACATTGTTGCACCCTCTCACAATGAAGCTAGTCAGCAACGCTACATCCCTTCCCTCACTGTAAGCCCACCATTTACCACACCACCTGCAGCAAATGTGGAGGTTTCATCGCAAGGCCAAAGCAGTCAGGGAATCACCAGGTTCTTGGTAGGAAACACTGTATGTAGGCCAACAGCAAGAATACCATCACCAACCCTCTCTCAGTCTGCCATGTCCACCGGCACCCCCGCTAGTTCCACCATATGCAGCTCTCCAGTCCAGCTCACCCTACAAGAGACTCTCGTTAGGAAGGAAGTACTCATCCTCTCATCCGCGTGCACAGGGTTTGAATGCACACATTGCTAGACTAATCTCGTTAGAGATGATGCCCTACCGGTTAGTTGAAAGCGAAGCTTTCAAAGCCCTGATGGCCTATGCTGTACCACGCTACGAGCTACCCAGTCGACACTTCTTTTCGAGAAAAGCCATCCCTGCCCTCCACCAGCATGTAAAAGATCGCATTGTCCATGCACTCAGGCAATCTGTGAGTAGAAAGGTGCACCTGACAACAGATGCATGGACCAGTAGGCATGGCCAGGGGCATTACGTGTCCATCACGGCACACTGGGTTATTGTCGTAGATGCAGGGTCCACAGGGGAGAGCAATATTGGGAATGAAAGAGGAATCCAGCTCAGGAAGGTATATAAAATCAAAAGTTTTTATTCCAAATTATTTTAAAAAAGAGGAAACACTGCATGTCAAAAATCAGCAATATCCAATGAACGGAAGGACGACCATGATACAGCTGAACGCGTTTTGAACACTAGGTGTTCTTAGTCCACAGCCTGGTGTGATTGGTGGTTTTGATTTTATATACTTTCCTGATCTGGATTCCTCTTTCATTCTCATCGTTTCCAGAGAGCCTTGGCAGAAGCTCTTTCCGTGCTCGGACTGAATAAATCCTATGGAGATTACTCAAAAAGGGTGAGCTGAAATTTTGTGTGTGTTTTTAGAGCAATATTGGGACAGTTCTGCCTAGCCCATGGTCTAGGAAACAGTTGGCTGTAGGCGTTCGCCCTCCCCCCTCCTCCTCGTCCTCCAGCAGAAGCGAGAGCTCGTCCACAGACCGCAGTCGCACGACCACTCCATCTGCAGCTGCCACTGTTGCACACGAGGTGTCCCATTATGGAACAGCTAGTGGCAAGTGTCAGCAGGCTGTATTGGCAATGAAGTGTTTGGGTGACAACAAACACACCGCGGAAGTTCTGTCTGAGTTCTTCCATCAAGAAACTCAGTCATGGCTGGGCAGTGTACATCTTGAGGCAGGCAAGGTAGTGAGTGATAACGGAAGGAATTTTATGGCTGCCATAGCCCTTTCACAACTGAAACACATTCCTTGCCTGGCTCACACCTTAAACCTGGTGGTGCAGTGCTTCCTGAAAAGTTATCCGGGGTTACCCGACCTGCTCCTGAAGGTGCGCCAACTTTGCTCGCACATCCGCTGTTCGCCCGTGCACTCCAGCCGTATGCAGAACCATCAGCGATCTTTGAACCTTCCCCAGCATCGCCTAATCTTCGACGTTGCAACAAGGTGGAACTCCACACTGCACATGCTTCAGAGACTGTGCGAACAGAGGCGTGCTGTTATGTATTTGTTGGAGGATACACATACACGGGCAGGCAGTTGGATGGCAGACATGGAGTTGTCAGGTGTGCTGTGGTCGAAGCTTCAAGACCTCTATCAAGTCCTTCAGTGTTTTGAGGAATGCATACGGCTGTTTAGTGCAGACAACGCCATAATAAGCATGAGCATCCCCCCTAATGCGTCTGCTGATGCAAAGTTTGACGCACATAAAGGAGCAGGCGTCTGCAGCCGAGGACGAGGGAAGCCATGATGACAGTCAGCCATTGTCTGGTCAGGGAAGTCTACTGGACGAGGTGGCGGGTGAAGAGGAGAAGGACGAGGAGGATAATGGGGATGAGTATTTTTTGGATGAGGAAGCTTCTCAGGGGGCAATAGAAACTGGTGGCGTTGCAAGGTCAGGTTCAGGGTTTTTGAGGGAGGCAAGTGACGTTGATTTGCCCGAAAGTGCTCCTCAACCCAGCACAAGCAGTGAATTGACAACTGGAACATTGGCCCACATGGCGGATTATGCCTTGCGTATCCTAAAAAGGGACCCCCGCATTATAAAAATGATGACCGATGACGATTACTGGTTGGCCTGCCTCCTAAATCCACGCAATAAGGGGAAACTGCAAAACATCATGCCACATGAGAACCTTGAACAAATATTGGCAACCAAACAAGCAACTCTTGTTGACCGTTTGATTCAGGCATTCCCAGCCCACTGCGCCGGTGATGGCTCTCACACGAGCTGCAGGGGGCAACAGGGCAGAGGTGTTAGAGGTGCACAAATCAGAAGTGGCATTGGACAGAGGGGTTTTCTGACCAGGCTGTGGAGTGATTTCGCAATGACCGCAGACAGGACAGGTACTGCAGCATCAATTCAAAGTGACAGGAGACAACATTTGTCCAGTATTGTTACTAACTATTTTTCCTCCCCTATCGATGTTCTCCCTCACCCATCATTCCCATTTGATTACTGGGCATCCAAAATAGACACCTGGCCTGAATTGTCCGAACATGCATTGCAGGAGCTCGCTTGCCCAGCACCTAGTGTGCTATCAGAAAGAGTATTCAGTGCTGCTGGTTCAATACTGACCGAAAAAAGGACTCGTCTGGCTACCTAAAATGTTGATGATCTAACCTTCATTAAAATGAACCACTCATGGATTTCTAATTATTTTGCCCCACCTTTCCGGGCTGACACCTAGCTTTCCTTTAAAAAGGTCTTGCTTTTGGACTGGTCTTACTGAGTGTTCCAATTTCTCCATTTGCAGCTGCTGTATGTCCAGCATACGACATGTTTACACCTTCCTAAATGGGCTGACTCCCCCCATGTGGCCGTGGTCTCGCCACTTGGCGAAAGCACCCGTGAGAGTGCCGTTTGTCTGAAGAGGTGGGTGTGCCCACTTTTGGTCAACGGCACTGGCACCAGGTCCCTCATAGTACAATGAAGTGTCTCTGGCGGTGGTGGCGCGCACCCAACGTCAGACACACCGTTGTAACATGAGGGGCCTTGGGCCAGTACCTCCGGGCATGAGAGAGTGCCCCCCACCCCCAGCTCAAACTGTGCTCTACCACTTGCAAAATTATCTGTCACTGCTCCACCGCTGTTTAGTCTATGCGGTGAAATCCTTCAATGCCTGGCACTGACAATACCAATTTCTTGACATGTATGATGCTACTTAAAATATTCAGTGGCCCTGTCCTACATTTACACCAGTAAATACTTTGCGCCAAATAACAATGTCTGAAAGTCAGCAGAGGAGACCACCCCTGCACCTAAGTATGCCACCCTTTTTTTGTTTGTTTTGTTTTTTTGCGAGACATTAACATCTATGTATTATTTTGGAGTACTAACTGTGTCAGACACTCCTTCCAATTGTCCACCGCTGACCACACCAATGCTGCCTGTGTACCCCTGGAACCTATTTAAAAGGGCATAGAACCACCTTTTTTATGTTAGGCCTACTAAGTCTGTCTGCGGTCCCACCTTCCAATAGTCCTCCACTGACCACACCAATGCTGCCTGTGTACCCCTGCAAGATAATTGAAACTGCATTGAGCCTACTTTTTTTATTTTAGGCCTACTAAGTCTGTCTGCGGTCCCTCCTTCCAATAGTTCTCCACTGACCACACCAATGTTGCCTGTGTACCCCTGCAAGATAATTGAAATTGCATTGAGCCTACTTTTAATTATGCTAGGCCTACTAAGTCTGTCTGCGGTCCCTCCTTCCAATAGTCCTCCACTGACCACACCAATGCTGCCTGTGTACCCCTGGAACCTATTTAAAAGGGCATAGAACCACCTTTTTTTATGTTAGGCCTACTAAGTCTGTCTGCGGTCCCTCCTTCCAATAGTCCTCCACTGACCACACCAATGCTGCCTGTGTACCCCTGCAAGATAATTGAAACTGCATTGAGCCTACTTTTTTATTTTAGGCTTACTAAGTCTGTCTGCGGTCCCTCCTTCCAATAGTTCTCCACTGACCACACCAATGCTGCCTGTGTACCCCTGCAAGATAATTGAAACTGCATTGAGCCTACTTTTTTATGTTAGGCCCACTAAGTCTGTCTGCGGTCCCTCCTTCCAAAAGTCCTCCACTGACCACACCGATGCTGCCTGTGTACCCCTGGATCCTATTTAAAAGTGCATAGAGCCACCTTTTCTTTTTTTTTTGGCCTACTAAGTCTGTCTGCGGTCCCTCCTTCCAATTGTCCTCCACTGACCACACCAATGCTGACCGTGTACCCATGTAACCTTTTTTAAACCTGCATCGAGCCAACTTTGTGGTGTAAGGCCTACTAGCCGTGTCTGGCTGCGCCACTCAATACAGCTGTCCTCTTAAAAAAAAGGACCTGCAATTATCAGGTTTTCAGCCTATCGGAATTTTAAAACTTCAGTTGGGCTACCAGTTTGGTTGGGGCCAACTAACAGTGTCTGCCGCTCCAAGGTGTTCTCCTGGTTGCCTTTCCTGAGCTTCCATTTTCAGGCTCTCATTCAGTAGTTGTTAATATAACACTGCATTTGGCCTACTAGTTGGGTTGGGGCCTACTAATGGTGTCTTCCGCTCCTTGCTGTTCTCCTGTTTTCCTGTCCTGAACTTCCATTTTCAGGCTCTCATTAAGTATTTGTTAATATTAAATTGCATTTGGCCTGCTAGTTGGGTTGGGGCCTACTAACGGTGTCTGCCACTCCTTGCTGTTCTCCTGGTTTCCTGTCCTGAACTTCGATCTTCAGGCTCTCTTTAAGTACTTGTTCATATTACACTGCATTTGGCCTGCTAGTTGGGTTGGGGCCTACTAGTTGGGTTGGGGCCTACTAACGGTGTCTGCCGCTCTTTGCTGTTCTCCTGGTTTCCTGTCCTGAACTTCCATTTTCAGGCTCTCATTAAGTAGTTGTTAATATTACACTGCATTTGGCCTACTAGTTGGGTTGAGGCCTACTAACGGAGTCTGCCGCTCCTTGCTGTTCTCCTGGTTTCCTGTCCTGAACTTCCATTTTCAGGCTCTCGTTAAGTAGTTGTTAATATTACACTGCATTTGGCCTGCTAGTTTGGTTGGGGCCTACTAACGGTGTCTGCCGCTCCTTGCTGTTCTCCTGGTTTCCTGTCCTGAACTTCCATTTTCAGGCTCTCGTTAAGTAGCTGTTAATATTACACTGCATTTGGCCTACTAGTTGGGTTGGGGTCTACTAACGGTGTCTGCCGCTCCTTGCTGTTCTCTTCCACTGAACAGAGCAGTGCTGCCTGTTTACTACTGTTACCAATTTTGAAGTGCATTTAGACTACTTACTGATTTGGGCCTACTCACTGTGTCAGCCTCTCATTACAGTTGTCCTCCACTGAACAAAGCAATGCCGCCTGTTTAGTCCTGTTAACAATTTTGAACTGCTTTTAGTCTACTTTTGTATTTGGGACTATATCTGTGATTCCTCCTCATCCTGCCCATTGCCCAGCCAGTGCTAGATGACTCTGCTGGTACATTGACCCAGACCGCTACATTCCCCTTGCACGCTACACAGCCAGATTCTGACCCTGCTGAGAGTGAGGTTCCCCTTCCCACATACTATACCACCTTACACGGGGACAAAGAGGAAGGTGCAGATGAAAGTGCAGGTTCCTTCATCAGGTGGGGGGGATACACGTTGGCGACGTCACTGGCACAGAGCCCCTCATAGTACGCAAGAGTGTCGCTGCCGGTGGGAGGCGCCCCCGCCGTGCAAACACACCGCTGTACTTTGAGAAGCCCTGTGCCAGTGCCAATGCAAACGAGTGGGCCCCCCCTGCTTGCTCAGGATCACAGCACTTGCAAAGTTGAAATACTTACCTCTCCCTGCTCCACTGCTGTGATGTGGTCCACGTTTCCTGGGCCCACTAAATACTTAACCCAGCCATACCCCCCACAACTTTAGCCAAATGACCCCCAATGTCCAATGCCTAAATATTATTATAAGGTAAATTAAGATTGACAAGCTTCAGTAACAAGAATGGATGTTTTTGCCATTAAAATGGGCACAGTAGGTGTTTTCCTGGCCTCCACTCACTGCCGACTATGCTTCCCCATTGACTTGCATTGGGTTTTGTGTTTCGGTCAATCCCTGACTTTTTGCGATAATCGTCCGATTTCACTCGACTCGACTTTTGATATAGTCGGGTTTCGCGAAACCCAACTCGACCATAAAAAAGTAAAAGTCGCTCAACCCTACTAGGGACTGTTCATGTCAGACTAATCTGATCAGCTTCTATGAAGAGGTAAGTTCCGGACTGGACCAAGGGAATCCAGTGGACGTAGTGTATATGGACTTTTCAAAAGCTTTTGATACGGTGCCACACAAAAGGTTGATAGATAAAATGAGAATAATGGGGATAGGGGAAAATATGTGTAAGTGGGTTAAGAGCTGGCTTAGGGATAGGACACAAAGGGTGGTTATTAATGGTGCACACTCGGACTGGGTCGCGGTTCGCAGTGGGGTACCACAGGGGTCAGTATTGGGCCCTCTTCTTTTGATCTTGTAGGGGGCATACAGAGTGGAATTTCAATATTTGCAGATGACACTAAACTCTGCAGGGTAATCAATACAGAGGAGGACAATATTATATTACAGGATGATTTATGTAAACTAGAAGCTTGGGCTGATAAATGGCAAATGAGCTTTAATGGGGATAAATGTAAGGTCATGCACTTGGGGAGAAGTAATAAGATGTATAACTATGCGCTTAATTCTAAAACTCTGGGCAAAACCGTCAATGAAAAAGACCTGGGTGTGTGGGTGGATGACAAACTCATGTTCAGTGGCCAGTTTCAGGCAGCTGCTACAAAGGCAAATAGAATAATGGGATGCATTAAAAGAGGCATAGATGCTCATGAGGAGAACATAATTTTACCTCTATACAAGTCACTAGTTCGACCACACTTAGAATACTGTGCACAGTTCTGGTCTCCGGTGTATAAAAAAGACATAGCTGAACTAGAGCGGGTGCAGAGAAGAGCGACCAATGTTATTAGAGGACTGGGGGATCTGCAATACCAAGATAGGTTATTACACTTGGGGCTATTTAGTTTGGAAAAATGAAGACTAAGGGGTGATCTTATTTTAATGTATAAATATATGAGGGGACAGTACAAAGACCTTTCTGATGATCTTTTTAATCATAGACCTGAGACAAGGACAAGGGGGCATTCTCTACGTCTTGAGGTAAGAAGGTTTAGGCATAATAACAGACGCGGGTTCTTTACTGTAAGAGCAGTGAGACTATGGAACTCTCTGTCGTATGATGTTGTAATGAGTGATTCATTACTTAAATTTAAGAGGGGATTGGATACCTTTCTTGAAAAGTATTATGTTGCAGGGTATATATACTAGATTCCTTGATAGGGCGTTGCTCCAGGGAACTAGTCTGCTTGCCGTATGTGGAATCAGGAAGGAATTTTTTTCCCCAAAGTGGAGCTTACTATTTGCCACATGGGTTTTTTTTTGCCTTCCTCTGGATCAACATGTTAGGGCATGTAGGTTAGGCTATGGGTTGAATTAGATGGACTTAAAGTCTTCCTTCAACCTTAATAATAAGTATGTTACTATGTCCTGTATGCCCACATGAAACCAAAGTTCCCATTATTATGTTTTTTTTTACTCCCAGAAAGTTTGCCCATGAAGTGAATGCAAGGCCTGCTCGAAATTTGGATACACCCCAATAACCCATTGAACAGATGTCCTGAATGGCCACATGAAACCAAAGTTCCCATTATTATTACTTTTTTTTACTTCCATAAAGTTTGCCCATGAAGTGAATGCAAGACCTGATCCAAATTTGGATTCACCCCAATTATCCCAAAAAACAGACGTCCTGGATCCCCACATGAAGCCAAAGATCCCATTATTATAATTTTTGTACTGTCATAGAGTTTGCCTATGCATTTAATGCAAGACATGCCCTGCCCCAAAGTTATACGCCCCCCAAAAACCCTTTGAACAGACTTCCTGGATGGCCACACGAAAGCATTGTTCCCATTATTTGTAATGGCTATATAGTGAATTGTTGAGTTAGAAGAACCAGCATTGGATAATGACGAGTGTTGAGGATGAAGACCTGGCAGTAGAGCATTGCAGTGTTGAGGCTGAACACCTGGCAGTGGAGCATTGCAGTGTTGAGCTCGAAGAACCTGCATTGTAGCATTGCACTATTGAGGCTGAAGACCTGACAGTGGAGAATTGCAGTGTTGAGGCTGAAGAACCTGCAGTGGAGAATTACAGTGTTGAGGATGAAGACCCGGCAATGGAGAATGTCAGTGTTGAGGCTGGAAAATCTGCAGCGGATAATTTCAGCGTTGAGCCCGAAGAACCTGCATTGTAGCATTGCACTATTTGAGGCTGAACACCTGGAAATGGAGAATTGTAGTGTTGAGGCTGAAGAACCTGCAGTGGAGAATTTCAGTGTTGAGGCTGAACACCCAGCAGAGGAGCATTGCAGTGTTGAGGATGAAGAACTGGCATTGGAGCATTGCAGCGTTGAGCCTGAAGAACCTTCATGGTAGCATTGCAGTGTTGAGGCTGAACCCCCGGCAGTGGAGCATTGCAGTGTTTAGGATGAAGAACTGCCAGTGGAGAATTGCATTGTCGAAACTGACCAACCAACAAAGTTCACATTATTAGCAAGTGGGTCTCCCATACTGTTTGCTTATGCAGTGAATGCAAGGCCTGCCCCAAATTTGGACGCACTCCAATACCCCTTAGAACAGACGTTGAGGAGGGCCTCTTAAAAATCTGTTCCCATTATACTTGTAATGCCCATACACTAAGTGTATGGGCTGACAAACATTTCACCATGGGGGGTATACATCAACATACTGTCTAAAAATATAATTGACGAGCATCATAAACACCCTTTACAAGACTAATGTGTGTGTTGCATCACAGACCACGGTTAGCCTGGTGATCTAGTGGTTTTGGATGAAGAGACGTTGAGGAGGGCCTCCTAAAACTATGCTCCCATTACAAAGGAGCGGGTCTCCTATACTTGTAATGCCCATACACTAAAGGTACCGTCACACATAGCGACGCTGCAGCGATACCGACAACGATCCGGATCGCTGCAGCGTCGCTGTTTGGTCGCTGGAGAGCTGTCACACAGACAGCTCTCCAGCGACCAACGATCCCGAGGTCCCCGGTAACCAGGGTAAACATCGGGTAACTAAGCGCAGGGCCGCGCTTAGTAACCCGATGTTTACCCTGGTTACCATCCTAAAAAGTAAAAAAACAAACGCTACATACTTACCTTCCGCTGTCTGTCCTCGGCGCTCTGCTTCTCTGGTCTGGCTGTGAGCGCCGGGCAGTCAGAAAGCAGAGCGGTGACGTCAGCGCTCTGCTTTCCGGCTGACCGACGCTCACAGCCAGAGCAGGAGAGCAGAGCACAGCGCTGGAGGACAGACGGCTGAAGGTAAGTATGTAGTGTTTGTTTTTTTACTTTTAGGATGGTAACCAGGGTAAACATCGGGTTACTAAGCGCGGCCCTGCGCTTAGTTACCCGATGTTTACCCTGGTTACCAGCAAAGACATCGCTGAATCGGTGTCACACACGCCGATTCAGCGATGTCTATGGGGAGTCCAGCGACGAAATAAAGTTCTGGACTTTCTTCCCCGACCAGCGATCTCCCAGCAGGGGCCTGATCGCTGCTGCCTGTCACACTGGACGATATCGCTAGCGAGGACGCTGCAACGTCACGGATCGCTAGCGATATCATCTAGTGTGACAGTACCTTAAGTGTATGGGGCTGACAAACATTTCCCCATGGGGGGTATACATTAACATACTGTCTAAAAATTTAGTTGATGGGCATCATAAACACCCTTTAAAACACTAATGTGGGTTTTGCATCATGGACCATGGTCACCCTGGTGATCTAGAGGTTGTGGATGATGAGGAGAAGGAGGAGGGCAACAGCAAATAGGCCAAATCAGGAAATGTATTCCCGTGTGTGTGTGTGTGTGTGTGTGTGAAGAGGTGCATGGGAATAGACCTCGCAAAAAAAGACAATGGATTTGAGTTTATGTTGCGCTGCGATCATTCAGTGTTATTGAGAAGTCTGGCCCAATCCAGTCCTTGTTCATTTTTATAATAGTCAGCCTGTTAGCATTTTCAGTTGATAGGCGGATGCGCTTATCTGTTATAATTCCACCAGCGGCACTAAATACCCGCTCAGACAAAATGCTAGCGGCAGGGCAGGCCAGGACCTCCAAGGCATAGAGAGCCAGTTCATGCCATGTGTCCAGCTTGGATACCCAATAATTATAAGGCACAGAGGAATCACAGAAGACGTTGGTACGGTCAGCAAGGTACTCCCTCACTATCTTCCAAAACTTTGCACTCCTTGTGAGAGTACCCCGCCCATAAGTGCCTGTGCGATGAGAGGGTCTGAGAAATCTCTCCCAGAACTTTGCCAGTGTTTCCCTGCCTCTGCTGGATCGGAGTTGTCTCTCTCGCCTGGTTGTCCAATGAATTGTGACCTCTGCCGCCAGCATTTTCAGATGGGAATTTTTTTAATAATTCCGCAACAATGGCCCTCTGGAACTGCACCATTTTAGTACACCTGCCTGCCTCTGGAATAATAGATAGAAAGTTCTCCTTGTAGTGTGGGTATAGAAGTGTCACCAACCAGTAATGACTGTCACCCAAAATTTTGAGAACGCGAGGGTCACGGTAAAGGCAGCGTAATATAAACGCAGCCATGCGTGCCAGAATGCTAACAGGCAAGACTTCTGTGTCCTCACAAAGAGGACGACTGACCATGCTCTCCTCCTCCTCCCTGTCCTCAGGCCATCCATGCTGAACAGACGGTATGACAGTTGTGCTTGTAGTATCGTCTACAGCACATGAAAGTAGCTCCTCTTTTTCCTCCTCCTCCTCTTCCTCATTGTCACCCAATCCACGCTGGGATAATATGAGGCTGGGCTGTGTGTAATCACTGTTATGAACTGGTAGTTTAAAAACACAATGGACCTGGTGGTTAACAGCACACAAAGTGACCTGATAGTTACTAATAACATAGGACGAGCTCTGAGACGTGGGAACTCTGCTGACCGCAATCCCTAGTCCTATCACACCACACTAGAAGTAGCCGTGGAGCGCTCCTGACCAGACCTAGGCGCCTCGGCACAGCCTAAGAAACTAGCTAGCCCTGAAGATAGAAAAATAAGCCTACCTTGCCTCAGAGAAATTCCCCAAAGGAAAAGGCAGCCCCCCACATATAATGACTGTGAGTAAAGATGAAAATACAAACACAGAGATGAAATAGATTTTAGCAAAGTGAGGCCCGACTTACTGAATAGACCGAGGATAGGAAAGATAGCTTTGCGGTCAGCACAAAATCCTTCCAACAACCATGCAGAGGGCGCAAAAAGACCCTCCGCACCGACTAACGGTACGGAGGTGCTCCCTCTGCGTCCCAGAGCTTCCAGCAAGCAAGACAAACCAAAATAGCAAGCTGGACAGAAAAAATAGCAAACCAAGAAACACAAGCAGAACTTAGCTTATGCAGGGAAGACAGGCCACAAGAACGATCCAGGAGAGAGCAAGACCAATACTGGAACATTGACTGGAGGCAAGGAACAAAGAACTAGGTGGAGTTAAATAGAGCAGCACCTAACGACTTAACCTCGTCACCTGAGGAAGGAAACTCAGAAGCCGCAGCCCCACTCACATCCACCAGAGGAAGCTCATGGACAGAACCAGCCGAAGTACCACTCATGACCACAGGAGGGAGCTTGACCACAGAATTCACAACAGTACCCCCCCCTTGAGGAGGGGTCACCGAACCCTCACCAGAGCCCCCAGGACGACCAGGATGAGCCAAATGAAAGGCACGAACCAGATCGGCAGCATGAACATCAGAGGCAAAGACCCAGGAATTATCTTCCTGACCATAACCCTTCCACTTAACCAGGTACTGGAGTTTCCGTCCCGAAATACGAGAATCCAAAATCTTCTCCACCACATACTCCAGCTCCCCCTCAAACAAAACCGGGGCAGGAGGATCAACGGATGGAACCACAGGTGCCACGTATCTCCGCAACAATAACCTATGGAATACATTATGGATGGAAAACGAAGCTGGAAGGGTCAAACGAAAAGACACAGGATTAAGAACCTCAGAAATCCTATACGGACCAATGAAACGAGGCTTAAACTTAGGAGAGGAAACTTTCATAGGAATATGACGAGACGACAACCAAACCAGATCCCCAACACGAAGTCGGGGACCCACACAGCGCCTGCGGTTAGCGAAACGTTGAGCCTTCTCCTGGGACAATGTCAAATTGTCCACTACATGAGTCCAAATCTGCTGCAACCTATCCACCACAGTATCCACACCAGGACAGTTCGAAGACTCAACCTGCCCTGAAGAGAAACGAGGATGGAAACCAGAATTGCAGAAAAACGGCGAAACCAAAGTAGCCGACTTGGCCCGATTATTAAGGGCGAACTCAGCCAAAGGCAAAAAGGACACCCAATCATCCTGATCAGCAGAAACAAAGCATCTCAGATATGTTTCCAAGGTCTGATTGGTTCGTTCAGTTTGGCCATTTGTCTGAGGATGGAAAGCCGAGGAAAAAGACAAATCAATGCCCATCCTAGCACAAAAGGCTCGCCAAAACCTCGAAACAAACTGGGAACCTCTGTCAGAAACGATGTTCTCCGGAATGCCATGTAAACGAACCACATGCTGGAAAAACAATGGCACCAAATCAGTGGAGGAAGGCAATTTAGACAAGGGTACCAAATGGACCATCTTAGAGAAGCGATCACAAACCACCCAAATGACCGACATCTTTTGAGAGACAGGGAGATCCGAAAAAAAATCCATAGAGATATGTGTCCAGGGCCTCTTCGGGACCGGCAAGGGCAAAAGCAACCTAGTGGCATGAGAACAGAAGGGCTTAGCCCGAGCACAAGTCCCACAGGACTGCACAAACGAACGCACATCCCGCGACAGAGACGGCCACCAAAAGGATCTAGCCACCAAATCTCTGGTACCAAAGATTCCAGGATGACCAGCCAACACCGAACAATGAACCTCAGAGATAACTCTACTCGTCCATTTATCAGGGACAAACAGTTTCTCTGCTGGGCAACGGTCAGGTCTATTAGCCTGAAATTTTTGCAGCACCCGCCGCAAATCAGGGGAGATGGCAGACAAAATTACCCCCTCTTTGAGAATACCCGCCGGCTCAGGCAAACCCGGAGAGTCGGGCACAAAACTCCTAGACAGGGCATCCGCCTTCACATTCTTAGAGCCCGGAAGGTACGAAACCACAAAGTCAAAACGGGGAGAAAAACAGCGACCAACGAGCCTTTCTAGGATTCAACCGTTTGGCAGACTCGAGATAAGTCAAGTTCTTGTGATCGGTCAAGACCTCCACGCGATGCTTAGCTCCTTCAAGCCAATGACGCCACTCATCGAATGCCCACTTCATGGCCAGCAACTCTCAATTGCCAACATCATAATTACGCTCAGCAGGCGAAAACCTCCTGGAAAAGAAGGCACATGGTTTCATCACCGAGCCATCAGAACTTCTTTGCGACAAAACAGCCCCTGCTCCAATCTCAGAAGCATCAACCCCGATCTGGAACGGGAGCAAAACATCTGGTTGGCACAACACAGGGGCAGAAGAAAAACGACGCTTCAACTCCTGAAAAGCTTCCACAGCAGCAGAAGATCAATTGACCACATCAGCACCCTTCTTGGTTAAATCAGTCAACGGTTTAGCAATATTAGAAAAATTATTGATGAAGCAACGATAAAAATTAGCAAAGCCCAGGAACTTTTGCAGACTCTTCAGAGATGTCGGCTGAGTCCAATCATAAATGGCCTGAACTTTAACAGGGTCCATCTCGATAGTAGAAGGGGAAAAAATGAAACCCAAAAATGAAACCTTCTGAACACCAAAGAGACACTTTGACCCCTTCACAAACAAAGAATTTGCACGCAGGACCTGGAACACTATTCTAACCGGCTTCACGTGAGACTCCCAATCATCCGAGAAGACCAAAATATCATCCAAGTATACAATCCGGAATTTATCCAGGTACTCTCGGAAGATGTCATGCATAAAGGACTGAAATACTGATGGAGCATTGGAAAGCCCGAATGGCATAACCAGGTACTCAAAATGGCCCTCGGGCGTATTAAATGCTGTTTTCCATTCATCGCCCTGTTTAATACGCACAAGATTATACGCACCACGAAGATCTATCTTGGTGAACCAACTAGCCCCCTTAATCCGAGCAAACAAATCAGACAGCAGCAGCAAGGGGTACTGAAATTTGACTGTGATTTTATTTAGAAGGCGGTAATCAATACAAGGTCTCAACGAACCATCCTTCTTGGCCACAAAAAAGAACCCTGCTCCCAATGGCGACAACGACGGGCGAATATGACCCTTCTCCAAGGATTCCTTTACGTAACTCCGCATAGCGGCGTGCTCAGGCACAGACAAATTAAACAGTCGAACTTTAGGAAACTTACTACCAGGAATCAAATCGATAGCACAATCGCAATCCCTATGCGGAGGTAGGGCACTGGACTTGGGCTCATCAAATACATCCCGGTAATCCGACAAGAACTCTGGGACCTCAGAAGGGGTGGATGATGAAATAGACAGAAATGGAACATCACCATGTACCCCCTGATAACCCCAGCTGGACACAGACATAGATTTCCAATCCAATACTGGGTTATGGACTTGTAGCCATGGCAACCCCAACACGACCACATCATGCAGATTATGCAACACCAAAAAGCGAATATCCTCCTGATGCGCAGGAGCCATGCACATGGTCAGTTGGGTCCAGTACTGAGGCCTATTCTTGGCCAAAGGCGTAGCATCAATTCCTCTCAATAGAATAGGATACTGCAAGGGCTCCAAGAAAAACCCACAACGCCTAGCAAACTCCAAGTCCATCAAATTCAGGGCAGCGCCTGAATCCACAAATGCCATGACAGAATAGGATGACAAAGAGCAGATCAAAGTAACGGACAAAAGAAATTTTGACTGTACCGTACCAATGGTGGCAGACCTAGCGAACCGCTTAGTGCGCTTAGGACAATCGGAGATAGCATGAGTGGAATCACCACAGTAAAAACACAGCCCATTCCGACGTCTGTGTTCTTGCGGTTCAGCTCTGGTCAAAGTCCTATCACATTGCATAGGCTCAGGTTTATGCTCAGATAGTACCGCCAAATGGTGCACAGTTTTACGCTCACGTAAGCGTCGATCGATCTGAATGGCCAAAGACATAGACTCATTCAGACCAGCAGGCATAGGAAATCCCACCATGACATCCTTAAGGGCTTCAGAGAGACCCTTTCTGAAAATTGCTGCCAGCGCACATTCATTCCATTGAGTGAGCACAGACCACTTCCTAAACTTCTGACAATATATCTCTACCTCATCCTGACCCTGACACAGAGCCAGCAAATTTTTCTCTGCCTGATCCACTGAATTAGGTTCATCATAAAGCAATCCGAGCGCCAGAAAAAACACATCAATATCACATAATGCAGGATCTCCTGGCGCAAGGGAAAATGCCCAGTCTTGAGGGTCGCCACGTAATAAAGAAATAATGATCTTAACTTGTTGAACTGGGTCACCAGAGGAGCGGGGTTTCAAAGCCAGAAACAATTATTAACAATTATTTTTGAAATTCAGAAACTTAGCTCTATCTCCAGAAAATAAATCAGGAATAGGAATTCTAGGTTCTAACATAGATTTCTGAACCACAATGTCTTGAATATTTTGTACTCTTGCAGTGAGATGATCCACATAAGAAGACAGACCTTTAATGTCCATCACTACACCTGTGTCCTGAACCACCCAAATGTCTAGGGGAAAAGAAAGACAAAACACAGTGCAGAGAAAAAAAAATGGTCTCAGAACTTCTCTTTTCCCTCTATTGAGAAGCATTAGTACTTTGAGCCTCCAGTACTCTTATGAACTGGTGGTTTAGAAACACAATGGACCTGGTGGTTAAGAGCACACAAAGTGACCTGATAGTTACTAATAACATAGGACGAGCTCTGAGACGTGGGAACTCTGCTGACCGCAATCCCTAGTCCTATCACACCACACTAGAAGTAGCCGTGGAGCGCTCCTGACCAGACCTAGGCGCCTCGGCACAGCCTAAGAAACTAGCTAGCCCTGAAGATAGAAAAATAAGCCTACCTTGCCTCAGAGAAATTCCCCAAAGGAAAAGGCAGCCCCCCACATATAATGACTGTGAGTAAAGATGAAAATACAAACACAGAGATTAAATAGATTTTAGCAAAGTGAGGCCCGACTTACTGAATAGACCGAGGATAGGAAAGATAGCTTTGCGGTCAGCACAAAAACCTACCAACAACCACGCAGAGGGCGCAAAAAGACCCTCCGCACCGACTAACGGTACGGAGGTGCTCCCTCTGCGTCCCAGAGCTTCCAGCAAGCAAGACAAACCAAAATAGCAAGATGGACAGAAAAAATAGCAAACCAAGAAACACAAGCAGAACTTAGCTTATGCAGGGAAGACAGGCCACAAGAACGATCCAGGAGAGAGCAAGACCAATACTGGAACACTGACTGGAGGCAAGGAACAAAGAACTAGGTGGAGTTAAATAGAGCAGCACCTAACGACTTAACCTCGTCACCTGAGGAAGGAAACTCAGAAGCCGCAGCCCCACTCACATCCACCAGAGGAAGCTCATGGACAGAACCAGCCGAAGTACCACACATGACCACAGGAGGGAGCTTAACCACAGAATTCACAACAAATCACCCTGCATGTTTCTTTGCTCTGTCTCATGATACTCCGGCTTCAATGCATCCTCTTTGATTGTGAGCAGAGAGCGTTTCAGAACACAGAGATGCGAGATGGTGACGCTAATCATGACATCATCACTGCTCACCACCTTGGTGGAGTCTTCAAAGTTTTGGAGGATAGTACATATGTCTGACATCCATGTCCACTCCTGAGGTCTTATGTGTGGAGTCTGAACTGAATACTGATGGCCATGTTGATGTTGATAGTCAACAACTGCCCTCTTCTGCTTACAAATCCTTTCCAACATCTGCAGTGTAGAGATCCAATGCGTGGGAACATCATACAACAGTCAGTGAGACGGAAGCTGCAAACATTGCTGAATCATGGCAAGGGTGGCTAAAGCTGTAGCTGTTTTTCTAAAATGAGCACACAGGTGGTGTACTTTCACAAGCAGATCTGGCAGCATCGGGGAGCTTTTGAAAAACTGTTGAACAACGAGGTTAAGCACATGGGCCAGGGCCAGGCATGGAACGTGCGTGAGCATGCCTCGCCTCATAGCCGCCATCAGTTTCCAGCCATTATCACACATGACCATGCCTGGCTGTAGGTTCAGCGGTGTCAGCCACAGATCTGCCTGCTTTTTCAGAGCTGTCCACAAATCTTAAGCATTGTGCAGTTTGTCACCTAAGCATATTAGCTTCAGCACAGCCTGTTGCCGCTTGGCTAAAGCAGTGCTGCAGCTTGTGACTGATGTGGTCATTTCGGAGATGGAGGCTGAAGAGGAGGAAGGGCAGGAGCTGTAGACTGTGGGGGCAACCCTGATTGATGTAGGGGAGCATGTCTTCCTCAGCCTCGGGAAGACATGCTCCATCCCAAGGTCCAACTGGGTCCCGGCTGCCACTATGTTAACCCAGTGTGCCTTCAGTGAGATGTACTGTCCCTACCCAGAAGCACTTGCCCATGTGTCTGTGGTTAGGTGGAATTTCCCAGTAACAGCATTATTGAGGGCATG
This sequence comes from Ranitomeya imitator, assembly GCF_032444005.1. NCBI lineage: Eukaryota > Metazoa > Chordata > Amphibia > Anura > Dendrobatidae > Ranitomeya > Ranitomeya imitator. The sequence continues at coordinate 545,314,838 of NC_091283.1, read as the reverse complement.
GTTAATGTTGTGGGACACGTGCTTGCGTAATGCGGGGAGGACACATCGGGAGAAATAGTGGTGGCTGGGGACCGAGTACCTTGGTACAGCCGCTGCCATCAGGTTGCAGAAAACTTCCGTCTCCATGAGCCTAAAAGGCAACATTTCAAGAGCAAGCAGATGAGAAATGTGTGGCCTGTAGGCGTAGGCAGCGCATTTCCGCTTGTGTTCTAAAGACTGGGGTATGGACAACTGAAAGCTGCGCTGGGACAAGGAGGTGGACATGCTTGATGATGTTGCTAGTTGAGTGTGTGCAACGACAGGTGCAGGGCAGGTGTCACGGGGCTACCGCGACAGAGAGGTTCCAGAGAACCGCAGCGCTCTGGGCCTCGTTCACACACACTGAACAGAAGCTCTTCACCTATATTCTGACCTGGCTGCATTGTGCCAGCAGTGCAGGAGTTAACCTTATTGCTAAGTTGCTGATAGCTGGGTCTCTCAGCTGAAGTGGATTTTGTAATCTGATCCTCTATATAATAATAATAATAATCTTTATTTTTTATATAGCGCTAACATATTCCGCAGCGCTTTACATTTTGCACACATTTTCATCACTGTCCCTGATGGGGCTCACAATCTAAATTCCCTATCAGTATGTCTTTGGAATGTGGGAGGAAACCGGACTACCCGGAGGAAACCCATGCAAACACGGAGAGAACATACAAACTCTTTGCAGATATTGTCCTTGGTGGGATTTGAACCCAGGACTCCAGCGCTGCAAGGCTGCTGTGCTAACCACTGCACCACCATGACCCAGTCCTGACTTCAGCTAGTGTCAGTGATCAGTTCAACTGCCTGGCTTGGAGGTTGAAGGAGCGTAGTGTTGGTGTTGGAGGTTTATTTACAGAGATTGGTGTCTGCAGTTTTGGTTGCATGTTAAACCTGTTTTCCTTCCTATGTTTATTCCTTCTCTTTCCTTCTCTGTGTTTCCTCTGTGGTTGTGTGAGCATTTGGTGAGTTTGAGACTTTTAGTTACCTTGTCTGTATACCCTGTGATTTGTTGTATTATTACACTGGTGCAGTCCACCTCCTTTGAGGGGAGAGGGGGCCCCTGATAGGGCCTGCTCAGGAGACAGGGATACGCAGGCGACTCGGGCCTCCTAACCATCATAGGTACCCCCGAGATAAGGGAAAGCCAGGGCCCCATTTAAGTGGTAGGGACAGGTGCGGGTCCCAGTACACCGTCCTGCCCCTTTATCGCCATTAATGGTGTGACAGTAGGAGGCATCTTCACAGGCACCATGGACAGGGGATTGGCTTGCACGCACAACAGCAGAAGCAGTGGTGTCACCCGCAGACACTCTTCCTGGACCCTGGGGTTCGGCCCACAAAGTCGGGTGCTTTGCTGCCACGTGCCTGATCATGCTGGTGGTGATCATGCTGGTAGTTTTGTTACCCCTGCTGATGTGGTCATGGCAGGTGGTGCAAATGGCCTGTTGGGGTTATCGAAAAGAGTCTTTAAAAAACAACCTGACCTAACACTTGTATTGGCAACTTCTGTTGTGTTTATGTTACGGGGAATGGTTGCCCATCTTCTGTTTGCAGCCAACACAATGCTTCTTCCTGCCTGTTGGGGTGCTACGCCTCCCTACCCATGTGTGCTGCTGCCTTCGCTCTGCATTTCCTTCTGCCAGGTTGTATCAGTTACTATATCATCCACCACCTCGTCTTTTACTTCCGTAGCCTGGTCCTCCTCCTGACTTTCGGGCAATTGTGTCTCATCATCATCCACCTCTTGTGACATGTTCCCACTGTCACCTTCGTGTGAATGTGACTGCTCAAATATTTGGACATAGCTACATGTGATCTCCTCTTGTCCTGTTTCAAGTGTATCGGGAGAGAGGCCCGAATTCCTAAATGGAAAAGTGAACAGCTCTTCAGAGTATCCAAGTGTGGAATCGGTTGTCTCAGGGCACTCGGTAATGGAAGGAGGGTCTGTTAGGGCTAGCGGAACGCACCGAGTAAAATAGATGTTTATTATGAATGGTGCGTTCGCAGCCCGGGGTCCACTGTGCAGGAGGAACCTGCTGCTAGTGAATGGCGGCACTGTTTGGCGGTATAGACTAGCTCTGTTACCTCACAGAGCAACCGCGAGAGGAAAGCACTGCGCCCTGTTAGCCTCACAGGAGCACAAGCTTACTGCCAAACTGATAACAGTCAGTGGTTATGTACACACGCAATCTCCTCACCGGAGGTGCCGGTATTCTAGGGGCTTATTTCAGCCGGGTCCCTGAATCATGTTCACACAATCTCCTCGCCGGAGGTGCCAGCATTCTAGGGGCTTATTTCATCCGGGTCCCTGAATACAAACATACATAACCACACTGGCGCAAAGCACATATTAGAATTGATACTAGCGCATGGCCGTGCGGCCATGCAACCCTTAAATAGCTGCAGCACGTTTAGGACCTTCCAAAGAAGGACCATTGGAGTTGCCGCAGTACCTGAGCATGTGACCCCAGATCTCCACTGAAAGATCTTGCCCCGGGCATGCTCAGAGTGCAAAGCAGGATTTAGTCCTAGCACCTACAAGGACTTTAGCTGCAGTATCTGATCATGTGACCCTCGATCTCCACTGAGAGATCTTACTCTGGGCATGCTCAGAACGTGAAAAGCAGAACTTAGACCCAGAAGCGTCTGCTCGCCGCTGCCCAGCACTGACTTCAATGGCAGAAGCAGGAAATGCAACAGTAACTCTCAGCACAGAGTCAGACTGAGCGAGACGCTGGGATCGATGTCTCTGCTGAGCAGGCTCCACTGCGGCAGGAGAAGAATGGGAGACCACAGCGGAGATGGCCCGAGATTCCCCCTGTGCAGAGGCAGGAATTTGACCCTTAACATTACCCCCCCTCCTAGGGCCCCCCTCCTTTGGCCTCGCTACGTTCGAAGGCAGCAATGAGCTGCAGAGCCCGAATGTGCTCAGCAGGCTCTCAGGGCCATAACCCTTCCAGTCCACCAAATAAAATGTTTGCCACGTACCACCTTGCACCCCAAAATAGCGTTCACCTCGTAATCGTCCTTAGACAAACCCGATGTCCCGGCAGATGACTCGGAAAACCGGGACATATATACGGGCTTAAGGAGGGACACATGAAAGGTGTCAGTGATACCAAGGCGTGGAGGAAGGGCTAGACTGTAGACCACAGGATTAACCTGTTCGAGGACCTTGAAGGGACCCAAGTAGTGAGGTGCAAACTTAGTGGACTCTACACGCAGCCTGATGTTACAGGCGGAGAGCCACACTAAATCGCCAGGAGCAAAGGTCGGGGCAGGGCGCCAATGTGCATCGGCGGAGGACCTCATTCTCTCCTTGGAGGCCCGAATGGCATCCTGAGTGCAGTCCCAAATGTCCCGTGCCTCCACTGCCCAGTCTGCCACCCTGGAGTCAGCAGAGGACACAGGCATAGGCACAGGAACACGCGGATGCTGGCTGTAATTAAGGAGGAAAGAAGTCTGACCAGTGGAGTCGGTTACAGCGTTGTTAAGGGCGAACTCTGCCCATGGTAATAAAGATGCCCAGTCATCCTACCTGGCAGAAAAAAAATGTCGCAAATATGTGACCAGAGTCTGATTGGCCCTCTCTACCAACCCATTCATCTCGGGATGATATGCGGAAGAGAGATTTAACTCAATGCTGAGAAGACGACAAAGCTCTTTCAGAACCGAGATGCAAACTGGGGACCCCGGTCACTGACAATTTTGTCTGGCATGCCGTGTAGGCGGAAGATGTGTCTTATGAACAACGCTGCCAAGGCCCGTGCAGAAAATAACCGTGGAAGCGGCACCAAATGCACCATTTTCGAGAAATGATCGGTAATAACCCAAATGATGGTACAGCCGCGAGACTTGGGCAAACCCACTACAAAGTCCATCCCGACCATCTCCCAGGGCCTGTCTGCCACAGGCAAGGGATAGAGTAACCCAGCCAGCCGTTGTCGAGGAGACTCATTTTTGGCACATGAGACACACGCCAGAACGTAATCTCTGACATATTGGACCATATGCGGCCACCAGTATGTCCTCGCCAGCAGCTCAGATGTCCTTTCTGCCCCAAAGTGTCCACCCACTCTGGAGGAATGAGCCCAAGAGAGAACCTCCGGTCGCAAATTTATGGGCACAAAAGTCTTGCCCGGAGGCACAGACTCAAGCGACACCGGAGCCACGGTTCTCAGGCTCTCAGAAGGGACAATAAGCCGAGGCTCTCCTTCCTCCTCCTCAGATGACACAACAGAGCGAGAAAGGGCATCAGCACGAATGTTCTTCTCCCCAGCGAGAAAATGGAGGGTGAAGTGGAATCGGGAGAAGAATAAGGACCATCTGGCCTGGCGAGAATTTAGCCGCTGGGCTGTTTGCAAATATAGCAAATTTTTGTGGTCTGTGAAAACTTGAAAGGGAAAACGAGCCCCCTCCAAGAGTTGTCTCCACTCTGAGAAAGCCAACTTCATCGCTAGCAACTCCCTGTCCCCGATGGAATAATTCCTCTCCGCTGGTGTGAAGGTCTTGGAGAAGAAGAAGCACGGATGCTTCTGACCTTGAGCATCCTTTTGGAAGAGGACTGCTCCTGCACCAACGGAAGAGGCATCCACCTACATTACAAATGGCTTATCGACATTGGGACGATGTACGATGGGAGTGCTAGCAAAATGGGACTTAATAGAAGAAAAGGCCCTGGAGACCTCTTCAGACCACACTTTGGGATTTGCTCCCTTCTTGGTGAGGGCTACCAAAGGAGCTACCAAAGTTGAGAAGTGGGGAATGAACTGGCGGTAATAATTAATGAACCCCATAAAGCGCTGCCCCGCTTTAAGCGAATGGGGTTCTTGCCAGTCCATCACAGCCTGTAGTTTGGCAGGATCCATAGCCAATCCCTGGGCGGAGATGATATAGCTCAGGAAAGGTAAAGACTCCTGCTCCAACACACACTTATCCAACTTTGCGTAAAGAGAGTTTGCGCGTAAGAGGTCGAAGACTCTGCCAACATCTCTCCGGTGGGAGTCAATATCTGGAGAGAAGATGAGAATATCATCCAGATAGACTACGACCGAGGTGGAAAGCATATCCCGGAAGATATCGTTGACAAAGTCTTGGAAAACGGCTGGGGCATTACAGAGCCCGAAGGGCATCACCAGATACTCATAGTGCCCATCTCTGGTGTTAAACGCCATCTTCCAATTGTCCCCCTCACGGATGAGAATCAGGTTATAAGCTCCCCGCAGGTCTAATTTGATAAATACCTTAGTTCCCCGTAGCCTATCAAAAAGCTCAGAAATCAGGGGCAGCGGGTACTTATTCTTAACGGTGATGGCGTTAAGACCCCTGTAATCTATGCAAGGACGTAATTCTCCGTTCTTCTTCTGCACGAAGAAGAACCCTGCCTCTGCTGGTGATACTGACTTCCTAATAAACCCTCTTGCCAAATTCTCCTGGATGTATTGGGACATAGCCTCCGTTTCTGAAGAGAGAGGGGATAGACACGTCTCCGAGGAGGTTCTGCTCCAGACAAGAGATCTATAGGATAGTCATAGGGACGGTGAGGCAGAAGGGTCTCCGCGGCCTTTTTGGAGAAGACATCTGCATAGGACCAATAGTATTTGGGGAGAGAAGAGAGATCTGCGGGTATCTCAGTGGTGGAAACCTGAACGCACTCTTTCACTCATCTGCCCTTACAGGATTCACTCCAACCCAATATCCTCCCAGAGGTCCACTCAATATGTGGGGAGTGGAAACGGAGCTAGGGTATTCCCAACAGAATCTCATCCATTCCCTCGGGAAGGACAAGAAGGGAAATAATCTCCTGGTGGGATGGGGACATGACTAATGTGAAAGGGACAGTCTGATGTGTGATTTGTAACAGAAGTGTCGACCCATTCACCACTCTAACAGTTACTGGTTTGGCAAGCATTACCAGAGGTATTGCGTGGCGCAGAGCAAAAGCAGAAGACATGAAATTTCCCTCTGCTCCTGAATCCACACAAAGCTCTACTCTGTGAGTGGATGTGCCTAACAGGATTGTCCCTTTAAAGGACAATTTGGAGGAAAATGCCGCTGTGTCCAGTGAACCTCCTCCAATGGTCACTAGACGCGATCGTTTCCCGACCGCCGTGGACATTTATTAGCGTAATGTCCCAGTTGCTGGCAATTTTTACACACCACAGGTACTCGAGTGGTCTGAAACCTAGGTCCCGCTCGAGAGACCTCCATGGCCTCATGGGAGTCGAACACCATAACAGGAGATTCTAGAGGTTTGGCAAAGGTGGGAGCCAGCCGAAACCTCTGCCTACACTGGGTCCGCTTCAACCTCCGTTCGTTAAAACGGAGATCGATGCGGGTAGATATAGTAATGAGCTCCTCCAGTGTGGCGGGAATCTCCCTGGTGGCCAAGGCGTCCTTTTCATGATCTGCCAGTCCTTTCCAGAACACCGGAATAAGGACTTTATCCGGCAATTCCAGCTCAGAAGCTAGAGTCCGGAATTGGATGGTGATCTGGCTGACCATGGACGAACCCTGAGTAATTGCCAAAAATTGGAGCGCGGTATCGTGGGTGACACGAGGTCCCAAAAAGACCTGCCTCAGAGCGTCCAGGCAGAGAGGAGCACTCTGAACCACACGATCATCACGTTCCCAAAGCGGCGTTGAACGCTCCAACGCCCTGTCCAACAAAAGAGATAAAATGAATCCCACTTTCGCCCGTTCCGTAGGAAAACGTGCAGCCAGCAGCTCAAGATGTATGGAGCACTGGCTCACGAATCCCTGACATAGCTTACTGTCATCAGCAAACATGTCTGGAAGCAGGAGACGGGATAAAGTCGGAGCAGGGGTGGCAGTGGACAAACTGGCTGCAGCTACACTTGCAGCCTGAACAGTGACAGCATTGACGTCCACAGCTGAGGTTGCACGCTCTAGAGCCGCCAACCTACCCTCCAGCTGCTGGATGTACCACTGTAGACGCTGATTGTCCGCCATTTACTAGCCAGACCCTGGCGCTAGTATTATGTTAGGGCTAGCGGAACGCACCGAGTAAAATAGATGTTTATTATGAATGGTGCGTTCGCAGCTCGGGGTCCACCGTGCAGGAGGAACCTGCTGCTAGTGAATGGCGGCACTGTTTGGCGGTATAGACTAGCTCTGTTACCTCACAGAGCAACCGCGAGAGGAAAGCACTGCGCCCTGTTAGCCTCACAGGAGCAAAAACTTACTGCCAAACTGATAGCAGTCAGTGGTTATGCACACACGCAATCTCATCACCGGAGGTGCCGGTATTCTAGGGGCTTATTTCAGCCGGGTCCCTGAATCACGTTCACACAATCTCCTCGCCGGAGGTGCCAGCATTCTAGGGGCTTATTTCATCCGGATCCCTGAATACAAACATACATAACCACACTGGCGCAAAGCACATATTAGAATTGATACTAGCACATGGCCGTGTGGCCATGCAACCCTTAAATAGCTGCAGCACGTTTAGGACCTTCCAAAGAAGGACCAATGGAGTTGCCGCAGTACCTGAGCATGTGACCCCAGATCTCCACTGAGAGATCTTGCCCCGGGCATGCTCAGAGTGGAAAGCAGGATTTAGTCCTAGCACCTACAAGGACCTTAGCTGCAGTATCTGATCATGTGACCCTCGATTTCCACTGAGAGATCTTACTCTGGGCATGCTCAGAATGTGAAAAGCAGGACTTAGACCCAGAAGCGTCTGCTTGCCACTGCCCAGCACTGACTTCAATGGCAGAAGCAGGAAATGCAGCAGTAACTCTCAGCACAGAGTCAGACTGAGCGAGACGCTGGGATCGACGTCTCTGCTGAGCAGGCTCCACGTCTCTGCTGAGCAGGCTCCGCTGCAGCAGGAGAAGAATGGGAGACTGCAGTGGAGATGGTCCGAGATTCCCCATGTGCAGAGGCAGGAACTCAACCCCTAACAGGGTCAGGGTGAGGAATATGCAGTCCACACTCACGGCTACTCAGGCTTGACCATGTGGAAGACAAAGTGGTAGTGGTGGTGGCGGCAAATTGACTAGAAGCATTATCTGCTATCAAACCAACAACCTTTTGACACTGCTCTGGGTTCAATAGTGGTGTGCTGCTGTGGTTCCCTAGTAATTGTGACAGGAAGGTCGAGCGAGAAGATGTGGGTGTTTGTTGTAGCCCAATTTCAGCTTGCCAACTTCCTCGGCCTCGCCCTCTGCATACACCATTACCATCACCTCCACATCCCTGTCCCTTGGCAAGCGCTTTGCCCATTTTAAATGGACTACAATTTTTTGCACGTTCACTACAATTGCCTGACTTTGGAGCTAATTTATATGTGATCCGCGTGCAGAAAAACCACAGTTTAAAATATCTGGCCTGTAAGTAACACCTTTTTTTCAAGCAAACTGGTATCAATAACTAGACTAAGAAACAGCAAAAACAGTTCAATGGAGCCAAAAAATGCCCCAATTTTTAGCCCACAGATAGGTGAGGCATGTGACGCAGATACCCCACTTTAATTTATCTGGCCTGTATTTTATTTATAGCAAAATTGTGTTAATAAGTACGCTAAAACACAGCAAAAAAAATTCAATGGAGACCTCAAATGGCACAATTTTTAGCCCACAGATAGATGAGGCCTTTTGACGAAGATGCCCCACTTTAAATTATCTGTCCTGCATTTTTTTTAAACAGCAAAAAAGTGTTAATAATTAGGCTAAGACACAGCAAAAAAAGTTTAATGGAGCCCAAAAAAATGCCCCAATTTTTAGCCCACAGATAGATGAGGCGTGTGACGAAGATACTTAGTAAGAAGGAACATAAACCAGCTCACCCATGATTCAGCAACCAAACCTCGGGAGCACGGACCCGCTGTGTCCAGGCGTGCAAGATCCAAAAAAAGAGAAATGTCCAGCTTCACCGAGTCCGTAAAAAGGCGATTTCTTTATTAAACTTTAAACATGGAGGATACAGACTTCAGCACAACCATATGGGTAAGAATCTCAACGCGTTTCTGGAGACTAGGCTCCCTTAATCATGACGGACTCGGTGAAGCTGGACATTTCTCTTTTTTTGGATCTTGCACGTGTGACGAAGATACCCCACTTTAAATTATCTGTCCTGTATTTATTTAAACAGCAAAAGAGTGTGAATAACTAGGCTAAGGCACAGCAAAAAAAAGTTTAATGGAGCCCCAAAAATGCCCCAAATTTTAGGCCACAGATAGGTGAGGTGTGTGACGGAGATGCCAGACTTTAAATTATCTGTCCTGTATTTTTTTTTTTACAGCAAAATTGTGTCAATTAGGCCGGGGTCACACTCAGCGTATGAAAATACGGTCCGTATATTACGGCCGTAATACGCTTAAAAGTCCCGAAAATAGTGGTCCGTAGCTCCTCTGTAGGCAGGGTGTGTCACCGTTTTTGCGCATGGCATCCTCCGTATGTAATCCGTATGTCATCCGTACTGCGTGTTTTTATCGCAGGCTTGCAAAACCGACATACGGCTATACAAGGGATCCATGTGAAAAAAAAAACATATATACTGTCTATATATATATATATACAGTGGGGCAAAAAAGTATTTAGTCAGTCAGCAATAGTGCAAGTTCCACCACTTAAAAAGATGAGAGGCGTCTGTAATTTACATCATAGGTAGACCTCAACTATGGGAGCCAAACTGAGAAAAAAAAATCCAGAAAATCACATTGTCTGTTTTTTTATCATTTTTTTTGCATATTATGGTGGAAACAAACAATCAAGATTTCTGGCTCTCACAGACCTGTAACTTCTTCTTTAAAAGTCTCCTCTTTCCTCCACTCATTACCTGTAGTAATGGCACCTGTTTAAACTTGTTATCAGTATAAAAAGACACCTGTGCACACCCTCAAACAGTCTGACTCCAAACTCCACTATGGTGAAGACCAAAGAGCTGTCAAAGGACACCAGAAACAAAATTGTAGCCCTGCACCAGGCTGGGAAGACTGAATCTGCAATAGCCAACCAGCTTGGAGTGAAGAAATCAACAGTGGGAGCAATAATTAGAAAATGGAAGACATACAAGACCACTGATAATCTCCCTCAATCTGGGGCTCCACGCAAAATCCCACCCCGTGGGGTCAGAATGATCACAAGAACGGTGAGCAAAAATCCCAGAACCACGCGGGGGGACCTAGTGAATGAACTGCAGAGAGCTGGGACCAATGTAACAAGGCCTACCATAAGTAACACACTACGCCACCATGGACTCAGATCCTGCAGTGCCAGACGTGTCCCACTGCTTAAGCCAGTACATTGTCCGGGCCCGTCTGAATTTTGCTAGAGAGCATTTGGATGATCCAGAGGAGTTTTGGGAGAATGTCCTATGGTCTGATGAAACCAAACTGGAACTGTTTGGTAGAAACACAACTTGTCGTGTTTGGAGGAAAAAGAATACTGAGTTGCATCCATCAAACACCATACCTACTGTAAAGCATGGTGGTGGAAACATCATGCTTTGGGGCTGTTTCTCTGCAAAGGGGCCAGGACAACTGATCCGGGTACATGAAAGAATGAATGGGGTCATGTATCGTGAGATTTTGAGTGCAAACCTCCTTCCATCAGCAAGGGCATTGAGGATGAAACGTGGCTGGGTCTTTCAACGAAGGAGTGGCTTCGTAAGAAGCATTTCAAGGTCCTGGAGTGGCCTAGCCAGTCTCCAGATCTCAACCCTATAGAAAACCTTTGGAGGGAGTTAAAAAGTCTGTGTTGCCAAGCGAAAAGCCAAAAACATCACTGCTCTAGAGGAGATCTGCATGGAGGAATGGGCCAACATACCAACAACAGTGTGTGGCAACCTTGTGAAGACTTACAGAAAACGTTTGACCTCTGTCATTGCCAACAAAGGATATATTACAAAGTATTGAGATGAAATTTTGTTTCTGACCAAATACTTATTTTCCACCATAATATGCAAATAAAATGTTAAAAAAACAGACAATGTGATTTTCTGGATTTTTTTTCCTCAGTTTGTCTCCCATAGTTGAGGTCTACCTATGATGTAAATTACAGACGCCTCTCATCTTTTTAAGTGGTGGAACTTGCACTATTGCTGACTGACTAAATACTTTTTTGCCCCACTGTATATATATATATACGTCAGTAGACACATATATGTATATATATTAATATTTCATCCAGCGCGATATAGCAGAAAGCCGGTAATTCAATTACCGGCTTTTGCTTTCTCTTTCCTAAAACCCAACATGATATGAGACCTGGTTTACATACAGTAAACCATCTCATATCACCATTTTTTTTTGCATATTCCACACTACTAATGTCAGTAGTGTGTCTATGCAAAATTTGGCCGTTCTAGGTAGTAAATTAAGGGGTTAAATGGCGGAAAAAATTGGCGTGGGCTCCCGCACAATTTTCTCCGCCAGAGTGGTAAAGCCAGTGACTGAGGGCAGATATTAATAGCCTGGAGAGGGTCCACGGTTATTGGCCCCCCTGTTATGACCTGGTGGTCAGGACAATAATGGACCTGGTGGTTAAGAGCACACGGAATGACCTGATAGTTACTGATAATAAGGACGAGCTCTGGGACGTGGGAACTCTGCTGACCGCAATCCCTAAACCTATCAAACACACTAGAAATAGCCGTGGATTGCGCCTAACGCTCCCTATGCAACTCGGCACAGCCTAAGAAACTAGCTAGCCCTGAAGATAGAAAAATAAAGCCTACCTTGCCTCAGAGAAATTCCCCAAAGGAAAAGGCAGCCCCCCACATATAATGACTGTGAGTAAAGATGAAAATACAAACACAGAGATTAAATAGATTTAGCAAAGTGAGGCCCGACTTACTGAACAGACCGAGGATAGGAAAGGTTACTTTGCGGTCAGCACAAAAACCTACAAAAAGACCAAGCAGAGGGCGCAAAAAGACCCTCCGCACCGACTCACGGTGCGGAGGCGCTCCCTCTACGTCCCAGAGCTTCCAGCAAGCAAGACAACAAATAAAATAGCAAGCTGGACAGAAAAATAGAAAACCAAAGAAATACAAGCTGGAACTTAGCTTCTGATGGGATGACAGGTCACAAGAACGATCCAGAAGTGAACTAGACCAATACTGGAACATTGACAGGTGGCATAGAGCAAAGATCCAAGTGGAGTCAAATAGAGCAGCAGCCAACGAATTAACCTAGTCACCTGTGAAACTCAGAAACACCCACCAGAGGAAGTCCATGGACAGAACCAGCCGAAGTACCATTCATGACCACAGGAGGGAGCCCGACAACAGAATTCACAACAGTACCCCCCCCCCCTTGAGGAGGGGTCACCAAACCCTCACGAGAACCACCAGGGCGACCAGGATGAGCCAAATGAAAGGCACGAACCAGATCGGCAGCATGAACATCAGAGGCAAAAACCCAGGAATTATCTTCCTGACCATAACCCTTCCACTTGACCAGGTACTGGAGTTTCCGTCTTGAAACACGAGAATCCAAAATCTTCTCCACCACATACTCCAACTCCCCCTCAACTAACACCGGGGCAGGAGGATCAACGGATGGAACCACAGGCGCCACGTATCTCCGCAATAACGACCTATGGAACACATTATGGATGGCAAAAGAAGCAGGAAGGGCCAAACGAAATGACACAGGATTGATAACCTCAGAAATCTTATACGGACCAATGAAACGAGGCTTAAACTTAGGAGAGGAAACCTTCATAGGAACATAACGAGACGACAACCAAACCAAATCCCCAACACGAAGTCGGGGACCCACACAGCGCCGGCGGTTAGCGAAACGTTGAGCCTTCTCCTGGGATAATGTCAAATTGTCCACCACATGAGTCCAAATCTGCTGCAACCTATCCACCACAGTATCTACACCAGGACAGTGTGAAGACTCAACCTGCCCTGAAGAGAAACGAGGATGGAAACCAGAATTGCAGAAAAATGGCGAAACCAAAGTAGCCGAGCTGGCCCGATTATTAAGGGCGAACTCAGCCAACGGCAAAAAGGACACCCAATCATCCTGATCAGCAGAAACAAAGCATCTCAGATATGTTTCCAAAGTTTGATTAGTTCGTTCGGTTTGGCCATTTGTCTGAGGATGGAAAGCCGAGGAAAAAGACAAATCAATGCCCATCCTAGCACAAAAGGATCGCCAAAACCTTGAAACAAACTGGGAACCTCTGTCAGAAACGATGTTCTCCGGGATACCATGTAAACGAACCACATGCTGGAAAAATAATGGCACCAAATCAGAGGAGGAAGGCAATTTAGACAAAGGTACCAAATGGACCATCTTAGAAAAGCGATCACAAACTACCCAAATGACCGACATCTTTTGAGAGACGGGGAGATCCGAAATAAAATCCATAGAAATATGCGTAAAGGGGCCTCTTCGGGACCGGCAAGGGCAAAAGCAACCCACTGGCACGAGAACAGCAGGGCTTAGCCCGAGCACAAGTCCCACAGGACTGCACAAAAGAACACACATCCCGCGACAAAGACGGCCACCAGAAGAATCTAACCACCAAATCTCTGGTACCAAAGATTCCAGGATGCCCAGCCAACACTGAACAATGAATCTCAGAGATAACTCTACTAGTCCATCTATCAGGGACAAACAGTTTCTCCGCTGGGCAACGGTCAGGTCTATCAGCCTGAAATTTTTGCAGCACCCGCCGCAAATCAGGGGAGATGGCAGACAAAATTACCCCCTCTTTGAGAATACCCGCCGGCTCAGGAACACCCGGAGAGTCAGGCACAAAACTCATTGACAGGGCATCAGCCTTCACATTCTTAGAGCCCGGAAGGTACGAAACCACAAAATCAAAACGGGAGAAAAATAACGACCATCGAGCCTGTCTCGGATTCAACCGTTTGGCAGACTCAAGATAAGTCAAATTCTTGTGATCTGTCAAGACCACCACGCGATGCTTGGCTCCTTCCAGCCAATGACGCCACTCCTCGAATGCCCACTTCATGGCCAACAATTCATGATGGCCAACAATTCATGATTACCAACATCATAGTTACGCTCAGCAGGCGAAAACTTTCTAGAAAAGAAAGCACATGGCTTCATCACCGAGCCATCAGAACTTCTTTGCGACAAAACTCAGAACCCTTTAAAGCCGGTAATTCAATTACCGGCTTTTGCTTTCTCCTTCCTAAAACCCGACATGATATGAGACCTGGTTTACATACAGTAAACATAGTAACATAGTAACATGGTAACATAGTTAGTTAGGCCGAAAAAAGACATTTGTCCATCCAGTTTAGCCTATATTCCATCATAATAAATCCCCAGATTTACGTCCTTCTACAGAACCTAATAATTGTATGATACATTATTGTTTGCTCCAGGAAGACATCCAGGCCTCTCTTGAACCCCTCGACTGAGTTCGCCATCACCACCTCCTCAGGCAAGCAATTCCAGATTCTCACTGCCCTAAAAGTAAAGAATCCTCTTCTATGTTGGTGGAAAAACCTTCTCTCCTCCAGACGCAAAGAATGCCCCCTTGTGCCCGTCACCTTCCTTGGTATAAACAAATCCTCAGCGAGATATTTGTATTGTCCCCTTATACACTTATACATGGTTATTAGATCGCCCCTCAGTCGTCTTTTTTCTAGACTAAATAATCCTAATTTCGCTAATCTATCTAGGTATTGTAGTTCTCCCATCCCCTTTATTAATTTTGTTGCCCTCCTTTGTACTCTCTCTAGTTCCATTATATCCTTCCTGAGCACCGATGCCCAAAACTGGACACAGTACTCCATGTGCGGTCTAACTAGGGATTTGTACAGAGGCAGTATAATGCTCTCATCATGTGTATCCAGACCTCTTTTAATGCACCCCATGATCCTGTTTGCCTTGGCAGCTGCTGCCTGGCACTGGCTGCTCCAGGTAAGTTTATCATTAACTAGGATCCCCAAGTCCTTCTCTCTGTCAGATTTACCCAGTGGTTTCCCATTCAGTGTGTAATGGTGATATTGATTCATTCTTCCCACGTGTATAACCTTACATTTATCATTGTTAATCTGCCACCTTTCAGCCCAAGTTTCCAACCTATCCAGATCCATCTGTAGCAGAATACTATCTTCTCTTGTATTAACTGCTTTACATAGTTTTGTATCATCTGCAAATATCGATATTTTACTGTGTAAACCTTCTACCAGATCATTAATGAATATGTTGAAGAGAACAGGTCCCAATACCGACCCCTGCGGTACCCCACTGGTCACAGCGACCCAGTTAGAGACTATACCATTTATAACCACCCTCTGCTTTCTATGACTAAGCCAGTTACTAACCCATTTACACACATTTTCCCCCAGGGCAAGCATTCTCATTTTGTGTACCAACCTCTTGTACGGCACGGTATCAAACGCTTTGGAAAAATCGAGATATACCACGTCCAATGACTCACCGTTGTCCAGCCTATAGCTTACCTCTTCATAAAAACTGATTAGATTGGTTTGACAGGAGCGATTTCTCATAAACCCATGCTCATATGGAGTTAAACAGTTATTTTCATTGAGATAATCCAGAATAACATCCCTCAGAAACCCTTCAAATATTTTACCAACAATAGAGGTTAGACTTACTGGCCTATAATTTCCAGGTTCACTTTTAGAGCCCTTTTTGAATATTGGCACCACATTTGCTATGCGCCAGTCCTGCGGAACAGACCCTGTCGCTATAGAGTCCCTAAAAATAGGAAATAATGGTTTATCTATTACATTAATTACAAAAAATTTTACAGTACCACAAAAATGGCAGAATTTTATGCGCACTCAGATGTGATCACTGTGACAGCCAAACCCCTATTTAAAAAGCTGTATTTCATTGCTGTACTATGTAAAGGATCTGGCTGTATTCTGCAGTGCCAACAAGCAAATGGAGAAAAAAAAAGCGTGTGCTCTGGATTGCTTTTAAATAAAATAATCAGGATTAAGATGCAAAAACAAATTATTCCTGGCCACTGATACCTGGGGCTATGTACATAAGGTCAATATCTTGAATAGGCAGCAGCAGCAGACAGTAATGGAATGGACCCTCTTGCTGCATGCAATAAAGCATTAAAGCATGCCACATACATTGCCTGCCTATCTATATGCCCCGTAATTAGTCCTTAGAAGGACTGTTAGTTTAGCTGGATATGTTGATTCAATAATGGTATACCCACACTAACTAATAAAATCACAAATCTCTCCCTACACTGCCTGAGACCGGAGCTGACTGTGCCGAGCAGGGCGGTGCCAGGTCTGATGTAGACCTGATGATGCTCTGCAGCCAGACAATCACTGTAATACCACAACCAACATGGCTGCGGCATTACAGTGCATGGTAGACAATCCCTGCATGTTGATTGGAGCTCAAAAGTGCGCAAAACATGCAGGGTGGAGACCCGAACTCCTGTCGAACAATCACGGAAATGCTCATTGGATGTTTGGTTTCTTCTTGGCAACAATTTTTCAAAACAGTGAGCTAGCATATTCATACAATTTGTGTACATTTGAGTTGTACGCTCCACAAATCTGGAATTTATGGTAGAGTGGCAATAAGAGAGCCATTTATAGTATGAAAGCGTACCCTAAGAAATCCTGTTTTCAGTTTTCAAAAAGCCATGCAGGGGACACATCTAGCATGTGGAAAACGATGCTCTGGTCCGATGAGACCAAAATAGAACAATTTTGGTTAAATGCAAAACACTATGTATGGCGGAAAACTTACACTGCACATCACCCTGAAAATATTATCACCACTGTCAAACATGGTGGTGGTAGCATCTTACTGTGGGGATGCTTTTCTTCAGCAGGGACAGGAAAGCTGGTCAGAGTAGATGAGAAGATGGATGGAGAAAGAGCTAAATATAGAGCAATCCTGGAGGACAACCTGTTAAGAGAATGCAAAAGACTTGAGACTAAGTTGTACGTTCACCTTCCAGCAGGACGACAACAATAAACATAGTGCCAGAGCTACAAAGGAATTGTTCATATCAAAGCAGATACATGTGTTTTAATGGCGCAGTCACAGTCCAGATGTAAATCCCATTGAGGCTCTGTAGCAAGACTTGAAAATTACTATTCGCAGACGCCTCCATCCAATCTTCCTGAGCTACAGCTTCACAAGCTGTATAGAATAATGGGCAAAAAAGTCAACATCTAGTTGTGCAAAGCTGGTAGATATACTCCTGCAGCAGTATAATTGCAGTGAAAGGTAGTCCAAAAACTCATTAGGGCTAAATATCACTGTTTTCAGATTTATATTTTTTAAATTATTTATAAAATCATGTATCATTTCCTTTACACTTCACAAATACTTACTACCTTGTGTTGGAATACCACATAAAATCCCAACAAAATACATTTTTGTTTGTGAGTGTAACGTGAAAAACTGTGGGAAAGTTCACAGGGTATCAATACTGTATACATTATTAAACATACCTGATGAGGCTAGAGAGTTTACATTGAAAATCCATGTCAGGTTTTAATGCAAAATATATAATAGGACTCCCAAACTGCCATATGTACTTGTAATTTATTAACTATTCTCTTCACATGGGTCAAAAGGAACTTTTGGTCTCCTTAGGCTCTAGAGCTCTTGGGCTGGAAACCTCTTTTGGAACCTGATAAAGAGTGGCTAAACTTTCAAAAGGAAAAGTCACATACTTAACAAGAAAAATTACAAATGGCATCACAGGAACAACATGAAAAAATAAAGTTAGTCTTTAAAAAATACAATATTTGGAAAGAAATGCAAAAAAAACATTTACACATGAAAAAATATTGTAATACTAAAGAGGTTTATCCCTATGAATGCATACTTCTACAATTTTCTTTAGAAAATCTGAATGATGTCATATGGAGTGGGAATGGCTTCTTAATGAGCGCACACCAACCGACAGATGGACCAAGTAATATAACTGGCAATAATTGCTGCTGGCAAGATTTATGCCTCGTAATTACATCATGTAACACAGGAAAATTCAACATGTCACACTGCATATAAATATTTAAAGGCAAGTTGTTTCACAAACAATTATAGTTACGCTTTCTTGAAAAATTAGTATTTGTTATTGGAGAGGGAATGACATATTTATTGATGTGAAGTGAAAAGATGGATGTCATAGAAGAATATGCATCTTTAGAAAGGGGAAGTTTAGAGGAAGGAAAAATTTTGTCCAAAAGTCATAAATGGCTGCCCGTATGGGTGGGCAATACTTGAGCACTCAGCAAATCAAAATAGGGTACATTAATGTCAGATTATGGAACATTTGTCCTAGAATATGGTGTATTTGGAACAGATTCCATCGGATCACAATGCACAGACTTGCCGTGCATCTCCTGACCCCGAGCATGACAACTTCATATATTTGTAAGAGACTATCACTCTCGAGGTTAAGAGATACGCAGCTGGTTCATGTATCTTGATCAGAGATCACACCGATAATCACGGATATCTGAAAGAGCTCTAAACAGGATTTTTCTGTATTTGTTTAAATTAATTAGGTACCAGAGACTCCTGTAGACTCTGGTACCTCATACAGCATGATGCTCTCCCTGGGATTTGGTTTCCGTGGCCATTGTCACACTCTAATTGTTTACTCTTTTGACATAAAATAACCAAGCATTGCTTAAACCTTTTAAACATAAGCATTATATGACATATAATTTGACAATATGACATTATGTTTCTTTCACTCTATGTATGTTCTAGTAACAGTTTAAAGACTTGTGATGAAGGTCCCATGGCCGACCGAAAACATTTAATAACAACATAAATAACTGGAACTTCATTTTTTCACAAATTGAGTGCCAAGTGTATTGCTATTATTTGTACAACGGGCTGGACACCCTACTTGAGCACCTAACCAATCACTACAAGAGTGCCATGTTTTTTTTACATTGCTAGGGAACACAATAGTAATCTTGTAAATCAATTACAGGAAACCTGTTTTTTTTTCAGTCGATTTTTCACAATAAATAGTTGTATTTTACACAATCATATTGGGGAATGTAACCTTTCTGTCTATCAGTGATTTTTTTTAACCATAAACTTTTTATTAAATTTAAATAAAGTTATATTAACTACCATTTAGCCTATCTATCTGTGATTTTCAGTTGTCTCTGAGCTAGTAGAGACAGGCTGCTATTGTTGTTATTAAATGTTTTTGGTCTGCCACTGGACCTTCATCACATCAATCTTTAAACTGTTACTAGAACATACATAGAGTGAAAGAAACATAAGATAAAATTATATGTCATATAATGCTTGTGTTTAAAAGGTTTAAGCAATATTTGATTATTTTATGTCAAAAGAGTAAACTATTAGAGTGTAACAATGGCCACGGACACCAAATCCCAGGGAGAGCATCATGCTGTATGAGTTACCAGAGTCTCCTGTAGACTCTGGTACCTCATTCATTTAAAACATAGAAATGTAACCTTTCTGTCTATCTGTGATTTTTTTAACCATAAACTTTTTATTAAATTTAAATAAAGTTATATTAACAACCATTTAACCTATCTATCTGTGATTTTCAGTTGTCTCTGAGCTAGTAGAGACAGGCTGCTATCTTTGTCTCCGATTAAAATGCACGCACAGACATGAGGGATTAATGCTTTTCAATGAGAGAATTATGTTATGGAAGAAACCAAGGTCTCAAAATATAGGTGTAACATAAGTAGTGTTGAGCATTCCAATATTGCAAATATCGGGTATCGGACGATATTCGCAGTATCGGAATTCCGATACTGAGTTCCAATATTTTTGCGATATCGGATACTGGAATCGGAAGTTTCCATAGTGCAATGATGCACTATAATGGAGTGTGGGTGGTGCGTGAGTGGAGACTGCATGTGTGTGTGCGGGGTCTGTGCGTGACTGTGGGGGCTCTGTGCATGCCTGCTGAGGCTCTGTGCATGCCTGCCGGGGCTCTGTGCGGCCTGCCGGGGCTCTGTGCGTGCCTGCAGGGGCTCTGTGCATGCTGGGGCCCTGTGCGGGCTTGCCGTGGCTATGTGCGGGCTTACCGGGGCTCTGTGCGGGCTCTCCGGGGCTCTGTGCGGGCTGCCGGAGCTCTGAGCGGGCTGCCAGAGCTCTGTGCGGGCTTGCCGGGGCTCTGTGTGGGCTTGCCGGGGTTCTGTGCGGGCTGCCGGGGCTCTGTGTGGGCTTGCCGGGGCTCTGTGTGGGCTTGCTGGGGCTCTGTGTGGGCTGCCGGGGTTCTGTGCCGCATGCCCGGGCTCTGTGCGGGCTGCCGGGGGTCTGTGCAGGGATCGTCTGATGGGACTGCAAGTCCCATCAGACGATGCCTGCAACACTGACTTTGATTGACATATTAGTTAATGATGGGACAGTAGTAGTCCCATCATCCGGCTAATGTTTTGAATGTAAAAAAAAAATACTGTATACATACTACATACATACAGTACTACATACATACTACATACATACATACTACATGCATACTACATACATACATACTACATACATACTACATACTACATACATACTACATACATACTACATACATACATACTACATACAATACATTCATACATTACATACAATACATACATACAGACATACAGTACATTAAACATAGAGTAAATACTCACCATTATATGTCACTTTGTTCCCCGAACCCAGTGTCATCTGTAAAAAAAAATATGAAAATAACAAACAAACAATATACTCCCTGATCCGCAGAAATCCACGAGTGTCCCACGACGATCTCCCGTGGAGAACGGCAGCATCAGCTGATGCGACCGCTCTCTAGGGGCTCCAGGAATACAATGACGGGAGGAAGGTATCCTTCCGCACTGTATTCCTCCGCCGCTGTAAAAAAATAGTCCCTAGTCTCACTTTTGGCATTGCTGTGTTAGACATTTTCCCACGCAGCAATTGCCATAAAGTGAGACTTTGTCCTAAGGTAACCTCTCAGTGATGCACTGCAGGAGCCATTGTCTCCTGTCAGTGTGTCACTGAGGGTCCTATAGAGCAGTGACATCACCTGATGTCCCTGTTCTATAGGGGAGATCGTCGTTGGACCCTCGTTTTTTGGATATCGGCTGATCCAATATGATACCGATACTTCTTGATATTGGAAGGTATCTCTCAACATAAACATAAGCAAAGACCTTTTTATTAACCCCTTAAGCCCCAAGGGTGGTTTGCACGTTAATGACCGGGCCAATTTTTACAATTCTGACCACTGTCCCTTTATGAGGTTATAACTCTGGAACGCTTCAATGGATCCTGATCATTCTGACACTGCTTTCTCATGACATATTGTACTTCATAATAATGATAAAATTTCTTCGATTAGACTTGGGTTTACTTGTGAAAAAAATGGAAATTTGGTGAAAATTTTGAGAATTTTGCAATTTTCCAACTTTGAATTTTTATGCCCTTAAATCACAGAGATATCTCACACAAAATACTTAATAAGTATCACTTCCCACATGTCTACTTTACATCAGCACAATTTTGGAACCAACATTTTTTTAGTTAGGGAGTTAAAAAGGGTTAAAAGTTCACCAGCAATTTCTCATTTTTACAACACCATTTGAAGTCATTTTGAGGGGTCTACATGATAGAAAATAACCAAGTGTGACACCATTCTAAAAACTGCACCCCTCAAGGTGCTCAAAACCACATTCAAGAAGTTTATTAATCCTTCATGTACTTCACAGGAATTTTTGCAATGTTTAAATAAAAATGAACATTTAACTTTTTTTTCACACAAAATGTAATTCAGCTCCAATTTGATTTATTTTACCAAGGGTATCAGGAGAAAATGGACCACAAAAATTGTTGTACAATTTGTCCTGATTACGCTGAGTGTGTTTGGAGAGCCCCTGATGTACCTAAACATTGAAACCCCCCACAAGTGACACCATATTGGAAAGTAGACCCCCTAAGGAACTTATCTAGATGTGTGGTGAGCAATTTGACCGACCAAGTGCTTCACAGAAGTTTATAATGCAGAGCCGTAAAAATAAAAAATCATATTTTTTCACAAAAGTGATCTTTTCGCCCCCAATTTTTTATTTTCCCAAGGGTAAGAGAAGAAATTGGACTCCAAAAGTTGTTGTGCAATTTGTCCTGAATACCCTGATACCGCATATGTGGGGTAAACCACTGTTTGGGCCCATGGCAGAGCTCGGAATGGAAAAGCGCCGTTTAACTTTTCAATGCAAAATTGACTGGAATTGAGATGGGACGCCATGTTGCAATTGGAGAGCTACTGATGTGCCTAAACATTGAAGACCCCCAAAAGTGACACCATTTTGGAAAGTAGACCCCCTAAGGAACTTATCTAGATGTGTTGTGAGAGCTTTGAACCCCCAAGTGTTTCACTACAGTTTATAACGCAGAGCCGTGAAAATAACAATTATTTTTTTTCCCACAAAAATTATTTTCTAGCCCCCAGTTTTGTATTTTCCCAAGGGTAACTGGAGAAATCGGACCCCAAAAGTTGTCCAATTTGTCCTGAGTACGCTGATACCCCATATGTGGGGGGGAACCACCGTTTGGGCGCATGGCAGAGCTCGGAAGGGAAGGAGCGCCATTTGGAATGCAGACTTAGATGGAATGGACTGTAGGCGTCATGTTGCATTTGCAGAGCCCCTGATGTAACTAAAAAGTAGAAACCCCCCACAACTGACCAGATATTGTAAACTAGACCCCCCAAGGAATTTATCTAGATGTGTTATGAGAACATTGAACCCCCAAGTGTTTCACTACAGTTTATAACGCAGAGCCGTAAACATAAAAAAATCATTTTTTCCCACAAAATGGTTTTTTAGCCCCCCAAATTTTTATTTTCCCAAGGGTAACAAGCGATACCTCATTTATATCTTTTTTTAATGTTCTTGCGCTTTTATGCAATAAAAACTATTTTATAGAAAAAAATAATTATTTTTTTATTGCTTTATTCTGAGGACTATAACGTTTTTATTTTTTCACTGATGATGCCGTATGGCAGTTTTTTGCAGGACAAGATGATGTTTCCAGCGGTACCATGGTTATTTATATGATCTTTTTGATCGCTTGTTATTCCACTTTTTGTTCAGCGGTATGATAATAAAGCATTATTTGCCTCGTTTTTTGGGGGGTTTTTTAAACCGCAATCACAGAAGGGGTTAACTTGCGGGACAGTTTTATAGGTGGTGTCTTTACAGACGCAGCGATACTAAATATGTGTACTTTTATTGTTATTTTTATTACTTAGATAAAAAAATCTATTTATGGGAACAATATTTTTTTTCATTATTTAGGAATTTATTTATTTTTTTTACACATGTGAATATTTTTTTTTTGCTTTACAACATTGCCCTGGGGTGGGGCATCGCGATGCTCCGAGGGTCTCAGGGAAGCACGCAGGGAGCCCCCTCCCTGCGCAATGCTTCCCTATGCCGCTGGAACACTGCGATCATGTTTGATCGCAGTGTTCCGGGGGTTAATGTGCCGGGGGCGATCCGTGACTGCTCCTGGTACATAGTGCCGGATGTTAGCTGTGATAGTCAGCTGACACTAGGCTAGGATCGGCCGCACTCCCCCCGTGAGTGCGGCTGATCGCGCTGGGCGTACTATCCCATCACTGGGAATTAAGTCCCTGGTCACCTCGACGGTATAGTTTGTCTAATGGGATTAAGGGGTTAAAATACCAAATTGTATTCATACACTTTAAATTTGTCCAAAAACACTGACAGAAAGCACACAAAGCAAATAGAAAATATACTGCTGTATTTTTCGGACTATAAGACGCACCGGACTATAAGACGCACCCCAAATTTGGGGTGAAAATTGCAGAAAAAAAGATTTTTTATAAGATGGGGGTCCGTCTTATTGTCCGAATTTACAGTATCTTACCTGAGGGCTGCGGTGGCAGAGCAGAGTCACAGGAGGTATGGGGTCGGCAGAGGTGCGGTGATGCAGTGGGCGATATGGCGTGCACCTGAGCAGGGTCCCTTCCTGTTTAAGTGGACGATGCCACAGCCTGGTGTCTATGGGGGTTTGCAGCAGTGCTTTGGCGGCGGCAGATGTGCAGGGATGATGTTAGATCTCGGCTTCAGGAAAATGGCCACCAGGATCTCCATCTGCGCATGCGTGGCCTCCCGTGGCCATTTTCCTGAAGCCCCGGGAAGCAGAGCACTCCATCTGCGCACGCGCGGCCGCCGCCACCGATGAAGCCATGATACACCCGGCTCTGCTGCTTACCTTGGATACTGGGCCACTGCGTCACCTCATCTGTGGAAGGGACCCCGCTCATGCCATATAGCTCACTGCACCTCATCATCCCTGAACTTCTGCCGCCGCCACACCACTGCCGGTAAGTCTGCATTCCAACTATAAGACGCACCCCCCATTTTCCTCACATTTTTTTGGGGAAAAAGTACGTCTTGTATTCCAAAAAACACAGTACATACACAATATTAGATGTTGACACTGGATAAATTATAACTCACCCTGATATCGCACCTGTGCTTAGTCTCTACCTACCAGTGGCGGTTGGCACCATAGGTGGAATGAAAATGGCACCCCCACCCTGCTTATATCAATACTATAAATATAACAAAAACAGGGATGTACAGCAGAGGTATGGATATAATCAAGCAATAGACTGTGTATATTTGTAAGGAGAAAGACCAGGCTGCAAGTACCTGTGTTGAGCTGGGTCCGAAACTGCTGAGACTGCATCCTCAGTTTCCTGGGGAAGGAATATAAGACTGGACAGGCCCCATGACTCAGGAACAGGGGGCATGTTTAGAGAGAGAACCCGGCCGAAAGCTGAGGTAGAAAGTGTGCAAAGCTGCAGAGAGGCCCCCGCCGTCACTTGCGAGCAGCAGGGCAGGCAGCTTGCTCCGTGCCCACACTGCCGGCGCTGCGAAGTACTACAGCAGACAGACCCATGGCCCAGAGAGAAATTGGGTGCATGACTGCCATCTGCACCCCAATTCACCAGGGTATATCTGCTGGGGTATGTCCAACTCAGACAGTGCCGGAGCCCACCACAGTAATAAGGAAAGAGTCGGGAGCCCTGTTCAGCTAAGTACCGCACACCAACCTAAGAGCCAGGGCAGAGTTCAGGACTGTTCGCTGCTGCCCTCATCATTGGATCGGGATCTTCAGTACACTGCAAGAGAAGCATTGCACCAGTGGTTTTTGGTGCTTCAGTCTTGGCAGGAACAGGCAGCGCACAGCATAGAGAGAAAAGTGCAGGGTGCCCAGTAGCTGGTAGAGATCGAGGTGCTGTGTGATTCGTGACTGTGAGTATCGCGCACGTGCCACAAAAGAGAGATCCGAGTACTGGATAGACTTTTGTAACCCACCTTACCAGCATATACTTTCCCGCCCATGGGAAACCCTGAATGTGCTGCGGCCTTGTTTGCTCTGGCCTCCTATGTTCATGGACTAGGGGCTCAGCGGAGGGTACCGGAGACTGACCGCTGCCATTAGAAGATGAACCACTGTTACCAGTTGAACCTTCTTGTGCCAGCACTCCAGTGTTATTGTTCAGTTCTGTAGTGGTGCTTTAAATATAAGCCCTGTGCTCCCATTCTTATACTCACCCTCCAACGTCTTCATATAGTACTTTACAGACACCACACTGGTCCCGCAGCACCATCTTCTACCAGCTTCCAACATAATAACATACTATTATATATAATAACACCACATATAATAGTATGATATTAAATTTTGCCACTTTTTTTTTTGCTTCAAATATTTTTTTCCCTAATTAACACCTCTAAAACCTGGGTGCGTCTTATAGTCCAGTGCATGTTATAGTCCAAAAAATACGGTATGTCTCTAGATTTTTACATACTGATAACACATCATATATAGGGCAACAGATGATAGAGCACCATAAACCATATACATTGTCCTGAATATTTAGCACATTACAGGCACGTATTTGAGTCATCCAGACCATATATGCCTCTAGATGTTGACATACTGATAATACATCAAATAAATAGCTTTCCCATGCAGCAGCGCAGAAAAAGGACATCAACCAGCAATACTGAGCAGAGTATCTGTGAATCCAGATTTAGAATGAGCTAAAAGACTTAAAAGCTGCAGCTTTCCGTGTATAAAGTCAGCTGTCAATATGTGTCTATATCCTTTATTTCATTCTCCTCAAGCCTACATTTATTCCTTCTCTCTCTACAGACTTCATTAGACAAATATAATCTGATCCCTCAGTGATCTAGAAGTCCATCTTGCTTGGAGGGAGAAGGGGCTCATAACTGGAGAATTAGGCCATGTTCACATGATCCTTTTTTTCATGCGGAATTGCCGCGATTTTCCCGCTGCGGGTCCGCAGCTGTTTTCCATGCAGGTTACATTACATTGTACCCTATGGAAAACAGGAACTGCTGTGCCCACAATGCGGAAAATCAAAAAAAAAAACCGCGCTGAATAGCTGCGGGAAAAAAGAAGTACCATGTCACTTCTTTTTTCGGAGCCGCAGCGGTTCTGCACCCACTGACCTCCATTGTGAGGTCAAACCCGCAGTAAAACCCGCAGATGAAAAAAATATCTGCGGGTTTTACTGCGGTTTGTGGTGCCGAACCGCTGCAGCAGGAAGTGCGGGGAAGCGGGCGGAAGTGCGTGGGTGGAGTGTGGCTGCCCCCCCGTGCTCCGATCCCGCCCCCCCGTGCTCCAATCCCACCGCCCCGTGCTCCGATGCCCCCCCAGTGCTCCGATGCCCCCCCCGTGCCCTAATCTCCCCCCCTTATACTTACCCGGCGTCCCGGTGTCCGTCCGGCCGTCTTCTCCCTGGGCGCCGCCATCTTGCAAAATGGCGGGCGCATGCGCAGTGCGCCCGCCGAATCTGCCGGCCGGCAGATTCGTTCCAAAGTGCATTTTGATCACTGAGATATAACCTATCTCAGTGATCAAAATAAAAAAAAATAGTAAATGACACCCCCCCCTTTGTCACCCCCATAGGTAGGGACAATAAAAAAAAATTAAGATTTTTTTTTTTTCCACTAAGGTTAGAATAGGGTTAGGGGTAGGGTTAGGGGTAGGGTTAGGGGTAGGGTTAGGGGTAGGGTTAGGGTTAGGGTTAGGGGTAGGGTTAGGGGTAGGGTTAGGGGTAGGGGTAGGGTTAGGGTTAGGGGTAGGGTTAGGGGTAGGGTTAGGGGTAGGGTTAGGGTTAGGGGTACGGTTAGGGGTAGGGTTAGGGTATTTTCAGCCATTTTAACTGCATAGAAAACTGCATAAAAAAGGATCAAAAAAAGGATCAAAAGAAGGATCAAAAAACGCATCAAAATAGGACAAAAAAAGGACCAAAAAAAGGACCTGCGTTTTCTGTCAAGAGCTGCAGTTTTTTTAAAAAACAGTCCTGAAAAAAAAAGGATGGAATTCAGGAACGTGTGAACATACCCTTAAGCATATTTTCCTGAAAAGACATACTACAAAGTTTATTATATTAGCTTTTATTATTGATTTATATAAGGTTACAGGTACCAGAAAGGTAACAAGTAGTGATGAGCAAGCAGTAAACTGCTCAGATTCTCAGTACATGAATCAAGCACTTTGGACTACTCGGGTGCTCAATTTGATTGCTGAGCATAATACATGTGAATGAAGCAGTCAAGTATTTTTCCAGCAGACATCTATTTGACGGTCGAGATGGGTATGAGAGAGAGAGATTCCTAGCTTCAGTGCTGTGTGACTTAGGGACCCAAGCACTCGAGCACCATGTGATACTCGGCACTGTTCAGTACTCAATCATGCACACAAATGCTCGATCAGGTATCGAGCAGCAGCAAGCACACTCACGCATCACTAATGACAAGCATTGTGCGTTCATGATATGACCAGCACACTTTTTTCTATTCTCTGAGAGATTTCTTGAAAACCATGAAGAATTGATACAGAAATTACATTGGGAAATGCTGTAACTTTTCATTATACATTTAATTACCTTACTGTGCTAAAAGTAGAATACCCCTTTAACAGCATGTAAAAGTTTCTAACATTAGGGATTTTGAGTACAACTGCCTTCCAAATACTTTTAATGAATTATTGGCAGGCGTTGTTATTTGCCAATTAAGAAAAATAAGATACTGAAACAGATAACACAGAAACACACGTTAGAGCTCCTTGGCAACCGGAAATCTGGCTGTATACCGGGGAGCGATGGAGGGCTGCTTATATTTTACAAGCTTTTATATTCAGAAATGACGCAGGGGATAAAAACCATTCTCCATGTGGGTCACTAGCTTGGCACACAGATCTATCTGATGTTTGTGCAGACACAAAGCTATCTTCTTAGTGCAGCACTTCTTCCCATTATTCCACATCGCTGAAAAAAGAGGAGCGATGACTTTTAACATTTACAAAGTTCTAACACTTTAGCTAAAACCCTGTGTTCAGTGTGATGTATTCCATGGGAGGCTCTTTAAAGTTGCCTCCCCATCGCCATTAGGCAAGGACAAGAGGGAAAGCAATTTTTATGTTTTGTTAATAGTATATTTCAAGCTGCACCTGTTTATGGTGTTATCCATGGAAAGGCCTCGGCTATCCTGAAATCTGCATTTTAGTAAATACTTGTAATGCCCATGAAATAGAATTTTTTATTAACAATTCTTCATCTTCTGAGCTGCATTGAGCTACGCTGTTTCTGTAACCTCAGTTCAATTATATAAGCTATGGAAACAGAGCAGCTCAGCTTCTCTCAGCTATTTCCATAATCCCACCTCTAGTAGTTATGGTCAGGACAGTTGTTTCCATCTCAACCATGAAAATCTCAGTTGGGAATAACCCCTTAAGGGGTTATCCAAGCATTTTTCTTTTTTTACAATGTGCCTTAGCACTAACAGGCAGGAGGTTGTTAACTACCTGCCTGTTCCACCCGGTTCCGATCTCTGCCGGCACAGAGCAGTCACAAACCACTGTTGCAGCATTTCCGTGGCTTCTGCTGATGTAATGTCAACAGAGCAATGGCTTTTATTCCTCCCTGCTCCGTTGGTGGGGTGTAGCTGCCGATGTCATGCTGATTGATACTACTACTTTCAATCAGTATGACACCAGCAATCACTCTCAATCAACAGAGCAGGCTGGAAGAAGAATAGCTGATGTGTTTACATGGAGCAGCTGAATTTCTGACAAGATCTAAATCATTTCTGCTAATATTGTTGTGCAGGCAGGAGTCCACATTTCAGAACCTAATAATTTGTGCAAATACTATAATGTAGGCAGGAGTTCACATTTCAGAATCTAAACGATTTGTGCTAATACCGTGGTTCAGGCAGGAGTCCACATTTCATAATCTAAATAGTTTGCACTAATACTGTTATTCAGGCAGGAGTCCAGATTTCAGAAACTAAATTGTTTGCACAAGTACTAATACTGTGGTTCAGGCAAGAGTCTATATTTCAGAATCTAAATCATTTGTGATAATTCTGTGTGTTGTGAATTCTGTGGCAGAGCTCCCTCCTGTGGTCACAAGTGGTACTTCGGCTGATTCTCTCTATGAGCTTCCGTTGGTGGAGGAGAGTGGTACTGCGGCTTCTGAGTTTCCTTCCTCAGGTGATGTGGTGAAGTCGTTAGGTGCTGCTCTATTTAACTTCACCTAGTGCTTTGATCCTGGCCTCCAGTCAATGTTCTAGTATTGGACTTGCTTCCTCCTGGATCGTTCCTGTGGCCTGCTGCTCTGCTTAGCTAAGTTGCTCTTGTGTTATTATTTGTTTGCTGTTTTTTCTGTCCAGCTTGTTTATTTGGTTTTTCTTGCTTGCTGGAAGCTCTGGGACGCAGAGGGTGTACCTCCGTGCCGTTAGTCGGTACGGAGGGTCTTTTTGCCCCCTTTGCGTGGTTGTTTGTAGGGTTTTGTGTTGACCGCAAAGTTACCTTTCCTATCCTCGCTCTGTTCAGAAAGTTGGGCCTCGCTTTGCTAAATCTATTTCATCTCTACGTTTGTCTTTTCATCTTAACTCACAGTCATTATATGTGGGGGGCTGCCTTTTCCTTTGGGGTATTTCTCTGAGGCAAGGTAGGCTTATTTTCTATCTACAGGCTAGCTAGTTTCTCAGGCTGTGCCGAGTTGCATAGGGAGCGTTAGGCGCAATCCACGGCTGCCTCTAGTGTGGTTGGAGAGGATTAGGGATTGCGGTCAGCAGAGTTCCCACGTCTCAGAGCTCATTCTATGTTTTTGGGTTATTGTCAGATCACTGTATGTGCTCTGACTTCTATGTCCATTGTGGTACTGAATTACCAGCCATAACAGTACTGAAGGCCCAAAGTACTAATGATTCCCAATAGAGGGAAAAAAGAAGTTCTGAGACCATTTTTTTTTCTCTGCACTGTGTTTTGCCTTTTTTTCCCCTAGACATTTGGGTGGTTCAGGACACAGGTGTAGCAATGGACATTAAAGGTCTGTTTTCATGTGTGGATCAGCTCACGGCAAGAGTACAAAATATTCAAGACTTTGTGGTTCAGAATTCTATTTTAGAACCAAGAATTCCTATTCCTGATTTGTTTTTTGGAGATAGAACTAAATTTCTGAGTTTCAAAAATAATTGTAAACTATTTCTGGCTTTGAAACCTCGCTCCTCTGGTGACCCAGTTCAACAAGTTAGGATCATTATTTCTTTTTTACGTGGCGACCCTCAGGACTGGGCATTTTCTCTTGCGCCAGGAGATCCTGCATTAAGTAATATTGATGCATTTTTCCTGGCGCTCGGATTGCAGTACGATGAACCTAATTCAGTGGATCAGGCAGAGAAAAATTTGCTGGCTCTGTGTCAGGGTCAGGATGAGATAGAGGTATATTGTCAGAAATTTAGAAAGTGGTCCATACTCACTCAATGGAATGAAGGTGCGCTCGCAGCTATTTTCAGAAAGGGTCTCTCTGAAGCCCTTAAGGATGTCATGGTGGGATTTCCTATGCCTGCTGGTCTGAATGAGTCTATGTCTTTGGCCATTCAGATCGGTCGACGCTTGCGTGAGCGTAAATCTGTGCACCATTTGGCGGTATTATCTGAGCATAAACCTGAGCCTATGCAGTGCGATAGGACTTTGACCAGAGTTGAACGGCAAGAACACAGACGTCAGAATGGGCTGTGTTTCTACTGTGGTGATTCCACTCATGCTATCTCTGATTGTCCTAAGCGCACTAAGCGGTTCGCTAGGTCTGCCACCATTGGTACGGTACAGTAAAAATTTCTTTTGTCCGTCACCTTGATCTGCTCTTTGTCATCTTATTCTGTCATGGCATTTGTGGATTCAGGCGCTGCCCTGAATTTGATGGACTTGGAGTATGCTAGGCGTTGTGGGTTTTTCTTGGAGCCCTTGCAGTGTCCTATTCTATTGAGAGGAATTGATGCTACGCCTTTGGCCAAGAATAAGCCTCAATACTGGACCCAGCTGACCATGTGCATGGCTCCTGCACATCAGGAGGTTATTCGCTTTCTGG
Source organism: Ranitomeya imitator (assembly GCF_032444005.1). Taxonomy (NCBI): domain Eukaryota; kingdom Metazoa; phylum Chordata; class Amphibia; order Anura; family Dendrobatidae; genus Ranitomeya; species Ranitomeya imitator. The sequence continues at coordinate 545,283,402 of NC_091283.1, read as the reverse complement.
TGTTGCATAATTTGCATGATGTGGTCGTGTTGGGGTTGCCATGGCTACAAGTCCATAATCCAGTATTAGATTGGAAATCCATGTCTGTGTCCAGCTGGGGTTGTCAGGGGGTACATGGTGATGTCCCATTTCTGTCTATTTCGTCATCCACCCCTTCTGAGGTTCCAGAGTTCTTGTCTGATTACAGGGATGTATTTGATGAGCCCAAGTCCGATACCCTACCTCCGCATAGGGATTGTGATATCGATTTGATTCCTGGTAGTAAATTCCCAAAAGGTCGACTGTTTAATTTATCTGTGCCTGAGCACGCCGCTATGCGGAGTTACGTGAAGGAGTCCTTGGAGAAGGGGCATATTCGCCCGTCATCGTCGCCATTAGGAGCAGGGTTCTTTTTTGTGGCCAAGAAGGATGGTTTGCGGAGACCTTGTATAGATTACCGCCTTCTTAATAAGATCACGGTTAAATTTCAGTACCCCTTGCCACTGTTATCTGATTTGTTTGCTCGGATTAAGGGGGCTAGTTGGTTCACCAAGATAGATCTTCGTGGTGCGTATAATCTTGTGCGTATTAAGCGAGGCGATGAATGGAAAACTGCATTTAATACGCCCGAGGGCCATTTTGAGTATCTACTAATGCCATTCGGACTTGCCAATGCTCCATCAGTGTTTCAGTCCTTTATGCATGACATCTTCCGAGAGTACCTGGATAAATTCCTGATTGTATACTTGGATGATATTTTGATCTTCTCGGATGATTGGGAGTCTCATGTGAAGCAGGTCAGAACGGTGTTTCAGGTCCTGCTAATTCTTTGTTTGTGAAGGGATCTAAGTGTCTCTTTGGTGTTCAGAAGGTTTCATTTTTGGGGTTCATTTTTTCCTCTTCTACTATCGAAATGGACCCTGTTAAGGTCCAAGCCATCCATGATTGGACTCAGCCGACATCTCTGAAAAGTCTGCAAAAGTTCCTGGGCTTTGCTAATTTTTATCGTCGCTTCAACTGCAATTTTTCTAGTATTGCTAAACCATTGACCGATTTGACCAAGAAGGGTGCTGATGTGGTCAATTGGTCTTCTGCTGCTGTGGAAGCTTTTCAAGAGTTGAAGCGTCGGTTTTCTTCTGCCCCTGTGTTGTGTCAACCAGATGTTTTGCTTCCATTCCAGGTCGAGGTTGATGCTTCTGAGATTGGAGCAGGGGCTGTTTTGTCGCAAAGAAGTTCTGATTGCTCAGTGATGAAACTATGCGCCTTCTTTTCCAGGAAGTTTTTGCCTGCTGAGCGAAATTATGATGTTGGCAATCGAGAGTTGCTGGCCATGAAGTGGGCATTCGAGTAGTGGCGTCATTGGCTTGAAGGAGCTAAGCATCGTGTGGTGGTCTTGACTGATCATAAGAACTTGACTTATCTCGAGTCTGCCAAGCGGTTGAATCCTAGACAGGCTCGTTGGTCGCTGTTTTTTGCCCGTTTTGACTTTGTGGTTTCGTACCTTCTGGGCTCTAAAAATGTGAAGGCGGATGCCCTGTCTAGGAGTTTTGTGCCCGACTCTCCGGGTTTATCTGAGCCGGCGGGTATTCTCAAAGAGGGAGTAATTGTGTCTGCCATCTCCCCTGATTTGCGGCGGGTGCTGCAAAAATTTCAGGCTAATAAACCTGATCGTTGCCCAGCGGAGAAACTGTTTGTCCCTGATAGGTGGACGAATAAAGCTATCTCTGAGGTTCATTGTTCGGTGTTGGCTGGTCATCCTGGAATCTTTGGTACCAGAGAGTTAGTGGCTAGATCCTTTTGGTGGCCATCTCTGTCGCAGGATGTGCGTTCTTTTGTGCAGTCCTGTGGGATTTGTGCTCGGGCTAAGCCCTGCTGTTCTCGTGCCAGTGGGTTGCTTTTGCCCTTGCCGGTCCCGAAGAGGCCTTGGACACATATCTTTATGGATTTTATTTCAGATCTTCCCGTCTCTCAAAAAATGTCAGTCATTTGGGTGGTTTGTGATCGCTTCTCTAAGATGGTCCATTTGGTACCCTTGTCCAAATTACCTTCCTCCTCTGATTTGGTGCCATTGTTCTTCCAGCATGTGGTTCGTTTACATGGCATTCCAGAGAATATCGTTTCTGACAGAGGTTCCCAGTTTGTTTCGAGGTTTTGGCGAGCCTTTTGGGCTAGGATGGGCATTGACTTGTCTTTTTCCTCGGCTTTCCATCCTCAGACTAATGGCCAGACCGAACGAACCAATCAGACCTTGGAAACATATCTGAGATGCTTTGTTTCTGCTGATCAGGATGACTGGGTGTCCTTTTTGCCTTTGGCTGAGTTCGCCCTTAATAATCGGGCCAGCTCGGCTACCTTGTTTTCGCCGTTTTTCTGCAACTCTGGGTTCCATCCTCGTTTCTCTTCAGGGCAGGTTGAGTCTTCGGACTGTCCTGGTGTGGATACGGTGGTGGACAGGTTGCAGCAGATTTGGACTCATGTAGTGGACAATTTGACCTTGTCCCAGGAGAAGGCTCAACGTTTCGCTAATCGCAGACGCTGTGTGGGTCCCCGACTTCGTGTTGGGGATTTGGTTTGGTTGTCTTCTCGTCATATTCCTATGAAGGTTTCCTCTCCTAAGTTTAAACCTCGTTTCATTGGTCCGTATAGGATTTCTGAGGTTCTTAATCCTGTGTCTTTTCGTTTGACCCTTCCAGATTCTTTTTCCATCCATAACGTATTCCATAGGTCATTGTTGCGGAGATACGTGGCACCTATGGTTCCATCTGTTGATCCTCCTGCCCCGGTTTTGGTGGAGGGGAAGTTGGAGTATATTGTGGAGAAGATTTTGGATTCTCGTGTTTCAAGACGGAAACTCCAGTATCTGGTTAAGTGGAAGGGTTATGCTTAGGAAGATAATTCCTGGGTCTTTGCCTCTGATGTCCATGCTCCCGATCTTGTTCATGCCTTTCATATGGCTCATCCTGGTCGTCCTGGGGGCTCTGGTGAGGGTTCGGTGACCCCTCCTCAAGGGGGGGGTACTGTTGTGAATTCTGTGGCAGAGCTCCCTCCTGTGGTCACAAGTGGTACTTCGGCTGATTCTCTCTGTGAGCTTCCGTTGGTGGAGGAGAGTGGTACTGCGGCTTCTGAGTTTCCTTCCTCAGGTGATGTGGTGAAGTCGTTAGGTGCTGCTCTATTTAACTTCACCTAGTGCTTTGATCCTGGCCTCCAGTCAATGTTCTAGTATTGGACTTGCTTCCTCCTGGATCGTTCCTGTGGCCTGCTGCTCTGCATAGCTAAGTTGCTCTTGTGTTATTTTTTGTTTGCTGTTTTTTCTGTCCAGCTTGTTTATTTGGTTTTTCTTGCTTGCTGGAAGCTCTGGGACGCAGAGGGTGTACCTCCGTGCCGTTAGTCGGTACGGAGGGTCTTTTTGCCCCCTTTGCGTGGTTGTTTGTAGGGTTTTGTGTTGACCGCAAAGTTACCTTTCCTATCCTCGCTCTGTTCAGAAAGTCGGGCCTCGCTTTGCTAAATCTATTTCATCTCTACGTTTGTCTTTTCATCTTAACTCACAGTCATTATATGTGGGGGGCTGCCTTTTCCTTTGGGGTATTTCTCTGAGGCAAGGTAGGCTTATTTTCTATCTTCAGGCTAGCTAGTTTCTCAGGCTGTGCCGAGTTGCATAGGGAGCGTTAGGCGCAATCCACGGCTGCCTCTAGTGTGGTTGGAGAGGATTAGGGATTGCGGTCAGCAGAGTTCCCACGTCTCAGAGCTCGTTCTATGTATTTGGGTTATTGTCAGATCACTGTATGTGCTCTAACTTCTATGTCCATTGTGGTACTGAATTACCAGCCATAACATCTGTGGTGCAGGCAGGAGTCCACATTTCAGAACCTAAATCGTTTGTGCTAATACTGTGGTGCAGGCAGGAGTCCACATTTCAGAATCTAAATTATTTGTGCTAATACTGTGGTGCAGGCAGGAGTCCAAATTTTATAATCTAAATCATTTCTACTAATACTGTGGTTCAGGCAAGAGTCCACATTTCAAAATCTAAATTGCTTGTGCTAATAGTGTGGTCCAGACACCAGTCCACATTTCTGAATCTCAATCCATTCTGCCATTAGTGTGGTAGAGACAAAAAGTCAGCCAATAAATACTGATTGTGAATTTATTGACAGGTGACTGACAAGTGACTGACAGGTCTGGGCCTAGGGTTGCGTAACAGCTGATTAAAAGGGGGGAAGGTTACATCCAACATGAGTGGGAAAAAGCGAGGTCGTTGTGTAAGGGGGAATAGGCTTGGTGTTCAAGGTGTACATGAGTTAGGTGGTAACATTATTAAAGCTCTACTGAACAAACACCATCTCATCTTATCCAAATACAACTGTCAACATCTTTTACTGGATGGGCTACTCGGCTCCCTTTTTATGGCAGCAGCACATCGGTAATCCTTGTAATGGAGAGCCAAAAAGAGCACGTGCTCCAGTGGATGGCAAGCGTTGCATCAAGTGGCCTCTCCCCCTCTTCCTCCACCTTAACATCACACACAGTACAGTCCTCAGGGATGTCATCCCAATTACCCTTTTTTTCCCAGCACCACAACTCTCCAAGCACCCAACTGAATGTTGGAAACTACAGATGACTGAGTCTGCAGATCTCTTCAGACAGTGTATGCCATGGGCATATGAAGTATACTCTAAAGATTCACAGAGTCAAGAGGAGGAAATCATATGCACTGATGGCCAATTTTTTTCTCAGTTTGATCCATGGACGGACAAAGATGGGTCAGAACATAAACCAAACCCTCGTCAACAGACGTTAAACCCGTTGGGTGAATGTGATCCATTCATGATGACACTCAGATACTTGAGGTGCCCTCAGACTGTACTGTGCTGTCAAGGCAGAAAGAGGAGGAGAATGACTCTCAGGGCAAGGAATACTCAGGAGTGCAATACTCAGAGGTGGTACCCCAATTACCTTTATTTACCCCCACATCACAACCCTCCTATCACCCAACTGACTGTGAAAACCACAGATGGGTGAGTCGAGTCTGCAGAGACTCACATACCTGAGGCGCACGACGAGGAACGAGAGGACAGAGAGGATGAGGATGAGGTTGTAGATTTCACTTGGTGTGAACCCAGGCAGACAACTCAGTAGAGGCAAAAATTGCAATCATTTGACTACTACATGCATGACCTGGCAAATGCATGATCAACATGTGTTAGTCTGGGAATCTCACTGCACTAAATTGCAAATTGCCGGGCCTCGCCAACCACCAGCTGTCTCATCAATCGCATGTGCTGCTTCTTCTTATTCCGTCACCATGGCAAGTGTTCTCACACAGGTCTCCGGATGCAGATACTCAACTTGTTTACCCCCTATAGTCAGGGCAAGTGAGAGATTGTCAAATGTTACGAACATAGAGATGACTGCTGTTTTTTCACCAAGCACACCACATCTTTCTCAATCCACCATAATATCTCCACCTGCACCACACTCAGAGTCCATCAGTTTGTCGTGTTCACCTTACTCCACCCTCTCTCAGCATAGCAGTTAGCCCTCAGTCAGTTGTGGTCACGTAAAAGAATGTTTCTTCTTATACATGCCAAAGCTAAGAGCTTGTACTTCACCATCTCCAATGTGTTGGGCATGGAAATGCTGCCTTTCTGCCTGATGGATACAGACGGTTTCAGAAATCTGATGGCCACTGCAGTCTCCCAGTACCAGATGCACAGTCGCCATTACTTCTTTAAGAAAGCTGTGCCTGCTCTACACCAGCATGTCACAGACATTATCACCCCTTCCTTGAAAAAAATCTATGTCTGCCAAGGTGCATTTCACCACTGACACCTGGACAAGCAAACATGGCCAGGGGTGATACATCTAGCTGACTGGGCCCTGGGTGACCCTGGTGGCTGAGGGGTCAGACAGGCAAGAGGCTGCTCCACAAATCTTGGAATCCCTAAGGCTTGTGGGACAAACCTCTGTATCTAACACTTAATTAAAATGCATTGAAGATCACAGTCACGCAGCTCAAGAGTTGTGGACAGTTTTACATGCTGAGTTTGAGCAATGGCTGTCTCCACTGAACTTGGAGCCAAGGAAGGCCGTGTGCAATAACAGTGCAAACCTGGTGGAGGCCCTATGCCAGGGCAACTCACGTCCACAATCTGGTGGTACAGCAATTTCTCTGCCACTATCCCTGCCTGGATGCACTCTTGCAGAAAGCACAGTGGCTGTGTGCTCACTTACGACAATCGCACCCCACAGGTGATCAACTTGCATCGCTACAGAGATCTTTCGGCCTGCCGGTTATCCGCTTGATATGCGATTTGCCAACAAGAAGGAAATTCCACTCTGCACATGTTGCAGTGACGGCAATAGCGACAAGCCTTGGTGCAGTAAGTCCTTCTACATAGCCTGGGCCAACACAGTACAGAGGTGGTGCAAATTACGTTTGAGGAGTGGGCACAGATCAAGGACCTCTGCACCCTTCTGCACAGTTTCAAACTGGCTACTAAGATGGTTAGCGCTGATGATGTCATCATCAGCATCATTATTCGATTCCTCTATGTACTGGAGCACACTTTGAATAGTCTGCAGGAAGAGGTGGTGGTCCCAGAGTAAGAGGTGGAAGCAGAGGAGAATGCAGAAGAGAAAATAATATCTCTAAGTTACAGACTGTTGTGAACAGTCAGGAGATGAAGACAATAATGATCCCCTTTCTGTTGACTGGTTGGCGGGAGGGGATGGAAGAAGTAAGATTGAATGTTACTTTGCCACCAACCCACCATGGGCTTTTACCTCATGGAAGTGGCCGACACATGAGAATTCTTAGGGTTAGAAATAGTGCTGACTGAGCACATCTGTCATGCTCTGGAGGTTTTGTCATGCACGGCAACCAGTGTCCTTTCAGAACGTGTCTTCAGCGCTGCTGGTGGTGTCCTGACAGATAAGCACATCCAGCAGTCCCCTGAATGTATAGACTGCCTAACTTTCATCAAGATGAACAAGTCATCTCCAATGACTTTTGCACCCCAGTTGCAGACTGGGCAGGCTAGCTGATGGTGTTGTTTTTAGTGTACTGCATTGATCTTGCATTATTGAGTCTGTGACACATTTGTGGCTGCTGTTGCTACTTTTGCTGATGTTCGAAACTATTTTTTGAAATGTTAAGACACCAAGTTGGGTCTCCATCTGGTGGGTTGTCTGTAGTGGAAGGGGTGTCAGAGCCCAATTATACTATTTCTATTGTGAGGAAATTGATGCCACTTTAGTGGTGTGTGGAAATAATTTTTTGAAATGTTTGGACTCCAAGTTGGGTTTCCACTTAATGTGTGTTGTCTGTAGCAGTAGGACTCCCAGACCGACCGGCCCGTACTTACTTTGTCAACTATCTATGTAACTATCCTTACATTTTTCTATCAATAGTAGTCTGTGAATCTGATGTTTGTGGCACCTGAAAGTGGCTGAGCAAAAAAAAAGTTTGATCTGTTGCATGAGGTACCAGGGTTACACAACAGGGTTACACTGGTCCCTCACCCACCTCTTCTTAATTTAAACTTAAATTCAAAGCTCTAAATGCTGACTCAGACCCCAATACCTCGTGCATGACCCATGACTGATTGCTTCTGAGCTATTATCAAATTTCTACTGCGGGTCAACTGATGCCACTATTCCTGGTGTCTGGCCCTAATTTTTGTAAATGTTTGAACTCCAAGTTGGGTCTCCATCATGTGTGCTGCACTCCCCATAGGCTTCTATATAGTATAATGCACTCCCCATAAGCCTCCATGTAGTGTTATGCACTCCTCATAGGCCTCCATATAGTATAACACACTCCCCATAGGCCTCTCTGCTGTATTATGTGCACCCTATAAGCATCTATATAGTATACTGCATCCCTCATAGTCCTCATATAGTATTATGCACTTTCCTTTGGTCTCAATATAGTATAATACATTCCTTATAGTCCTCTACATAGTATAATGAATTCCCCCTAGGCTTCCATACAGTATAATGCATTCCTCATAGGCCTCTATATAGTACAATGCATTCCCCATAACCCTCCATACAGTGTAATGAACTCCACATATGCCTCCATACAGTATAATGCATTCCCCATAGGCCTCCATCCAGAATAATGCCCTCCATAGACATTCTTCATAGGCCTTTATACAGTATAATGCATATCCCACAGTCCTCCATATAGTATAATTCACTCCTCATATATAGTATTATGCATTCCTCATAGGCCTCAATATAGTATAGTGCACTCTCTATAGGATTCTGTATAGTATACTGCACTCCCCATAGGCCTCTATATAGTATAATACACTCCTCATAGGCCTCTATTCAGTATAATGCACTCTCCTAGCATCCGCACAGCTCAGCACAGTGGGCTTCAGGTAGTGATATCATTGCGCATCTATATAGTATAATGCACTCCTTATAGGTCTCCGTATAGCATATTGTACTTCTTAAAGGCATCTATATAATATTATGCACTCCCCATAGGTCTCCATATAGTTTAATGCACTCCCCATAGACCTCTATATAGTACTAGCTGAAGAGCCTGGCATTGCCTGGGCATAGTAAATATCTGTGGTTAGTTATAGCACCTCACTTCTCTTATTTTCTCATCACGCCTCTCATTTTCCCCCTCACATCTCTCATTTTCTCCCTTACACCTCTCAATTTCCCCCTCACTCCTCTTATTTTCCCCCTTACTCCTCTCATTCCCCCCTAACACTTGTCATTTCGACTTCACATCTGTCATTTTCCGATCACTCCACTACTATCCCTGACTCCTCTCATTTTGCATTCACACCTTTTCATTTTCACCTCACACCCCTCATTTTCACCTCACACCTCTCATTTTCCCCTCAGTATATACATGTTTGTCATATCCATTATATATAATATACACCTGTATGTCATCTCCTGTATATAGTATACACCTGTATGTCATCTCCCCTGTAAATAGTATATACCTGCTGTATGTCATCTCCTCCTGTATGTGGTATATACCTATGTGTCATCTCCTCCTGTATATAGTATATACCTGTATGTCATCTCCCCTGTATATAGTATATACCTGCTGTATGTCATCTCCTCCTCTATATACCTATGTGTCATCTCATCTTTTATAAAGCATATACCTGTATGTCATCTCCTCCTGTATATAGTATATACATGTGTCATCTCCTCCTGTATATAGAATCTACCTGTAAGTCATCTCCTCCTGTATATAGTATATACCTGTGTGTCATCTGCTCCTGTATATAGTATATACCTGTGTCATCTCGTCCTGTATATAGTATGTACCTGTATGTCATCTCCTCCTGTATATAGTATATACCTGTGTGTCATCTCCTCCTGTATATAGTATATACCTGTGTGTCATTTGCTCCTGTATATAGTATATATCTGTGTGTCATCTCCTCCTGTATATAGTATATACGTGTGTCATCTCCCCTGTATATAGTATATACCTGTGTGTCATCTCCTCCTGTATATAGTACATACCTGAGTGTCATCTCCTCCTGCATATAGTATATATCTGTGTGTCATCTCCTCCTGTATATAGTATGTACCTGTATGTCATCTCCTCCTGTATATAGTATATACCTGTGTGTCATATCTTCCTGTATATAGTATATACCTGTGTGTCATCTCCCCTGTATATAGTATATATGTGTGTGTCATCTCCTCCTGTATATAGTATATACCTGTGTGTCATCTCCTCATGTATATAGTATATACCTGTATGTCATCTCCTCCTGTATATAGTATATACCTGTATGTCATCTGCTCATGTATATTGTATATACCTGTGTGTCATCTCCCCTGTATATAGTATATATGTGTGTGTCATCTCCCCTGTATATAGTCTATATCTGTGTGTCATCTCCCGTGTATATAGTATATATCTGTATGTCATCTCCTCCTGTATTAGACCGCGTTCACACGTTATTTGGACAGTATTTTTACCTCAGTATTTGTAAGCTAAATTGGCAGCCTGATAAATCCCCAGCCAACAGAAAGCCCTCCCCCCTGGCAGTATATATTAGCTCACACATACACATAATAGACAGGTCATGTGACCGCTGCTGTATTTCTTATATGGTAAATTTGTTGCTCTTGTAGTTTGTCTGCTTATTAATCAGATTTTTATTTTTGAAGGATAATACCAGACTTGTGTGTGTTTTAGGGCGAGTTTCATGTGTGAAGTTGTGTGTGTTGAGTTGCATGTGGCGACATGCATGTAGCGACTTTTTTGAGATGAGTTTTGTGTGGCGACATGTGTGTAGCAACTTTTTGTGTGTCGAGTTGCATGTGACAGGTTAGTGTAGCAAGTTATGTGCAGCAAGTTTTGCAGATGGCGAGTTTTGCGCGTGGCGAGTTTTATGTGTGGTGCATTTTTAGTATGTGCAAGTTTTGTGTGAGGCAACTTTTGCATGTGTTGCAACTTTTGTGCATGTGGCAATTTTTCCGCTTGTGCAAGTTTTGCATGTGGCGAGTTTTCCATGAGGTGAGTTTTGCACGTGTGGCGAGTTTTGCATGTGGCGAGTTTTGCGTGTGGCGAGTTTTGAGTGGCGACTTTTGTGTTTCGACTTTTATGTGGCGAGGTTGGTGTATGTGTGGTGAAATGTGTGCTGAGGGTGGTATATGTGTTCAAGCACGTGGTAGTGTGTGGCGCATTTTGTGTGTGTGTTCATATCCCCATGTGTGGTGAGTATCTGAGTATCCCATGTCGGGGCCCCACCTTAGCAACTGTACAGTATATACTCTTTAGCGCCATCGCTCTCATTCTTTAAGTCCCCCTTGTTCACATCTGGCAGCTGTCAATTTGCCTCCAACACTTTTCCTTTCACTTTTTCCCCATTATGTTTATAGGGGTTAAATTGTTTGGTGAATTGGAATGCGCGGGGTTAAAATTTTGCCTCACAACATAGCCTATGACGCTCTCAGGGTCCAGATGTGTGACTGTGCAAAATTTTGTGGCTGTAGTTGCGACTCTGCAGATGACAATCCCGGACATACACACACACATTCAGCTTTATATATTAGACTAGATGGTGGCCCGATTCTAGAATATGTATGTGTAGTGTATAGCACAGCCCACGCAGTACATTGCGCAGCCTACGAAGTACATTGCGCAGCCCACACAGTACACGCTGTATATTGCGCAGCCCACGTAGTATATTGCGCAGCCCACGTAGTATATTGCCCAGCCCACATAGTACATTGCGCAGCCCACGTAGTAAATTTCGCAGCCCACGTTGTATATTGCACAGCCCACGTAGTATATTGCCCAGCTCACGTAGTATATTGCACAGCCCACGTAGTATATTGCCCAGCTCACGTAGTATATTGCGCAGCCCACGTTGTATATTCCGCAGTCCACGTAGTATATTGCGCAGCCCACGTAGTACATTGCGCAGCCCATGTTGTATATTGTGCAGCCCACATAGTATATTGCCCAGCCCACATTGTATATTGCCCAGCCCACGTTGTATATTGCACAGCCCACGTAGTATATTGCCCAGCTCACGTAGTATATTGCACAGCCCACGTAGTATATTGCCCAGCTCACGTAGTATATTGCGCAGCCCACGTTGTATATTCCGCAGTCCACGTAGTATATTGCGCAGCCCACGTAGTACATTGCGCAGCCCATGTTGTATATTGTGCAGCCCACATAGTATATTGCCCAGCCCACATTGTATATTGCCCAGCCCACGTTGTATATTGCACAGCCCACGTAGTATATATTGCGCAGCCCACATAGTATATTGTCCAGCCACATAGTATATTGCCCAACCCACATAGTATATTGCGCAGCCCACATAGTATATTGTCCAGCCACGTAGTATATTGCCCAGCCCACATAGTATATTGCGCAGCCCACTTAGTATATTGTCCAGCCACGTAGTATACAGCATACAGCTACGTAGTATACAGCACAGAGCCACATAGAATACTGCCCAGCCACGTAGTATATTGCCCAGTCACATAGTATACAGCACACAGCCACGTAGTATACTGCACAGCCACGTAGTATACAGCACAGAGCCATGTAGTATACTGCCCAGTCATGTAGTATGCACCATATCCATGTTAAAAAAAAGAATTAAAATAAAAAATAGTTACATACTCACCTTCTGGAGCCTCCGGATCGAAGCGTCAGGTTACCGGCACTCCTCGCGCGCTCTGGTCTGAAGATTGCATTGCAGTCTCGCGAGATGATGACATAGCGGTTTCGCGAGACCGCACGTCATCATCTCGCGAGACCGCACTGCATGCAGCGGTCACCGGGGGGTCGCGAGGCGCATCGGTAACCGGCCGCTTCGATCCGGAGGCTCCAGAAGGTGAGCATGTAACTATTTTTTATTTTTTTATTATTTTTAACATAAGATATATTTACTATTCATGCTGCATAGGCAGCATGAATAGTAAAAAGTTGGTCACACAGGGTTAATAGCAGCGTTAACTGAGTGCGTTACACCGTGGTCAACGCTGCCATTAACCCTGTGTGAGCGCTGACCGGAGGGGAGTACGGAGCAGGCGCTGTGACCAGAGGGGAGTATGGAGCGGGCACTGTGACCGGAGGGGAGTATGGAGCGGGCACTGTGACCGGAGGGGCGTGCAGAGCGGGTGCTGTGACCGGAGGGGAGTACGGAGCGAGCGCTGGGACCGGAGGGGAGTACGGAGCGGGCGCTGTGACCGGAGGGGAGTACGGAGCGGGCGCTGTGACCGGAGGGGAGTATGGAGCGGGCGCTGTGACCGGAGGGGAGTATGGAGTGGGCACTGTGATCGGAGGGGAGTACGGAGCTGGCGCTGTGACCGGAGGGGAGTACGGAGCGGACGCTGTGACCGGAGGCGCGTATGGAGCAGGCGCTGTGACCAAAGGGGAGTACGGAGCGGGCGCTGACTGCGGGTAGGAAGGAGCGGCCATTTTCTTCCAGACTGTGCCCATCGCTGATTGGTCGTGGCTGTTTTGCTACGACCAATCAGCGACTTGGATTTCCATGACTGACAGAGGCCGCGACCAATGAATATCCGTGACAGAAAGAAAGAAGGACAGACGGAAGTGACCCTTAGACAATTATATAGTAGATTGTGCAAGCCCCATAGGCCTCTATACAGTATAATTCACTCCCCTAGTGCCCGCACATCTCAGCAATATTTGTGATGTATTGTGCACCGCCACTTTGATCAATTTGTCCTCCCAAGGTCTGCCCTCTGCGTTATACAAAAATGTTGTGACTTTTCAAAGCATTTCTGGTTTAAAAAAGTTTGATGAATTGGGGCTTACTGTATGTGTACTCCCCAACTACCATTTAATTTATTTTTCGTGTAGCCAGCATAGCACCATTATGTTTCATAATCAATCTAGAGTGGTTGAGGTTAGATGTGCTTAAATTTTTATAGGGCTAGTGGCTAAAACAGAATATCTGTATCTTCTCTTGTAAGAGGAAGCTTCATGCAATCGTCCAGTGACTCGTCAATTACAGTCATAGCCGAATGTATTGGACCTCTAGAAATTGTTAAAAACATTAAGTATTTCTCACAGAAAATTATTGCAAGTATACCTGTTTTGTTATGCAAATGTTCATTTTCTTTGTGTGTACTGGAACAGCACAAAAAAAAAACCGAGGAAAAAAGGCAAATTGGACCTACACTCTCGTTCAAAAGTTTAGGGTCACTTAGAAATGTCCTTATTTTTGAAAGAAAAGCACAGTTTTTTCCAATGAAGCTAACAATAAATGATTTAGAAATACACTCTATACATTGTTAATGTGGTAAATGACTATTGTAGCTGCAAACGTCTGGTTTGTAATGCAATTTCTTCATAGGTGTAAAGAGGCCCCTTTCCAACAACCATCACTCCAGTGTTCTTATGGTACTTTGTGTTTGCTAACTGTGTAAGAAGGCTAATGTATGGTTAGAATACCCTTAAAAACCCTTGTGCAAGTATGTTAGCCCAGCTGAAAACTGTTTTGCTGATTAGAGAAGCTATAAACCTGACCTTCCTTTGAGCTAGTTGAGAATCTGGAGCATTACATTTGTTGGTTCCATTAAACTCTCAAAATGGCCAGAAAAAAAGAACTTTCATGTGAAACTCGACAGTCTATTCTTGTTCTTAGAAATGAAGGCTATTCCATGTGAGAAATTACCAATAAACTGAAGATTTCCTACAACGTTGTGTACTACTCCCTTCAGAGGAGAGCACAAACAGGCTCTAACCAGAGTAGAAAGGGAAGTGGGAGGCCCCGCTGCACAACTGAGCAACAAGACAAGTACATTAGAGTTTGTAGTTTGAGAAATCGACACCTCACAGGTTCTCAACTGGCAACTTCATTAAATAGTACACGCAAAATGCCGGTGTCAACATTTACAGTGAAGAGGCGACTCGGGATGCTGGCCTTCAGGACAGAGTGGCAAAGAAAAAACCATATCTGAGACTGGCTAATAAAAGGAAAAGATTAATATGCGCAAAAGAACACAGACATTGGACAGAGGAAGATTGGAAAAAAGTGTTATGGACAGACGAATCCAAGTTTGAGGTGTTTGGATCGCACAGAAGAACCTTTGTGAAACACAGAACAACTGAATAGATGCTGGAAGAGTGCCTGACACCATCTGCCATGCATGGTGGAGGTAATGTGATGGTCTGGGGTTGCTTTGGTGCTGGTAAAGTGGGAGATTTGTACAAGGTAAAAGGGATTTTGAATAAGGAAGGCTATCACTCCATTTTGCAGCACCATGCCATACCCTGTGGACAGTGCTTGATTGGAGCCAATTTCATCCTACAACAGGACAATGACCCAAAGCACACCTCTATATTATGCAAGAACTATTTAGGGAAGAAGCAGGCAGCTGGTATTCTATCTGTAATGGAGTCACCAGATCTCAACCCCATTGAACTGTTGTGGGAGCAGCTTGACCGTATGGTACACAAAAAGTGCCCATCAAGCCAAACCAACTTGTGGGAGGGGCTTCTGGGAGCATGGGGTGAAATTTCTCCAGATTACCTCAGCAAATTAACTGCTAGAATGCCAAAGGTCTGCAATGCTATAATTGCTGCAAAAGGAGCATTCTTTGACAAAAGCAAAGTTTGAAGGAGAAAATTATTATTTCAAATAAAAATCTTTTTTTCGAACCTTGTCAATGTCTGGTCTAGATTTTCAATTCATTTGGCAACTCATTTGATTAATAAAAGTATGAGATTTCATGGAAAACAAAATTGTTTGGGTGACCCTAAACTTTTGAACGGTAGTGTATCTTCACACTAAACCCCAAGAATAGGTTGGACAAAATTGTTGGCACCTTTACAAAATTATGGGTAAACAACTTTGTTTCAATCATGTGATGCTCGCTCAAACTCACCTATGGCTAGTAACAGCTGTGGGCAATATGAAAAATCATTCTTGAAAACAGCAAAAAGGGTAGAAGTTGACTCAATTCTTGCATTTGGTGTCTGTGTATGTCTAAGCATGAAGGACAGAAAGAAGACAACTGTCTGAGGACTTAAGAATCAACATTTTTGAAAAATATCAACAAGGTTACAAGTCGATCTCCACGGATCTTGATGTTCCTTTGTCCACAGTGTGCAACATGATCAACCAGTTTGCAACTCATGGCATTGTAGCTAATCTCCCTGAATGTGGACAGCAGGGAAATAAAATAAATTGTGGCAAATGTTATAGATGACTTTATTTAATGAGCTCATGTTTAATCCTCCAAACTCGTTATTTGGTGTATGCCATCATATTTTTAGTATGTTGTGATGAGGCAGGCAATAGTATGATACGTATACACGCAGCAGACACAGAGACAGCAATGTTCCGATGATTAAATTACATTTTTCTATTGCCTAGCAATGAAAGTATCTTCTTTTATGAGCTGTATAGTACAGTACTTTCAACATATTCCTAAAGGTTCTGGATCATAATTTGCTTTTTTTTAAGTCATTTTCCTTTTTCGTCTTGTGATATTAATTGCCGTTTTCTGGCACCAAATTCTTCAAAACGGCTCATGCGACTCATAATTTGGTGTAAAGTTAAAATGATCATTTTTTCATGTCTTAAACTCTTTCTGTGACTTTTTAATGCCAAAACTTACATGGCACAAAACCTACACTAAACACTGGCATACTGAAAATACATTACGAGGGACTGGAATGGAGTTTTGTCAAATTTTATTGACTTTTTAGCAAGTCGCAATTGATGAATCAATGAAAAACATCTGGAATCTGCTTAATTCGCAAGTGAAAACGGAAAGCGAAGAAAACAGGTGAGCAAATAAAATAGATTTTAGAAAAGGCATAAATAGAATAATGAATTGGGTGCAAAAAGGGTGAAAAATTCCACAAACTAGACAAAAAACAGGGACCAAGGCAATGTGAATTAGGGCCATAGGGTGCAATTCATAACGACACATCCTTCCTAAGTAACGACTGCTGAAATCAATGGTGATCAGGAGCAATGCCCCATATGCCGCATGACCAATAGAGCTAATGTCACTGATAGCGACCACTCACTGTGACTAGTTATTGGCAACAATGGCTACGCAATGACAGATGATTTCTCACTGAAAAAAATCAGAAAGCCATTGGGAAAATAGTAATAGTGTTCAAAAAAATAGTTTTTACATATTATTGCTGTTTAACCACGATATTTTGACATTGGATTCAAGGACAGATCTACATGATAATCCAAAATGTCACCAGAAGTAGAAATCAGAAAAGAGAAAATCAATTTTTATAACCTCTGAGCTCGTATTGGTAGATTAGGGGAATTTTACTTCTCATTTTACTTATAAGGTTACATTCTTGGTCACTTTTGGATCTATTCTGTTTATAAAATGTCAGTCTATACAGGATTGAAAATTCTTCTTTGTACTTGTAGTTGGGTCTCGATTCAATGCATCATCTGGTTATAAAAACCATCAAAGCTTTTTTGCTTTCAGCTCTGACCTGGTTTCCAAGAGGAAATGAACATGTTGTTCTATCCAGTAACGCTCTTAGTAAAATTTGCCTTGATATCTAAGCATTTCCAGAGATTGATCGCTAGGTAATTTTCCTAATGACGCAGGATCTAGTCAGTGACACAGTTATTGCTTATTAGATTTCAGGAGGAGGGACTGAATGTTATATATCTAAATTCATTAAAGATCTCATGCGGGTGGGGGGAAGGGGTAAAGCTCTTCTTGCCATTGTACAGGGCCGGGTGATGAATACAGGCCTCCTCTCTTCTAACAATTTTACAGAGGACGTAATGTACATCATTAAAAGGGCATGGGTCTGATCCCTAACAAGGGAGAGATAATGGGGCATGAAACCTAGCTGTAGCGAAAAGAGAAATACAGATACACAGCATTTTACTGACTTTACGTAAACACGATGTGACAATGCAGTTTCTTTCTTTTTTTCCTATGACAGTTAATTCCAGACCAGGGAAACTGTCAAAAATGTTTAGTTCTGCATGGTTGGAGTTAATTACAGGGCCCAGGGCTGTGCTGACTTTCTCCTGCTAATGGCAGTGTGCTACAGGTAAAAATCCATTTGCAAGGATGTTTTCCTAGCTAGAGATCTAATTTACTGAATATCAAATATTTATGCTATTGCAATTAAAGTGACAATGTTTTTCTTCCTCTTTTTCCGCTCAGTTCCAGAGTGGAGCTTTGTTTTAATAGAAATCGCTGCACACTAAACGTTTGGTGCGAAGTTCCTTTTAAGTCTCCGAGTACTTAATAGATTTTACAATTAGTAGGGCTATATTTTTCACCTGCCAGATTGACAGAGCACGATGTATATCAGCACGGTAAGCACAGAATGAATTGTAGACTTAATAGCACATGCTAACATTTGGTAGGAACATTTTTTTGGTCATTAGGGACCATTATGAGATAAACAAAATAAATGTAATTAAAAAAAACAAAAGCCTCTATACATCAAGTACTGTACTACTGTACATTTAAATAACAAATTATAGGACATTTCAAACCTCCCATTGGTAGTACAGTAGTCGTGGAACACTTGTGACCCTTCACTGGCACTTGTCACAGCCTGATGGCAACGACTTCTGAAGGTTCTTCTCCACCATGGCGCAGTGCATGTATCACTGAATACAGCACAGCATACATTCTGATAGTCACAGCCTCCCCTGTTAGAAGTAGCGCCCTGTTGTATCCTATCTGGCAAACAGTGTACCTTTGTGCCAAACTCACACAACTATGCCATATCAGATCTTCACACACAGGCAATAATAATAGTAATAATAATTGCATTTCTATAGCGCCAACATATTCCGCAGCACTTTACATTTTAGAGGTACCAGTCTTCTTGTTGTCTCTGATATGGCAATCTTTTTGATGTGCAGGGGGCTGCAGCAGGACACCAGTGGAACACCTGCCATGGCCGTTGGGTACTCGGTACTGGGTCCGGTACTTAAAGGGACGTGTCACGGCAGCGGCGACCTGGTCCGTGGCCCTGGGCACCCATGTTAAGGGACATCTTTAAAGGGGTTGTGGAAATAATGAAAGTTTGTGATGTCACCTGTGGTTCTCAGAGGTGACCGATGCTGCTTAAAGGGGTCCTCTGGGGGCGATGGTGCTGCAGCAAAGATGGTGTCGCTTCCCACAGGTGTGCTTGGCAGGGATGGTGAATGTCGGCAAATAAATAGACACAGGGTTGCCGTCTTTACCTGGTTTACTGGTGTTAAGCAGCCTCAGTCCAGGGTACCAGCAACAGGTAAAGATGGAGTCCAGGCAGCCCGAAGACAGATGGAAATCCCCTTGACAGGTCAACTTGGGAGCCTTCCACTATGCGCTGGTCTGTGGTCCCTTGCTGCCTTTAGCTCTCTAACAAGGCCCTCTTTCTTCCCTGTTCTGGGACAGTACCTGCATGGTAGGCAACTTGAGCGGTCTCTTTGAGGTCTCTGTCCAAGGTGACTCCGGACTCTGATTGCTGCTGTACCTCAGGTATTATGTGGGCAAGTCCCTTTTAGTTTCCTGCCCTCCGGTTCTGCCGTGGGACCTGTAGTTCCTCACGACCTCAGGCTCCCAGTGCCCGGTGCCAGGTTTTTGTGCTCAGCTTAGAGAGGCCCAGTAGCAGTCCTCCTCTAGCTCCTAAGTCCTTCTGTGCTCCTTCACTGTCTGCTACCAACTGTCTGCTTGTCTGCACCAGACTAACTGACTCCTCCTCCAGACCAGGATGTATATAGGGAAGATCCCCTTAAACCGGGTTTAGTGCTCCCCCTTCTGGCCTGGAGTTAGAAAATGTTGCATGTAAGATTACCTGCCAAAGTGATCCCTCCTGTCTCCAGGCATGGCATTACCCTCCCAGAGAGGAAGGCAATACCACTGTGGTACCTGAACTCCTGGGGTGCCACACCAGACAGGGAGAGAGAGACTTACATACTGACTCCAGTAGTCAGTATGTAGAGCGAGGGTGAGGTGATGCAGAGCAGGCAGACATCACGCCTCAAGCAGGGGGCAGCGTTTCTTGGCCAGTTGGCAGTCTACACATGGTTGATTTCATGCTGCAGTGCCTGAGAAACGACCGCCGCATCGCCCACATTCTTACCACGGCTGATTATTGGGTGTACACCCTCCTCCATCCGCGCTACAGGGACAATTTGCAAACCCTCATACCACCGTTGCAGCGGGAGCGTAAAATGCCGCTGTACCAAGACACACTGGTGCAGTCCTGTGCAAAGAAGTCAACCATCAGCACTCAGACAGGGGATGCACGCTCCAAAGTCCAATCGGACAAAAACGTATATAAAGAAGGAAGAGCAGCATCCATACCAGGTGATGTTAGTCCAAAAATATTCTTTATTCCGCCATGATAAAAATACAACGTTTCGGCCTGGTTGGCCTTTGTCAAGTATACACATTATCCAAAGTGGCCATCTTAAATAGTGTGGAACTCACATGTGCTCCAATCACCATCAAGGGGCGGCCTTTATTAAATATACATTCAATGTGCTTAAATATCAAATACCATACACATATATAATTGGTAACAACTAGACATCACCATCACTATCCATATCCTATGAAAATATATACAAAAAAGGCATAAAATTCGAAATCACATACATAAACAAACATCGCAAAGGTGCACAGTCCAATGGTTGCATTTGTTATCTGGTTTCTATAACGGCATCTCCACCAATCACGTCATATCCATGGGCCAATCCCCTTTCTCCTCCAATCACCGTGGGCTAGGAGAAAAAGCGCACAAAATGAATCCCCCCAATCACAGCAGGGTATGCAGGGATGCGTGCGAACGCCACAGGACGCCGGCGCACGCGCACGGCACACTGCAGAGACGATCACCTGACCGCCCCACAGCGCTACCCAGCGCGCAAGCGCCGGATGTCCCAGACGTCATAGAGCGTCAGCGCGCATGCACAAGGCACACCACAGGGACGACCAACCGACCGCCCCCCTGCGCCGCCAAGCGCGCACGCGCCAGGCGCCCCAGAGTAAGCGTCAACATCAGAGCACCAGACCCGGCAGCGAATCACACGGCCGGACCAGAAGCCACAGCGAATATACGCTATGGCAACCAGCCCGCCCATACGCCACACCAAGCCGGCGCTCCAAGATAGACGCAGGCATAGCCATCTCCATGGCAACCATCCCTCCCAAACAACCGCGATAAAGCAGGGAGGGAGCGCAGGGAGAAAAAAAATGCAAAGCATATAAACAGTAAGCTATAGATAGCAAATAAGGCACCTCCATCCACTCTCTGACTGCCAAATCGCGACCCTAAGTACAAAAAAGAAAAAGAGAACACAAAAACAGATTATAATAAAAACAAAATACAAAAAACAGCACAAGATTAAAACATACATGGAGTAGAGTACGCACACTGTGTCAAGAGGGAGAATCCTACATATCTCAACACCAATATCAGATTAACCGCAGCACATCAATCTCTTGACATAATTATGTAGTGCAAATCTGCAGATTATAATCTAAATTAAGCCCCTTGGGCTGCAGTGTTTCCAAAACTGAAATCCACCTTAATTCTTTTTGCTTCAATATAAGGTTCCTATCACCCCCTCTCCTCAGTGTCGGGACCCCATCGATTACTCTAAAACGCAACTGATTAACAGAGTGTCTGCACTCACTAAAATGTTTAGGTATTGGCAGGTCAGTTAAATTCGTACATATCGTGCTCTTGTGTTTGCTTATTCGTTGTCTCACTTCCATTGTCGTTTCACCGACATACATTAGTCCACATGGACAGACTATCAAATACACAACAAATTTTGATGAGCACGTATAACGTTCTTTTATTGAAAATTTCCTACCAGTATGTGGGTGACAAAAACTGTCACCCTTGAGCATATTCCCGCAACAAGCACAATTGAGACAAGGAAAGTTGCCCATCCGAGGGGGGAACAAAGTCCTCTGGACGGCAACTCTCCCGGTCCCAATATCTGATTTAACCAATAAATCTTTAAGATTACGTCCTCGTCTGTAAGAGAGAATAGGGCGTGAACAAAAATCTTGAATCTGAGGTAAACCCCTATGCAAAATCCCCCAATGTTTATTAAGGATATTAGCAATACCATTACTGGCCGGGCAATAGGTGGACACAAATGGTACCCGTTTCTGTTTGTCTCCCTTATGGCATTGTAAGTCATCCTCAGTCAATCTAGCCGCCCTATCTCTATGACCCATAACTTTCACTTGTGGGTACCCCCTTCGTACAAATTTGGTCACCCACATACTGGTAGGAAATTTTCAATAAAAGAACGCTATACGTGCTCATCAAAATTTGTTGTGTATTTGATAGTCTGTCCATGTGGACTAATGTATGTCCGTGAAACGACAATGGAAGTGAGACAACGAATAAGCAAACACAAGAGCACGATACGTACGAATTTAACTGACCTGCCAATACCTAAACATTTTAGTGAGTGCAGACACTCTGTTAATCAGTTGCGTTTTAGAGTAATCGATGGGGTCCCGACACTGAGGAGAGGGGGGGATAGGAACCTTATATTGAAGCAAAAAGAATTAAGGTGGATTTCAGTTTTGGAAACACTGCAGCCCGAGGGGCTTAATTTAGATTATAATCTGCAGATTTGCACTACATAATTATGTCAAGAGATTGATGTGCTGCGGTTAATCTGATATTGGTGTTGAGATATGTAGGATTCTCCCTCTTGACACAGTGTGCGTACTCTACTCCGTGTATGTTTTAATCTTGTGCTGTTTTTTGTATTTTGTTTTTATTATAATCTGTTTTTGTGTTCTCTTTTTCTTTTTTGTACTTAGGGTCGCGATTTGGCAGTCAGAGAGTGGATGGAGGTGCCTTATTTGCTATCTATAGCTTACTGTTTATATGCTTTGCATTTTTTTTCTCCCTGCGCTCCCTGCCTGCTTTATCGCGGTTGTTTGGGAGGGATGGTTGCCATGGAGATGGCTATGCCTGCGTCTATCTTGGAGCGCCGGCTTGGTGCGGCGTATGGGCGGGCTGGTTGCCATAGCATATATTCGCTGTGGCTTCTGGTCCGGCCGTGTGATTCGTTGCCGGGTCTGGTGCTCTGATGTTGACGCTTACTCTGGGGCGCCTGGCGCGTGCGCGCTTGGCGGCGCTGGGGGGCGGTCGGTTGGTCGTCCCTGTGGTGTGCCTTGCGCATGCGCGCTGACGCTCTATGACGTCTGGGATGTCCGGCGCTTGCGCGCTGGGTAGCGCTGTGGGGCGGTCAGGTGATCGTCTCTGCAGTGTGCCGTGCGCGTGCGCCAGCGTCCTATGGCGTTTGCACGCATCCCTGCATACCCTGCTGTGATTGGGGGGATTCATTTTGTGCGCTTTTTCTCCTAGCCCACGGTGATTGGAGGAGAAAGGGGATTGGCCCATGGATATGGCGTGATTGGTGGAGATGCCGTTATAGCAACCAGATAACAAATGCAACCATTGGACTGTGCACCTTTGCGATGTTTGTTTATGTATGTGATTTCGAATTTTATGCCTTTTTTGTATATATTTTCATAGGATATGGATAGTGATGGTGATGTCTAGTTGTTACCAATTATATATGTGTATGGTATTTGATATTTAAGCACATTGAATGTATATTTAATAAAGGCCGCCCCTTGATGGTGATTGGAGCACATGTGAGTTCCACACTATTTAAGATGGCCACTTTGGATAATGTGTATACTTGACAAAGGCCAACCAGGCCGAAACGTTGTATTTTTTATCATGGCGGAATAAAGAATATTTTTGGACTAACATCACCTGGTATGGATGCTGCTCTTCCTTCTTTTTATACACTGGTGCAGTCCATCATCGTCTCCAGTCCAATCGAGAGAAGGGCTGTGCCTGCTACTGCCAGATCTTTACAAAGCAGCTCTGTGCGTAGAGGCAGTGGAGGAATCTCTGCACAAAGAGGGAGCAGAAGCAATGGCTCAGCACAAGTCAAGACCAGTCTGTTCCAACAGTGGCAAAGTTTTGTGTGCCCGCCACAAATGTCTACACCATCACTGACGGATCCAGTCAGCAGGAGGCCACGTTTCTGTCAGATGGTGACAGACTACATGTCTTGCACTCTCAGCGTACTCCCAGACGGCTCTTCCCCCTTCAAGTTTTGGGTCTCTAAGCTGGATACATGGCCAGAGCTTAGCCAGTATGCATTGGAGGTGCTGGCTTGCCCTGCTGCCAGTGTATTATGGGAAGGCATCTTTAGTGCTGCAGGTGGTGTAATAACAGACCGTCGCATGCGACTATCGTCCGATAACATTGACCGGCTTACTTTCCTGAAAATGAACAAGGCCTGGATCTCACAGGAATTTGCCACTCCTCTTACCGATTAAATAATTGGTTGCCAACAGTATCCAGGTCTCCAGCTGTGTTTTCAACCACCTTTTTTCAACTTTAATCCCTAGGCTCCAACACCGCCAGTTGCTGCCAAGAAGCGTCGGCTGCACAGACAACACATGACCCAGTGTTATTGGGTTTCAGTAACATCCGCTGATTCCCTGCTGTGTATCTGGCAACGTGTCCAGCGACTGCCACGCTGGCACTACAACAGCAATTAAAGGGAACCTGTCCCCCCCAGGCATTTGTAACTGAAAGAGCCACCTTGTGTAGCACTAATGCTGCACAAGGAACAGGTGGCTCTTTTAGTTCTGCTTCTTGCACACGCTGCACTTAACACTTATAAAATATGTGTCCCCTCATACCGTGAAACTGTCCCGTAGATGGGACTTTCCTTTGCAATGAGACATAGCACAGCTGGCATTCATACCCCCGTGGGGCCGAGCGCTGCCTCCTCAGCGTTGTTTGCATCTGTCCCGGAGCCTGCGCTGTTATTTTTAACCTTGGGCATGCACAGTTAACGCTGCCCATCTTCTGACATCATTTGATGTCATGCTGGCTGTGCCTGTGCGGCCGCGCTGCCAGAGATCACGCCACGCAGTGTCTTCTGATTTAGTCACACTGTGGGGCTGGGAATCCTGGGCATGCGCAATGCATATCTACCTTGTTCTTGTGCACCATTAGTGCTGCACAAGTTGGCTCTTTCAGTTGCTAACGCATGGGGGGGTTAAAGGTTCACTTTCAACTTGATCCAATTAGGCCTAGGCCTAAACTCTGCTCCTCCTGCTGTCCTTGGGCTCTAACACTGCCATTTGGTTCCTGGAAGTGCTGTCCGCACAGTCAACAGTCGCTCCTCTGTTATTGGGGTTCAGTAACGTCAGCTGTTCCCCAGCTGTGTGTGTGGCAATACCTCATATCTGCTCCTCCTGCTGTCCCTGGGCTCTAACACCGCCAGTTGGTGCCTGGAAGT
This sequence comes from Ranitomeya imitator, assembly GCF_032444005.1. Taxonomy (NCBI): domain Eukaryota; kingdom Metazoa; phylum Chordata; class Amphibia; order Anura; family Dendrobatidae; genus Ranitomeya; species Ranitomeya imitator. The sequence continues at coordinate 545,258,620 of NC_091283.1, read as the reverse complement.
GCTGGCTGCACAGTAAACACTTGCTGCCATGTTATTGGGTTTCAGTAACGTCAGCTGATTCCCAACTGTGTACCGGCAAAACCTCCTATCTGCTCCTCCTGCTGTCCCTGGGCTCTAACACCGCCAGTTGGTGCCTGGAAGTGCTGTCCGCAAAGTCAACAGTCGCTCCTCTGTTATTGGGGTTCAGTAACGTCAGCTGTTCCCCAGCTGTGTGTGTGTGGCAATACCTCATATCTGCTCCTCCTGCTGTACCTGGGCTCTAACACCGCCAGTTGGTGCCTGGAAGTGCTGGCTGCACAGTAAACACTTGTTGCCGTGTTATTGGGTTTCAGTAACGTCCGCTGTTTCAAAGCTGTGTATCTGGAAAAACCTCCTATCTGCTCCTCCTGCTGTCCCTGGGCTCTAACACCGCCAGTTGGTGCCTGGAAGTGCTGGCTGCACAGTAAACACTTGCTGCCGTGTTATTGGGTTTCAGTAACGTCAGCTGATTCCCAGCTGTGTATCCGGCAAAACCTCCTATCTGCTCCTCCTGCTGTCCCTGGGCTCTAACACCACCAGTTGGTGCCTGGAAGTGCTGTCCGCACAGTCAACAGTCGCTCCTCTGTTATTGGGGTTCAGTAACGTCAGCTGTTCCCCAGCTGAGTGTGTGTGGCAATACCTCATATCTGCTCCTCCTGCTGTCCCTGGGCTCTAACACCATCAGCTGGTGCCTGGAAGTGCTGGCTGCACAGTAAACACTTGCTGCCGTGTTATTGGGTTTCATTAACGTCAGCTGACTCCCAGCTGTGTATCTGGCAAAACCTCCTATCTGTTCCTCCTGCTGTCCCTGGGCTTCAACACTGTCAGTTGTTGCCCGGAAGTGCTGGCTGCACAGAAAAAAACACTAGCTCATGTGTCAGTGGGGTTCAGTAAAGCCAGATGTTCCCCTGCTGTGTAGTCGGCAACGTGTCCAGCAAAAGCCACGCTGGCACAATAACAGACATGTACCTGCCTCCAGTGCAGGCTTCGGCCTACACTCTGCTCCTCCTGGATTCCCTGGGTTTCAGCACTGTCAGTTGTCGCCCGGAAGTGCTGGCTGCACAGAAAAAAACACTTGCTCACGTGTCAGTGGGGTTCAGCAATGTCAGTTGTTTCCCTGCTGTGTAGCCGGCAACGTGTCCAGCAAAAGCCACGCTGGCACAATAACAGACATTTACCTGCCTCCAGTGCAGGCTTCGGCCCACACTCTGCTCCTCCTGGATTCCCTGGGTTTCAACAATGTCAGTTGTCACCTGGAAGAGCTGGCTGCACAGAAAAAAACACTCGCTGACATGTCAGTGGGGTTCAGCAACGCCAGCTGTTCCCCTGCTGTGTAGTCGGCAACGTGTCCAGCAAAAGCCACGCTGGCACAATAACAGACATGTACCTGCCTCCAGTGCAGGCTTCGGCCTACACTCTGCTCCTCCTGGATTCCCTGGGTTTCAGCACTGTCAGTTGTCGCCCGGAAGTGCTGGCTGCACAGAAAAAAACACTTGCTCACGTGTCAGTGGGGTTCAGCAATGTCAGTTGTTTCCCTGCTGTGTAGCCGGCAACGTGTCCAGCAAAAGCCACGCTGGCATAATAACAGACATTTACCTGCCTCCAGTGCAGGCTTCGGCCCACACTCTGCTCCTCCTGGATTCCCTGGGTTTCAACAATGTCAGTTGTCACCTGGAAGTGCTGGCTGCACAGAAAAAAACACTCGCTGACATGTCAGTGGGGTTCAGCAACGCCAGCTGTTCCCCTGCTGTGTAGTCGGCAACTTGTCCAGCAAAGCCACGCTGGCACAGTAACAGCAATTAAAGGGACCCGGGGCCCCCCCAAGCATTTGTAACTGAAAGAGCCATCTTGTGCAGCACTAATGCTGCACAAGGAACAGGTGGCTCTTTTAGTTATGCTTCTTGCAGACGCTGCACTTAACACTTATAAACTATGTGTCCCCTCATACCTTGAAACCGTCCCGGAGGTGGGACTTTCCTTCGCATTAAGATGCAGCACGGCCAGCATTCATGCCCCCATGGCGCCGAGCACCGCATCCTAAGCGTTGTTTGAATCTGTCCCAGAGCCTGCGCATAGGATACGTAATGATGAAGAAGTGTGGTAGAAGTAAAAAAAAAAATGTGCAGAGCATGGAAGTAGAGAAACATAAATATCTGACAAAATCTAAAAAACCTAAACATAGTCAAAATCTTTGGGACTCCGAACGTCTTAAAAAATTTATAATTCCTACTATTCCATTTGAATGGGCTAAAACTCTATGCCTTTAATGTCCCCTCCACCTCCTCCGATACATTCTACGTTATTCTTAGTTGTTTTCCTTCATGTGGAATTAGGGTACAAGGGAAGAAAGGGTTTATTTTAATTCCGATATTTTGGTCCCATTGACTTGCATTGGTATCGGGTATCAGTATCGGCGAGATCCGATATTTTGCCGATATCGGCCGATCCAGGTCAGGATAACAGGGAACTCCAAAGAGATGTGAATCCAACCAGGAACCATTTACAAGTGGCACTAGCTGAAGGAACAGCCAGGCTTAAATAGGCGAGAGAGGAGACGATAAGTGGAGGCAGCTGAATACAGCTAACTCCAAGGAGCAGCCATACCACTTGAAACCACAAGAGGGAGCCCAAGAGCAGAACTCACAAGAGTGCCACTTTCAACCACCGGAGGGAGCCCAGGAGCAGAATACACAACAGTACCCCCCCCCCCTTGAGGAGGGGTCACCGAACCCTCACCAGAGCCCCCAGGCCGATCAGGACGAGCCAAATGAAAAGCACGAACCAAATCGGTGGCATGGACATCGGAGGCAACAACCCAAGAATTATCCTCCTGGCCATACCCCTTCCACTTGACAAGATACTGAAGCCTCCGCCTCGAAAAACGAGAATCCAAAATCTTCTCAACCTCATATTCCAACTCCCCCTCAACCAACACCGGGGCAGGAGGGTCAACCGAGGGAACAACAGGCACCACATATCTCCGTAACAAAGATCTATGGAAAACATTATGAATGGCAAAAGAGGCTGGAAGAGCCAAACGAAAAGACACCGGATTAATAATTTCAGAAATTTTATAAGGACCAATAAACCGAGGCTTAAACTTAGGGGAGGAAACCTTCATAGGAACATGACGAGAAGACAACCAAACCAAATCCCCCACACGAAGCCGGGGACCAACACACCGACGGTGGTTAGCAAAACGTTGAGCCCTTTTCTGAGACATCGTCAAATTGTCCACCACATGAGTCCAAATCTGCTGCAGCCTGTCCACCACAGAATCAACACCAGGACAATCAGAAGGCTCAACCTGCTCAGAAGAAAAACGAGGATGAAAACCAAAATTACAAAAGAAAGGTGAAACCAAAGTAGCCGAACTAGCCCGATTATTAAGGGCAAACTCGGCCAACGGCAAGAAAGACACCCAATCATCCTGATCAGCAGACACAAAGCATCTCAAATAGGTCTCCAAGGTCTGATTAGTTTGCTCAGTTTGGCCATTAGTCTGAGGATGAAACGCCGAAGAAAAAGACAAATCAATGCCCATCCTAGCACAAAAGGCCCGCCAAAATCTAGAGACAAACTGAGAACCACTGTCAGAGACAATATTCTCCGGAATGCCATGCAAACGAACCACATGCTGAAAAAATAATGGAACCAGATCCGAGGAGGAAGGCAACTTAGGCAAAGGTACCAGATGGACCATTTTAGAGAACCGGTCACAAACAACCCAGATAACAGACATCTTCTGGGAAGCAGGAAGATCCGAAATAAAATCCATGGAAATATGCATCCAGGGCCTCTCAGGGACCGGCAAAGGCAAAAGCAATCCACTAGCGCGGGAACAGCAAGGCTTGCCCGGGCGCAAGTCCCACAGGACTGCCAAAAGCACTCACATCGCGCGACAAGGAAGGCCACCAAAAGGACCTAGCAACCAAATCTCTGGTACCAAAAATCCCAGGATGACCAGCCAACACTGAACAATGAACCTCAGAAATAACCTTACTTGTCCATCTATCAGGAACGAACAGCTTCCCCACTGGACAGCGGTCAGGCCTATCAGCCTGAAATTCCTGAAGCACCCGCCGCAAATCAGGGGAGATAGCAGAAAGAATCACCCCCTCCTTAAGAATGCCAACCGGCTCAAGGACTCCAGGAGAATCAGGCGAAAAACTCCTAGAGAGGGCATCAGCCTTAACATTCTTAGATCCCGGAAGATACGAGACCACAAAATCAAAACGGGAGAAAAACAGGGACCATCGAGCCTGTCTAGGATTCAGCCGCTTGGCCGACTCAAGGTAAATCAGATTCTTATGATCGGTCAGGACCACAACGCGGTGTTTAGCACCCTCAAGCCAATGTCGCCACTCCTCAAACGCCCACTTCATAGCCAACAACTCCCGATTGCCGATATCATAATTGCGTTCCGCAGGCGAAAACTTTCTGGAAAAAAAAGCACACGGTTTCATCAAAGAACCATCAGATTCCCTCTGAGACAAAACAGCCCCTGCCCCAATCTCAGAAGCGTCGACCTCAACCTGAAAAGGAAGAGAAACATCCGGCTGACGCAACACAGGGGCAGAAGTAAATCGGCGTTTAAGCTCCTGAAAGGCTTCAACAGCCTCTGAGGACCAATTCGTTACATCAGCGCCTTTCTTCGTCAAATCAGTAAGGGGCTTAACCACACTGGAAAAGTTGGCAATGAAACGGCGATAATAATTAGCAAAGCCCAAAATTTTTTGAAGGTACTTCACAGATGTGGGTTTGATCCAGTCATGAATAGCTTGGACCTTAACAGGATCCATTTCTATAGATGAGGGAGAAAAAATAAAACCCAAAAAAGAGACCTTCTGAACTCCGAATAGGCACTTAGACCCCTTCACAAATAAAGCATTATCACGAAGGATCTGGAACACCATCCCGACCTGCTTCACATGAGACTCCCAATCATCGGAAAAAATCAAAATATCATCCAAATATACGACCATGAATTTATCAAGATTATTGCGGAAAATATCATGCATGAAAGACTGGAACACAGATGGAGCATTAGAAAGCCCAAATGGTATCACAAGATATTCAAAATGGCCTTCGGGCGTATTAAATGCAGTTTTCCATTCGTCACCCTGTTTAATACGAACAAGATTATATGCCCCTCGGAGGTCAATCTTAGTAAACCACCTAGCCCCCTTCATCTGAGCAAACAAATCCGTAAGCAAGGGCAAGGGGTATTGGAATTTGACCGTGATTTTATTAAGAAGACGATAATCAATACAGGGTCTCAAGGAGCCATCCTTCTTAGCAACAAAAAAGAAACCCGCTCCCAAAGGTGACGAAGAGGGCCGAATATGCCCCTTCTCCAAAGACTCCTTAACATAACTCCGCATGGCGGCATGCTCCGGCACAGACAGATTGAAAAGTCGACCCTTAGGGAACTTGCAACCAGGAATCAAGTTAATAGCACAATCACAGTCCCTGTGCGGAGGAAGGGAACTGGACTTGGGCTCATCAAATACATCCAGGAAATCTGACAAAAACTCAGGAACCTCAGGAGAGGGGGAAGAGGAAATTGACATCAAAGGAACGTCACTATGTACCCCTTGACAACCCCAACTAGTCACCGACATAGTTTTCCAATCCAGCACCGGATTATGTTCCTGTAACCATGGGAAACCTAGTACAACAACATCATGCAGGTTATGCAACACCACAAAACGGCAATCTTCCTGATGTGCTGGAGCCATGTAACTAGTCATCTGTGTCCAGTACTGAGGTTTATTCTTGGCCAGGGGTGTAGCATCAATGCCCCTCAAGGGAATAGGGCTTTGCAAAGGCTGTAAGGAAAAACCACAGCACCTGGTGAATTCTAAGTCCATTAAGTTCAGGGCAGCGCCTGAATCCACAAATGCCATGACAGAAAAGGACGACAATGAGAAAATCAGGGTTACAGATAAGAGAAATTTAGGCTGTATAGTACTAATGGTAACAGACCTAGCGACTCTCTTAGTACGCTTAGGGCAATCAGAGATAACATGAGCAGAATCACCACAGTAGAAACACAGCCTATTCTGACGTCTGAATTCCTGCCGTTCTATTCTAGTCAAAATCCTATCACATTGCATAGATTCAGGACTTTGCTCAGAGCATACTGCCATATGGTGCACAGCTTTGCGCTCGCGCAGACGCCGATCGATCTGAATGGCTAGAGACATAGATTCGCTCAAACCGGCAGGCGTAGGAAAGCCCACCATAACATCTTTAAGGGCTTCAGAAAGACCCTTTCTGAAAATAGCAGCCAGAGCCTCTTCATTCCATTTAGTGAGCACAGACCATTTTCTAAATTTCTGGCAGTATAACTCTGCCTCTTCCTGACCTTGACACAGGGCTAACAGGGTTTTTTCTGCATGATCCACAGAATTAGGTTCGTCGTACAATAATCCGAGCGCTTGAAAAAATGCATCAACATTCAATAATGCCGGATCCCCTGCTTCAAGAGAAAAAGCCCAGTCTTGAGGATCACCCCGCAGCAAGGATATGATGATTTTTACCTGTTGAATGGGATCACCAGAAGAACGGGGTTTCAAAGCAAAAAACAATCTGCAGTTATTTTTAAAGTTCAAAAACTTGGATCTGTCCCCAAAAAACAAATCAGAAGTAGGAATTCTAGGCTCTAAAGCCGGAGTCTGGACAACATAGTCCTGGATGCTCTGTACTCTTGCATCAAGTTGATCCACACGAGAAAACAAACCTTGAACATCCATGCCAAAGCATATATCCTGAAACACCCAGATATCAAGAGGAAAAAAAAAAAGACAAACTAGAGCACAGAAAAAAAAATGGTTCAGAACTTTCTTTTCCTTCTTTTGAGATGCAATTAATTCATTTTTGGCCACTTGTACTGTTATGATGCGGTGGTCTAGGAGCAACATGGAACGAGCTCTGAGGGAAGTGGTAACTGTACTGACCGCAGACCCTAAGCTCAACACAACACTAGAAGCAGCCGTGGAATGCTCCTAACTCTCCCTAGGCATCTCGTCACAGCCTAAGAGCTAACTACCCCTGAAGACAGAAGCAGGAAAACTATCTTGCCTCAGAGAAAATCCCCAAAGGATAGATTAGCCCCCCACAAATAATGACTGTGAGTGGAGAGGAAAAAGACATACACAGAATGAAACCAGGATGAGCACAGGAGGCCAGTCTAGTTTGATAGATAGGACAGGATGGAACACTGTGCGGTCAGTATAAAACACTACAAAAATCCACAAAGAGTAAACAAAAAATCTCCACACCTAACTAAAGGTGTGGAGGGTCACTCTGCTTCCCAGAGCTTCCAGCAAGACAGAAAATAATTCAAACTGAAAATGCTGGACAAACAAAGAAAGCACAGAATGGATAAGTCCACAAACTATGGACAGAAAAAGTAAGCAAAAACTTAGCTTTGCTGAACTGGTCAGGATAACAGGGAACTCCAAAGAGATGTGAATCCAACCAGGAACCATTTACAAGTGGCACTAGCTGAAGGAACAGCCAGGCTTAAACAGGCGAGAGAGGAGACAATAAGTGGAGGCAGCTGAATACAGCTAACTCCAAGGAGCAGTCATACCACTAGAAACCACAAGAGGGAGCCCAAGAGCAGAACTCACAAGAGTGCCACTTACAACCACCGGAGGGAGCCCAGGAGCAGAATTCACAACACCTAACATGGTAACCTTGATTACAAGTGAGTGACGCACCCTAATAGTGGATGTAGGAGAACCTCAGCAGATGACTGCGCTGTTTCTGAAAATAATCTCTATAGAAAGACCAACATTGATATACGATACGATACGATACACTTTATTGATCCTGGGGGGAAAATACAGTATTACAGCAGCAATACAAACAGCAGTACATAAAATATTTGCACTGCACACGTATACCAACATTACATAACAGATAAATGTGGGTAGTTCAGGTATATAAGTCACTGTTAATTGACATTAGTACACCAGCAATCAGTCATTATTGTCTACTACCCTTAGGAAATTATTATACATCCCTATAGCAGTAGGTACAAACGATTTCCTGAATTTCTCCTTCTTGCACCTTAGTAGGATTAGACGGCTGCTGAATGTGCTCTTCTGCTTCAAGAACAGCTCGTATAATGGGTGTGTATTATTGTTCATTATAGCCATACACTTCTTCTGAATCCTATCCTCCAATACCTCCTCAAAAGAGTCCAGATGGAGGCCAACAGCCACGCTTGCCTTCTTGATAAGTTTGTTGAGCTTATTAGCGTCAGATACTCGCACACTACTACCCCAGCATATGATAGCAAAAAAGATTGCGCTTGCCACAACGGACTGGTAGAACATTTCCAGCATTTTACTGCACACATTGAACGACCTGAGCTTCTGAAGAAAGTACAGTCTGCTCATTCCCCTCTTGTAAACCTTTTCTGTATGACACCTCCAATCGAGTTTACTGTTAAAGTGAACCCCCAAATATTTGTAGCTCTCAACAATCTCAACCTCCTGGCCAGCAATATTGATCGGTAAGTAATCCTATTTTTTCTTTCTATAACTCACCATCAACTCCTTGGTTTTCTTTACATTTAGTTCTAGACAGTTAGTCTGGCGCCAATCCACAAAGCCAGAACCCACCATTCTATTCCTCCTCCCCCTGGCCCCCACAATGCCCCCTACAATCACTGAGTCATCTGAGAATTTTTGGAGGTGACAATATGAAGAGGAAGGGCAACAGCACTGTACCCTGAGGGGCTCCAACACTGCTCCGTACACTGCCAAATACCACCTCCCCCATCCTTACAAACTGCGGTCTGTCCATCAGGTAGTCGTTTATCCAGTTCACCATCCCCTCATCTACTGCCATATCAGTCAACTTATTACGTAATAAGGGCGGCTGTAAGGTATTGAAAGCACTTGAGAAGTCAAAAAGCATGGCTCTGAGGACACGTGGACTGAGGCCATCAGGCCCAGCCGCTTTGCCAATAACAAGTCTACTAAACTGTATTCTTACATCGCTTTGGGAGAGTGAAAGCAGTCAGCTTATCCCCCAATGTCAATGCTGCCGATGTTTTCCCAGTTCCATCCCCCATTCCTGAAGACGCTGTGCTTGTGTTGGTGAATCTGTTGAAAAACTCGTTTATTTCATTAGCCAAGGGCAGATCCACTTCCCCATGCTCCGGCTTTGCCTTGAACCCAGTTAGCTGTTTCATGCCTGACCACACCTCCATGGAATTGTTGTGTGACAATTTATTTTCTAATTTAATTCGGAATGCCTCATGGGCATTCTTAATTTTCCCCTTTAAATCCCTCTGTATCAATTTCAGTTTCTTTGTATCCTTCATTTTAAATGCCAGTTTTTTTCTTGTTTGGTAAGTGTATCAATTCTTTTGTAATCCAAAGCTTGTTATTTGCATAACATCAAATCTTTTTAGCTGGTACAACAGTGTCAGTACAAAAATGTATATAATCCGTTACTCACCCGACAATATCATTTACATCATCATGCTCTCCCCTGTTGCATATCACCTCCATCACCTCCCAGTCAGTGAGGTCAAAACCGTCTCGTAGAGCCTCCTCTGCGGCTGGAGTCCACTTCTTAATTAGTTTTATTGTCACTGGTTGGTTAGTGACCACAGGTTGGTATGATGGACACAATAGTATGAGGTTGTGCTCTGATTTCCCCATGGGGGGCAGTGCAGACGATGAATAGGCATCTTTAACATTCACATAGAGGAGATCCAATATACTGTTGTCCCTTGTGGCACATTTTACATATTGATAGAACTTTGCAAGAGTCTTTGAGATCCTGGCTCTGTTAAAGTCCCCAGAGATTACAGTTAATGAGTTTGGGTGCTTTGTCTGAATGCGGTCTAACACCCCAGAAATTACTTCTCCAGCCGCCTTTTGGTTTGCCGATGGAGGTAAATACACGACTACTGTAATGCAAATGGAGAATTCCCTAGGTAGATAATAGGGCCTGAGGCCAACTGCTAAGAGTTCAATGTTTTGACTGCAGTGACTTTCCTTAACAGTAATATGACGCTGATTGCACCATTTTGGGTTCCTGCAGAACTGGGCCGACTTCTCAGTTGGCTACAGGCTCTACGCTAGGGATTGACTGCACCTCAATGGGGAAGGTGCAGCTGTGCTGGGGGAGAAAATGGCTAGAAGGTTGGAGGATTGTTTAAACTAGGGATTGGGGGGGAGGGTATTCAATTTATAGGAGGGGAAGATAGTGCAGACAGAGACCTGGGCACAAATAAGGAAGTTGGGGGTGGCGGTGGCATGGGGGGTGGGGTTAGAACAGTTAATAATTTAAGAAAGAGTAGAGGTACAGAGAGGAACATCAAGTGCATGTATACTAATGCCAGAAGCCTCGCCAACAAAATGGACGAATTAGAACTAATGTTGTTGGAGCATAATTATGACATGATGGGGATATCTGAAACGTGGCTGGATGAGAGCCATGACTGGGCTGTTAACTTGCAGGGCTATAGTCTGTTCAGAAATGACCGAACGGATAAGCGAGGGGGAGGTGTGTGTCTATATGTAAAATCGTCCTTAAAACCCATCCGGCGTGATAATATAGGTGAATCTAATGAACATGTAGAATCCCTGTGGGTGAAGATAAGGGGAGGGGGAAAAAATAATAAATTACTGATAGGGTTTTGTTATAAATCTCCAAAAAATAATGGAAGCAATGGAAAATATCCTCGTAAAGCAAATAGATGAAGCTGCGACTCAAGGAGAAGTCATTATTATGGGGGACTTCAACTACCCTGAAATAGATTGGGGAACATAAACCTGCAGTTCCAGCAAAGGTAATCGGTTTTTGACAACTGTGAGAGACAATTACCTTTCACAGCTGGTTCAGGACCCAACAAGAAGGGGGGCACTGCTAGACCTAATATTAACCAACAGGCCAGACCGCATAGCAAATATTAGGGTTGGGGGTTACTTGGGAAATAGCGATCACAAAATAATAAGCTTTCATCTATCCTTTAAAAAGATGTGTAATAGAGGGGTTACAAGGACACTAAACTTCAGGAGGGCAAATTTCCAACAGATGAGAGAGGATCTTGGTGCAATTAAATGGGACGATATCCTGAGACACAAAAATACACAAAGAAAATGGGAGACATTTATTAGCATCCTGGATAGGACCTGTGCACAGTATATACCGTATGGGAATAAACATACTAGAAATAGGAGGAAACCAATATGGCTAAATAGAGCTGTAAGGGGCGCAATAAGTGACAAAAAGAAAGCATTTAGAGAATTAAAGGAAGTAGGTAGTGAGGAGGCATTGAATAAATACAAAAAATTAAATAAATTCTGTAAAAAGCAAATCAAGGCAGCAAAGATTGAGACAGAGAGACTCATTGCCAGAGAGAGTAAAAATAATCCCCAAATATTCTTCAACTACATAAATAGTAAGAAACTAAAAAATGATAGTGTTGGCCCCCTTAAAAATAGTCTGGGTGAAATGGTGGATGAGGATGAGGAAAAAGCCAATATGCTAAATGACTTTTTTTCATCAGTATTTACACAAGAAAATCCCATGGCAGACAAAATGACTGGTGATATAAATTCCCCATTAAATGTCACCTGCTTAACCCAGCAGGAAGTGCGGCGGCGTCTAAAAATCACTAAAATTGACAAATCTCCGGGCCCAGATGGGATACACCCTCGAGTACTGCAGGAATTAAGTACAGTCATTGATAGACCATTATTTTTAATCTTTAACCCCTTCATGACCCAGCCTATTTTGACCTTAAAGACCTTGCCGTTTTTTGCAATTCTGACCAGTGTCCCTTTATGAGGTAATAACTCAGGAACGCTTCAACGGATCCTAGCGGTTCTGAGATTGTTTTTTCGTGACATATTGGGCTTCATGTTAGTGGTAAATTTAGGTCAATAAATTCTGCGTTTATTTGTGATAAAAACGAAAATTTGGCGAAAATTTTGAAAATTTCGCAATTTTCACATTTTGAATTTTTATTCTGTTAAACCAGAGAGTTATGTGACACAAAATAGTTAATAAATAACAATTCCCACATGTATACTTTACATCAGCACAATTTTGGAAACAACATTTTTTTTGCTAGGAAGTTATAAGGGTTACAATTTGACCAGCGATTTCTCATTTTTACAACGAAATTTACAAAACCATTTTTTTAGGGACAACCTCACATTTGAAGTCAGTTTGAGGGGTCTATATGGCTGAAAATACCCAAAAGTGACACCATTCTAAAAACTGCACCCCTCAAGGTACTCAAAACCACATTCAAGAAGTTTATTAACCCTTTAGGTGCTTCACAGTAGCAGAAGCAACATGGAAGGAAAAAATGAACATTTAACTTTTTAGTCACAAAAATTATCTTTTAGCAACAATTTTTGTATTTTCCCAATGGTAAAAGGAGAAACTGAACCACGAAAGTTGTTGTCCAATTTGTCCTGAGTACGCTGATACCTCATATGTGGGGGTAAACCACTGTTTGGGCGCACGGCAGGGCTTGGAAGGGAAGGAGCGCCATTTGACTTTTTGAATGAAAAATTGGCTCCACTCTTTAGCGGACACCATGTCACGTTTGGAGAGCCCCCGTGTGCCTAAAAATTGGAGCTCCCCCACATGTGACCCCATTTTGGAAACTAGACGCCCCAAGGAACTTATCTAGATGAATAGTGAGCACTTTGAACCCCCAGTTGCTTCACAAATTGATCCGTAAAAATGAAAAAGTACTTTTTTTTCACAAAAAAATTCTTTTAGCCTCAATTTTTTCGTTTTCACATGGGCAACAGGATAAAATGGATCCTAAAATTTGTTGGGCAATTTCTCCTGAGTACATCAATACCTCACATGTGGGGGTAAACCACTGTTTGGGCACATGGTAAGGCTCGGAAGGGAAGGAGCGCCATTTGACTTTTTGAATGAAAAATTATCTCCATCGTTAGCGGACACCATGCCGCGTTTGGAGAGCCCCTGTGTGCCTAAACATTGGCGCTCCCCCACAAGTGACCCCATTTTGGAAACTAGACCCCCCAAGGAACTTATCTAGATGCCTAGTGAGCACTTTAAACCCTCAGGTGCTTCACAAATTGATCTGTAAAAATGAAAAAGTACTTTTTTTCACAAAAAAATTATTTTCGCCTCAATTTTTTCATTTTCACATGGGCAATAGGATAAAATGGATCATAAAATTTGTTGGGCAATTTCTCCCGAGTACGCCGATACCTCATATGTGGGGGTAAACCACTGTTTGGGCACACGGCAGGGCTCGGAAGGGAAGGCGCGCCATTTGACTTTTTGAATGGAAAATTAGCTCCAATTGTTAGCGGACACCATGTCGCATTTAGAGAGCCCCTGTGTGCCTAAACATTGGAGCTCCCCCACAAGTGACCCCATTTGGGAAATTAGACCCCCCAAGGAACTTATCTAGATGCATATTGAGCACTTTAAACCCCCAGGTGCTTCACAGAAGTTTATAACGCAGAGCCATGAAAATAAAAAATGATTTTTTAGCCTGGAATTTCCTATTTTGCCAAGGGTAATAGGAGAAATTGGACCCCAAATGTTGTTGTCCAGTTTGTCCTGAGTACGCTGATACCCCATATGTGGGGGTAAACCACTGTTTGGGTGCACGGCAGGGCTCGGAAGGGAAGGCACGCCATTTGGCTTTTTAAATGGAAAATTAGCTCCAATCATTAGCGGACACCATGTCACGTTTGGAGAGCCCCTGTGTGCCTAAACATTGGAGATCCCCCAGAAATGACCCCATTTTGGAAACTATACCCCCAAAGGAACTAATCTAGATGTGTGGTGAGGACTTTGAACCCCCAAGTGCTTCACAGAAGTTTATAACGCAGAGCCATGAAAATAAAAAAAAAAATTATTTTCTCAAAAATGATCTTTTAGCCTACAATTTTTTATTTTCCCAAGGGTAACAGGAGAAATTTGACCCCAATATTTGTTGTCCAGTTTCTCCTGAGTACGGTGATACCCCATATGTGGGGGTAAACTACTGTTTGGGCACATGCCGGGGCTCGGAATTGAAGTAGTGACGTTTTGAAATGCAGACTTTGATGGAATGCTCTGCGGGCTTCACGTTGCTTTTGCAGAGCCCCTGATGTGGCTAAACAGTAGAAACCCCCCACAAGTGACCCCATTTTAGAAACTAGACCCCCCAAGGAACCTATCTAGATATGTGGTGAGCACTTTGAACCCCCAAGTGCTTCACAGACGTTTACAACGCAGAGCCGTGAAAATAAAAAATCATTTTTCTTTCCTCAAAAATGATGTTTTAGCAAGCATTTTTTTATTTTCACAAGGGTAACAGGAGAAATTGAACCCCAGTAATTGTTGCACAGTTTATCCTGAGTATGCTGGTACCCCATATGTGGGGGTAAACCACTGTTTGGGCACACGTCGGGGCTCGGAATTGAGGGAGCACCATTTGACTTTTTGAATACGAGATTGGCTGGAATCAATGGTGGCGCCATGTTGCGTTTGGAGACCCCTGATGTGCCTAAACAGTGGTAACCCCTCAATTCTACCTCCAACACTATCCCCAACACAACCCTAACTCTAATCCCAACTGTAGCCATAACCCTAATCACACCCCTAACCACAACCCTAATTCCAACCCTAACCCTAAGGCTATGTGCCCACGTTGCGGATTCGTGTGAGATTTTTCAGCATCATTTTTGAAAAATCCGCGGGAAAAAAGGCACTGCGTTTTACCTGCAGATTTTCCGCGGATTTCCAGTGTTTTTTGTGTGGATTTCACCTGCGGATTCCTATTGAGGAACAGGTGTAAAACGCTGCGGAATCCGCACAAAGAATTGACATGCTGCGGAAAATACAACGCAGCGTTTCCGCGCGGTATTTTCCGCACCATGGGCACAGCGGATTTGGTTTTCCATAGGTTTACATGGTACTGTAAACCTGATGGAACACTGCTGCGAATCCGCAGCGGCCAATCCACTGCGGATCCGCAGCCAAATCCGCACCGTTTGCACATAGCCTAATTCTAAAGGTATGTGCACACGCTGCGGAAAACGCTGCGGATCCGCAGCAGTTTCCCATGAGTTTACAGTTCAATGTAAACCTATGGGAAACAAAAATCGCTGTACACATGCTGCGGAAAAACTGCACGGAAACGCAGCTGTTTACATTCCGCAGCATGTGACTTCTTTGTGCGGATTCCGCAGCGGTTTTACAACTGCTCAAATAGAAAATCACAGTTGTAAAACCGCAGTGAAATGCGCAGAAAAAACGCGGTAAATCCGCCATAAATCCAGAGGAACAGAATACGTGTGCACATACCGAAACCCTAACCCTAGCCCTAACCCTAACCCTACCCCTAACCCTACCCCTAACCCTACCCCTAACCCTAGCCCTAACCCTACCCCTAACCCTAACCCTAGCCCTAACCCTACCCCTAACCCTACCCCTAACCCTACCCCTAACCCTATTCTAACATTAGTGGAAAAAAAAAAATCTTTATTTTTTTATTGTCCCTACCTATGGGGGTGACAAAGGGGGGGGGGGGTCATTTATTATTTTGATCACTGAGATATAATCTATCTCAGTGATCAAAATGCACTTTGGAACGAATCTGCCGGCCGGCAGATTCGGCGGGCGCACTGCGCATGAGCCCGCCATTTTGGAAGATGGCAGCGCCCAGGGAGAAGACGGACGGACCCCGGCAGGATCGGTAAGTATGATGGGGTGGGGAGGAGCACGGGGGGGATCGGAGCATGGGGAGGTGGATGGGAGCGCGGGAGGGGTGGAACGGAGCACGGGGGAGGTGGAACGGAGCACGGGGGGTGGAACGGAGCACGGGGGTGGATCGGAGTGCAGGGGGGGTGATTGGAGCACGGGGAGGGTGATTGGAGCACGGGGGGAGCGGACACGAGCATTGGGGGAGCGGAGCACAGGAAGGAGGGGAGCCGGAGCAGTGTACCGGACAGATCGGAGGGCTGGGGGGGCGATCGGTGGGGTGGGGGCACATTAGTGTTTCCAGCCATGGCCGATGATATTGCAGCATCGACCATGGCTGGATTGTAATATTTCACCAGTTATAATAGGTGAAATATTACAAATCGCTCTGATTGGCAGTTTCACTTTCAACAGCCAATCAGAGCGATCGTAGCCAAGGGGGGGTTAAGCCACCCCCCCTGGGCTGTACTACCACTCCTCCTGTCCCTGCAGATCGGGTGAAATGGGAGTTAACCCTTTCACCCGATCTGCAGGGACGCGATCTTTCCATGACGCCACATAGGCGTCATGGGTCGGATTGGCACCGACTTTCATGACGCCTACGTGGCGTCATGGGTCGGGAAGGGGTTAAAGACTCCATAATAACAGGGTCTGTACCACAGGACTGGCGTATAGCAAATGTGGTGCCAATATTCAAAAAGGGAACAAAAACTGAACTCGGAAACTATAGGCCAGTAAGCTTAACCTCTACTGTGGGTAAAATCCTGGAGGGCATTCTAAGGGATGATATACTGGAGTATCTGAAGAGGAATAACCTCATGACCCAGTATCAGCACGGATTTACTAGGGACCGTTCATGTCAGACTAATTTGATCAGTTTCTATGAAGAGGTAAGTTCCGGACTGGACCAAAGGAACCCAGTAGATGTAGTGTATATGGACTTTTCAAAAGCTTTTGATACAGTGCCACACAAAAGGTTGATACATAAAATGAGAATAATGGGGATAGGGGAAAATATGTGTAAGTGGGTTTAGAGCTGGCTCAGGGATAGGAAACAAAGGGTGGTTATTAATGGAGCACACTCGGACTGGGTAGCGGTTAGCAGTGGGGTACCACAGGGGTCAATATTGGGCCCTCTTCTTTTTAACATATTTATTAATGACCTTGTAGGGGGCATTCAGAGTAGAATTTCAATATTTGCAGATGACACTAAACTCTGCAGGGTAATCAATACAGAGGAGGACAATTTTATATTACAGGATGATTTATGTAAACTAGAAGCTTGGGCTGATAAATGGCAAATGAGCTTTAATGGGGATAAATGTAAGGTCGTGCACTTGGGTAGAAGTAATAATATGTATAATTATGTGCTTAATTCTAAAACTCTGGGCAAAACCGTCAATGAAAAAGACCTGGGTGTATGGGTGGATGACAAACTCATATTTAGTGGCCAGTGTCAGGCAGCTGCTACAAAGGCAAATAAAATAATGGGATGCATTAAAAGAGGCATAGATGCTCATGAGGAGAACATAATTTTACCTCTATACAAGTCAATTGTTCGACCACACTTAGAATACTGTGCACAGTTCTGGTCTCCGGTGTATAAGAAAGACATAGCTGAACTAGAGCGGGTGCAGAGAAGAGCGACCAAGGTTATTAGACGACTGGGGGATCTGCAATACCAAGATAGGTTATTACACTTGGGGCTATTTAGTTTGGAAAAACGAAGACTAAGGGGTGATCTTATGTGAATGTATAAATATAAGAGGGGACAGTACAAAGACCTTTCTGATGATCTTTTTAATCATCGACCTGAAACAGGGACAAGGGGGCATCCTCTACGTTTGGAGGAAAAAAGGTTTAAGCATAATAACAGACGCGGATTCTTTACTGTAAGAGCAGTGAGACTATGGAACTCTCTGCCGTATGATGTTGTAATGAGTGATTCATTACTTAAATTTAAGAGGGGACTGGATACATTTCTGGAAAAGTATAATGTTACCAGGGTATATACACTAGATTCCTTGATAGGGCGTTGATCCAGGGAACTAGTCTGATTGCCGTATGTGGAGTCGGGAAGGAATTTTTTTCCCCAAGGTGGAGCTTACTCTTTGCCACATGGTTTTTTTTTGCCTTCCTCTGGATCAACATGTTAGGGCAAGTTAGGTTAGGCTATGGGTTGAACTACATGGACTTAAAGTCTTCCTTCAACCTTAATAACTATGTAACTATGTAACTATCTGTTATTAATGTATAATATCACCCCACCACCCTTTTTCTTACCACATTTAGCTTTGTCTCTATCAGCCCAGACCATGTGAAATCCTGGAATCGAGGCACTTGAATCAGGGACCTCCCCATGTAACCAGGTTTCTGTAAAGCACATGAGACTGCATTCCTTGAACTCCATCTGGGTTTTACACAGAGCTAGCAGTTTATTCATCTTATTTCCCAACGAGCGTACATTACTCATGATAATGGATGGGACTGCTGGTTTAAACCTTCTTCTCCTGAACTTCACCTTTTTTCTTGCTCTGCAGCCTCTGAAAGGTCTTCACACTTCACAGGGAACAAGAGGTATGGCCACGGCTGGAGTAACCTTCATCCTGCTCAGCTCCAAAAGTCGATCCCTTGAATACAGAACACGTTTAGTGACAAACTTAGGGGCAACCAGCAGATCAGTGTCCCTATCCTTTGCTCCAGTCCCCATCGTATCTGACTGTTTCCAGTGTGCTCCTCTGTACATGGATGGCTGCATCAGTAACCAACAAGGTAGAAGCTGTGTGTATTGTGGAACTGTAACTGGTAGTGGTTGCATTAGATACATGTCCATGGGTGCGTCGCATTACTGGTATCCATTGAGGAGTTGCATTTACCTATAGGGGGATGTACATAGTAGTGGCAGATCCGGGTGCAGATCCAGCGCTACATGTCCAGAGGCAGTTGGTTGTAGGGGTGAATGGTTTCCGCCTTCACACAAAGGTCTGTCATACAGGAACAGTGCAATCCACAGAGTATAAACCATCCATCAATCCACGGTTACAAATTAGAAGTCCATAAAAGGTACCAAAGCCAAAGTCCAAAAGAATGTCCAAAAGAACAGACAACATACAGAGACAAAAGAAACAAAAGAGTAGCTGCTGCTGCAATTGGCTGCCAGTAGTATGGCACCGTGTTATCTCCTCTGACTTGCAGAGAGCAGATAGGCACGTCTGGTCACTCCGAATTACCGCCATATGGTCAGTGGTAGATACCAGTCCTACAGAACATATAAGAGATCACAGCACAGTTATAGATGGTGACTTACAGTTGATGTTCTTTCTTATGGAATCGCTCACTTTTCCCTTCTTTTCCATCTGGCCTAGACCGACATGATAACTTCATCCAGCCAGAACTCGGCTGCAGAAATTACAACAAAGACAGATTTCTCTTGTCATATTTTCAGCACCGTCCTCAATGGGACTATTTCCAATTTGCACAAACTCCTCATCCTGCTGATATCCCAATACTGAGCCGCTGCTGCCATATGTGTCCCTATTACTGTATCTGATACCCCAATACTGAGCCGCTGCTGCCGTATGTGACCCTATTACTGCACCTGCTGTGTGGTTCTCTGTGCCCTCTAAATTCTAAAGCAACCCTCTAGAATATAGTAATGCTGGATGTAAGTGCCCTAGAAAACAGTGCCCACATTTTTCCCCTAGAAAGTAATAATGCCCTGTGTGCCCCTTTAGTAGTCATAGTAACCTGAGTTCCCTTATAACAATAAGTGTTCATTTTATATTTAATAATGTCCAGAGTTTTCACCCCTGTACAGCTGCCATCTACACAGTTTAATGCTCTCTTTTACACAGTATAATGCCCCCTCACTGTATAGTACCCCCACACAGCATACTGACCCATTAATAGCCCCCAAACTGTTTGATGGCTCCAGCACTGTATGATTGTGCCCTCACTGTAATCTCCACACTGTATGATGGCCCCATAGATAGCCTCCATATGATATAATGCACCAGATAGTCCTAAATATAGTATAATGCACTCCTCATAGGCCTCCATATTGTATTGTGTATTCCCCATAGGCATACTCTATATAGTATAATGCACTCCCCCTAGGCATTCATATAGTATAATTTACTCTATACTGTACAATGCATTCCGCCTAGGCAGACTCTATATTGTATAATGGACCCCCCATAGGCAGACTCTATAGTATAAGGCAACACCTATAGGCAGACTCTATAGTATAAGGCAGCCCCCATAGGCAGACTCTATAGTATAATGCACCCCCCCATAGGCAGATTCTATAGTATAAGGTGTCCCCCATAGGCAGACTCTATAGAATAATGTAGCCTCCCCATAGGCAGACTCTATAGTATAAGGAGGCCCCCCCTAGGCAGACTCTATAGTATAAGGCAACCCCCATAGGCAGACTCTATAGCAGTGTTCCCCAACTCCGGTCCTCAAGAGCCACCAACAGGTAATGTTTTCAGTATTTCCTTAGTATTGCACAGGTGATAATTGCAGGTGATAATATACTGCTTTGTAGTATAGGGTGGCCCCATAGGCAGAATCTGTATAGTATAAGGCAGCCTCTATAGTCAGACTCTGTATATTATAAGGCAGCCCACACAGGCAGACTCTGTATTGTCTAAGGCATCCCCATAGACAGACTGTATAGTATAAGGCAGCCCCATAGGCAGACTCTGTATAGTTTAATGCAGCCCCCATAAAAATAAATAAATACAATATTCACCTGAGCCACCTCTTTCCTCGTTCCTCCTCTGATCCGAGCGTCTGCACATCTCCGGACAGCGGGCGCCGAGTAGTGACATCATCGCAACCCACTGTCAGTGTCTGCACTTCCACTCCCGTCAATGAGGTCAGCAGTATTGGCATGCAGCCAATACAGTTGCACTTGCGATGATGGGCGGTGGCCTCTCGCCTGCTCTGGGGCCCCATAGCAGCAGTGCAGGGAGATTGGTCCTCCCTGCTCTGCCACAGAATGTAACTATATCAGCATGCTGTGCATGCTGATACAGCTACAGTAGCGTAGCTCCGGGTGGACCCCCATCAGAGCACGGGGCCTGGGGCAATCAACTCCCCTCTGCGCCCTTGGTAGCTATGCTACTGGTGAGGCACTAATAAGATTGAGGGGGTCAGGAAGGCCAGTGTGCAGACCCCTGTGCATGTATAACCACATGTAAGCCTGATGCCCACATACACTACAATATACAGACTCTCTGGTGCTCCCATAACAGTGTAATTGAATAGACTAGCAATCCATTTAGACAACAAGTTGGTGCTTAATATGTCCATCATCGCTTCCTGATACTGAGTGTCATTTGACATAATACCTGATATTAGTTTTTGCAAGGGGACATTTACACAGTGAAGCTCAGGAGTGGCATTGACTGCTACACACTGTGTGATATCAGTAGCAGACCTACTCAGAATACTCAGCTGTAAAGAAATAAACCTCTCTGGATCTTATTATATACAGATTGTGATCTGCATATGTGTCATGTGCTGAGCACTAATCAATCAACCAGTCTGTTTTGAGCGTTACTTAACTGCATGAAGGAAGCAAACAGAAAAAGTATACAATAGAAATATTTAACAAGATAAATAAAATTCTTAAATATACAAAAGATACTGAGAAAATAATAAAAAGTAATAAAAAGGCAACAAATGCCTCAGATGTGAGGTACACAATAGGCTCGAAACACCTAGGTACACATTTTGCCTGCATGACTGTATAGTATTAATAGTAATATGATTTTATCAAGTGAAAGCACATGTGATACGAATAATCTTACTTTGAAAGGGTTTCATAACCAAAAAAGTGCCTGTGCTGATGTAGAAAAATTGGTTGCCAAGGTCCAGTATCTCCAATGGAAACTCCACCTGCTAAAACCAGCTATAGTGGAGTCTCCATTAGTGTAGGGACAATATGACACCAAACAGCATACTATAAACATTGCATCGCTGCAAGTACCATATATGCAGACAGAGGATTTTTAGGTCATACTTTTAGGCTGTGAGGTGTCAATGCCATGTCCCTCAACCCTGACGCGCGTTTCGTCCACACGTCTTTAGAGGGCATTTATACAGTGACGCTCAGGAGTGACATTGACTGCAACACACTGTATGATGTCAC
This sequence comes from Ranitomeya imitator, assembly GCF_032444005.1. NCBI lineage: Eukaryota > Metazoa > Chordata > Amphibia > Anura > Dendrobatidae > Ranitomeya > Ranitomeya imitator. The sequence continues at coordinate 545,236,716 of NC_091283.1, read as the reverse complement.
TGTATGATGTCAGTGCACTCAGAATACTCAGCTGTAAAGAAAGCAACCTCTCTGGATCTTATCTGGATGCAGCTGCAAGAGGTGAAATTCGAATAACAGAAGAGGTCAACATGACTGGAAGCCCAAGGCATGCAGGTCTGTCTTAAAGGCAGGCCACTCCTGTTATACTGCAACCATGGCTCTGTCACCCATGCAGCTACAGGAAAACCTACAGCCTTCTCTTTTCTGTTGCTATAGAGCTTTGTGGAAAAACTATGGTTACTCAAATAGAACATTTTTTTCAAATTCACTGAAATGGCTAAATAAGGCATAGTATTGGAACTCACAGGATGGTGAGTGCAAATCCAACAGTATTTTGGTAATGTACTCATGTCCATGTCTTTAAAAGTATTTGGTGATTTTTAACCCCTTTACCCCCAAGGATGGTTTGCATGTTAATGACCGGGCCAATTTTTACAATTCTGACAACGGTCCATTTATGAGGTTATAACTCTGGAACACTTCAACAGATCCCACTAATTCTGACAATATTTTCTTGTAACATATTGTACTTCATGACATTGGTACAATTTATTTGATTTAACTTGTGCTTATTTGTGAAAAAATGGATATTTGGCAAACATTTTGAAAATTTCGCAATTTTCTAAATTTGAATTTTCATGCCCTTAAATCACACAGATATGTCACACAAAATACTTAACAAGTAACATTTTCCACATGCCTACTTTACATCAGCACAATTTTGGAACCAATTTTTTGTTTGTTTGTTTGAGAGTTATAAGGGTTAAAATTTGACCAGCGATTTCTTATTTTTACAACACCATTTTTTTAGGGACCACATCTCATTTGAAGTCCCTTTGAGGGGTCTATATAATAGAAAATACCAAAAGGTGACACCATTCGAAAAACTGCACATCTCAAGGTGCGCAAAACCACAGTCAAGAAGTTTATTAACCCTTCTTGGGCTTCACAGGAACTTTTGAAATGTTTAAAAAAAATGAACTTTAACTTTTTTCACAAAAAAATTACTTCAGATCCAAATATTTTTATTTTCACATAGGTAGCAGGAGAAATTGGACCCAAAAGTTGTTGTACAATTTGTCCTGAGTACGTTGATACCCTATATGTGGGGATAAACCACTGTTTGAGCGCATGGCAGAGCTTGGAAGGGAAGGAGCGCCATTTGACTTTTCAATGTAAAATTGACTGGAATTGAGATAAGATGCCATGTCGTGTTTGGAGAGCCCCTGATGTGTCTAAACAGTGGAAACCACAAGAAATGGCCTCATTTTGGAAACTAGACCCTCCAAAGAACTTATCTAGATTAGTGGTGATAATTTTGAACCCCCAGGAGTTTCACTAAAGTTTATAATGCCCGGGCATGAAATTAAAAAAATCATATTTTTTCCACATACATGATCTTTTGTATAAATCAAGTTTATTGAAACATAGTGTACCAGAATACTATCAGATGAATCAGCAAATTACAAGATAATATTTACATATTATTTGGATATCGCAATACAAAAGCTCAATAAATCAGCTTAAGTTTGTATTCTGTCAGATAATACTGCTGGTTGTAAAAATTTTGTAGAGTATTAATAGTAAAGGAACAATAAAGATATTTAATAACACCTTCCATCAGTATTGTGATGATTATTCAAAAAGAGATAAAGAAAATTGAATCTAGATAGAAAGAAGACAAACATAGGAAGTAGAGAAGAAGAAAGAGAGAGTAAGGGTACCATCACACTATACGATTTACCAACGATCACGACCAGCGATACAACCTGGCCGTGATCATTGGTAAGTCGTAGTGTGGTCGCTGGAGAGCTGTCACACAGACAGCTCTCCAGCGACCAACCATGCCGAGGTCCCCAGGTAACCAGGGTAAACATCGGGTTACTATGCGCAGGACCGCGCTTAGTGACCCGATGTTTACCCTGGTTACCAGCGTAAAAAAAAACAAACAGTAAATACTTACATTCCGGTGTCTGTCCCTTGCCGTCTGCTTCCCGCACTCACTGACTGCCGGCCGTAAAGTGAAAGCACAGCACAGCGGTGACGTCACCGCTGTGCTCTGCTTTCACTTTACAGCCGGCAGTCAGTGAGTGCGGGAAGCAGACGGCAAGGGACCTGACGGACACCGGAATGTAAGTATATACTGTTTGTTTTTTTTTACATTTACGCTGTTAACCAGGGTAAACATCGGGTTACTAAGCGCGGTCCTGCGCTTAGTAACCCGATGTTTACCCTGGTTACAAGCGAACGCATCGCTAGATCGGTGTCACACACACCGATCTAGCGATGACAGCGGGAGATCCAGCGACGAAAGAATGTTCCAAACGATCTGCTACGAAGTATGATTCTCAGCAGGATCCCTGATCGCTGCTGCGTGTCAGACACAGCGATATCGTAATGATATCGCTGGAACGTCACGAATCGTACCGTCGTAGCGATCAAAATGGCACTGTGTGACGGTACCCTAAGAGGGGAAGAGAGAGAGTGAGGATTAGGAATGAGGATGGGACAAGTATGGATGGAAACATAGCCGTCCTGTCTCTCTAATCTCTGGGTGACATATTGACAGCGCGGTCCAGAAGTGTGCTTATGCGTGAATCGTCAGGATCTTAAGAGCCAAAGATCTAACTCAGGTGTCTCCCTAAACACAATCCTGGGGGCCCATATATTATACATTTTATCACTATTTCCTGAGCTCTGACTTATCATTTGCTCCATTCTGTAAATATCGCTGAGTTCTGCTACAAACTCGGCACGGGAAGGAAATTTCTCTTGTTTCCAAAATCGAGGAACCAAGTTCCTAACTGCAGTAAGGAAGTGTCTGAGTTGGCCTCTCTTGAACCTACCTTACCACGTCTGGTAAAATTGATAAAGCAGTTTTATTCTTTGGGTCAGTACGATGACAGCGATACTTCATTTATATCATTTTTTTATGTTTTGGTGCTTTTATATAGTAAAAATTATTTTATATAGAAAAATGTTTTTGAGGGACAAGATGATGTTTTTAGTAGTACCAAGTTTATTTATATCTGTCTTTTTGATCACGTGTTATTCCTCTTTTTATTCAGTGGTATGATGATAAACCATTGTTTTTTTTACCTTTTTTTTTAATGGTGTTCACTAAAGGGGTTAACTAGTCGGACAGTTTTAAAGGTTGGGTCGTTACGGATGTGGTGATACTAAATATGTGTACTTTTATTGTTTAGGTTTTTTTAAAAAAAACATGTATTTATTGATGGAATAAATATTGATTTTTTAATTATTATTTTTATTTATTTATTTATTTATTTTTTAAATTTAATTTACTTTAACATTTACACTTTGTCCCATTATGGGACACTCATTTTGTGCAGGCTGATCGCTTATATGGCATGCACATCAAGGATGATCTTCTTTATCAGGTAAACACAAACATACATGTTCACACTCCAGGCCAGAAGGGGGAGCTCTGATCCAGCTTATGGGTGGCTCCCCTATATATATATTCCGGTCTGGAGGGGAAGTCAGCCAGTGAGTTCCAGACAGCAGACTGGAGCAGTCTGAGGCAGAGAGCTGTGTGAGGGGCCATGCAGCCAAGAGGGTGCTGCAGCTCCTGGATAGAGAGAATACATAGAAGGAAGAACACATTGTAGAGAGTGTGCAGGAGAGCAAGCACAGGAGAGTGAACTTGGGAGAATAGCTGCGATTGAGCTACCTTTCTGCAGAGCTCAGATTCCGGGAGCCAAAAGACCGAGGTTGTGTCAGACTCTAGGAGGCACAGCAGAAACCGGCAGGACAGCTGGACTACGCGTAACCTGTCCGCAATAATACCCAGGAGACATAGTGGTGCATAGAGCCTGGGTCGTGATAGAGACCCTGTAAAAAGGCTCGAGCCACCTGTCATACGAGTTAGTGTCCTACCTTTTAAGTAGGACAGAGAGAGAACTGTGAGGAACTTCACAAGAGCCACAGGCAGCAAGGGAATACACCACCATGCTAGTAGGAAGGCTTTTAACTCCACCTGGTAAAGGGGACTCTGAACTCGCTTCCAAGCCGGCCGGACAATGCCTGTACCTGTGATCTGGTGCTCTGGACTGTGGTTGCCTGAAATCTTTAGTAAACCAGGTAAAGAGACTGCAAACCGTGTCCTCCGTTTCTTATAGCACCACTCACCTGTGGGAAGTGATACCATCTTAGCTGCCATAACATCCCCCCAGAGGACCCCTTTAAGCAGCGTCGGTCCCCACTGACCGAATACCACAGGTGAAGTCACGAACACAAACTTTATTCAAATCTATTCTACATGGGCACCCAGGGCCACAGACTGGGTCGCCGCCACCATGACACATCCCCTTAAGTATCGGACCCCATACCGAGTACCCCTAGGCCCTGGCGGGCAACCCATATTATTCCATCAATGGGAATTAAGTCCCAAGTCACATGGACGGAATAGTACGTCCAATGCCACAAAAGGGGTTAATGAATTTATTATCCCAATTATCATTCAGATCCTCATTTCATGTCTTTGTTAGCGGCAATGACACCACTATTCCAATTAGAATGGTCAAAAAGGTAATCTTTCTGCTGGTGGGATGACTTTTTTCATAAGTATCTTATATGGAGAGTGACCTGTTTTTCTACCTGGAGCGCATTTCATTTCATTGGCTAGTTTTTGCTACATTATGTGGAGTGCACGTCATACAAGCCTAGGTGTACCTATCATTGAGTAAAAAGTTTGCTGCAGACAGAGCTTATTGCCCTTTTTCCACAAACCTTCCTCATTCAGCTGGGCTCCCTGCATCTCCCACTCCTTCTTTTCTTGTTGATCTGCCTGCTTCTGCAAGGATTTAAGAATATCAGGAGTGAAAGATGCAAATGAGGTCATGGTCTCTACCAGTGTAACGGTATGATTTTTCCGCACTGAATCTGCATCTCTTGGCAGAAAACACATGTGCGTTTTTGGTGGATTTTTTCTGCGGATTTGATGCGTTTTTGTATGCGTTTTAGAAAACTAAATAAAGATCTATTATTGAACAAAAAAAATAAAAAGAGTGACTGCACATGATGTGGGGGGTTAAAGGGGGACTGCAAATGATGTGGGGAGGGGGTTAAAGGGGGACTACACATGATGATGTGGGGGTTAGAGGGGGAATGCACATGATGATGTGGGGAGGGGGGTTAAAGAGGGACTGCACATGATGTGGGGAGGGAGTTAAAGGGGGACTGCACATGATCATGTGGGGGGTAAAGGGGGACTGCACATGATGTGGGAGGGGGTTAAAGAGGGACTGCTCATGATGATGTGAGGAGGAGGGTTAAAGGGGGACTGCACATAATGATGGGGGTTAAAGGGGGACTGCACATGATGATGCAGGGAGAAGGGTTAAAGGGAGACTGCACATGATGATATGGGGGATAAAGGGTGACTGCACATGATGATGTGGGGGGTGGAAGGGGGACTGCACATGATGTGGGGAGGGTGTTAAAGGGGGACTGCACATGATGATGTGGGGAGGGGGGTTAAAGGGGGACTGCACATGATGATGTGGGGAGGGGTTAAAAGGGGACTGCACATGATGATGTGGTGGTTAAAGGGGGAATGCACATGATGTGGGGATGGGGTTAAATGGGGACTGCACATGAAGTGGGAAGTTAAAAGGAACTGCAAAGGATGACATGGGGTATAAGGGACTGCACATGATGATGGGGTGTAAAGGGGACTGCACATGATGTGGGGAGGGGGTTAAAGGGGGACTTCACATGATGATATGGGGAGGGGGTTAAAGGGGGACTTCACATGATGTGAGGGTTAAAGGGGGTCTGCACATGATGTGGAGAGGGAGTTAAAAGGGGGCAACACATGAAGTGGGAGGTTTAAAGGAACTGCAAAGGATGACATGGGGTAAAGATGAATGCACATGATGATGTGGGGGTTAAAGGGGACTGCACATGAAGTGGGGGGTTAAAAGGAACTGCAAGAGATGACATGGGATAAAGGGGATTGCACATGATGAATTGAGAGTGAGGGAAGAGGGACAGCAATTGAATTGAAGGTAGGGGATGGGGAAAGCAAATGATGATCGTGAGATCGTCTCCTTTATTTTGTTTATTGCCGTCCCTTATTACACAGTGCCCTCTCTTGTTATGTACAGCTCCATCCCTTACATATCAGATTATATAGAGCTCTGTTTTTTTTTTACATACCGTCCTTTCTTGTTATATATATAATGCAATTACAGCTGATGGGGAATGGGAAAGCTTCTTTTCTAATGGAGGAGCTGATGGGCTGGTCTTCTTGTCAGTCATTTAATATTCTAATATGAGAGGGGACAATGTAATAAAAACAAGCACTGTGAATAATAAAAATAAAAAGAATACACTATGTAAAAGACAGTGCTGTACATAACAGCAGAGTAAGCTACATTATAAGGGACGGCACCATATATAATTAGAGTAATGTAATAAGGGATGGTGTTATACATAATCAAAGAGCAAACTATGTAACTAAGGATGGTGCTATATATAAGTTAACACACTGTACAGTAAGCGACTGGACCATTTATATGTGAGTCCACAATATACTAATGGACTGTGCTATGCAAAATAAGTGAGTATGCTATATACTTAGGGGCTGCTATAAAAAATAAGTGAGTACATTATATACTAAGGGTCTGTGCTATACAAAATAAGTGAGTACGTTATATACTAAAGAAGTGTGCTAGACAGTGGGTACGAAAAGTACTCAGACCCCTTTAAATTTTTCACTCTGTATCATTGCAGCCATTTGGTAAATTCAAAAAGTTCATCTTTTTCACATTAATGTACACTCTGCACCCCAGTTTGAGTGATAAAACAGAAATGTAGTAATTTTTTGCAAGTTTATTAAAAAAGAAAAACTGAAATATCACATTGTCATAAGTATTCAGACCCTTTACTCAGACACTCATATTTAAGTCACATGCTGTCCATTTTCTTGTAGTCCTCCTTGAGATGGTTCTACTCCTTCATTGGAGTCCAGCTTTTTTTTAATTAAACTGATAGGACTTGATTTGGAAAGGCAGTGAGATGGGAGAAAGTTTCTAAAAGTCAAATATCACTGCAGCCCTCCACCAGTCAGGCCTTTATGGCAGAGTGACTTGACAGAAGCCTCTCCTCAGTGGAAGACATATGAAAGCCTGCAGTTTGCTAAAAAACACATGAAGGACTCCCAGACTATGTGAAATAAGATTCTCTGACCTGGTGCGATGAAGATAAACCTTTTTAGTGATAATTCTAAGCGGTATGTGTGGAGAAAACCAGGCACTGCTCATCACCTGCCCAATACAATACCAACAAGAAAACGTGGTGGCAGCATCATGCTATGGGGGTGTTTTTCAGGTGCAAGGACAGGACGACTGGTTGTCATTGAAGGAAACATGAATGCGGCCAAGTACAGAGATATCTTGGATGAAAACTTCTTTCAGACTGCTCTAGACCTCAGACTTGGCCGAAGGTTCACCTTCCAACAAAACAATGACCCTAAGCACACAGCAAAAATAACAAAGGAGAGACTTCAGAACAACTCTGTGACCATTCTTGACTGGCCCAGCCAGAGCCATCACCTAAACCCAATTGAGCATCTCTGGAGAGATCTGAATGACTGTCCACCAACGTTCACCATCTAGCCTGACAAAAACGGAGATGATCTGCAAGGAAGAATGGCAGAAAATCACCAAATCCAGGTGTGAAAAAATTGTTGCATCATTCCCAAGAAGACTCATGGCTGTACTAGCTCAAAAGGGTGATTCTACTCAATACTGATCAAAGGGTCTGAATATTAATAACCATGTGATATTTCAGTTTTTCTTTTGTAATAAATTTGCAAAAATTACTACACTTCTGTTTTTTTCAGTCAAGATGGGGTGCAGAGTGTAAATTAATGATGAACGTTTTTGAAATTACCAAATGGCTGCAATGAAACAACGAGTGAAAAACTTAAAGGGGTATGAATACTTTCCGTACCCACTATACATAATAAGTGAGTACACTATATACTTAGGGACTGTGCTATACAAAATAAGTGAGTACATTATATACAAAGGGACTGCTATACAATATAAGTGAGTACATTATATACTAAGGGACTGTGCTATATATAATGAGGTCACATTCCTGTATCCGTGTGCAATGTCGGTATGGTGCAAACTTTTTCCTGACCCATTGAATATGCATTATTCTGATCCTCAAGATTAAAATCTGAACAGGACATTGTCTGATCGTCACAGATCTAATTCTCAGATCCGTGATTTTCATGGCTGTGTGAATGGACCTATATAACTGTACGAGTCTGTGTGCCGTCTGATAAAAAAAAATCTGGGAGCACACAGACATATCACACAAATATGATAATGTAGAATAAGGGAATTTACAGATAACATTATTACTTTCAAGTCACACAGGGCATATACCGAATAATATTTACGTCTAGGCACTTACTGCTGATTTCTCGTCTGATTACAGCCACTTTCTGCTGTTTCTACTCCATCTGGTCAGACCTTCATGTTGACATCTCCCAGCCACAACTCATCTTGTCACAATGATCATCACAGCCCTGAAAATACCGTATATACTCGAGTATAAGCCGAGATTTTCAGCCCAAATTTTTGGGCTGAAAGTGCCCCCCTCGGCTTATACTCGAGTCACGGTAGCGGTGGGGTCAGCAGGTGAGGGGCTGAGGGCGCTGAGGCATACTTACCTAGTCCCAGCGATCCTCGCGCTGTCCCTGCCGTCCCACGGGCTTCGGCGCTGCAGTTTCTTCCTCTCTTCAGCGGTCACGTGGGACCGCTCATTACAGAAATGAATAAGCGGCTCCACCTCCCATAGGGGCGGAGCCGCTTATTCATTTCTCTAATCAGCGGTGCCGGTGACCGCTGATAGAGAAAGAAGCTGCGGCACCGAAGACAGGAGGGGACAGCGCGAGGATCGCCAGGACTAGGTGAGTATAGCATATTCACCTGTCCTTGTTCCAGCCGCCGGGCGCCGATCCATCTTCCCGGCCGGCGCCTCCATCTTCCCGGCGTCTCTGCTCTCTGACTGTTCAGGCAGAGGGCGCGATGACGCATACAGTGTGCGCGGCGCCCTCTGCCTGATCAGTCAGAGCAGAGACGCCGGGAAGATGGAGGCGCCGGAACGAGACGCCGGGAGCTGCAATCAAGGGAGGTGAGTATGTGGTTTTTTTTCTTTATTGCGGCAGCGGCGGCACAAATTTATGTGGAACATCTATGGGGCACAGTGAACGGTGCAGAGCACCGTATATGGCACAGCACAGCTATGGGGCACAGTGAACGGTGCAGAGCACCGTATATGGCACAGCACAGCTATGGGGTACAGTGAACGGTGCAGAGCACCGGATATGGCACAGCACAGCTATGGGGCACAGTGAACGGTGCAGAGCACCGGATATGGCACAGCACAGCTATGGGGCACAGTGAACGGTGCAGAGCACCGGATATGGCACAGCACAGCTATGGGGCACAGTGAACGGTGCAGAGCACCGGATATGGCACAGCACAGCTATGGGGCACAGTGAACGGTGCAGAGCACCGGATATGGCACAGCACAGCTATGGGGCACAGTGAACGGTGCAGAGCACCGGATATGGCACAGCACAGCTATGGGGCACAGTGAACGGTGCAGAGCACCGGATATGGCACAGCACAGCTATGGGGCACAGTGAACGGTGCAGAGCACCGGATATGGCACAGCACAGCTATGGGGCACAGTGAACGGTGCAGAGCACCGGATATGGCACAGCACAGCTATGGGGCACAGTGAACGGTGCAGAGCACCGGATATGGCACAGCACAGCTATGGGGCACAGTGAACGGTGCAGAGCACCGTATATGGCACAGCACAGCTATGGGGCACAGTGAACGGTGCAGAGCACCGTATATGGCACAGCACAGCTATGGGGCACAGTGAACGGTGCAGAGCACCGTATATGGCACAGCACAGCTATGGGGCACAGTGAACGGTGCAGAGCACCGTATATGGCACAGCTATGGGGCACAGTGAACGGTGCAGAGCACCGTATATGGCACAGCTATGGGGCACAGTGAACGGTGCAGAGCACCGTATATGGCACAGCTATGGGGCACAGTGAACGGTGCAGAGCACCGTATATGGCACAGCACAGCTATGGGGCACAGTGAACGGTGCAGAGCACCGTATATGGCACAGCTAGGGGGCACAATGAACGGTGCAGAGCACTATATGGTTCACACCTATGGGGAAATATGAACGGTGCAGAGCACTATATGGCACAGCTATGGGGAAATAATGATCTATTTTTATTTTTGAAATTCACCGGTAAATGCTGCATTTCCACCCTAGGCTTATACTCGAGTCAATAAGTTTTCCCAGTTTTTTGTGGCAAAATTAGGGGGGTCGGCTTATACTCGGGTCGGCTTATACTCGAGTATATACGGTAACAAGATCACATACATTGTATTCATATAGATATGTACTCCACCATTAAAAATACAAAATGATAAGCAGCACTGTTCCCTCCATTACCTAAAATCTCTGCCTCCCAAAAATGTACATTTTTCAGTCTGTGACTCTCCCCAATTAACTGTAAGTCTATGTGCGCAAGGAAAGTATGCAAGGTTTCACAGTACAAGCAAAGTGAATGAGATCCCTGAAGTCTCATGCACAAATTCTTATTTTCTATTTCCAGATTTGCAACAGATTAAAATCTGCATAATGTCAATTCTTGCAGCGTATTTCACCCACACTAATGAGTGGGGGAAAATACGTAACAAAAGCATGGGGAAAAGTTGTAAAAAATAAATGTATTTTACGCATTGTTCTTCCAGCCAACACATTAGGACATGCATCAGAATTTTCTCCTGCAAATCCTGAACAGGTGCACATAGCCTTAAGGCCCCTTCACATTAAGCGACGCTGCAGCGATACCGACAACAATGTCGATCGCTGCAGTGTCGCTGTTTGGTCGCTGGAGAGCTGTCACACAGACAGCTCTCCAGCGACCAACGATGCCGGTAACCAGGGTAAACATCGGGTTACTAAGCGCAGGGCCGCGCTTAGTAACCCGATGTTTACCCTGGTTACCAGCGTAAAAGTAAAAAAAAAAAACACTACATACTTACCTACCGCTGTCTGTCCCCGGCGCTCTGCTTCTCTGTACTGGCTGTGAGTACAGCGGCCGGAAAGCAGAGCGGTGACGTCACCGCTCTGCTTTCCGGCTGACTGACGCTCACAGCCAGTACAGGAGGAGTGCAGAGCACAGCGCCGGGGACAGAGAGCGGTAGGTAAGTATGTAGTGTTTGGTTTTTTTTACTTTTACGCTGGTAACCAGGGTAAACATCGGGTTACTAAGCGCGGCCCTGCGCTTAGTAACCCGATGTTTACCCTGGTTACCAGTGAAGACATCGCTGGATCGGTGTCACACACGCCGATCCAGCGATGTCAGCGGGAGATCCAGCGACGAAATAAAGTTCTGGACTTTGTTTAGCGACCAACGATCTCCCAGCAGGGTCGCTGTCACACATAACGATTTCCTTAACGATATCGTTGCTACGTCACAAAAAGCAACGATATCGTTAACGATATCGTTATGTGTGAAGGTACCTTTAGTCCCTGTCCTGTGTCCCTACATTCATTAGAAGCCCTTGATAGCATTGTAATGAATTTGGGGTGGGAGAAAATGATATCAGGTACTAAGTATCCTCTGCTACCTCCCAATTCATTACAAGTCCCTGACAGCATCTTTTCCCACCTTTCAGTTCATTATATAGTGTCCTATGCACCTTATCCTCTCCTATCCCCAACAAATGTTAAGTCCCTGATTGCATCACAATGAATTATGGGATAGAGGAGGATGCTATCAGGAACTTGGTGCCCTCCTCCACCACCCAATTCATTTTACATCCATATCTAATGTCCTCCTCCCCCTCCCCATGTTCATAAGTCCATTATAAGTCCCCCTTCCTCCCATTCCAATCCCCTACATCCCTTATTGACCCCCCTCTATCATTACCCTCTCCACCACATAAATCACTGCCCTCTCAACCACCTCCATCATTGCATTCTTCCCCACTTCCATCATTGCCCTCTTCACCATCTCCATCATTACCCTCTCCACCACCTTAATCATTGCCCTATCCACCACCCCATCATTGCCTTCTCACCATTATTGCCCTTTCTACCATCCCCATCATTGTCCTCTCCACCACATCCATCATTGCCCACTCCCTCATCACCTGCAACATTGCCCTCTCCACCACCTCCATCATTGCCTTCTCCCCCACCTCTATTACAGCTCTCTCCACCACCTCCATCATTGAACTCTCCACCACCTCCATCATTACTCTCTCCACCACCCACATCATTGCCCTCTCCAACATCTCCGTTATTGGCTCCATCATTGTCTTCTCCCCACCTCCATAATTGCCTTCTCCATCACCTCCATCATTGCCCTCTCAACAATCTCCATCATTGCCCTATCCACCACCCCCATCATTTCCCTCTCCAACACCTCCATCATTGCCCTCTCCACCACCTCCATCATAGCCTTCTCCCCACCCCCATTATTGCCCTGTCCACCTCCCCCAATGTATTGTTCAATAAAATAAACAAACAGCACCACTCACCTCTCGGTACGTTCCACCACAGCATCATCGTCAATTGCATCTTTCTGTCTGACACAGGCGTGAGCTGAATGCTGACATCATCCAGCCGCGCAGCTGTGTCAGACAGAAAGTGCTGCCCAGGAAGCACAGGACGGTTCCCTGCAGCTCCGCTCCACTGTCATTTTCAATGTTCATGTTTGAGTATCTGAGGGACTTTTGAGTATCTCAGACTTTGCGCCACATCGCACAACTGCTAGATAAATAAACACTATTTATTTACTCAATGACAGAGTAATTTTTTTAAAATATCGACTTTATTACACACGCCAACAGCAGACTCAGAAAAATGACTGGTAAATAGTGATGTTTGTGTATCTCAGCAGGCTTTGCCGCAGTAGCACAACTGCGATACAAATATACACTATTTCATCAATAGGCGAGGAATTGTTTTGTTTAGTACAATAAAGCTGTTTAATATATGCTGGTACACAGGAATTTTATTTAGCTCTAAAAAAGAGCTGTTTTCTGTATTATGGTACTGGATATAAATCCCTGCCTCTCTCCCTACTCTCACAATCTCTTCATACACTCTACACATTGCAACCTAGTAGAAATCTGCAGCATGTACTTGCAATGCTAACACCCTCCCTGACTTTCCCTCTCCCTCGTATTAAATCTCTCCCTATGCTATCTCAACCTAACAGAGAACTAATCTTCACTCTCAGTAGCTCTTAAAATAGCTTTTTTGAATCAGAAAATCTCCCTATACGCTGCGTTCACTCTCCCTACGCTCACACTACACACTCACTAAAATATTTCCGCATGAAATGTGCATAAGATGGCACAGGCAGGGCTTAAATATCCCCTATGATACTGTAAGGCCAGCCAATCACAGAAATGCCACAACTTTTCTGTGATTGTAAAGCAAGCCCAGCATGTTCATTTGCTGCAAATAACGCGTCAAATATGCTGGTCGGGTCACTCAAATATACCAAGTTGAATATCTAATTACTCATTGAGTAATGAATAGCCTGAATAGCTTACTCTTTGCCGAATGTATTTGCTCATCACTACTCATTATCTGTATTCATTGCACCGGTTTCAATGTTTTACCTGTTGTGAGGGGCTGACACACTTAGTCTACGTTCACACTAGCGTTATGCTAGTTTGCGTCGGGCGACGCAGCGGCAACGCATGCGTCATGCGCCCCTATATTTAACATGGGGGACGCATGCGTTTTTTTTTTGTTGCGTTGTGCGACGCATGCGTCTTTTTTGCCGCTAGCGTCGGACCAAGAAAACGCAACAAGTTGCATTTTTCTTGCGTCCAAATTTTGGCAAAAACCGACGCTTGCGTCACAAAATGCAGCGTTTTTGCGTGCGTTTTGCTGCGTTTTTGCGTGCGTTGTGCGTTGCGTCGCCGATGCAGCGGCGCACAACGCTAGTGTGAATGTAGCCTTAGCTGCTCCTCAAGGTAGACGCAGGACCATGTTTGGTTAAAGACTCTTGGTGGTTTATTGCATCATAAACCAGGATCCCAAACTAGTAACAGAAAACAGCTTGTCTGGCTCAAAAGAAAGTAAAAAGTTCATACGTAGTCTTGCCCAGTACTTCTGGGACAAAACCTATGTCAGCTCTCACAGGAGCTTCAGTAGGAGGCTTCCATATAAAACACAGAGAAAAAAACTGGCTGGACATTTAACTCCCTCCAACCAGACCCTGGAGGTGGAGATATGGTGGGTAGGCATCCCGCCCATCTCTGACCTACCCACCCTGAAAGCCGGGCCCATGTAGCGACAGGATTGCTCTCAGCACATATCATGCTGGAGAAAACATTTATGGTTTTCACATCACGCAGGAAAGTAATCTTTGTGACACATATCTCCCCTCATGTACGACACCAGTGACCTGTCACATATTCCCCCCTCAGCCAAAAGCCTGGGGCTTTGACACATTCGGACATCAAACAGGGAATTTGGGAGAGAGCATCTATGTTCAAGTGTAGCTTCCTGGGCCTATGTTCTGCGTGGAACCTGAAATCCTGGAGGCCTAAGAACCATCTAGTCACCCGGTTATTTTTACCCGGTTTCTCCCTTAACCATCTCAGAGGGGCATGATCGGATACAAGTTTGAACCTCCGTCCTAGTAGATAATACCTCAATGTATCCACTGCCCATTTTAAGGCCAGACATTCTTTCTCCACAATGGCATAATTTTTCTCACATGATGAGAACTCAGATATAGGATGGGATGCTCAGATATAGGATGGGGAACATTTATCTCCTGAGATAGCACAGCTTCCAACTCGACTTCTGAGGCATATGTCTGAATCATGAACTCCTTTGCTGAAGTCTGGTTTGACCAGAACCTGGATATTTACACAGAGCTTACTTCAGCTCCCGAACGCCATCTCTGTGTCAGAAGTCCATTTAACTATGGATGACTTGATACCTTTAAGAAGATTTGTAAATGGTGCGGTGCTTATAGAAAAACTTGGGATGAACCGCCTGTAATAGCCCACAATTCCAAGAAATGCCCCCACTTGCTTCTTGGAAAGTGGTTGCAGTGACTTCTGAATCACCTCAATCTTATTTATCTGTAGTTTAATTTCACCTTTTCCGACAACATAGCTTAGGTACTTGGCCTCTTCCTTCCCTATGGCACACTCTTTCGAATTTAAGTTGAATTCCACACTTCTTAAAGCATCAAAAACCAACCGTACCCTTGGAAAATGACTAGCCCAGTCAAAGCTAAAGACCATTATATCATTGAGGTACGCTGTGGCATACTTCTTATACAGAGCCAAGATCCGATCCATCGCCCTCTGGAAGGTGGCCGGGGCGCCCTGCAGACCGAAGGGCATCCTGGTGTACTGAAAACTCCCATCAGGGGTCGAGAAGGCTTTCTTCTCCTTGGCACTCTGGGACAGGGGGATTTGTCAATAGCCCTTCATCAGGTCCAGGGTTGTAATGTATCTTGCGGGTCCAAGACACTCAATGAGTTAGTCCACACGAGGCATTGGGTAAGCATCAAAACTATAGACTTCATTCAGCTTGTGGTAGTCTTGCAAAATCGCCACTCACCATCAGGCTTTGGTACGAGGATGATGGGACTCGACCATCCACTTTTCGACTCCTCTATCACCCAGATGTCTAGCATCCTCTTCACCTCATTGGATATCACTAGTGATGAGCAAACGTGCTCACCAGTCGCCACTACTCGGTACTCACCTGAGTATCACTATGCTCGGTATACTCGGCGAGCACCGAGTATTTCCAGGATTATTCGGCGGGAGCTCGGGTCTCCACCCTGCAATTTTGGCACTCTTTCGAGTACCAGTGACAGTGCAGGAATTGTCAGCCATGCACTGCAATGCCGCAGCCATCTTTGTTGTGGTATTACAGTGATTGGCTGGCCGCACAGCGCCATAAGGTCTATAAGAGACCTGGCACCGCCCTGCTCACCGCATTCTGCTCCGGACTTAGTAAGTGTAGGGAGAGCTGCTGCTGAGATAGTGTCAGAATCATCCTTTTAATAGTTAGTGTCGGTCTGCAACTGTTCAGTTAACAACTCTTGAGAAACCAACAGTCCTTTTTAGGGCTAATTCGGGGGTCCAGAGATTGCAGCGCTAGGTAGGCAGGGGAGTCTATGTCCACATATCCACATCAGTGCAAGGCCTGCAGGCACTGTATGTGAGTACATAGCTCTCACTGCATACATAAAAATGCTCCATTACTGTCTGCTGCTGCTTATATAATATATACCTAGCTGCCGTTTTCTGTGGCTTTTTTTTTCTTCACCTTATACCTGCAATCCATAGCCTCCTTATTTCAACATTTAATTGCTTGGTCACGATGCCTACTACAGCCAGGTTATTGTAATCGAAGAATGTGCAAATGTACCTTTATTTTTGTCCCAGGCACCAGATGTGAGTGTGCCAAAAAATCTTTTTCTTTTTTTTGTGTCACAGCCAACTTGTTGACACAATTTAGTTGTGCCCAAAAAAATCAAGGCCACATTTAGATCAGTCTGTTATCTGAGGCTGACGGCTGGTGTATCTGTGATGCAAAAATCGTAGCTTCGCAGGCATAAATTTCATAGTTCTGTCTGCTATCCTTGACATACTCATTTTTAGTTTTTTGCCAAATTTCACATACAAGAGAAGAGAAAAAAATATTATACAGACTGTTATCTGTGGCTGCGGCCTGGTGTGTCTGTGGTGGAAAAATCTTAGTTTCACAAGAATACGTATCATAGTTCTGTGTGCTAGCCTTGTTCTACTTGTTAAACAATTCACCAAAAAAAAATATTTTATACAGTCTGTTATGTCAGGCTGAGGTCTGGTGTTTCTGTGTTGGAAAAATCATAGCATCGCAGGCATAAGTTACATAGTTCTGTCTGCTAGCCTTATTCACTCTTTTTTTTTAATTCTTAAAAAAAATATATATATAGTCTGTTATGTCGGGCTGCGGCCTGGTGTATCTGTGGTGGAAAAAAAAACGGATTACTTACCGGTAATACTCTTTGATAGAGCCATGACAGCATGCACTTGAGAGAGGGGATCTGCCCCTAGGAACAGGAATCCCTATGGAGAGATAAAAGGGGTGGTCCCCCTCGCTCCCACAGTTGGGTTACAGAGAATGAGAGGAACCGCCCACCAGTATTAGTAGGCAATCCAATATTATTATTTATATTTAGTTAACTTAAATATGAGTACCTAAGAAACTATTCACCCTTATACAGTGGGGCAAAAAAGTATTTAGTCAGTCAGCAATAGTGCAAGGTCCACCACTTAAAAAGATGAGAGGCGTCTGTAATTTACATCATAGGTAGACCTCAACTATGGGAGACAAACTGAGAAAAAAAAATCCAGAAAATCACATTGTCTATTTTTTTAACAATTTATTTGCATATTATGGTGGAAAATAAGTATTTGGTCAGAAACAAACAATCAAGATTTCTTGCTCTCACAGACCTGTAACGTCTTCTTTAAGAGTCTCCTATTTCCTCCACTCATTACCTGTAGTAATGGCACCTGTTTAAACTTGTTATCAGTATAAAAAGACACCTGTGCACACCCTCAAACAGTCTGACTCCAAACTCCACTATGGTGAAGACCAAAGAGCTGTCAAAGGACACCAGAAACAAAATTGTAGCCCTGCACCAGGCTGGGAAGACTGAATCTGCAATAGCCAACCAGCTTGGAGTGAAGAAATCAACAGTGGGAGCAATAATTAGAAAATGGAAGACATACAAGACCACTGACAATCTCCCTCGATCTGGGGCTCCACGCAAAATCCCACCCCGTGGGGTCAGAATGATCACAAGAATGGTGAGCAAAAATCCCAGAACCACGCGGGGGGACCTAGTGAATGAACTGTAGAGAGCTGGGACCAATGTAACAAGGCCTACCATAAGTAACACACTATGCCACCATGGATTCAGATCCTGCAGTGCCAGACGTGTCCCACTGCTTAAGCCAGTACATGTCCGGGCCCGTCTGAAGTTTGCTAGAGAGCATTTGGATGATCCAGAGGAGTTTTGGGAGAATGTCCTATGGTCTGATGAAACCAAACTGGAACTGTTTGGTAGAAACACAACTTGTCGTGTTTGGAGGAAAAAGAATACTGAGTTGCATCCATCAAACACCATACCTACTGTAAAGCATGATGGTGGAAACATCATGCTTTGGGGCTGTTTCTCTGCAAAGGGGCCAGGACGACTGATCCGGGTACATGAAAGAATGAATGGGGCCATGTATCGTGAGATTTTGAGTGCAAACCTCCTTCCATCAGCAAGGGCATTGAAGATGAAACGTGGCTGGGTCTTTCAACATGACAATGATCCAAAGCACACCGCCAGGGCAACGAAGGAGTGGCTTCGTAAGAAGCATTTCAAGGTCCTGGAGTGGCCTAGCCAGTCTCCAGATCTCAACCCTATAGAAAACCTTTGGAGGGAGTTGAAAGTCCGTGTTGCCAAGCGAAAAGCCAAAAACATCACTGCTCTAGAGGAGATCTGCATGGAGGAATGGGCCAACATACCAACAACAGTGTGTGGCAACCTTGTGAAGACTTACAGAAAACGTTTGACCTCTGTCATTGCCAACAAAGGATATATTACAAAGTATTGAGATGAAATTTTGTTTCTGACCAAATACTTATTTTCCACCATAATATGCAAATAAATTGTTAAAAAAACAGACAATGTGATTTTCTGGATTTTTTTTTCTCAGTTTGTCTCCCATAGTTGGGGTCTACCTATGATGTAAATTACAGACACCTCTCATCTTTTTAAGTGGTGGAACTTGCACTACTGCTGACTGACTAAATACTTTTTTGCCCCACTGTAAGTGCTGTTATGCAAAATAACTATTATGGAGGGAAGTGAAGGGGTGCTGTCGTGGCTCTATAAAAGAGTATTACCGGTAAGTAATCCATTTTTTTCTCTTCACCACGACAGCACCCACTTGAGAGACTTTGAGAAATAGTTATTTGGGGTGGATCACCGTGTTAAGAACTGATCTACCAAAAGATAAGTCAGTGGAGGAGGACAGGTTCAATCTGTAGTGATCATAAAAGGTAGTAGGAGAAAAACAAGTTGCGGCCTTACATATTAGTTCTATTGGGACCTCCGCTCTTTCAGCCCAGGATGATGCTATCGCTCGGGTGGAGTGTGCCTTTACGGTCTCAGGCGGATTATCCCCTTTTGATGAATAGGCCAGGCATATTGCATCGAGAATCCACCGAGATAATGTACTTTCCGTGACTCCAGATCTTTTCTTATGACCCTGGAAGGAAACAAAGAGAGCCCTGCTCTTCCTCCAGAGGCTAGTTCTGTCTAAGTAAGCTATTATAGCCCTTCTTACATCTAGTGTATGGTATTTTTCCTCTTCCTGATTTGCGGGGTTACTATAGAAGGAAGGAAGGAAAATTTCTTTGGATCTATGGAATTTGGTACATACTTTAGGTAAGTAAAAAGGGTCTGTTTTTAGCGCAATTCTATCCTGGAGTATTGACAGAAAAGGAGGATCTATTGAAAATGCCTGAATGTCACTTACTCTTCTTGCTGATACCAAGGCCACAAGAAGAGTTGTTTTAAAGGAGACGTATTTTATGTGGGCTGAGTGTAGTGGCTCGAACGTGTGCCCTATTAAGGCATTGAGGACTAAATTAACATCACATGGTGGTATGTGGGGAATTTTGACTGATTCTGACCTTGGCATGCTTAAATAAATCGGGCTATCCACCTGTCTCCTGCAATATTGTAACTATATAAGGCTCCTAGAGCAGAAACCTGTACTTTCAAAGTACTGACTGATAGGCCTAAATCACACCCTCTTTGTGGAAATTCTAAAATAGCGGAGATGGGAATTTCGTTTGACAGAGCTGTTGGGTAGAAACTAAGAAATTTCTTCCACACCCTTACATATATAGATGTGGTAGTTCTTTTCCTACTTAGTAGAAGGGTATCAATTACTTTATCTGAAAAGCCTCTTAGTTTTAGAAGCTGCCTCTCAAATTCCAGGCTGTCATCTGTAGGCCCTTCACATGAGGGTGGTTGAAGGGGCCCTGGAAGAGAAGATCCTGAACCTCTGGGAGAATCCATGGATCTGAGATTGACATGGCTCTGAGCAAGAAAAACCATGGTCTCTTGGGCCAAAATGGAGTTATTCGAATCACATTCGCTCTGTCCTCCATTATCTTCCTGATTACGGTTGGAAGAAGTTTTCTATTGTTACCGGGTACCGGCCGGCAGATATCGGTGGGCGCACTGTGCATGCGTTTTCCATTTTCTTACAGGAAAATGACGTGGAGGGCCGGGGGATGGAGCCGAAGGGTCTAGGGATGGCAGAGGTACCGGGGGCTCATGGGACCCTTTTCCCTCTCCTCTTGCATGCTAGATCATATTCTGTGAATAACAGTGATCACATGACTGGGGACGGCAGAAACCGACCCAAATTGAGTTCTCTATGATCTCAGCTACCCCCAGCAGCCAAGACCCCAGACATTTTCCAATGCTGGGGGGCGCTATACACTTATTTCTCAGAGCTGTTTAAAGGCGTTATGGAATAAGGTACCTTAGCTGCCGCCATTAAAATTTGTATTTGCGGTCATTAAGAGGTTAATGTTGTTGCAGTCTCTGTGGCCTTTCAGAAAAGGTGTGTATTTACTGACAGACCATGTGACACTTAGATTGCACACAGGTGGACTTCCTTTCACAAAGGCCATACATCTTTTATTCTGATTTACCTTGCCTGCTTGTGTATTGTGCATTTAATGTATTTTTTAATATGTTTAAATAAAAATTGTATTTTACTATATTTTCTTTCCTATGAGTGTGTATGGGTATATAGATGATCTCACAGATTGTTATCTTGTGAGCAGGGCCCTCACTCCTCTTGGTATCTGTTGAATTATGTGTTTACTCTGTTATATTGTCTGTACAAGTCCTCTCTGAATTGTAAAGTGCTGCTGAATATCTTACCACTATAGAAATAAAATTATTATTATTATACAAATCAATACATGATAATAAATCAAAAAATCTAAATTATTAAGTGCAGACAAGAATAGATAAATCTGTATAGATATATGAATGCAGAGGTCTCGTATAAGGTGTTCAAGATATTTATACTGTACAATGTAAAAACCTCATGAAGTACTAATGAATATAAATATAAATATGGAATACTTTATCAAATCATACACAAATGTTCATAGCCCACATGCATGATAACATGAAGTACTGGTATATCAAACCCAAAATATGAAATGCTACCCACGCTGTGACTTCTCAGTAGCATGTGAAATGGTACTAGTCATTTTTCTGACTAAGCTGCATGAATCAAGTCATAAATGTATCTTAAGAAATCTGGCAATGCAAACCCTGCTCACTTTCAGTAATCTAAAGCTAATTAGCTGAACTTTCGGATAAACTAGATTAAAAATAGTGTAAAAATGGGGCAGTGGTTAGCACTACAGCCTTGCAGCGCTGGAGTCCTGGCTTCAAATCCCACCCAGGACAACATCTGCAAAGAGTTTGTATGTTCTCTCCGTGTTTGCGTGGGTTTCCTCCGGGTTCTCCGGTTTCCTCCCACATTCCAATGACATACTGATAGGGAATCTAGATTGTGAGCCCCATCGGGGACAGTGATGATAATGTGTGAAAAACTGCAGTGGCTGCAGTGCTAACCACTGCGCCACCGTGCTGCCCAATATTAATGCATCAATGTTAAAGTCCTGGACAACCCCTTTAAGCCCCATGCACGTCTTATCCAGAAACTCCCCAAAACTGCATAGAAAAAAACCTTTGTGTAGTTTGGTTTATGAGTCAGCCTCATGGAAAACTAGACTGGTGGCAACAATGCATTGACATTTCCCATTTAGAAGCAACTCATATTCTCATCGGAGAGATATCATGGTATTCTGTTTTTAGTGAACACGAGCAGGCTTGTCCCACATGGACAAGTCTTAATGAACAGCAGAGCTTGTTGGTTCTTCATCTACGTGTGTTCCGAAGCATTAAACCTGCATAGGATGAACATTGTGCACAACAGTGCTCAATCCTCCATGGTTTTGTACTGAACATAGTCACCTACAGTTTACACAGAATTCAACATGCAGCGAAAGGATCCTAAAATGCCCTACACTTCACACAGGCTGAAATATAATGTAATCGCCTGAAACCTTGAAATCCTGACATCTTAAGAGGTCTAAGTAAGATTTGTGTGTGGCGGTGAGCCAGAAATCTTCGCTGTGGTTTCCACATATTACAATTGTTTCAATATAAAATCAAATAAAAGCAAAGTGCAGCATTTATCACTGTAGCACAAAGCAACAAGAAATCTATGGGCCGGTCTTACAAAAGGCAAAATGGAAGAATTGACATGTGTGACCTTGATGGCTTTCTACCACTCTCTCAGAAAATGCACCTGCAAATAGTACATGGGAACGTTAGACAATATAAATTGATATCTCAGAACATAAAAACATGAAAAGAAAAAAAAAGTGGGGAAACATTGCGCTGAGCGTGGAAGTATAAAATGTTTTCACTAATCAGTTGATAAAGGAGCAGTAGTCACATAATTTGGAGGAAGATAAACCAACCATTTAAAGAGAACTTTTCACAAAATGTTTCATGTTGAACTGGACACACAATGTAAAGCAGAACAAAACTTTTATCTCTCTGATATGGAAATACAAGAAAGCAATGTAATTAAAGTATTTAGCACCTAAGCAGTTAATTTTTTAAGTCTAAGTGTGCATTAACAGTGAGATTTCACTGGGGGTGTGTACTTCTTCCTCTTTCTGACGCTGCCTAATCATAAGCAGGCAGCAACAAACTGGAGAAAGAGGAACATTTTCTATAAAGCTCACCCAACAAGCCAGGAAAGCATATTACAAATAGAGTTGAGCTAATTTGATTGGGTCCCTGCTTATTCGGCAGGTTATAGCGCTTGCAGAATAAGCTGCAGAGGGAACCCAGATACACGGAGCACTCCGGCTGATCAGTTATTCGGCTGCGCAGCTGCATTTGTCGCAGCTATGTCACTGTCACAGCACATGCATGGAGAGCCTGTGTGTTGGGCTCTCCATGCATATGACACAGATGCAACACATGCAGCTGTGGCGCCATACAGCTAATCAGCCGGCGTGCTCCATGTATCTGGGTTCCCTCTGCAGCTTATTCTGCAAGCGCTAAAGCTTGCCGAATAAGCAGGGACCAGATTAAATTCGCTCAACTCCAATTACAAAGCAAAGTTCAGTCAGCATGGATGTCAGAAGGAAGCCAAATGAGTGTTAGTTTAATCCAAACTAATATATGAAATTCATATACATAAAAGGTACTTTACATAGAAAGGGAGAACTTTGTGTGTATATTGAGTAGTGAGGAGCGAATATACTCGTGTGACCTCCGAGTATTTGTTAGTGTTCGGAGATTATGTTTTCATCACCTCAGCTGAATGATTTACAGCTATTAGCCAGGCTAAGTACATGTGGGGGTTGCCTGGTTGCTAGGGAATTCCCACATGTGATCAAGCTGGCTAATAGCTGTAAATTATTCAGCTGTCGCGATGAAAACTTAATCTCCAAACACTAACAATTACTCGGAGGTCACCCGAGCATGCTCAGGAAAACCCGAGCAACGAGTATATTCGCTCATCACTAATATTGAGGTTACATATTGGTTTTTATTAAAATATTGAATTAAAGAATAGTTCCCAAAATATTAAGTTCTCCCCTATCCACAGGAATGGGAATAATTTACTTATCACTGGCAGTTTGACCACTGGAACTCCTGGGTTCAACCTATTTTCCTTTCTTTTTCTATGAGAAAATAGTCAAGCACTTTGCTTGGCTTTCTCTGTCATTCTCATGGACATCATCTTGACCTCTATGCTGAATGACTATTGGATTGTATTCTCACTTCCTTAAGTGTGGGGACTCCAGCTGATAGATTGGAGTCTGGGAATCAGGATTATCATTGTTCTTTGTGTACGTATTTTGTATATATGCCAGAGACTGCAGTAAAATGAGGTGTGGTCTGTCAAAACACATTTGATAAATTGTCCATTATTTGACTGAGAATTAAGATTCCCCCAAAACCACCACCGATAAAAAAAACTGGACAGGGAAATGCAGACTTATGAGACTGACATCTAGATCTAGATCTTCACCACATTGTACACTGCAATATTTCATTTGCCTTGTCAACCATCTGACTGCATAACAAAATCAAAACATAGGCTATTTTGAGTAATGAGATAGGTAGCGCAACAATATAATGTATTATTTCAGCATCACCATAATAGACAAGTGTTAGGCCACGCTCACCCATTGAGTATTTAGTGAGTTTTTTACCTCAGTAAACCAAACCAGGAATTGAACAATCAGAGGAAAAGTATAATAGAAACACATCACCACTTCTGTATCTATCACCCACTGCTGGTTTGGGCTTTCAAATACTGAGGTAAAATACTGACCAAATACTCAATGTGTGGACGTGACTTTAGTCTGCCATGCCTCGCTCCCGCAAATGCTCCGAAGGCAGTTCGTAGCCCTTAAGTGCCATTGGCTCTCTGAACTTAGGGCTTTGAAATCCCTCCCCTCTGCTCTACAGTGATGGCTGTACTTTCCAACCAGGAAAATGCTACAACTGTCACTCAAAAGCAGAGGGTATGGGTTAATGATCTCTAAATGCAAAAAGCCAACAGCACTTCACCATTATAAGGCTACTTTCACACTAGCGTCGTTTTGCAGAAAAAACGCATCCTGCAAAGTTGTCTGCAGGATGCGTTTTTTCTCCATAGGCGTGTATTAGCGACGCATTGCCACACGTCGCAACCGTCGTGCGACGGTTGCGTCGTGTTGTGGCGGACTGTCGGCACCAAAAAACGTTGCTTGTAATGTTTTTTGGTGCGTTGTGTCCGCCATTTCTGACCGCGCATGCGCGGCCGGAACTCCACCCCCTCCTCCCCGCAGCTCAGAATGGGGCAGCGGATGCATTGTAAAAATGTATCCGCTGCCCCCATTGTGCGGCGCTTCGACAGTATGCATCGGTACGTCGGCCCGACGCACTGCGACGAGCCGACTACGACGCTAGTGTGAAAGTAGCCTAAGCTGTCTTCCAAGCACTTGCAGTAGTGATAAGTGCCAGAATTACATTTCTGTTTTACAGTTATGCTGATAATAAAACTAGGTGGGTTTAAGCGGTATTCAGATTTTCTACTGTCCTCCGTTAATAGTTTTGTAGAGTCAATGCCGCTGACAGACTCCCATAAATACTATGCATAAAGTCAGGTTCAGACAAGGAAATAAAAAATCATTCAATTATCATCCAGAAAAAAAAAATTACTATTGTAACAGCACCTCACTTTCTGGCAGCGGTATACACGGCACAAAGTGCTTGTGGTGAAAATAGGTTAAAGTTTATTTTCTTACATAAACTTTCAAAAACTGAAACAAACAGCTTTTCTTCTGCCACATGTTTCTAAACAACATAAATAGTCCTTTCTCAGGTTCGACAGTCAAATGGCAAAGGTTGATTATTTCATCTCACTTGACAGATAACAGGCCCTGGTGAGAAACAGTTTGTCCACCATTCATGATCTTTTCACCTTCCACACATAGTCAGCACTGAGGCAGCTCAGCTGACTTAAATAGTCCCATCAAAACCTGGAATAGGAGGTATAGGAGTGGCCAGGCCTGCTCAGCTCTTCTGTTTACTTCTAAAAAAATCCGGGTCCATTAAAAAGCCCTCTCAGCAACTTATCACAGCTGGAGCCTTTGTCTCGGGATCTGTATCACCAAGGCTAACCATCTCAGTGATACATACCTCCCATTTAGGACTTTTCTAGTTGCTTCCCCACACTATCCGTATTGTCACCAGAATTTCATCTATATACTATTCATGTCTCATCCCTTTTAGACATCCATATGGCATCTGTATTTGACATCCATATTGCATTTGTTTTTGACATTCATATGGCATCTGTTTCTATACATTACACGTTAAGTAAAAAAAAATGTATAAGACCAAATTTAGTTTTCTATATTAATTATTGCAAGCCATCTTGAAAAATGGATGCAATACAGATGATCAGTGTGGGAGCCAGGGTTTTTTTTTTTGCACACTACTAGACTAAAATGGACAAAGCTGATCCAAAAATGGAAGAGATTAGTGTATGATGCAATATTCATATGGAAAAACACTCACCTGAACAGCACACATATGCATAATACGCTAGTCTGAGAAATCTCTGTATAGGCTTATCTCTATTTATGTAGTATCTATCTATCTATCTATCTATCTATCTATCTATCTATCTATCTATCTATCTATCTATCTATCCTCTTTCTATCTTTCCACCCATCTATTTTATCTATCCATCTATTTCGATTACAGCTCAGTTCTCACAAAAAGCTGCACACTAAAGCAATTAGACTTCAATAACATCGCTTTTTCAGCACATCCAAGATTTCTGAATCCTTTCCTCAGTATTTCAAAGGCAGTAAATTCATTACTGCGAAAACTCGGCAGCATATTTTAATGGACAAATTATTTTAAACTAAACATTCGCCATCTGTTGCCCTCTTAATAATGAATGCAAACAGAATATTTCTGAGAAATGCACTGGTGAAATAAAAGGGAAACAAAAAAATAAGATATTCAAGGATTAAATGTTTTGGTCCTTGGAATTAAATTATTTTGCAGGTATTTTATTAACTCTTACTTTAGCTATCCATTCTGTGTAACAGACATTTGAAAATACAGCTTAGCCATTTCATTACTAGCGCATTTTGGTTCCTTATAACGAGACATCAATTTGGTATTTTTCTCATGTTCCTAATCTTTTTTAGTTTTGTAGCTGTGGTAGAACAATATGTGATAAAACAAACCAAATCATAAAAATATGACTTAATTTTACAAATGTGTAACTTTTTACATTCAAATTACTAAAAGGATTTTCCCATCAGGATGTATTTTTCTATTGGTAGCTCCCTCAGTGAGATCATTGCTGATGGTCCGGCTTCTGTTGCATGCTGATGTTGTGTAGAATTGGCTCCATGAACCACATTTAAGCAATAAACGGTCTTTGAGATGTCTGCTGTAGGTAAGAGAGGAGGATTTAGGGTATGGGCACACGTTGCGGTTTTTAATGCGGATCCGCAGCAGTTTTCCATGCGGTGTACAGTACCATGTAAACCTATGGAAAACAAAAACCGCTGTGCACATGCTGCGGAAAAAAACACGCGGAAACGCTGCGGTTTATTTTCCGCAGCATGTCAATTCTTTGTGCGGAATCCGCAGCGGTTTAACACCTGCTCCATATTAAAAAAAACGCAGGTGTAAAACCGCAGTAGAATCCGCACAAAAACCGCAGAAAATCCGCAGAAAATCCACGATAAATCCGCAGGAAAAAACGCAGAAAATCCGCAAAGAAATCGTGGTAAATCCGTGGTAATTCTGCAGGAAATTACCCAAATTACTCCGGAAAAATCTGCATTGTAATCCATAGCGGGTGGACATACCCTTAGTGTTCTGAACCTTTGTTGGGGATGCTGGTGGCAAAAATTAACATAGTGGGTGGCTCAGTAATTACCACTGTTGCTTTGCAGCGATGGGGTCCAGGATTTAAATTCCACCAGGAACAACATCTCCGAGAAGTTTGTATGTTCTTACCATGTTTGCTTGGGTTTCCTCCGATTACTCGGGTTTCCTTCCACATTCCAAAGATGTACTGATAGGGAATTTAAATTGTGGGCTCCAATAGGAACAGTGATGATAATGTCTGTAAAGCACTGTGGAATTTGATGGCGCTATATAAGCAACGCATAATAATAGTGAAATAATATTCAACCTTATTCTTTGAATCTATATAATAGAAAGCTTCATGGAACATCAATAAATACTGTTATATGTCAATTGGATCAGTCGACCATCATTTGATAACAGAACTTAAATTTGTCTTTAAATAAGCATTCCCATCAAAGTTTTTATCCTCTTAATATATTATAATGATCATATTATATAGCACTGTGTACTTACAATTTCTCATTTTGCCTTTCTACCCAGCTAATTCTTTTTGCTGCTCTACGTAGAAGCACTAAGTCTATTGTCCCTGCATTTATCATTCCCTTCTTCAACTCCTGACCCAGCTGCTCTGCAAATCCCCATGCCAGGGACTTTTGAAGTGACTTATGAGGCTTACAGTGAAAATTGACCTCCTGTTTCTACATAGAGCTTAGAAGGATTTAGCTAGTCTGTTCTTAATGATGTGATGTGATAGACCTAATGGAAAACAGAAGAATTAGCTGGGTATTAAGAGCATAAACATTTTGACGGTAGTACTTATTTAATTCATTGCTAATTTTTAAACATTTTTCTATAGGCCTGCTTCTCCCTTTCTACTTTTCTTACAATGTATGAAAATTGGCACACTTTTTGGGTCCTGTTATAGATGTTCTTCCAGTGTTTGTGTGGGTTTCCCCCGGGTACTCCGGTTTCCTCCCACATTCCAAAGACATACTGATAGGGAATTTACATTGTGAGCCCCATCAGGGACAGTGATGATAATGTGTGCAAACTGTAAAGCGCTGGGGAATATGTTAGAACTGTATAAAAATAAAGATTATTATTAATTAACATGACCCCGGTCCAGTAGTCAAGTTAGTGGTCCGTGCTTGCCAGCTGAGAGTCCCGTGAACTGACTTTTATCTGTTGGAATCCCCGACACTTCTAATTTGTAAGCCGGGCACCACATTATATGCACATCATACTGCAGAGATGGCATAACATATAAATCAGAAAAGGTATTAGGGGCTTGGCAGGTACGAGGCAGTTCACATGGTTCTTGTCTGGTGGCTAACGACCACTGCTGTGACCACTGGAGCAAAATTCTGCAAATTGATTTGCTCATCTCTGGTCTTGTTATTTCCACTGACGCTGGAAAACCATTACCTACCTTTGTGGTTGCAAAGCCATGGTCTGTCAGAAAACGTGGTGTCAAACTTACACAGCTTTGTTCTATTGGCTGGCTTCTACTAAACGCAATGCACAAGCTAACTTTATGTTTTGGAAATCTAAGAAAATGGGAAATACATACATAACGTAATATATGCAATAAGAATTGTTAATTTTGATAGATCCTCATTTACAGTGATTCAACGCACAAAATGATGTCATTCATTGAAAAGATAATGGATGAACAATGGCTCTAACTCACCTAAAACCACAACATCCATGTCTATATATATTTTAATTCTATTATCTTTTTCTTACTTGCTTCCATTAGCTGAACATTTATGGTCTGCAAGAATCGGTAATTGATGTAAATAATTGATGGTCTTAGCTTCCATTATACTTACCAGCAATAATTACATTTTGTATCATATTCACTTTATTTTGCTAAAAAAAAATATGTAGTTGTACAATAAAGATACCTTCACAATGATAAAAATATAATATATAAAGCTAAGTGTGTGTGTGTGTGTATGTGTGTTTGTGTGTGTATGTACAGTTAGGTCCATATATATTTGGACAGAGACAACATTTTTCTAATTTTGGTTATAGACATTACCACAATGAATTTTAACCCCTCTGTGACCTTAGACGTACTATCCCGTCGAGGTGCCCTGGGCTTATCTGACCCTGGACGGGATAGTACGTCATAGCCGATCGGCCGCGCTCATGGGGGGAGCGCGGCCGATCGCGGCCGGGTGTCAGCTGCTTATCGCAGCTGACATCCGGCACTATGTGCCAGGAGCGGTCACGGACCGCCCCCGGCACATTAACCCCTGGCACACCGCGATCAAAGATGATCGCGATGTGCCGGCGGTGCAGGGAAGCACCGGGCAGGGAGGGGGCTCCCTGCGGGCTTCCCTGAGACCCCCGGAGCAACGCGATGTGATCGCGTTGCTGCGAGGGTCTCACCTCCCTCCCTGCTCCCTCCAGCCCCGGATCCAAGATGGCCGCGGATCCGGGTCCTGCAGGGAGGGAGGTGGCTTCACAGAGCCTGCTCAGAGCAGGCACTGTGAAGCCTGCAGCGCTGCATGTCAGATCAGTGATCTGACAGAGTGCTGTGCAAACTGTCAGATCACTGATCTGTGATGTCCCCCCCTGGGACAAAGTAAAAAAGTAAAAAAAAAATTTTCCAAATGTGTAAAAAAAATTAAAAAAAATATTCCAAAATAATGAAAAAAAAAAAAAATATTATTCCCATAAATACATTTCTTCATCTAAATAAAAAAAAAAAACAATAAAAGTACACATATTTAGTATCGCCGCGTCCGTAACGACCCGACCTATAAAACTGTCCCACTAGTTAACCCCTTCAGTAAACACCGTAAGAAAAAAAAAAAAAACGAGGCAAAAAACAACGCTTTATTATCATACCGCCGAACAAAAAGTGGAATAACACGCGATCAAAAGGACAGATATAAATAACCATGGTACCGCTGAAAGTGTCATATTGTCCCGCAAAAAAAGAGCCGCCATACAGCATCATCAGCAAAAAAATAAAAAAGTTATAGTCCTGAGAATAAAGCGATGCAAAAATAATTATTTTTTCTGTAAAATAGTTTTTATCGTATAAAAGCGCCAAACCATAAAAAAATGATATAAATGAGGTATCGCTGTAATCGTACTGACCCGAAGAATAAAACTGATTTATCAATTTTACCAAACGCGGAACGGTATAAACGCCTCCCCCAATAGAAATTCATGAATAGCTGGCTTTTGGTCATTCTTCCTCACAAAAATCGGAATAAAAAGCGATCAAAAAATGTCATGTGCCCAAAAATGTTTTCAATAAAAACGTCAACTCGTCCCGCAAAAAACAAGACCTCACATGACTCTGTGGACCAAAATATGGAAAAATTATAGCTCTCAAAATGTGGTATTGCAAAAAATATTTTTTGCAATAAAAAGGGTCTTTCAGTGTGTGACGGCTGCCAATCATAAAAATCCGCTAAGAAACTCGCTATAAAAGTAAATCAAACCCCCCTTCATCACCCCCTTAGTTAGGGAAAAATAAAAAAAATGTATTTATTTCCATTTTCCTATTAGGGCTAGGGTTAGGGCTAGGGTTAGGGCTAGGGTTAGGGCTAGGGTTAGGGCTAGGGCTAGGGTTAGGGCTAGGGTTAGGGCTAGGGTTAGGGCTAGGGCTAGGGTTAGGGCTAGGGCTAGGGTTAGGGTTAGGGTTAGGGCTAGGGTTAGGGCTAGGGTTAGGGCTAGGGTTAGGGCTAGGGTTAGGGTTAGGGTTACGGCTAGGGTTAGGGCTAGGGTTAGGGCTAGGGTTAGGGTTGGGGCTACAGTTAGGGTTGGGGCTAAAGTTAGGGTTAGGGTTTAGATTACATTTACAGTTGGGAATAGGGTTGGGATTAGGGTTAGGGGTGTGTCAGGGTTAGAGGTGTGGTTAGGGTTACCGTTGGAATTAGGGTTAGGGGTGTGTTTAGATTAGGGTTTCAGTTATAATTGGGGGGTTTCCACTGTTTCGGCACATCAGGGGCTCTCCAAACACGACATGGCGTCTGATCTCAATTCCAGCCAATTCTGCGTTGAAAAAGTAAAACAGTGCTCCTTCCCTTCCGAGCTCTCCTGTGTGCCCAAACAGGGGTTTACCCCAACATATGGGGTATCAGCGTACTCAGGACAAATTGGACAACAACTTTTGTGGACCAATTTCTCCTGTTACCCTTGGGAAAATACAAAACTGGGGGCTAAAAAATAATTTTTGTGGGAAAACAAAAAGATTTTTAATTTTCACGGCTCTGCGTTATAAACTGTAGTGAAACACTTGGGGGTTCAAAGTTCTCACAACACATCTAGATAAGTTCATTGAGGGGTCTAGTTTCCAATATGGGGTCACTTGTGGGGGGTTTCTACTGTTTAGGTACATTAGGGGCTCTGCAAACGCAATGTGACGCCTGCAGACCAATCCATCTAAGTCTGCATTCCAAATGATGCTCCTTCCCTTCCGAGCCCTCCCATGCGCCCAAACGGTGGTTCCCCCCCACATATCGGGTATCAGCGTACTCAGGACAAATTGGACAACAACATTTAGGGTCCAATTTCTCCTGCTAACCTTGGAAAAATACAAAACTGGGGGCTAAAATATAATTTTTGTGGAAAAAAAAATATTTTTTATTTGCATGGCTCTGCGTTATAAACTGTAGTGAAATACTTGGGGGTTCAAAGCTCTCACAACACATCAAGATGAGTTCCTTAGGGGGTCTACTTTCCAAAATGGTGTCACTTGTGGGGGGTTTCTACTGTTTAGGTACATTAGGGGCTCTGCAAACGCAATGTGACGCCTGCAGACCATTCCATCTAAGTCTGCATTCCAAATGGCGCTCCTTCCCTTCCGAGCCCTCCCATGCGCCCAAACGGTGGTTCCCCCCCACATATGGGGTATCAGCGTACTCAGGACAAATTGGACAACAACTTTTGGGGTCCAATTTCTCCTGTTACCCTAGGGAAAATACAAAACTGGGGGCTAAAAAATAATTTTTGTGGGAAAAAAATTTTGTTTTATTTTTATGGCTCTGCATTATAAACTTCTGTGAAGCCCTTGGTGGGTCAAAGTGCTCACCACACATCCAGATAAGTTCCTTAGGGGGTCTACTTTCCAAAATGGTGTCACTTGTGGGGGTTTCAATGTTTAGGCACATCAGTGGCTCTCCAAACGCAACATGGCGTCCCATCTCAATTCCTGTCAATTTTGCATTGAAACGTCAAACGGCGCTCCTTCCCTTCCGAGCTCTCCCATGCGCCCAAACAGTGGTTTACTGCCACATATGGGGTATCAGCGTACTCGGGACAAATTGGACAACAACTTTTGAGGTCCAATTTCTTCTCTAACCCTTGGAAAAATAAAAAATTGGGGGCAAAAATATAATTTTTGTGAAAAAATATGATTTTTTATTTTTACGGTTCTGCATTATAAACTTCTGTGAAGCACTTGGTGGGTCAAAGTGCTCACCACACCTCTAGATAAGTTCCTTAGGGGGTCTACTTTCCAAAATGGTGTCACTTGTGGGGGGTTTCAATGTTTAGGCACATCAGTGGCTCTCCAAACGCAACATGGCGTCCCATCTCAATTTCTGTCAATTTTGCATTGAAAAGTCAAACTGCGCTCCTTCCCTTCCGAGCTCTCCCATGCGCCTAAACAGTGGTTTACTGCCACATATGGGGTATCAGCGTACTCAGGACAAATTGGACAACACCTTTTGAGGTCCAATTTCTTCTCTTACCCTTGGAAAAATAAAAAATTGGGGGCAAAAATATAATTTTTGTGAAAAAATATGATTTTTTATTTTTACGGTTCTGCATTATAAACTTCTGTGAAGCACTTGGTGGGTCAAAGTGCTCACCACACATCCAGATAAGTTCCTTAGGGGGTCTACTTTCCAAAATGGTGTCACTTGTGGGGGGTTTCAATGTTTAGGCACATCAGTGGCTCTCCAAACGCAACATGGCGTCCCATCTCAATTCCTGTCAATTTTGCATTGAAAAGTCAAATAGCGCTCCTTCCCTTCTGAGCTCTCCCATGCGCCCAAACAGTGGTTTACTGCCACATATGGGGTATCAGCGTACTCAGGACAAATTGGACAACAACTTTTTGGGTCCAATTTCTCCTGTTACCCTTAGTAAAATAAAACAAATTGGAGCTGAAGTAAATTTTTTGTGTAAAAAAGTTAAATGTTCATTTTTATTTAAACATTCCAAAAATTCCTATTAAACACCTGAAGGGTTAATAAACTTCTTGAATGTGGTTTTGAGCACCTTGAGGGGTGCAGTTTTTAGAATGGTGTCACACTTGGGTATTTTCTATCATATAGACCCCTCAAAATGACTTCAAATGAGACGTGGTCCCTAAAAAAAAATGGTGTTGTAAAAATGAGAAATTGCTGGTCAACTTTTAACCCTTATAACTCCCTAACAAAAAAAAAAATTGGTTCCAAAATTATGCTGATGTAAAGGAGACATGTGGGAAATGTTACTTATTAAGTATTTTGTGTGACATATCTCTGTAATTTAATTGCATAAAAATTCAAAGTTTGAAAATTGCGAAATTTTCAAAATTTTCGCCAAATTTCCGTTTTTTTTTACAAATAAACGCAGGTACTATCAAAGAAATTTTACCACTATCATGAAGTACAATATGTCACGAGAAAACAATGTCAGAATCACCAGGATCCGTTGAAGCGTTTCGGAGTTATAACCTCATAAAGGGACAGTGGTCAGAATTGTAAAAATTGGCCTGGTCATTGACGTGCAAACCACCCTTGGGGGTAAAGGGGTTAAACAAAACAATTCAGATGCAGTTGAAGTTCAGACTTTCAGCTTTCATTTGAGGGTATCCACATTAAAATTGGATGAAGGGTTTAGGAGTTTCAGCTCCTTAACATGTGCCACCCTGTTTTTAAAGGGACCAAAAGTAATTGGACAATTGACTCTAAGGCTATTTCATGGACAGGTGTGGGCAATATCTTTGTTATGTCATTCTCAATTAAAGATAAAAGGCCTGGAGTTGATTTGAGGTGTGGTGCTTGCATTTGGAAGGTTTTGCTGTGAAGTAAACATGCGGTCAAAGGAGCTCTCCATGTAGGTGAAACAAGCCATCCTTAAGCTGCGAAAACTGAAAAAAACCCATCCGAGAAATTTCTACAATATTAGGAGTGGCAAAATCTACAGTTTGGTACATCTTGAGAAAGAAAGAAAGCACTGGTGAACTCATCAATGCAAAAAGACCTGGGCGCCCACCGAAGACAACAGTGGTGGATGATCGCAGAATAATCTCCATGGTGAAGAGAAACCCCTTCACAACAGCCAACCAAGTGAACAACACTCTCCAGGAGGCCGGCGTATCAATAACCAAATCTACCATAAAGAGAAGACTGCATGAAAGTAAATACAGAGGGTTCACTGCACGGTGCAAGCCACTCATAAGCATCAAGAATAAAAAGGCTAGACTGGACTTTGCTAAAAAACTCTAAAAAAGCCAGCACAGTTCTGGAAGAACATTTTTTGGACAGATGAATCCAAGATCAACCTCTACCAGAATGATGGAAAGAGAAAATTATAGCGAAGGCGTGGTACAGCTCATGATCCAAAGCATACCACATCATCTGTAAAACATGGCGGAGGCAGTGTGATGGCTTGGGCATGCATGGCTACCAGTCGCACTGGGTCACTAGTCTTTATTGATGATGTGACACAGGACAGAAGCAGCCGAATGAATTCTGAGGTATTCAGAGACATACTGTGTGCTCAGATCCAGCCAAATGCAGGAAAAATGAAAAGGTCGTCATTTCATACTACAGATGGGCAATGACCCTAAACATAAAGCCAAAGCAACCCAGGAGTTTATTAAAGCAAAAAAGTGGAATATTCTTGAATAGCCAAGTCAGTCACCTGATCTCAACCCAATTGAGCATGCATTTAACTTTTTAAAGACTAAACTTCAGACAGAAAGGCCCACAAACAAACAGCAACTGAAAACCACCAGTGAAGGCCTGGCAGAGCATCAAAAAGGAGGAAACACAGCGCATGGTGATGTTCATGAGTTCAAGACTTCAGGCCGTCATTGCCAACAAAGGATTTTCAACCAAGTACTATAAATGAACATTTTATTTAAAATTATTGAATCTGTCCAATTACTTTTGGTCTCTTTAAAAACAGAGTGGCACATGTTAAGGAGCTGAAACTCCTAAACCCTTCCTCCAATTTTAATGTGGATACCCTCAAATGAAAGCTGAAAGTCTGTACTTCAACTGCATCTGAATTGTTTTGCTTAAAATTTATTGTGGTAATATCTATAACCAAAATTAGAAAAATGTTGTCTCTGTCCAAATATATATGGACCTAACTGTATATACGAGTATGTGTGTATGTCCGGGATTGGCATCTGCACCGTCTCAGCTACAGCCACAAAAGTTTGCACAGTCACACGTCTGGACCCCGAGAGCATCATAGGCTATGTTGTGACGTGAAATTCCAATTCACCAAACAATTTTGCCTCTATCTACATAATGGGGAAAAAGTGAAAAGAAAAGTGTTGGAGGCAAATTGACAGCTGTAAGATGTGAACAAAGGGGACTTAAAGAATGAGAGTGATGGCGCCAAAGAGTATATACCGTACAGTTGCTAAGGTGGGGCCCGGACATGGGATACTCACCACACACGGGGATATGAACACACACAAAATGCGCCACACACTACCATGTGCTTGAACACATATACCACCCTCAGCACACATTTCACCACACATACACCAACCTCGCTACATAAAAGTCGAAACACAAAAGTCACCGCTCAAAACTCTCCACGCGCAAAATTCACCACATGCAAAACTCGCCACATGCAAAACTAGGCTCACGCAAAACTAGCCACACGTGCAAAACTCACCTCATGGAAAACTTGCCACATGCAAAACTTGCACACGTGTAAAAATTGCCACATGCAGAAAAGTTGCAACACATGCAAAAGTTGCCTCACACAAAACTTGCACATGCTCAAAATGCACCACCCATGAAACTCGCCATTCGCAAAACTTGCTGCACACAACTTGCTACACACAACTTGCTACACTAACCTGTCACATGCAACTTGACACACAAAAAGTTGCTACACGCATGTCTCCACACAAAACTCATCTCACAAAAGTCACTACATGCATGTCGCCACACGCAACTTAACACACACAACTTGACACATGAAACTCGCCCTAAAACACACACAAGTCTGGTATTATCCTTCAAAAATAAAAATCTGATTAATAAGCAGCCAAACTACAAGAGCAACAAATGTACCATATAGGAAATTGTTAGGTCTCGAGTTCCCGCTTCTGCACAGGGGGAATCTCGAGCCATCTCCGCTGCGGTCTCCCATTCTTATCCAGCCGCAGTGGAGTCTGCTCAGCAGGGACGTTGGTCCCAGCGTCTTGCTCAGTCTCACTCTGTACAGAGAGTTACTGCTGCTTCTTCAGCTTCTGCCATTAAAGCCAGTGCTGGTCAGCAGCGAGCGGACTTCTCTGGGACTAAGTCCTTGTCTGCACACACTGGGGCAAGATCTCCCGTTGGAGATCGAGGGTCATGTGCTCAGGCCCTGCAGCACATTCCATTGGTCCTCTTGGCAGGTCTTGGAAGGGCAAAGTTTCTGTGGCCACTTCCTGTGCTGCAACTATATAAACTGCGCATGACCGCACGGCCATGCGCTAGTGTACATTTGCATATGTGTGTTTGTTGTGAGTGCAAGTCGTCCTTGGATACCCCTTCCCTATTGAATGTCTGTTCGCGGAAGGTGTATGGTTGCTATCTAGCGCCCGACTTATCCTACAGCACGAATCACACATTACAGCGTCCAGTTGCTGTGACCGCCAGTACGGCGCCGTGCTCTTCCTCTGTGCTTTCCTTACCCAAGCCTGGGTGGTTAGTGGCGTTCATCAGTGCGGCCCCGCATGCACTCTTGTGCCCTAATATTGTTATTTAGCTTCCTTACACACCCAGTTGCGGTGTTGTGCCAGCAAGGGTCTAATCGGACTTCAATCCTAGTTGGGGTTGAGTTCGCTGACTACTTGCTCGCGCTCTATGTGCGGTACCGCGATAGTGTGACGCAACAGGATCGCTTCCTTCACGCTGGGTGAAGTTTAACCCACGTGTGTATACTTATGAGTACCGCCATATAGTCTGTCATTACTTGGCAGCAGGTTCCATCTCTGCACGGTGGACCCCGGGCTGCGAACGCACCATACTCTTTCTGTCTTTGCATTTGGTGCGTTCCGCTAGCCCTAACATTACACTAGCGCCAGGGTCTGGCTAGTAATGACGGACAAACAGCAATCCTTGCAGTATATCCAGCAGCTGGAGGGTAGGTTGGCGGCTCTTGAGAGCGCAACCTCAGCTGTGGATGTTACCGCAGTTGCTGTACAGGCTGCTAGCGTGGCTGCAGCAACCCTGTCCATTGCCACCCCTGCTCCGACATTTTCTCGCCTCCCGCTGCCAGAAAAATTTTCTGGTGATAGCAAATTTTGTAGGGGATTTGTGAGTCAGTGCTCTATTCACCTCGAGCTCCTGGCTGCACGTTTTCCCACAGAGCGGGCTAAGGTGGGGTTTATAGTGTCTCTCTTGTCAGACAGGGCGTTGGAATGGGCTACGCCGCTGTGGGAGCGTGGCGATCATGTGGTGCAGAGTGCTCCGCTGTTTCTGAGCACTCTGAAACAGGTCTTTTTAGGACCTCAAGTCACCCATGATACTGCGCTCCAACTGCTGGCATTTACTCAGGGTGAGTCCTTGGTCAGTCATTTTGTCGTCCAATTCCGCACTTTAGCTTCTGAGCAGGATTGGTCGGATAAAGCTCTTATCCCCATATTTTGGAGGGGCCTGGCTGACCACGTTAAGGACGCTCTGGCCACTAGGGAGATTCCTGCCACACTGGAGGAGTTAATAACTGTCTCCACTCGAATTGACCTCCGTTTCAACGAGCGGAGGTTAGAGCGAGCCCAGTGTAGGCAGAGGTTTCGGCTGGCTCCTACCTTCGCCAAACCTCTGGAATCTCCGGTCCTGGTTCCTGAGTCACATGAGGCCAGGGAAGTGTCACAAGCGGGATCTAAGTCCCGGACCGCTTGTGCACTCAAGGTCTGTCATGTTTGCCAGCAGTCAGGACATCTAGCCACCAGATGTTCTCAGCGGTCTAAGAAACGTCAGCGTCTAGTGGTAGTAGGTGGAGGTACACTAGACACGGCGACGTTTGCCTCTAAATTGTCCTTTAAGGGGACAATTACTATAGGCTCATTCTCCCACTCGGTAGAGCTCTGCGTGGATTCTGGGGTGGAGGGCAATTTTATGTCTTCTGCCTTTGCCCAACGTCACGCAATACCCCTGGTTATGCTAGCTCAACCAGTAACAGTACGAGTGGTGAATGGATCGACACTGCCCTCACAGATAACACACCAGACCATCCCTTTTACTCTGTCCATGTCGCCATCTCATCAGGAGATTATATCTCTGCTCATCATTCCTGAGGGAATTGATGAGGTCCTGTTGGGAATACCTTGGCTACGGTACCACTCTCCTCATATTGAGTGGTCCTCTGGCAGAATCCTGGGATGGGGCGAATCTTGTGGGGGTAGGTGTCAGAGGGAGTGCGTTCAGGTTGCTACTACAGAGGTACCCGCAGATCTTTCCTCTCTCCCCAAGCAGTATTGTTCTTATGCAGACTTGTTCTCCAAAAAGGCGGCGGAAATCCTTCCGCCCCATCGCCCCTATGACTGTCCTATTGATCTCTTGCCTGGTGCTGAGCCTCCCCGGGGTCGAGTCTATCCGTTATCTCTCCCAGAGATGGAGGCAATGTCACAGTACATCCAGGAAAATCTGGCAAGAGGATTCATTAGGAAGTCAGTGTCACCTGCTGGGGCAGGGTTCTTCTTCGTGCAGAAGAAGAATGGGGAATTGCGTCCTTGCATAGACTACAGGGGTCTTAATGCCATCACCGTTAAAAATAAGTATCCTTTGCCCTTGATATCTGAGCTCTTCGATAGGCTTCGGGGAGCAAGGGTATTTACTAAACTAGATCTGCGGGGTGCTTACAACCTGATTCGCATCCGTGAGGGGGACGAATGGAAGACGGCTTTTAACACCAGGGATGGGCACTATGAATATCTGGTGATGCCCTTCGGGCTCTGTAATGCCCCAGCCGTTTTCCAAGACTTTGTGAACGATATCTTCCGGGATATGCTTTCCACCTCGGTCGTAGTCTATCTGGATGATATTCTCATCTACTCTCCAGATATTGGCTCCCACCGGAGAGATGTTTGCAAAGTCTTCGACCTCCTACGGGCAAACTCCCTCTATGCCAAGTTGGAGAAGTGTATGTTTGAGCAGGAGTCCTTATCTTTCCTAGGCTACATCATCTCTGCCCAGGGATTGGCTATGGATCCTGCCAAACTACAGGCTGTGATGGACTGGCAGGAACCCCATTCTCTTAAAGCGGTGCAGCGCTTTATGGGGTTCATTAATTATTATCGCCAGTTCATTCCGCACTTCTCAACTTTGGTAGCTCCCTTGGTTGCCCTCACCAAGAAGGGGGCGAATCCCAAATTGTGGTCTGAGGAGGTCTCCAAGGCCTTTAACTCTATAAAGTCACACTTCGCTAGCGCTCCCATCCTACATCGCCCCGATGTTGATAAGCCATTTATCATGGAGGTGGTTGCCTCTTCTGTTGGTGCTGGAGCAGTCCTCTTCCAAAAGGATGCTCAAGGTCGGAAGCATCCTTGCTTCTTTTTCTCCAAGACCTTCTCACCAGCAGAGAGGAATTATTCCATTGGGGACAGGGAGTTGCTAGCCATGAAGTTGGCTTTCTCGGAGTGGAGACATCTCTTGGAGGGAGCACGTTTTCCCTTCCAAGTCTTCACAGACCATAAAAATTTGGTGTACCTGCAGACAGCCCAGCGGTTGAATTCTCGCCAGGCCAGATGGTCCTTATTCTTCTCCCGGTTTCATTTCACCCTCCATTTTCTTTCTGGGGAGAAGAACATTCGG
This sequence comes from Ranitomeya imitator, assembly GCF_032444005.1. Taxonomy (NCBI): domain Eukaryota; kingdom Metazoa; phylum Chordata; class Amphibia; order Anura; family Dendrobatidae; genus Ranitomeya; species Ranitomeya imitator. Next base: position 545,196,045 of record NC_091283.1, on the reverse strand, counting down.
GCCGACGCTCTCTCTCGCTCCGTTGTGTCATCTGCGGAGGAGGAGGAGGAGCCTCGGCTTATTGTCCCCACCGAGAGCTTGAGAACTGTGGCCCCGGTTTCGCTAGAGTCTGTGCCTCCGGGGAAGACTTTTGTACCATCCAGTTTGCGACCGGAGGTTCTCACTTGGGCACACTCGTCCAGGGTGGGTGGACATTTTGGTACCAAAAGGACATCTGAGTTACTGGCGATGATATACTGGTGGCCGCATATGGCTCGTGATGTCGCAGAGTATGTTCGGGCGTGTGTCTCTTGCGCCAAGAACAAGACTCCTCGGCAACGGCCAGCTGGTTTGCTTTATCCTCTGCCGGTGGCGGACAGGCCCTGGGAGATGGTCGGGATGGACTTTGTGGTGGGCTTACCCAAGTCTCGTAACTGCACCATTATTTGGGTGATCACCGACCATTTTTCCAAAATGGTGCACTTGGTGCCTCTTCCACGGCTACCTTCTGCACGGGCGTTGGCTGTCTTGTTCGTCAAGCATATCTTTCGCCTACACGGTATGCCAGACAAAATTGTTAGTGACCGAGGTCCCCAGTTTGCGTCTCGATTCTGGAGAGAGCTTTGTCGTCTACTCAGTATTGAGTTGAATCTCTCTTCGGCATATCATCCCGAGACGAATGGGTTGGTAGAGAGGGCCAACCAGACCTTGGTCACATATTTACGACATTTTGTTTCTGCCAGGCAGGATGACTGGGCATCCTTGCTACCGTGGGCAGAGTTTGCACTTAACAATGCCGTAGCCGACTCCACCGGTCAGACTCCATTCCTCCTAAATTACGGCCAGCATCCGCGTGTTCCTGTGCCCATGCCTGTCTCTTCTGCTGACTCCAGGGTGGCAGACTGGGTTGTGGAGGCACGGGACATTTGGGACCGCACTTAGGATGCCATTCGGGCCTCCAAGGAGAGAATGAGGTCCTCCGCCGATGTTCATCGGCGCCCCGCTCCGACCTTTGCTCCTGGCGACTTGGTGTGGCTCTCCGCCCGTAACATCAGGCTGCGAGTTGAGTCCACTAAGTTTGCTCCTCGCTACTTGGGTCCCTTCAAGGTTCTCGAACAGGTTAATCCTGTGGTCTACTGTTTGGCTCTTCCTCCACGCTTGGGTATCACCGACACCTTTCATGTGTCCCTCTTGAAACCCGTATACATGTCCCGGTTTTCCGAGTCATCTGCCGGGACATCGGGTTCGTCTACGGACGATTACGAGGTGAACGCTATTTTGGGGTGCAAGGTGGTACGCGGCAAAAAGTTCTATCTGGTGGATTGGAAGGGTTATGGCCCAGAGGACAGGTCATGGGAGCCTGCTGAAAACATTCGGGCCCCACAGCTCATTGCTGCCTTCGAGCGTAGCGAGGCCCAAGGAGGGGGGGGCCCTAGGAGGGGGTAATGTTAGGTCTCGAGTTCCCGCTTCTGCACAGGGGGAATCTCGAGCCATCTCCGCTGCGGTCTCCCATTCTTATCCAGCCGCAGTGGAGTCTGCTCAGCAGGGACGTCGGTCCCAGCGTCTTGCTCAGTCTCACTCTGTACAGAGAGTTACTGCTGCTTCTTCAGCTTCTGCCATTAAAGCCAGTGCTGGTCAGCAGCGAGCGGACTTCTCTGGGACTAAGTCCTTGTCTGCACACACTGAGAATGCCCAGGGCAAGATCTCCCGTTGGAGATCGAGGGTCATGTGCTCAGGCCCTGCAGCACATTCCATTGGTCCTCTTGGCAGGTCTTGGAAGGGCAAAGTTTCTGTGGCCACTTCCTGTGCTGCAACTATATAAACTGTGCATGACCGCACGGCCATGCGCTAGTGTACATTTGCATATGTGTGTTTGTTGTGAGTGCAAGTCGTCCTTGGATACCCCTTCCCTATTGAATGTCTGTTCGCGGAAGGTGTATGGTTGCTATCTAGCGCCCGACTTATCCTACAGCACGAATCACACATTACAGCGTCCAGTTGGTGTTACCGCCAGTACGGCGCCGTGCTCTTCCTCTGTGCTTTCCTTACCCAAGCCTGGGTGGTTAGTGGCGTTCGTCAGTGCGGCACCGCATGCACTCTTGTGTCCTAATATTGTTATTTAGCTTCCTTACACACCCAGTTGCGGTGTTGTGCCAGCAAGGGTCTAATCGGACTTCAATCCTAGTTGGGGTTGAGTTCGCTGACTACTTGCTCGCGCTCTATGTGCGGTACCGCGATCCTGTGACGCAACAGGATCGCTTCCTCCACGCTGGGTGAAGTTTAACCCACGTGTGTATACTTATGAGTACCGCCATATAGTCCGTCATTACTTGGCAGCAGGTTCCATTTCTGCACGGTGGACCCCGGGCTGCGAAGGCACCATACTCTATCTGTCTTTGTATTTGGTGCGTTCCGCTAGCCCTAACAGGAAATATGGCAGCTGTCAGTCACATGACCTGTCTATTATGTGTATATGTGAGCTAATATATACTTCCAGGGGGGAGGGCTTCCTGTTGGCTGGGGATTTATCAGGCTGCCAATTGCAACAAATCATAGCTCAGCTTCTATTTTGCTACAGTTAATTAATCTGAGCACTGATTGGTTAATATAGGCAACAAAATACATTCTCAGTATAACAAAGCTTGTGTGAGGTTATAGCATGTCAGTTAGGGTGTGTTGGTGGAGAGGCTGATGTCAGTCACATTACCTCTATGTGAGAGGATATAGAAACTGCCAGTTACAGACTATTACATTTCTATCTATTTGTTTTGTGGTTTTTGTGTGCAGAATAAATTTTTGTTAACACATTCTATTTTGCTAACAGCAGTTATTAACCCGGGCGAAGCCGGGTAGTACAGCTAGTTATATATAAATTAGTTATTGGATACAATTAGTGATGAGCGAGTGTACTCATTGCTCGGGTTTTCCCGAGCACGCTCGGGTGATCTCTGAGTATTTGTTAGTATTTGGAGATTACGTTTTCATCGCCTCAGCTGAATGATTTACGGCTACTACCCAGCCTGAGTACATGTGGGGGTTGCCTGGTTGCTAGGGAATCCTCACATGTAATCAAGCTGTCTAGTAGCTGTAAATCATTCAGCTGCGGTGATGAAAACTTAATCCCCGAACACTAACAAATACTCGGAGATCCCCCGAGCATGCTCAGGAAAATCCGACCAACGAGTACACTCTCTCATCACTACATACAACGCATAATTAAAGTGATGCTTTATATTTGATTAGTAAGAAATAATCATGCATATCACTGCGGTGACCCTAGCAGAGACGTGGGGCCAGCAATGTTTGGTCCCATTTCCATTGGTAGACAAAGGCGCCCTCACTTTGCCAAGTATTCCTATGTTCCTCATGAGAGCGTCACTGTCAAACTTGTCTTGCAGGAGCCTATCTCTTACAGGGCCTCTATCAGCACAGAATAACTATTCAAACCAAGTACAGGCGATCGGTGCATCATGATGCGGCCAATCATTTATGCACACCTTCCTACCTGCTTGTTTCCCTTCTATCTCTGCTCTTCTATGGGACACTCTATCCAATAGAGTAGGATCCGTGTTTGAGGTCCGTGTGACTCAGAGCAGGTTTTATTCTGATCCAATTTGCAGATTATATTTGGACATTGAAGTCTATGGGGAGCCGTCAAACACAGGTGTAAATTGGAAGACTTCTGTTTTGTGTCTGTGTCTTACAGATCTGTTGCTTAGTGATAAATTTGAATAAAAACATGATCTTCCAAGAGTTTTGTATTGGCTTGAAGTGAGTGAAAAAATAATTAAAAATAATTAAAAGGGAAAAAAATTGAAGCAACCAGGACGATAACTGAGGAAAAAAATAAGTCTAGATCTATGAAACTAGCATGTTAATATTGGCGGGACTGGCCGACCTTAGCTTAATGTGACCTTATTCACTTGTCTGTGTTTAACCCCTTCATGACCGGAGGTATTTTCGCTTTTGCTTTTTGCTCCCTTTCTTCCCAGAGCCATAACGTTTTTATATTTTGGTCAAAATGGCCATGTGAGGGCTTGTTTTTTGAGGGACAAGGTGTAATTTTGAACGACTCCATTGGTTTTTACATATTGTGTACTGGAAAACGGGAAAAAAATTCCAAGTGCGGTGAAATTGCAAAAAAGTGCAACTCCATGGTTGTTTTTTTTACTATGTTCGCTAAATGCTAAAACTGGCCAGCCACGATGATTCTCCTGGTCATTTTGAGTTCATGGACACCAAACATGTCTAGGTTCTTTTTTATTTAAGTGGTGAAAAAAAAAGTGCCATTTTCTGAGGCATGTAGCGTCTCCGTTTTTCGTGATCTGAGGCTGGGTGAGGGCTTAGTTTTTGCGTGGCGAGCTGACATTTTTATTGATGCAAATTTTGTGTAGATCTTTTGATTGTCCATTATTGCATTTCATTGCAATGTAGCGGCGACGAAAAAAGTGTAATTCTGGCGTTTTTAATGTTTTTCTCGCTACTCCATTTAGCGATCAGATTAATTCTTTGTTTATATTGATAGATCAATTTGATACCAAATATGTGTATGTTTGACTTTCTTTTAATTGTTTGTTTTATTTTGAATGGGGCAAAAGGGGAATGATTTGTACTTTTATACTTTTTTATTTTTTAAATATTTTTTAAAAACTTTTTTTTACTTTTTGTATGCTTCAATAGTCTCCATGGGAGACTAGAAGCTGCAGCTGTCTGATCAACTCTGCTACACACAGGCGATGATCAGATCACCTGTGTGTAGTAGAAGTGCTCATTTGCTATAAACTCCAACCATGAGGCGGCGCTCATAGCATTCCGGTAATGACAATCATAGAGGTCTGCTTCAAACCACTGGTTGTCATGCCAACCCATCGGTGACCCGTGATCACGTGACGGGGTCACTGATGAACAGGATTTCCGAGACGTTTCCAGTAAGCGCGAGTTAGGCCGGGATCACACATGCGAGAAATACGGCCAATTCTCACATGTTAATACCCGGCATTGCCGCTGTCACTCAGGAGCGGAGCTTGGTGCTGCATGTATTGCTATGTGGTCGCACCCTCTGCTACTGAGTGACGATGGCAATGCCGGGTATTAACATGCGAGACTCGGCCGTATTTCTCCCATGTGTGATCCCGGCCTTAAATGCCGCTGTTAGAGATTGACAGCAGCATTTAACAGGTTAACAGCCATGGGTGGATCGTGATTCCACCCTCGGCTGTTAGAGGCACATGTCAGCTGTTCAAAACAGCTTACATGTGCTGGAAAATATGTAGGCTCAGTGCTGGAGCACACATCAAAGGGAGGGATTCCAACTTGGGTGTATTATTATGCCCAGCGTTGGAAAGGGGTTAAATGCATACCTGTAAAAGGATACTGTCACATATGGATAAAATTACAAAGCTTCTCCTACACTTTGCAATGTTAATCACTGTTTTTTCAGGACAAGTAGACTTGTCTTACCACTTTTCATAAGTTATACTGTAAAAAAAAACGACATGCCTCAATGAGGAGTGCATGAGCACAAAAAACACCAATGTGTGAAATACCCCATAGATTATAATGGGTACTTGTTGTATCTGTGAAAACCGCAAATAGAACCTATACGTATAACACTGACAGCTGCATGAGATCTTAAATCAAAAGATGAGAAAAATATACTGTAGCTTAAATAATTCACTTTGTTGATGCAAAAAGATTGAAATCCCCTGCAGGGGTTTAAAAAGCGACAAAAAGATACAAACAAGTGGTAAATAGTGTAAAGGGGTAGACAATGTTTCTGTTATGCCTTACCTTTCTCTCTCGTTCCGATACCGTTTGATATATATATATATATATATATATATATAGTGTAGCAGTACCAATATAACATTATACCTAGACATATATATATATATATATATATATATATATATATGTCTAGGTATAATGTTATATTCGTACTGCTACACTATTGTGTGTATTACCATTCTGCTAAATATGTGTATTTTATTGGTACTGCTACACTACTATGTGTATTACCATTCTTGCTAAATGTTTATTGCATATTTGCGCTGCTATGTATAAAGTAAATGTTAAGTCCAGTTATTGGACTGGCCACTGTTATGACCTGGTGGTTAGGAGCACCCGGAATAACCTGATAGTTAAACCTCATACAGGACGAGCTCTGGGATGTGGGAGCTCTGCTGACCGCAAGCCCTAATCCTATCACACACACTAGAAATAGCCGTGGAGCGCTCCTGACCAGACCTAGGTGCCTCGTCACAGCCTAAGAACTATCTAGCCCTAGAGGTAGAAAAAAAAGCCTACCTTGCCTCAGAGAAATTCCCCAAAGGTAAAGGAAGCCCCCCACATATATTGACTGTGAGTAAAGATGAAAGTCACAAACGCAGAAATGAAACAGGTTTCAGCAAAGGGAGGCCAGATTTACTAAATAGACAGAGGATAGGAAAGGTAACTGCGATCAGCACAAAAACCTACAAAAGACCACGCAGAGTGTGCAAAAAAGACCTCCGCACCGACTCACGGTGCGGAGGGGCCACTCTGCATCCCAGAGCTTCCAGCTAGCAAGACAAAATCATGAAAACCAACTGGACAAGAAAACAATGAACAAATAATGACTATCAGGAACTTAGCTTCTGCAGCAGAAGGCAGGTCACCAGAGAGATCCAGGAGCGAACTGAACCAATGCAAAAACATTGACAGCTGGCATGGAGTAACGATCTGAGAGGAGTTAAATAGAGCAGTCAACCAAAGGATAAACCACGTCACCTGTGTAAGGAACCTCAGAAGCAGCAGCTTCACTCACGGCTAGTGTTGAGCGATACCTTCCGATATCGGAAAGTATCGGTATCGGTTGGGATCGGCCGATATTCAAAAAATATCGGATATCGCCGATACCGATACCCGATACCAATGCAAGTCAATGGGACCAAAATATCGGAATTAAAATAAACCCTTTCTTTCCTTGTAGGTTCATTCTACATCAAGGAAAACAACTAAGAATAATGTAGGATGTATTGTGGGAGGTGGCGGAGACATTAAAGGCAATGAGGTTTAGCCCAATCAAATAGAATAGCATGTTTTTTTTTTTTTTTAAAGACGTTCGGAGTGAAAAAGATATTGAGTATGTAAATTTTTTTTTATTTTGTCAGATATTGATGTTTCACTATTCCACGCCCTTCCCCTTCTTTTTTTTCCTTTTTTTTTTTTACTTTTCCCACACTTTCATCTTCATCATCATCAGCATCTTTGACATCAACTTCTTCTTCACCTTATTCATCTTCTTCTTCATCTTCTACCTATTTTTTTTTTATTACATTCTTCATATTCATTTTATTCAACTATTATTATACATATTCTTTTTATTCCACTGTTATTATTCTTCCTATTCTCATTTGTGACAGGCATTCCCGTAGTTGTTATCTATAAAAGTTGGAAGATTACACCTTCCGTTCTGCCAGTCACAAAAGTTACATTTGTCCGCGTTCAGTTTGGCCTGCAGCATCAGGCTTTATCCAGGGGCACCACGAGGAGGAACGGACTCACCCCCATACACTGCTTAGTCTTCTTCTGCATAAAATTTAGATAATATCTTTTGCTCTGATATTAAGTCTTATGCTTAATGTTCTTTTGCTCTTTGTTCTGCAGCCTCTTGTTCTTCTGCTTCTCGGTCTTCCATGTCGTCGTCTCCAGGGTCGTCGTCTCCAGTGTCGTCATCTCCGCCGTCGTCGTCTCAGCCGTCGTCGTCTCCGCCGTCGTCGTCTCCGCCGTCGTCATCGGGGTGGTCTTCCGGGTCGTCGTCGTCGTCATCGGGGTGGTCTTCCGGGTCGTCGTCATCGGGGTGGTCTTCCGGGTCGTCGACTTTAGGGTCTTAAACTTGGAAATGTAGCAGAAGGTACAAGAAGGCTGAGAAAATGCCAAGAACCAGCTGATGGAACTGGAACTCGGATGGCTACCCGAAGGTTCAAGAGCCTATGGAACTACCGAGGACCAGCTGACGTTACTGGAACCCGGTTACTAAGCAGGAGGTACCCGTGCTAAAAAGCACTACCAAGGACCGCCTGGCGTTGGCGGAACTCGGATACCCAGAAGGAGGCACCTAAGCCAAAGGCTCTGCCCGGAACCAGCTGACGTTACTGGAACCAGGATGGGGAGCAGAAGGTACAAGAGCAAAAGACACTGCCGAGAACCAGCTGACGGTACTGGAACCCGGATGGGTAGCCGAAGGTCCAAGAGCCAATGGAACTACCGAGGACCAGCTGACGTTACTGGAACCCGGTTACTAAGCAGGAGGTACCCGTGCCTGAAAGCACTACCAAGGACCACCTGACGTTGGTGGAACTTGGATACCCAGAAGGAGGCACCTAAGCCAAAGGCTCTGCCCGGAACCAGCTGACGGTACTGGAACCAGGATGGGGAGCAGAAGGTACAAGAGCAAAAGACACTGCCGAGAACCAGCTGACGGTGCTGGAACCAGGTGGTGGACCCGAAGGCCCACAGGAGAGGAGAGAACAGCTAGGCCGCGAGGCAGCCGCAGTTACCGAACCCCAACAGTCCTACAGGGGGAGCTGGGCCTACTGGCACTACAGAACCAGCCTTGACTACCAGTTCACGCAGCCCACAAAGGAAGCTCCTAAACTGGAGGCACCCTGGAGTTGGCTAACCCGACTGCAACACGACGGGGCAAACATAGGCGTCTCAGCGAGTTTGACACACCCCGGAAACAGCTGACGGTGTTGAAACCAGGTTTGGCACGAGGGAGTACCTGTGACAAAAACACTGCCGAGAACCAGCTGGCGGTGCTGGAACCCAGATGTGTTGCCCCAGTGTGCAAGAGCCAATGGCACGACCGAGGACCAGCTGGCGGTGCTGGAACACGGTTACTAAGCTGTAGGTGCCCGCACTTAAAAGCACTACCAAGGACCGCCTGACGTTGGCGGAACTCGGATACCCAGGAGGAGGCACCTAAGCCAAAGGCTCGGCCCGGAACCAGCTGACGGTGCTGGAACCAGGTGGTGGACCCCAAGGCCCACAGGAGAGGAGAGAACAGCTAGGCCGCGAGGCAGCTGCAGTTACCGAACCCCAACAGTCCTACAGGGGGAGCTGGGCCTACTGGCACTACAGAACCAGCCTTGACTACCAGTTCACGCAGTCCACATAGGAAGCTCCTAAACTGGAGGCACCCTGGAGTTGGCTAACCCGACTGCAACACGACGGGGCAAACATAGGCGTCTCAGCGAGTTTGACACACCCCGGAAACAGCTGACGGTGCTGAAACCAGGTTTGGCACGAGGGAGTACCTGTGACAAAAACACTGCCGAGAACCAGCTGGCGGTGCTGGAACCCAGATGCGTTGCCCCAGTGTGCAAGAGCCAATGGCACGACCGAGGACCAGCTGGTGGTGCTGGAACACGGTTACTAAGCTGTAGGTGCCCGCGCTTAAAAGCACTACCAAGGACCGCCTGACGTTGGCGGAACTCGGATACCCAGGAGGAGGCACCTAAGCCAAAGGCTCGGCCCGGAACCAGCTGACGGTGCTGGAACCAGGTGGTGGACCCCAAGGCCCACAGGAGAGGAGAGAACAGCTAGGCCGCGAGGCAGCCGCAGTTACCGAACCCCAACAGTCCTACAGGGGGAGCTGGGCCTACTGGCACTACAGAACCAGCCTTGACTACCAGTTCACGCAGCCCACATAGGAAGCTCCTAAACTGGAGGCACCCTGGAGTTGGCTAACCCGACAGCACCACGACGGGGCAAGCATAGGCGTCTCAGTGAGCTTGACACAACCCGGAAACAGCTGACGGTGCTGAAACCAGGCTTGGCACGAGGGAGTACCTGTGACAAGAACACTGCCGAGAACCAGCTGGCGGTGCTGGAACCCAGATGCGTTGCCCCAGTGTGCAAGAGCCAATGGCACGACCGAGGACCAGCTGGCGATGCTGGAACCCGGTTACTAAGCTGTAGGTGCCCGCGCTTAAAAGCACTACCAAGGACCGCCTGACGTTGGCGGAACTCGGATACCCAGGAGGAGGCACCTAAGCCAAAGGCTCGGCCTGGAACCAGCTGACGGTTCTGGAAACAGGTGGTGGACCCCAAGGCCCACAGGAGAGGAGAGAACAGCTAGGCCACGAGGCAGCCGCAGTTACCGAACCCCAACAGTCCTACAGGGGGAGCTGGGCCTACTGGCACTACAGAACCAGTCTTGACTACCAGTTCACGCAGCCCACATAGGAAGCTCCTAAACTGGAGGCACCCTGGAGTTGGCTAACCCGACCGCACCACGACGGGGCAAGCATAGGCGTCTCAGTGAGCTTGACACAACCCGGAAACAGCTGACGGTGCTGAAACCAGGCTTGGCACGAGGGAGTACCTGTGACAAGAACACTGCCGAGAACCAGCTGGCGGTGCTGAAACCCAGATGCGTTGCCCCAGTGTGCAAGAGCCAATGGCACGACCGAGGACCAGGTGGCGGTGCTGGAACCCGGTTACTAAGCTGTAGGTGCCCGAGCTTAAAAGCACTACCAAGGACCGCCTGACGTTGGCGGAACTCGGATACCCAGGAGGAGGCACCTAAGCCAAAGGCTCGGCCTGGAACCAGCTGACGGTGCTGGAACCAGGTGGTGGACCCCAAGGCCCACAGGAGAGGAGAGAACAGCTAGGCCGCGAGGCAGCCGCAGTTACCGAACCCCAACAGTCCTACAGGGGGAGCTGGGCCTACTGGCACTACAGAACCAGCCTTGACTACCAGTTCACGCAGCCCACATAGGAAGCTCCTAAACTGGAGGCACCCTGGAGTTGGCTAACCCGACCGCACCACGACGGGGCAAGCATAGGCGTCTCAGTGAGCTTGACACAACCCGGAAACAGCTGACGGTGCTGAAACCAGGCTTGGCACGAGGGAGTACCTGTGACAAGAACACTGCCGATAACCAGCTGGCGGTGCTGGAACCCAGATGCGTTGCCTCAGTGTGCAAGAGCCAATGGCACGACCGAGGACCAGCTGGCGGTGCTGGAACCCGGTTACTAAGCTGTAGGTGCCCGCGCTTAAAAGCACTACCAAGGACCGCCTGACGTTGGCGGAACTCGGATACCCAGGAGGAGGCACCTAAGCCAAAGGCTCGGCCTGGAACCAGCTGACGGTGCTGGAACCAGGTGGTGGACCCCAAGGCCCACAGGAGAGGAGAGAACAGCTAGGCCGCGAGGCAGCCGCAGTTACCGAACCCCAACAGTCCTACAGGGGGAGCTGGGTCTACTGGCACTACAGAACCAGCCTTGACTACCAGTTCACGCAGCCCACATAGGAAGCTCCTAAACTGGAGGCACCCTGGAGTTGGCTAACCCGACCGCACCACGACGGGGCAAGCATAGGCGCCTCAGTGAGCTTGACACAACCCGGAAACAGCTGACGGTGCTGAAACCAGGCTTGGCACGAGGGAGTACCTGTGACAAGAACACTGCCGAGAACCAGCTGGCGGTGCTGGAACCCAGATGCGTTGCCTATTAAAGATTGTCTTCCTAGAGCCCCAACTAGCGGTGTTGGAGCTAAGGGTAAGCAGGGGGAGCAGAGTGTAGGCCGAAGCCTGCACTGGAGGCAGCTTTGTGTCTGTGTTGCGTTTGCAGGACACTTTGCCGGCTACACAGTGGGGGAACAGCTGGCGTTGCTGAACCCCACTAACACAATGGCGTGTGTTTTTCTCTGTGCAGCTAGCACTTGCGGTCAAAAACTAGCGATGTTAGAGCCCGTGTTGAAGCAGGAGGAGGAGGAGAGGAGCAGAGTGTAGGCCGAAGCCTATTTGAACCAATTTCAAAGGAAACCTTTAACCCCCCCTCAGGTGTTACAAAGTACAAGAGACACACCTTGTGCAGTATTAATGCTGCACAAGTGAAAGGTTGCTCTATTAATTTGTCTACTTGCACACGCTGAATGAAATTCGTACACAATTTAGCCCATTCTACAGTCAAACTGTAGTGGATGCGTGACTTGGCTTTTTAAGGAGACGCAGCACAGGTGTCCCAAATAACGCCTTGGTGCTTGGCGCAGCTTCCTGAGCGTTGTTATTTGCTGTACAGGAGTCTGCGCTCTTGTGTTATCCCTTGGCAATGCCCTGTTAGAGCTGCCCGTCTTATGACCTCATTTCATGTTGGCCGGTGCGGTTAACGATGGCCATAAATCCCAGACCCACAGTGCCTTTTCATAAAGTCACACTGCGGTGCTGTGAATCGTGGCCTTGAGCAGTAAATATTTTGGCCGCTCACACACGTCCTTACACCTGCTTCAGACTGGGCGGCCTCTGCTGATCCCTTCTCGCATGCCGCGGCCATGAGGCTGCACAGTCTGAAGAAGGCGGAAGGAGATGAGTTAAGACAGGTGAAGATATGCACTGCTCGTGCCCATCAATCACACCCTCGCAGTCAAAATAAGACAACGAGGAGCATTGTTTCAGGCAGGGCGGACGCACAGGCGCAACAAGCCAACCAATGATGTCAGAAGACGGGAAGCGCTACCAAGGGGGGTGCTGCGTATCATTAGAAAGGAAAGTCACACCTCAGGGACAGTGGAATGGTCTCAATGAGACACATTTTGTACGTTTTGAGTTCCACGTGGGCAAGGACAAAAAGTCAGCCACCTTGTACAAATGCAGCAGTACTGCTGTACAAGGTGGCTGTTATACATAGTAACACCTGGGGGTGGGGGGCAGGCTCCCTTCAATTTCAGTTCATGTGCCTGCGTGGCGTTTGCAGGACACGTTGCCAGCTACACAGCAGGGGAACAGCTGGCGGTGCTGAACCCCACTAACACATTGGCTGGTGTTTTTCTCTGTGCAGCTAGCATGTCCGGGCAGAAACTGGCGATGTTTGAGCCCAGGGTCAGCAGGAGGAGGAGAGGAGCAAAGTGTAGGCCGAAGCCTGCACTGGTGGCAGCTTTTGGTCAGTTGTGCCAGCGTGGCTTGTGCTGGACACGATGCCGACTACACAGCAGGGGAACAGCTGGCGGTGCTGAACCCCACTAACACATTGGCTGGTGTTTTTCTCTGTGCAGCTAGCATGTCCGGGCAGAAACTGGCGTTGTTTGAGCCCAGGGTCAGCAGGAGGAGGAGAGGAGCAAAGTGTAGGCCGAAGCCTGCACTGGTGGCAGCTTTTGTTCTGTTGTGCCAGCGTGGCTTGTGCTGGACACGTTGCCGACTACACAGCAGGGGAACAGCTGGCGTTGCTGAACCCCACTAACACATTGACTGGTGTTTTTCTCTGTGCAGCTAGCAGTTCCGGGCAAAAACTAGCGGTGTTTGAGCCCAGGGTCAGCAGGAGGAGTAGAGGAGCAGAGTGTAGGCCGAAGCCTAGTTGAACCAATTTCAAAGGTTACCTTTAACCCCCCCCTCAGGTGTTGCAAGGTACAAGAGCCACACCTTGAACAGCATTAATGATGCACAAGTCAAAGGTTGCTCTATTTAATTTTGCTCCTTGCACACGCTGAATAAAACACGTACACTATTTAGCCCATTATACTGTCAAACAGTAGTGGAGGCGTGACTACTAGTCTTTTTAAGGAGACGCAGCACAGGTGTACAAATTTACACCTAGGTGCTGTGCGCAGATTCCTTACCGTTGTTATTTGCAGTACAGGAAACTGCGCTCTTGTGTTATCCCTTGGCAATACCCTGTTAGTGCAGGCCGTCTCATGACCTCATTTCATGTTGGCCGGTGCGGTTAATGATGGCCATAAATCCCAGACCCACAGTGGCTTTTCCTAAAGTCACACTGCGGTGCTGGGATTCGTGGCCTTGTGCAGTAAATATGTTCGCCGCTCACACATGTCCTTACACCTGCTTCAGACTGGGCGGCCTCAGCTGATCCCTTATCGCATGCCGCGGCCATGAGGCCGCACAGTCAGAAGAAGGCGGAAGGAGGGGAGTGAAGACAGGGGAACATATGCACTGCTCGTGCCCATCAATCACACCCTCGCAGTCAAAATATATGAGACAACGGGGGGCGTTGTGTCGGGCAGGGGGGACGCACAGGCACAGCCAGCCAACCAATGATGTCAGGAGACGGGCAGCGCTAACAATGTGGGTGCTGCGTGTCATTAAAAAGGAAAGTCACACCTCAGGGACATTGTAATGGTCTGTAATGAGACACATTTTGTACTTGTTGAGTTCCACGTGTGCAAGGAGAAAAAGTCAGCCACCTTGTACAAATGCAGCAGTACTGCTGTACAAGGTGGCTGTTATACATAGAAACACCTGGGGGGGTGGGGGGCAGGCTCCCTTCAATTTCAGTTCATGTGCCTGCGTGGCGTTTGCAGGACACGTTGCCAGCTACACAGCAGGGGAACAGCTGGCGGTGCTGAACCCCACTAACACATTGGCTGGTGTTTTTCTCTGTGCAGCTAGCATGTCCGGGCAGAAACTGGCGTTGTTTGAGCCCAGGGTCAGCAGGAGGAGGAGAGGAGCAAAGTGTAGGCCGAAGCCTGCACTGGTGGCAGCTTTTGGTCAGTTGTGCCAGCGTGGCTTGTGCTGGACACGATGCCGACTACACAGCAGGGGAACAGCTGGCGGTGCTGAACCCCACTAACACATTGGCTGGTGTTTCTCTCTGTGCAGCTAGCATGTCCGGGCAGAAACTGGCGGTGTTTGAGCCCGGGGTCAGCAGGAGGAGGAGAGGAGCAGAGTGTAGGCCGAAGCCTGCACTGGTGGCAGCTTTTGGTCGGTTGTGCCAGCGTGGCTTGTGCTGGACACGATGCCAACTACACAGCAGGGGAACAGCTGGCGGTGCTGAACCCCACGAACACATTGACTGGTGTTTTTCTCTGTGCAGCTAGCAGTTCCGGGCAGAAACTAGCGGTGTTTGAGCCCAGGGTCAGCAGGAGGAGTAGAGGAGCAGAGTGTAGGCCGAAGCCTAGTTGAACCAATTTCAAAGGTTACCTTTAACCCCCCCCTCAGGTGTTGCAAGGTACAAGAGCCACACCTTGAACAGCATTAATGATGCACAAGTCAAAGGTTGCTCTATTTAATTTTGCTCCTTGCACACGCTGAATAAAACACGTACACTATTTAGCCCATTATACTGTCAAACAGTAGTGGAGGCGTGACTACTAGTCTTTTTAAGGAGACGCAGCACAGGTGTACAAATTTACACCTAGGTGCTGTGCGCAGATTCCTTACCTTTGTTATTTGCAGTACAGGAAACTGCGCTCTTGTGTTATCC
This sequence comes from Ranitomeya imitator, assembly GCF_032444005.1. Taxonomy (NCBI): domain Eukaryota; kingdom Metazoa; phylum Chordata; class Amphibia; order Anura; family Dendrobatidae; genus Ranitomeya; species Ranitomeya imitator. The sequence continues at coordinate 545,180,865 of NC_091283.1, read as the reverse complement.
CTTGGCAATACCCTGTTAGTGCAGGCCGTCTCATGACCTCATTTCATGTTGGCCGGTGCGGTTAACGATGGCCATAAATCCCAGACCCACAGTGGCTTTTCCTAAAGTCACACTGCGGTGCTGGGATTCGTGGCCTTGTGCAGTAAATATGTTCGCCGCTCACACATGTCCTTACACCTGCTTCAGACTGGGCGGCCTCAGCTGATCCCTTATCGCATGCCGCGGCCATGAGGCCGCACAGTCAGAAGAAGGCGGAAGGAGGGGAGTGAAGACAGGGGAACATATGCACTGCTCGTGCCCATCAATCACACCCTCGCAGTCAAAATATATGAGACAACGGGGGGCGTTGTGTCGGGCAGGGGGGACGCACAGGCACAGCCAGCCAACCAATGATGTCAGGAGACGGGCAGCGCTAACAATGTGGGTGCTGCGTGTCATTAAAAAGGAAAGTCACACCTCAGGGACATTGTAATGGTCTGTAATGAGACACATTTTGTACTTGTTGAGTTCCACGTGTGCAAGGAGAAAAAGTCAGCCACCTTGTACAAATGCCGCAGTACTGCTGTACAAGGTGGCTGTTATACATAGAAACACCTGGGGGGGTGGGGGGCAGGCTCCCTTCAATTTCAGTTCATGTGCCTGCGTGGCGTTTGCAGGACACGTTGCCAGCTACACAGCAGGGGAACAGCTGGCGGTGCTGAACCCCACTAACACATTGGCTGGTGTTTTTCTCTGTGCAGCTAGCATGTCCGGGCAGAAACTGGCGTTGTTTGAGCCCAGGGTCAGCAGGAGGAGGAGAGGAGCAAAGTGTAGGCCGAAGCCTGCACTGGTGGCAGCTTTTGGTCAGTTGTGCCAGCGTGGCTTGTGCTGGACACGATGCCGACTACACAGCAGGGGAACAGCTGGCGGTGCTGAACCCCACTAACACATTGGCTGGTGTTTCTCTCTGTGCAGCTAGCATGTCCGGGCAGAAACTGGCGGTGTTTGAGCTCGGGGTCAGCAGGAGGAGGAGAGGAGCAGAGTGTAGGCCGAAGCCTGCACTGGTGGCAGCTTTTGGTCGGTTGTGCCAGCGTGGCTTGTGCTGGACACGATGCCAACTACACAGCAGGGGAACAGCTGGCGGTGCTGAACCCCACAAACACATTGACTGGTGTTTTTCTCTGTGCAGCTAGCAGTTCCGGGCAGAAACTAGCGGTGTTTGAGCCCAGGGTCAGCAGGAGGAGTAGAGGAGCAGAGTGTAGGCCGAAGCCTAGTTGAACCAATTTCAAAGGTTACCTTTAACCCCCCCCTCAGGTGTTGCAAGGTACAAGAGCCACACCTTGAACAGCATTAATGATGCACAAGTCAAAGGTTGCTCTATTTAATTTTGCTCCTTGCACACGCTGAATAAAGCACGTACACTATTTAGCCCATTATACTGTCAAACAGTAGTGGAGGCGTGACTACTAGTCTTTTTAAGGAGATGCAGCACAGGTGTCAAAATTTACATCTAGCTGCTGTGCGCAGATTCCTGAGCGTTGTTATTTGCTGTACAGGAGTCTGCGCTATTGGGATCCCTTGGCCATGCGCTGTGAGCGCTTCCTGTCTTCTGACCTCATTTAATGTCGGCCGTTACGGTTAGCGATGGACATGAATCCCAGACCCCCAGTGTGTTTTCAAAAAATCACACTGCGTGGCTGGGATTCGTGGCCTTGATCAGTAAATATGTTTGACGCTCACACATGTCCTTACACCTGCTTCAGACTGGGCGGCCTCATCTGATCCCTTATCGCCTGCCGCGGCCATGAGGACACCCAGTCTGAAGAAGGCGGAAGGAGATGAGTGAACACAGGCAAACATATGCACTGCACATGCCCATCAATCACACCCTCGCTGTTCAAAAAAATAAGACACCGAGGGGCATTGTTTCGAGCAGGGCAGACGCACAGGCGCAGCCAGCTAACCAATGATGTCAAAAGACGGGCAGCGCTAACAAGGGTGGTGCTGCGTATCATTAGAAAGGAAAGTCATACCTCAGGGACAGTGGAATGGTCTCAATGAGACACATTTTGTACGTGTTGAGTTCCACGTGGGCAAGGAGAAAAAGTCAGCCACCTTGTACAAATGCAGCAGTACTGCTGTACAAGGTGGCTGTTTTACATAGAAACACCTGGGGGTGGGGGGCAGGCTCCCTTCAATTTCAGTTCATGTGCCTGCGTGGCGTTTGCAGGTCACGTTGCAAGCTACACAGCACGGGAACAGCTGGCGGTGCTGAACCCCACTGACACATTGAATGGTGTTTTTCTCTGTGCAGCTCGCATGTCCGGGCAAAAACTGGCGGTGTTAGAGCCCAGGGTCAGCAGGAGAAGGAGAGGAGCAAAGTGTAGGCCGAAGCCTGCACTGGTGGCAGCTTTTGGTCAGTTGTGCCAGCGTGGCTTGTGCTGGACACGATGCCGACTACACAGCAGGGGAACAGCTGGCGGTGCTGAACCTCACTAACACATTGACTGGTGTTTTTCTCTGTGCAGCTAGCAGTTCCGGGCAAAAACTAGCGGTGTTTGAGCCCAGGGTCAGCAGGAGAGGAGCAGAGTGTAGGCCGAAGCCTAGTTGAACCAATTTCAAAGGTTACCTTTAACCCCCCTCAGGTGTTGCAAGGTACAAGAGCCACACCTTGTGCAGCATTAATGCTGCACAAGTAAAAGGTTGCTCTATTTGTTTTGCTCCTTGCACACGCTGACTAAAACACGTACACTATTTAGCCCATTATACTGTCAAACAGTTGTGGAGACGTGACTTGTCTTTTTAAGGAGACGCAGCACAGGTGTCAAAATTTGCACCTAGGTACTGGGCGCAGATTCCTGAGCGTTGTTATTTGCTGTACAGGAGTCTGCGCTATTGTGATCCCTTGGCCATGCGCTGTGAGCGCTTCCTGTCTATTGACCTCATTTCATTTCGGCCGTTGCGGTTAGCGATGGACATGAATCCCAGACCCACAGTGTGTTTTCAAAAAATCACACTGCGTGGCTTGGATTCGTGGCCTTGTGCAGTAAATAGGTTTGCCGCTTACACATGTCCTTACACCTGCTCCAGACTGGGCGGCCTCAGCTGATCCCTTATCGCCTACCACGGCCAGGAGGCCGCACAGTCTGAAGGAGGCGGAAGGAGATGAGTTAAGACAGGCGAACATATGCACTGCTCGTGCCCATAAACCACACCCTCCCTGACAAAATAAATATGACAACGAGGGGCGTTGTTTCTAGCAGGGCGGATGCACAGGCGCAGCCAGCTAACCATGATGACAAAAGACGGGAAACGCTACCAAGGGGGGTGCTGCGTATCATTAGAAAGGAAAGTCACACCTCAGGGACAGTGGAATGGTCTCAATGAGACACATTTTGTACGTGTTGAGTTCCACGTGGGCAAGGAGAAAAAGTCAGCCACCTTGTACAAATGCAGCAGTACTGCTGTACTAGGTGGCTGTTATACATAGAAACACCTGGGGGGGTGGGGCCAGGTTCCCTTTAATTTCAGTTCATGTGCCTGCGTGGCGTTTGCAGGTCACGTTGCCGGCTACACAGCAGGGGAACAGCTGGCGTTGCTGAACCCCACTAACACATTGGCTGGTGTTTTTCTCTGTGCAGCTAGCACTTCCGGGCAAAAACTAGCGGTGTTTGAGCCCAGGGTCAGCAGGAGGAGGAGAGGAGCAGAGTGTAGGCCGAAGCCTGCACTGGTGGCAGCTTTTGTTCTGTTGTGGCAGCGTGGCTTGTGCTGGACACGTTGCCGACTACACAGCAGGGGAACAGCTGGCGGTGCTGAACCCCACTGACACATCACCTAGTGTTTTTTCTGTGTAGACAACACTTCCAGGTGGCAACTGACAGTGTTGAAACCCAGGGAATCAAAGAGGAGCAGAGTGTAGGCCGAAGCCTGCAGTGGAGCAAGTTGAAAGGGAACCTTTAACCTCCCCCCCCAGGCATTTGTTGCTGAAAGAGCCATCTTGTACAGCAGTAATACTGCACATGGAAAATGGTGGCTCCGATAATTATGCTCCTTGCAAACGCTGAAGTACACACTCATATAATGTGTCCCCTCACACCGTCAAACCATCCCGGAAGTGGGACTTTCCTTTGTAATGTGACACAGCACAGCCGTCATTCCAACCCCCTTGGTGCCGGGCGCCACCTCCTCAACGTTGTTTGGTTCTGTCACGGAGCCCGCGCTGTAATGTTATCCCTTGGCCATGCACAGTTAGCGGTGCCCGTCTTCTGACATCATGTAGGTGTCAGGCTGGCAGTGCCTGTGCGTCCAAGCTGCCCGAGATCCAACCTTGCAGTGTCATCTAATGTAGTCCCACTGCGGGCCAGGGATCCATGGGCATGCGCAGTGCATATCATCGCCTCTCACTCACCTCCTTCCTGCTTCTTCAGACTGTGCGGCGTCACGGCCGTGGCATGCTATTAGGGATCAGCTGACGCCGCCTAGTCTGAAGAAGCGTGAAGAAGGGGAGTGAGAGGCTAGTATATGCACTGCGCATGGCCATGGATACCAGGCCCACTGTGGGATCACATTAGACGACACTGCGAGGTGTGATTTCGGGCAGCGTGGTCGCACAGGCGCAGCCAGGACGACAACATATGATGTCAGAGGACGGGCAGCGCAAACTGTGCATGGCCAAGGGATAACATAACAGCGCAGGGTCCATGACGGAATCAAACAACGCTAAGGAGGCAGCGCACGGTGCCAAGGGGGTAGCAATGACGGCTGTGCTGCGTCACATTACAAAGGAAAGTCCCACCTCCGGGACGGTTGGACGGTGTGAGGGGACACATTACATGAGTGTGTAGTTCAGCGTTTGCAAGGAGCATAATTTCAAGAGCGACCTTTCCCTTGTGCAGTATTAGTGCTGCACATGGTGGCTCTTTCAGTAACAAACGCCTGGGGGGGGGATAGGTCCCCTTACATTTTAGTTGTGCCAGCGTGGCGGTCGCATGACACGTTGCCGGATACACAGCTGGGGATCAGCTGACGTTACTGAACCCCAATAACAGAGGAGCGACTGTTGACTGTGCACACAGCACTTCCAGGCACCAACTGGCGGTGTTAGAGCCCAGGGACAGCAGGAGGAGCAGATTGGAGGTATTGCCGCACACACAGCTGGGGATCAGCTGATGTTACTGAACCCCAATAACAGAGGAGCGACTGTTGACTGTGCACACAGCACTTCCAGGTACCAACTGGTGGTGTTAGAGCCCAGGGACAGCAGGAGGAGCAGATTGGAGGTATTGCCGCACACACAGCTGGGGATCAGCTGACGTTACTGAACCCCAATAACAGAGGAGCGACTGTTGACTGTGCACACAGCACTTCCAGGCACCAACTGGCGGTGTTAGAGCCCAGGGACAGCAGGAGGAGCAGATTGGAGGTATTGCCGCACACACAGCTGGGGATCAGCTGACGTTACTGAACCCCAATAACAGAGGAGCGACTGTTGACTGTGCACACAGCACTTCCAGGCACCAACTGGCGGTGTTAGAGCCCAGGGACAGCAGGAGGAGCAGATTGGAGGTATTGCCGCACACACAGCTGGGGATCAGCTGACGTTACTGAACCCCAATAACGGAGGAGCGACTGTTGACTGTGCACACAGCACTTCCAGGCACCAACTGGCGGTGTTAGAGCCCAGGGACAGCAGGAGGAGCAGAGGAACAGAGTGTAGGCCGAAGCCTGATTGGAGCAAGTTGAAAGGAAACCTTTAACCCCCCCCCCCCCAAGACGTTTGTAGCTGAAAGAGCCATCTTGTGCAGCACTAAGGATGCAAAAGGAAAAGGTTGCTCTTTTAATTATGCTCCTTGCAAACACCGAAGTAAACACTAAAAATGTGTCCCTTTATACCGTTAAACCGTTCCGGAGGTGCGAATTTCCTTCGTAATGGGACACAGCACAGCTGTCATTCCTATCCCCTTGATGCCGTGCGCTGCCTCCTCAGCGTTGTTTTAAGCTGTCACGGAGCCTGCGCTGTTCTGTTAGCCCTTGGCCATGCCCAATTAGCGCTGCCTGTCTTCTGACATAATTTGGTGTCAGGCTGTCAGTGCCTGTGCGTCCACGCTGCTCCAGATCCCACCTCGCAGTCTCGTCTAACGTAATCCCACTGCGGGCCTTGGAACCATGGGCATGCACAGTGCATAACCTCGACTCTCACTCCCCTCCTTCCCTCTTCTTCAGACTGTGCGGTGTCACGGCCGTGGCATGCTAGGGATCAGCTGACGGCGCACAGTCTAAAGAAGGCGGAGGGAAATGAGCGAGAGCCCGAGGGGAAGATATGCACTGCGCATGCCCATGGATCCCAGGCCCGCAGTGTGACTCAATCAGAAGACACTGCGAGGCGGGATCTCGGGCAGCGCGGCCGCACAGGCGCAGCCAGCCTGACACCAAATTATGTCAGAAGACAGGCAGCGCAAATAGGGCATTCCCAAGGGATAACAGAACAGCGCAGGCTCCGTGACAGCTTAAAACAACGCTGAGGAGGCAGCGCATGGCACCAAGGGGGTAGGAATGACGGCTGTGCTGCGTCACATTACGAAGGAAAGTCCCAGCTCCGGGACGGTATAACGGTATCAGTGAACACATTTTATAAGTGTTAAGTTCTGCGTGTGCAAAGAGCTAAAAAAAAAGAGCTACCTTTTCCTTGTGCAGCATTACTGCTGCACAAGATGGCTCTTTCAGTAACAAACGACGGGGGGGGGGGGGGACAGGTTCCCTTACATTTAGGTTGTTGTGCCAGCGTGGCGGTCGCAGGACACATTGCCGGCTACACAGCTGGGGATCAGCTGACGTTACTGAAACCCAATAACACTGGGTCATATGTTTTTACTGTGCAGCCTGCACTTCTGAGCCGCAACTGGCGGTGTTGGAGCCCAGGAATAGCAGTTCAGGTGGTAGAAAGATGAACACAGTAGGAGACCTGGATGACACCCAATTACTTAATCAGGCAGAGGAGTGGCAAATTCCTGCGAGATCCAGGCCTGGTTCATTTTCAGGAAAGTAAGCCGGTCAACGTTATCGGAGGATAGTCGCATGCGACGGTCTGTTAGTACACCACATGCGGCACTAAAGACACGTTCCGATAAGACACTAGCCGCAGGGCAAGCCAGCACCTCCAAAGCATACTGGCTTAGCTCTGGCCATGTATCCAGCTTAGAGACCCAAAACTTGAACGGGGAAGAGCCGTCTGGGAGTACAGTAAGAGGGCAAGCCATGTAGTCTGTCACCATCTGACGGAACCGTTGCCTCCTGCTGACTGGAGCCGCCGGTGATGGTGTAGACATTTGGGGCGGGCACACAAAAGTGTGCCAGAGTTGTGCCATACTGGGCTTGCCTTGGGCAGAGGCACTGCTTCTGCTCCCTCTTTGGGCAGAGCCTCCCCCACTGCCTCGACGCACTGAGCTGCTTTGTAAAGCACTAGCAGCACTCCTCTCAGTTGGACAGGAGAAGATGATGGAATTCACCAGTGTGTCGTGGTACTCCCGCAATTTACGCTCCCGGGTCAACGCAGGGATGAGGTTTTGGACGTTGTCCCGGTAGCGAGGATCGAGGAGGGTGAACACCCAATAATCAGGCATGTTGAGAATGTGGTCGATGCGGCGGTCGTTTCTCAGGCACTGCAGCATGAAATCCACCATGTGCTGCAGAGTGCCAACTGGCCCAGAAACGCTGTCCCCTGCTTGAGACATGATCTCTGCCCGCTCGTCATCACCCCACCCTCGCTGTACACACTGACCACTGGACAATTGTAACATAGTAACATAGTAACATAGTTAGTAAGGCCGAAAAAAGACATTTGTCCATCCAGTTCAGCCTATATTCCATCATAATAAATACCCAGATCTACGTCCTTCTACAGAACCTAATAATTGTATGATACAATATTGTTCTGCTCCAGGAAGACATCCAGGCCTCTCTTGAACCCCTCGACTGAGTTTGCCATCACCACCTCCTCAGGCAAGCAATTCCAGATTCTCACTGCCCTAACAGTAAAGAATCCTCTTCTATGTTGGTGGAAAAACCTTCTCTCCTCCAGACGCAAAGAATGCCCCCTTGTGCCCGTCACCTTCCTTGGTATAAACAGATCCTCAGCGAGATATTTGTATTGTCCCCTTATATACTTATGCATGGTTATTAGATCGCCCCTCAGTCGTCTTTTTTCTAGACTAAATAATCCTAATTTCGCTAATCTATCTGGGTATTGTAGTTCTCCCATCCCCTTTATTAATTTTGTTGCCCTCCTTTGTACTCTCTCTAGTTCCATTATATCCTTCCTGAGCACCGGTGCCCAAAACTGGACACAGTACTCCATGTGCGGTCTAACTAGGGATTTGTACAGAGGCAGTATAATGCTCTCATCATGTGTATCCAGACCTCTTTTAATGCACCCCATGATCCTGTTTGCCTTGGCAGCTGCTGCCTGGCACTGGCTGCTCCAGGTAAGTTTATCATTAACTAGGATCCCCAAGTCCTTCTCCCTGTCAGATTTACCCAGTGGTTTCCCGTTCAGTGTGTAATGGTGATATTGATTCCCTCTTCCCATGTGTATAACCTTACATTTATCATTGTTAAACCTCATCTGCCACCTTTCAGCCCAAGTTTCCAACTTATCCAGATCCATCTGTAGCAGAATACTATCTTCTCTTGTATTAACTGCTTTACATAGTTTTGTATCATCTGCAAATATCGATATTTTACTGTGTAAACCTTCTACCAGATCATTAATGAATATGTTGAAGAGAACAGGTCCCAATACCGACCCCTGCGGTACCCCACTGGTCACAGCGACCCAGTTAGAGACTATACCATTTATAACCACCCTCTGCTTTCTATCACTAAGCCAGTTACTAACCCATTTACACACATTTTCCCCCAGACCAAGCATTCTCATTTTGTGTACCAACCTCTTGTGCGGCACGGTATCAAACGCTTTGGAAAAATCGAGATATACCACGTCCAATGACTCACCGTGGTCCAGCCTATAGCTTACCTCTTCATAAAAACTGATTAGATTGGTTTGACAGGAGCGATTTCTCATAAACCCATGCTGATATGGAGTTAAACAGTTATTCTCATTGAGATAATCCAGAATAACATCCCTCAGAAACCCTTCAAATATTTTACCAACAATAGAGGTTAGACTTACTGGCCTATAATTTCCAGGTTCACTTTTAGAGCCCTTTTTGAATATTGGCACCACATTTGCTATGCGCCAGTCCTGCGGAACAGACCCTGTCGCTATAGAGTCACTAAAAATAAGAAATAATGGTTTATCTATTACATTACTTAGTTCTCTTAGTACTCGTGGGTGTATGCCATCCGGACCCGGAGATTTATCTATTTTAATCTTATTTAGCCGGTTTCGCACCTCTTCTTGGGTTAGATTGGTGACCCTTAATATAGGGTTTTCATTGTTTCTTGGGATTTCACCTAGCATTTCATTTTCCACCGTGAATACCGTGGAGAAGAAGGTGTTTAATATGTTAGCTTTTTCCTCGTCATCTACAACCATTCTTTCCTCACTATTTTTTAAGGGGCCTACATTTTCAGTTTTTATTCTTTTACTATTGATATAGTTGAAGAACAGTTTGGGATTAGTTTTACTCTCCTTAGCAATGTGCTTCTCTGTTTCCTTTTTGGCAGCTTTAATTAGTTTTTTAGATAAAGTATTTTTCTCCCTATAGTTTTTTAGAGCTTCAATGGTGCCATCCTGCTTTAGTAGTGCAAATGCTTTCTTTTTACTGTTAATTGCCTGTCTTACTTCTTTGTTTAGCCACATTGGGTTTTTCCTATTTCTAGTCCATCCAGTTCCTTTACTTTCTTCCCCAACTCTTCAAAGTCCTTGCAGATTGTCGGTAGGTCCTTCCTTGCCGTGTCATTGGTGCCAACATGTATCAGAAGAAATGGGTGGACGTCCTTGGAGCTGAAGAGCTTTGGTATCCTATCGGTCACATCCTTGATCATCGCACCTGGAAGGCAGCATACTTCTCTTGCAGTTATGTCCGGTCTGCAGATGGCTGCTTCTGTGCCTCTCAGTAGTGAGTCTCCCACCACCACCACTCTTCGTTGCTTCTTGGCTGTACTTTTTGCTGTCACTTGTTGCTGTGTGCCCTTTTCTTTTTTGCTTGCTGGTATTGCTTCATTCTTAGGTGTGCCATCTTCATCCTCTACAAAGATTTTATATCGGTTCTTCAGTTGTGTGGTTGGTGATTTCTCCATGGTCTTCTTGCTTCTTTTGGTCACATGCTTCCACTCATCTGCTTTTGGAGGTTCTCTGACACTTTTTTCACCTTCTGTGACCAGTAGAGATGCTTCTGTTCTGTCTAGAAAGTCTTCATTCTCTTTGATGAGTTTCAAAGTTGTTATTCTTTCTTCCAGACCCCGCACCTTTTCTTCTAAAAGGGCCACTAGTCTACACTTCTGACAGGTGAAATTGGATTCTTCTTCTGGTCGATCTGTGAACATGTAGCACATGCTGCAGCTCACCATGTAGGTTGTCACATCTGCCATGTTGCTCCTAGATCCTGCTGACTTGCTGTGTGTTTTCCTTCTTGTGTAATCTACTCAGCCAAGCTCTCTTGCAATAATGTCCTACAGGCGCGCGGTTTGGTGATGCTTTCGAAGCAGCTGGTCCCGGCTGTACCCAACGATCTTCTAGCTTAGGGAGACTTCGCTTCTCCCAGAAGGCACCTGGAATATGCAAATTAGCCTCCTGAAGCTTGAATCCCTGGTTTGGTGATGCTTTCGAAGCAGCTGGTCCCGGCTGTACCCAACGATCTTCTAGCTTAGGGAGACTTCGCTTCTCCCAGAAGGCACCTGGAATATGCAAATTAGCCTCCTGAAGCTTGAATCCCTGGTTTCTCTGGACGGAGCTCTTCCTCCTCCATTGACTCCTCCTCATCCTCCTCACAAATTGGCCCCTGCGTACCCCTTTGTGAGGAACCACGTGGCGCTGACTCTCCAGAAGCTGATGGAAAAGGTGACTCCTCATCCTCCACCTCTTCCACCACATCATCCCTTAACCCTTGCAAAGTTTGCTGAAGCAGGCAAATAAGGGGGACAGTCATGCTGACTAGTACATCATCTGCACTTGCCATCCGCGTGGAATAATCAAAAGGACGCAAAACCTGGCAGACGTCCTTCATAGTGGCCCACTCTGTGGTTGTGAAGTCTGATCGGCGCTGACTGCGACTTCTTTGCGCCTGATGCAGCTGGTACTCCATAACTGCTTGCTGCTGCTCACACAACCGCTCCAACATATGTAACGTGGAATTCCACTGGGTAGGTAGGTCACATATGATGCGGTGTTCCGGAAGGCGGAATCGGCGCTGCAGAGCAGCAATGCGGGATCTGGCCAAGCTGGAACGCCGCAAGTGAGCACACTCTAGGCGGACCTTGTGCAGCAGGCCATCAAGATCCGGATAGTCCCAAGAAAACTCTGCACAACCAAATTGAGCACATGTGCCAGACATGGGATGTGAGTGAGGTTGCCAAGGGCCAAAGCTGCCACCAGATTTCGGCCATTGTCACACACTACCATGCCTGGCTGGAGATTCGCTGGCAGTAACCACACATCGCTCTCCTGCTTGATGGCATTCCAGAGCTCCTGCGCTGTGTGGCTTCGATGCCCCAATGAAACTAGTTTCAAGATGGCCTGCTGACGTTTGGCCACGGCTGTGCTCATGTCGGTCATAGGTAAACGTTCACGGGTCCATGTGGAGGTGGACTGTGACGGATCCTGCAGAGAGGAATCTGAGGAACTGGTGTAAGAGGAGGAGTCGATACGTACAGACTGGATTCCTGCAATCCTTGGAGTGGGCAGGACACGTCCTGCGCAACTCGCACGATCTGTACCTGGCTCAACAACATTAACCCAATGGGCAGTGAGGGAAACATATCGCCCCTGTCCATGCTGACTGGTCCACGCATCGGTGGTGAGGTGGACCTTGCTACTGACGGCGTTCAGTAGCGCATGTTTTATGTTTGCCTCAACATGCCTGTGCAGGGCAGGGACAGCCTGCCTGCTGAAGTAAAAGGGGCTGGGCACCTTGTACTGTGGGACTGCCAATGCCATCAAGTCACGGAAGCTGTCAGTCTCCACCAGCCTGAACGAGAGCATTTTCAGGGACAACAGTTTGGCAATGCCTGCATTCAGAGCCTGTGCTCGGGGGTGGTTGGCCGAGAATGCCCGCCTTTTCTCCCATGCCTGGACTACCGATGGCTGTAGAGTAGACTGGGAGTGTGAGGATGACTGGGAAGGTGGTGCTGTGGGTGGAATTACACTAGGTCTCTGGACAACAGTGGAGGAAGAGGCAACACGAGATGAAGAGGTGGTAGCTGCCGCTGTTGGTTGGCCTACGTCTTCACTGTGTTTCTGTAACTCCACCGCGTGCCTGTTCCGCACATGTTTCCACATATTTGTGGTATTGAGGTTGCTGACACTTTTACCTCTTTTTACTTTCTGATGACACAGCTTGCATTTGACAAAACAAATGTCATCTGCAACTGTGTCAAAAAAGGACCAGGCACTGCAAGTCTTGGGAGCGCCCTTTTTGGCTTTGGAAAGAGACAGGCTCCTAACGGGTGCCAAAGTGGAGGCTACAGGCTCCGCAGTCTTCCCCCTCCCTCTCCCTCTTTGGCCCGTAAGGGGAAGCTCTTCCTCAGAGCTGCTCCCACCACCTTCCTGTTCCTCACGCCACGATGGGTCAAGGACCTCATCATCTCCACTACCCTCTGCCACCAACTGCTCCTCCTGGGTAGTCTCGGCAGCACAGTACGCATCAGAAAGCGGCACCTGAGTTTCATCATCAGATGCGTACTGCGCTGTGGTCACCGGAGGCACTGGCCCACCTGCCTCTTCAGAGTCAGAGAGATAAAGCTTTTGGGCATCACTGCACACTGCCTCTTCTTCCATTTCTCCAATGCTGCTTGGCTGGCCCCCTGTTTCCAAGCCAAGAGATTCAGAGAACAGAAGTAGAGACGGCTCCTGTCCTGGGCTCTCTGACTGCCTGGCCAATTTGGCAGGTGGTGAAGAGACAGATGGCTGCTCTCCAGTGCTCTGTGCCTGAGAGGATGTGGCACTAACTGAAGTCGATGCCGAAGCGTTAGCTGCCATCCACCCGACAACGGCTTCAATTTGGTCTTCACGTAGCAGCGGTGCACGGCGCTCTCCGACAAAGCTGCGCATGAAGGACTGTTCCCTGCTGAAACTGAGTGACGACGAGTCACCGGCGCCCGCAGCAGGCACAGAATCACCACGTCCTCTCCCTGCTCCTCTCCCTGCTCCGCGCCCACGCCCACGTGCCTTACTCCCTGCCCTCTTCATCTTGGTTGACAGATAAAGATAAGCAGAAAAGTACTAAGGCCTTAGTGTGCTTATTCCTGAAATGCTCCTCCTAACAGGTGTAAGAAACACTAATGTTGTAAATTGTGGACTAAACTTTATTATTTTTCAAATGTGGCCTACACAAGTGTTAAGTTGTGTTTGGTGAACTTAACTTTTTTTTTGGTGCAGATCGGGCTACAGAGCTAGTTTAAATCACACGGAGACCGTGCAGACAGCCGTAAACGGCGCTGCAAGGCCAAAAAACCCTCCTCTCGGTTATCCTATATAGTGTTTTTCCACTATTTAGCTGGATACGAGTGGAAAGACACTAATAGGAATTTTTTTTTTCAAATTTTAAACTGGCTGCACTATTTGAAAAAAAGGAAATTGTTTTTCAAGGTATGAGGCAGTAACGCACCCTGAGCTGAATCCAACCGGCTATGGCTGCACACAGACTACAGGGCGAGCTGGGCTCACACGGAGACCGTGCAGACAGCCGTAAACGGCGCTGCAAGGCCAAAAAACCCTCCTCTAGGTTATCCTATATAGTGTTTTTCCACTATTTAGCTGGATACGAGTGGAAAGACACTAATAGGAATTTTTTTTTTTCAAATTTTAAACAGGCTGCACTATTTGAAAAAAAGTAAAATTTTTCTCAAGGTATGAGCCAGTAACGAACCCTGAGCTGAATCCAACCGGCTATGGCTGCACACAGACTACAGGGCGAGCTGGGCTCACACGGAGACCGTGCAGACAGCCGTAAACGGCGCTGCAAGGCCCAAAAACCCCCCTCTAGGTTATCCTATGTAGTGTTTTTCCACAATAGAGCTGGAGACTGGTGGAAAAACACTAATAGGAAATTTGAGAAAAAATGTGCAGCAGGCTGCACTAAGAGCAAAAAAGGACAACTGTGTGAGGCAGTGTGAATCCCCCCTGAGCTGAATACAACCGGGTATATGGCTGCACACAGACTACAGAGTGAGCTGCACACACACACACACACACACAGAGACCTTGCAGAACGCTGTTAAAACAGCGCTGCAAGGCAAGAGCAAGGTGAACAGTGAAGAACACACAGCGTTTTGCTAAATTAGCCTTTGGAAAGGAAAATAAAGCAATTAGCTAGCTCGACTGGCCCTCAGTTAGAACACAGCGTCCTGTCCCTAACTGAAATCACAGCAGAGTGAGCGCAAAATGGCGGCAGCGTTTTTTATAGTGCAGAGTGACATCATTTCAGCAGCCAATCCAAGCCTTGCCAGTACTTACATGCCCACCATGCTAAACAGGATGTGCCCACACTTCCAATCATTCCTCATTGGCTGCTGCGTTCAGTTTGAATTCTGGGAACTTCCGATTCCGGTATCCGATACGCGGGAAGTATCGGAATTCGGTATCGGAATTCCGATACCGCAAATATCGGCCGATACCCGATACTTGCGGTATCGGAATGCTCAACACTACTCACGGCCACCAGAGGGAGCCCATAGACAGAACTCGCCGAAGTACCATTCACGACCACAGGAGGGAGTTCGACAACAGAATTCACAACAGGCCACTAGATGGGGGTATCATAGTGTACAGAGCTTTCATCTAGTGTGTAGTGTAGGAAATGGTTAACATAGGAGGGGCTGCTGTGTGGTAAGTTAGGAGCGTTTCTTTGAGTAGTCAGAACGGGCCTGGGCGCCCAAATAGTTCACATGGGCTCTAAGCCCAGGACACCTAAGCAGCCACGTAATGTTATAACAAGAGAAGCTTAGTCATTCAGAGTCTATAAGACAGAAGTATGGTATCAAGCAGCAGGATAGCAGCAGTTCATAGCTGGAGAAAGCAAGCGATCCGCAAAAGAACAGGGCGCAGATTGTTCAACATCTGGAAGATTATTATGGGTTGATGCTCTCAGGACCTTTGTGAAACGGACTAGAGAATCCTCAGGCACAGTGAGTCTGAACAGGGAGAATGCTGCGGTACCGCCTAAGATGCTATTACCCTGTACATGGAGGATGTGGAACTGAGTGCAGTGAAAGAGCAGAATGGGACTTGCTGTTGATGTTGTCACTAACAAGAATGTACTGCGAAGTTGTTCAAGTAAAGCTTCACATGTTGCATTTGAACCAGACTGTGCTTCAAACCTTGTGAAGCCATTTGCAGAAAGGTCTCAGCACCACAGTGGTATCCCTAATGGCGCAGTGTGAGAAGACACATGTACACTGGTTAATGAATGCTGTTTTCATGTGAGAGGAGGCCAGCGCACAGATACAATGGAATGCTCGGCCATGACTACGGACCTGGTCGCCTCTTACAATAGCAATAAAGGGTTAACATCAAGGCAGGCATGTATTTGAGTTAGGCGAGTCAGAAGAGGGGTCTAAAGAAACCTATCCATGTGCGCCATGGTGGCTACATAATCTCCTCCTGGCATAATTCCCACCAAATTCTAGAATTGTCATCAGTAGTGTTGAGCATTCTGATACTGCAAATATCGGGTATCGGCCAATATTTGCTGTATCGGATTTCCGATAGTGAGTTCCGATATTTTTAAGATATCGGATACCGGAATCAGAAGTTCCTATAGTGCAATGATGCACTATAATGGAGTGTGGGTAGTGCGTGGGCGGAGACTGCGTCTGTGTGTTCGGGAGGGGTCTGTGCGTGACCGTGGGGGGGTCTGTGCAGGCCAGCCGGGGGTCTGTACGGGCCTGCTGGGGGTCTGCGCAGGCTGCTGGGGTCTGTGTGGGCCTGCCGGGGGTCTGTACGGGCCTCTTGGGGGTCTGTGCGGCCTGCCGGGGGTCTGTGCGGCCTGCCGGGGGTCTGTGAGGCCTGCCGGGGGTCTGTACAGGCCTCTCTGGGGTCTGTGCGGCCTGCCGGGGGTCTGCACGGCCTGCCGGGGGTCTGTACGGGCCTCTCGGGGGTCTGTGCGGCCTGCCGGGGGTCTGTGTGGCCTGCCGGGGTCTGTACGGGCCTCTCTGGGGTCTGTGTGGCCTGCCGGGGGTCTGTACGGGCCTCTCGGGGGTCTGTGCGGGTGTGCAGGCATTGTCCGATGGGACTACAAGTCCCATCGGGCTATGCCTTCTACAATGGCAGTGATTGACACATTAGCCAATGATGGGACAGTAGTAGTCCCATCATCCGGCTAATATGTTGAATGTAAAAAAAAAACATACATACTACATATATACAAATACTACATACAACATACATACAACATACTACATACATACAAAATACATACTACATACATACATAAAACATACACACATACTACATACATACTACTTACATACTACATACATACAACATACTACATACAGTACAGACCAAAAGTTTGGACACGCCTTCTCATTTAAAGATTTTTCTGTATTTTCATAACTATGAAAATTGGTAAATTCACACTGAAGGCATCAAAACTATGAATTAGCACATGTGGAATTATATACTTAACAAAAAAGTGTGAAACAACTGAAAATATGACTTATATTCTAGGTTCTTCAAAGTAGCCGCAGAGTGAAGGCAAAAGAGCTAACAAGTGCTAAGCATCTCTGGGAACTCCTTCAAGATTGTTGGAAAACCATTACCGGGGACTACCTCTTGAAGCTCATCAAGAGAATGCCAAGAGTGTGCAAAGCAGTCATCAAAGCAAAAGGTGGCTACTTTGAAGAACCTAGAATATAAGACATATTTTCAGTTGTTTCACACTTTTTTGTTAAGTATATAATTTCACATGTGTTAATTCATAGTTTTGATGCCTTCAGTGTGAATTTACAATTTTCATAGTCATGAAAATATGGAAAAATCTTTAAATGAGAAGGTGTGTCCAAACTTTTGGTGTGTACTGTACATACATACTACATACATACAACATACTACATACATACAACATACATACTGCATACATACTACATACATACATACATACATACATACTACATACATACTACATACTACATACATACATTGTTGTGAATTCTGTGGCTGAATTCACTCCTGTGGTCACAAGTGGTACTGCATCTTCTGAGCTTCCTCCCTCAGGTGTTCTGGTGAGCTCGTTGGCTGCTTTGTTATTTAACTCCACCTGATTCTGTCTTCCTTGCTCCTTGTCAGTGTTCCAGTGTTGGATCTGAGCTTCTGGATCTTTCCTGTGGCCTGCTGCTCTGCTTAGATAAGTGCTTCTTTGGTTTTGTTGCTATTTTTTCTGTCCAGCTTGTCAATTCGTTTTGCTGGAAGCTCTGAGACGCAAAGGGTGTACCGCCGTGCCGTTAGTTCGGCACGGTGGGTCTTTTTGCCCCCTTTGCGTGGTTTTTTGCTTTAGGGTTTTTTGTGGACTGCAAGGTTCTCTTTGCTATCCTCGCTCTATCTAGAATATCGGGCCTCACTTTGCTGAATCTATTTCATCCCTACGTTTGTCTTTTCATCTTGCTAGCAGTCATTGTGTGTGGGGGGCTGCCTTTTCCTTTGGGGTATTTCTCTGAGGCAAGTCAGGCTTGTTTTTCTATCTTCAGGCTAGTCAGCTCCTCAGGCTGTGCCGAGTTGCATAGGTAGTGTCAGGCGCAATCCACAGCTGCCTTTAGTTGTGTTTAGGATAGGTTCAGGTATTGCGGTCTACAGAGATTCCACGTCTCAGAGCTCGTTCTATTGTTTTTGGGTTATTGTCAGATCACTGTATGTGCTCTGATTGCTGGCACACTGTGTCACTGGATTGCCTACATAACAATACATACTACATACACACTACATGCATACTACATACATACATACTACATACATACTACATCCTACATACATACTACATACATACATACTACATAAATACTACATACAAACATACTACATACATACTACATACATACTACATACATATATACTACATAAATACATGCATACTACATACATACATACTACATACTTACATACTACATACAAACTACATACAATACATTCACACATTACATACAATACATACAGTACATACAGACATACAGTACATATAACAGATTACATACTCACCATTACTTGTCATTTTGATCCCCGAAGCCAGTGTCACCTGTAAAAAATATTAAAATGACAAACAACCAATATACTCCCTGATCCGCAGAAATCCACGAGTGTCCCACGACGATCTCCCGTGGAGACCGGCAGCATCAGCTGATGCGACCACTCTCTAGGGGCTCCAGGAATACAATGACGGGAGGAAGGTATCCTTCCACACTGTATTCCTCTGCCGCTGTCAAAAAAATAGTCCCTAGTCTCACTTTTGGCATTGCTGTGTGAGAAATTTTCCTACGCAGAAATTGCCATAAAGTGAGACTCTGAGAGGTTACTATAGTTCAGTGATGAACTGCAGGAGCCCTTGTCTCCTGTCAGTGTGTCACTGAAGGTCCAATAGAGCAGTGACATCACCCGATGTCACTGTTCTATAGGGGAGATCGTCGTGGGACACTCGTTATTAATTGGACTATGGCGGACAGGTAGTATACGGTTTATTATTTTACGTTTTTTGCAGGCGCTGAAGTATGGTAAGTATGGTTAAATGAAGAATATTAAAATAATTTTTTCCTAATGTGTGTGTGTTTTATTAACCCTTTACTAGCATTGGATTAATAATGGATAGGCGTTTTATTGACGCCTCTCCGTTATTAACCCGGCTTAATGTCACCTTACAATAGCAAGGTGACAATAACCCCTTATTACCCCATATCCCACTGCTGCACGGGAGTGGGAAGAGAGGGGCTAAGTGCCAGAATTGGCACATTTTACACCCTTTTTCTTACCCGCTGGCTGCATGCTGGCTGCAATATTGGATTGAAGTTCATTCTCTGTCCTCCGTAGTACATGCCTGCACAAGGCAATCTTGCAAGAGAAGAGAGAGGCTAAGTACCGGAATTGGCGCATCCTACAGATTTCTGCCGCCATTTCTGGGTTGGCTGCAGACTGGTATTTGTAGTCGGGGGGCAATATCCATGACCCCTCTCTAGGCTATGAATATAAGCCCGCAGCTGTCTATGTAGCCTTTCTGGCCATAGAATATAGTGGGACCCCATGTCATTTTTTTGGGGGGTCCCCCTATTTTAATAGCCAGTAAAGGCTACGCAGACAGCTGCGGGCTGATATTCATAGCAGGCTACAAATATTGGCCCCCGGCCGTCGGTTTTCCCCCTCTGGCGTAGAAAATTGCGCGGGAGCCCACGCCGTTTTTTTCCATTTTTTCATTTTTTAAATTAAATGCTCATTAAAGCCTCTTTCATACTTGCGTCGGTACAGGTCCGTCGCTATGCGTCGGGCCGACGTTCCGATGCACATTGTGAAATTTGTAAAACCAAAAACACATGGGCCACCTGCATAGCGAACAAGTCTGTAGGAACCTGTTCACACCACCAAAGAACTTGAAAACACAAAAGTGCACAGAGAGGTAAAAAAATACTCTGTTGTAAAAAAGTCACAGTAAATAAGCAAGTGCTAGTCAAAAAATGAAAAAATACAGGGTATTTAGTTAATACGTTTTTTTGCAAGAAAAGTATGTTAAGCTGCTCCACCAATCGCCAAGGTATACCCATAATAGAGCAGTCCTGTCTAATAGAGTTGAGCGACCTTGACCTTTTTAGAGTCGAGCCGGGTTTCGCGAAACCCGACTATCTCAAAAGTCGGGTCGAGTGAAATCGGCCGATTATGACGTAAAGTCGGGATCGACCGAAACACGAAACCCAATGCAAGTCAATGGGGCAGCATAGTCGGCAGTGAGTGGGGGCCAGGAAAACACCTAGAGTGCCCATTTTAATGTCAAAACCATCCATTCTTCTTAATGAAGCTTGTTAAGCGTAATTTACCTTATAATAATTGGAAGGCAATTGAAATTGGGGGTCATTTGGCTAAAGTTGTGGTGGGTAGGGCTGGTTCAAGTAATTAGTGGGCCCAGGAAATCTGGACCACGTCACGGCAGTGGAGCAGGTAGAGGTAAGTATTTCAACTTTGCAAGTGCTGTGAACCTGAGCAAGCAGGGGGGGCCCACTCGTTGGCATTGGCACTGGCACAGGGCCCCTCAAAGTACAGCGGTGTGTTTGCACGGCGGGGGCGCCTCCCACTGGCAGCAACACTTTTGCGTACTATGAGAGGCCCTGTGCCAGTGACGTCGCCAACTAGTATTCCTCCCCCCACCTGATGAAGGAACCTGCACTTTCATCTGCACCTTCCTCTTTGTCCCCGTGTAAGGTGGTATGGTATGCGGGAAGAGCAACCTGACTTTCAGCAGGGTCACAATGTTGTTGTGTAGCGTGCACGGGGAATGTTGCGTTATGGGTCAATGTACCAGCAGACTCATCTATCACTGGCTGGGCAATGGGCAGGATGAGGAGGAAACACAGATATAGGCCCAAAGAATAAAGTTGGCTAAATGCAGTTCAAAATTGGTAACACAGGAATAACCAGGGGGCATTGCAGTGGAGGACAACTGGAATGAGAGGCTGACACAGAGAGTAGGCCCAAATCAGTAAGTAGTCGAAATGCAGTTCAAAATTGGCAACCGTAGTAAACAGGCGGCACAGCTTTGTTCAGTGGAGGAGAACAGCAAGGAGTGGCAGACACCGATAGTAGGCCCCAACCCAACTAGTAGGCCAAATGCAGTCTAACATTAACAACTACTTAACGAGCGCCTGAAAACGGAATTTCAGGACAGGAAACCAGGAGAACAGCAAGGAGCGGCAGACACTGTTAGTAGGCCCCAAACCAACTAGTACGCCAAATGCAGTTGTTCCATTTAACCACAATTTAACGAGAGCCTGAAGATAGAAGCTCAGGAAAGGCAACCTAGAGAACACCTTGGAGTGGAACACACCATCTCTCTCCACCCCATACCCATTTTGTAGGCCTAATGCAGTGTAGTTTTCTACAACTACTAAACGAGAGTCGGAAGACCGAAGCAATGGCGAGGAAACCTGGGGAACACCTTGGAGTGTAACACACCATCTCTCTCCACCCGATACCCAATTTGTAGGCCTAATGCAGTGTAGTTTTCTACAACTACTAAACGAGAGTCTGAAGATCGAAGCAATGGCGAGGAAACCTGGAGAACACCTTGGAGTGTAACACACCATCTCTCTCCACCCCATAGCCAATTTGGAGGCCTAATGCAGTGTAGTTTCCAACAACTACTAAACGAGAGCATTAAGATCGAAGCTCTGGAAAGGCAACCTGGAGAACACCTTGGAGTGGAACACACCATCTCTCTCCACCCTATACCCATGTTGTAGGCCTAATGCAGTGTAGTTTTCTACAACTACTAAACGAGAGTCTGAAGATCGAAGCAATGGCGAGGAAACCTGGAGAACACCTTGGAGTGTAACACACCATCTCTCTCCACCCCATAGCCAATTTGGAGGCCTAATGCAGTGTAGTTTCCAACAACTACTAAACGAGAGCATTAAGATCGAAGCTCTGGAAAGGCAACCTGGAGAACACCTTGGAGTGGAACACACCATCTCTCTCCACCCTATACCCATGTTGTAGGCCTAATGCAGTGTAGTATTCTACAACTACTAAACGAGAGTCGGAAGACCGAAGCAATGGCAAGGAAACCTGGGGAACACCTTGGAGTGTAACACACCATCTCTCTCCACCCCATACCCAACTTGTAGGCCTAATGCAGCCTACTTTCCGACAACTACTAAACGAGAGCATGAAGATCGAAGCTCAGGAAAGGCAACCTGGGGAACACCTTGGAGTGTAACACACCCTCTCTCTACACCACGGAAGGGCTGATTCTTAGGAAGGAAGGCTGTCGGAAAGAAGCAGGGCGCGTCCGAGGGTGATTATATTCTTATTAGGTATATACTCACCCTCGGACGCGCCCTGCTTCTTTATTTGTAATGAATGTTTATTTGCAATGTGGTTTTGACTTACTCTATTTTTTTGGTAAATAATGATTTTATTATTTTCATTGTTTTGCATCTTCTTGGCAATAATATAAAGAAGACGCGACAGGACAACACTCGGTGGATGCCATATCTGTGTTTTAAATTGAAAAAAACTTTCAGTTAACTACTTGCAGGAGAAAGTTATTGTAGCTGGTGGCCATTTTTAGTACTGTACCAGATTTTTGTTGTATGTGTTTGTTTTTAATGTTAAAATGTCTGCATTTGATATCTCTCCAGTATTTTCTTTTTTATAAGCAAAATACTTATTTTTATATTTTCTGATGTTGGTTCCAGGGGAACACGGGCAGCAGTAGACAGGTCAGTGGAGGCCTAGTGGAAGGAGGGACCGCAGACAGGCTTCGAAGCCCTAACATAATAAATTGGGCTGGCTGTAGGCAATTTAAAATTGGTTCCAGGGGAACATGGGCAGCAGTAGACAGGTCAGTGGAGGCCTAGTGGAAGGAGGGACCGCAGACAGGCTTCGAAGCCCTAACATAATAAATTGGGCTGGCTGTAGGCAATTTAAAATTGGTTCCAGGGGAACACGGGCAGCAGTAGACAGGTCAGTGGAGGCCTAGTGGAAGGAGGGACCGCAAACAGGCTTCGAAGCCCTAACATAATAAATTGGGCTGGCTGTAGGCAATTTAAAATTGGTTCCAGGGGAACACGGGAAGCAGTAGACAGGTCAGTGGAGGCCTAGTGGAAGGAGGGACCGCAGACAGGCTTCGAAGCCCTAACATAATAAATTGGGCTGGCTGTAGGCAATTTAAAATTGGTTCCAGGGGAACACGGGCGGCAGTAGACAGGTCAGTGGAGGCCTAGTGGAAGGAGGGACCGCAGACAGGCTTCGAATCCCTAACATAATAAATTGGGCTGGCTGTAGGCAATTTAAAATTGGTTCCAGGGGAACACGGGCAGCAGTAGACAGGTCAGTGGAGGCCTAGTGGAAGGAGGGACCGCAGACAGGCTTCGAAGCCCTAACATAATAAATTGGGCTGGCTGTAGGCAATTTAAAATTGGTTCCAGGGGAACACGGGCAGCAGTAGACAGGTCAGTGGAGGCCTAGTGAAAGGAGGGACCGCAGACAGGCTTCGAAGCCCTAACATAATAAATTGGGCTGGCTGTAGGCAATTTAAAATTGGTTCCAGGGGAACACGGGCAGCAGTAGACAGGTCAGTGGAGGCCTAGTGGAAGGAGGGACCGCAGACAGGCTTCGAATCCCTGACATAATAAATTGGGCTGGCTGTAGGCAATTTAAAATTGGTTCCAGGGGAACACGGGCAGCAGTAGACAGGTCAGTGGAGGCCTAGTGGAAGGAGGGACCGCAGACAGGCTTCGAAGCCCTAACATAATAAATTGGGCTGGCTGTAGGCAATTTAAAATTGGTTCCAGGGGAACACGGGCAGCAGTAGACAGGTCAGTGGAGGCCTAGTGGAAGGAGGGACCGCAGACAGGCTTCGAAGCCCTAACATAATAAATTGGGCTGGCTGTAGGCAATTTAAAATTGGTTTCAGGGGAACACGGGCGGCAGTATACAGGTCAGTGGAGGCCTAGTGGAAGGAGGGACCGCAGACAGGCTTCGAAGCCCTAACATAATAAATTGGGCTGGCTGTAGGCAATTTAAAATTGGTTCCAGGGGAACACGGGCAGCAGTAGACAGGTCAGTGGAGGCCTAGTGGAAGGAGGGACCGCAGACAGGCTTCGAAGCCCTAACATAATAAATTGGGCTGGCTGTAGGCAATTTAAAATTGGTTCCAGGGGAACACGGGCAGCAGTAGACAGGTCAGTGGAGGCCTAGTGGAAGGAGGGACCGCAGACAGGCTTCGAAGGCCTAACATAAGAAAAATGTCAATACAATGGTATTGACAGTGCCAGGCATTGAAGGATGTCAGCGCATAGACTAAACATTGGTGGAGCTGTGAGAGAAAATTTTGCAAGTGGTAGAGCACTGTTTGACCTGGGGGGGGGACTGTCTTGTGGCCGGCGGTACAGGCCCAGGGCCCCTCATATTACAACGGTGTGTCTGACGTTGGGTGCGCACCACCACCGCCAGACACTTTATTGTACTATGAGGGACCTAGTGGCAGTGCCGTCGACCAAAAGCGGGCACACCCACCTCTTCAGACAAACAGTACTCTCACGGGTGCTGGCGCCAAGTGGCGATACCACGGCCCCGTGTGGGGACTTTGGCCATTTAGGGAGGTGTTAACATGTCGGATGCTGGACAATCAGGTGCTGCAAATTACGAGATTGGAAAAGTCGTTCAGAATAGTCCACAGGCAAGACCTTTACATAGAAAAGCTAGGTGTCAGCCGGGCAAGGTGGGGCAAAAGATTTCGAAATCCAGTTGTGGTTCATTTTAATGAAGGTTAGATCATCTACATTTTGGGTAGCCAGAGTCCTTTTTTCTGTTAGTATTGAACCTGCAGCACTGAATACTCTTTCTGATAGGACACTAGCTGCCGGGCAAGCAAGCTCCTGCAATGCATATTCTGCCAATTCTGGCCAGGTGTCTAATTTTGATGCCCAGTAATCAAATGGGAATGACGGTTGAGGGAGAACGTCGATAAGGGATGAAAAATAGTTAGTAACCATACTGGACAAATGTTGTCTCCTGTCACTTTGAATTGATGCTGCAGTACCTGTCCTGTCTGCGGTCATAGCAAAATCACTCCACAACCTGGTCAGAAAACCCCTCTGGCCAACGCCACTTCTGATTTCTGCCCCTCTAACACCTCTGGTCTGCTGGCCCCTGCAGCTCGTGTTAGAACGATCACGGGCGCTGTGTGCAGGGAATGCCAGAAGCAAACGGTCAATAAGAGTTGATTGTTTGGTTGCTAATATTAGTTCCAAGTTCTCATGTGGCATTATATTTTGCAATTTGCCTTTATAGCGAGGATCAAGGAGGCAGGCCAACCAGTAATCGTCATCGTTCATCATTTTTGTTATGCGTGTGTCCCTTTTGAGGATACGTAAGGCATAATCCGCCATGTGGCCCAAAGTTCCAGTTCTCAAATCTGTGGTTGTGCTTGGTTGAGGGGCAGTTTCAGGCAAATCCACATCACTTGTGTCCCTCCAAAAACCAGAACCCGGCCTTGCCGCGCCAACAATTTCCACTGGCCCCGGAAAAGCTTCCTCATTAAAAATATAATCATCCCCATCATCCTCCTCGTCCTCCTCCTCCTCTTCGCCCGCTACCTCGTCCTGTACACTGCCCTGGCCAGATAATGGCTGACTGTCATCAAGGCTTTCCTCTTTCTCAGCTTCAGACGCCTGATCCTTTATGTGCGTCAAACTTTGCATCAGCAGACTCATTAGGGGGATGCTCATGCTTATTATGGCGTTGTCTGCACTAACCAGCCATGTGCATTCCTCAAAACACTGAAGGACTTGACACATGTCTTGAATCTTCGACCACTGCACACCTGACAACTCCATGTCTGCCATCCTACTGCCTGCCCGTGTATGTGTATCCTCCCACAAAAGCATAACAGCCCGCCT
Organism: Ranitomeya imitator; assembly: GCF_032444005.1. Classification (NCBI taxonomy): domain Eukaryota; kingdom Metazoa; phylum Chordata; class Amphibia; order Anura; family Dendrobatidae; genus Ranitomeya; species Ranitomeya imitator. The sequence continues at coordinate 545,155,119 of NC_091283.1, read as the reverse complement.
CTGTTCACACAGTCTCTGAAGCATGTGCAGTGTTGAGTTCCACCTTGTTGCAACGTCTATGATTAGGCGATGCTGGGGAAGGTTCAAAGAACGCTGATAGGTCTGCATACGGCTGGAGTGTACGGGCGAACGGCGGATATGTGAGCAAAGTCCACGCACTTTGAGGAGCAGGTCGGATAACCCCGGATAACTTTTCAGGAAGCACTGCACCACCAGGTTTAAGGTGGGAGCCAGGCAAGGAATGTGTTTCAGTTGGGAAAGGGAGATGGCAGCCATGAAATTCCTTCCGTTATCACTCACTACCTTGCCTGCCTCAAGATCTACAGTGCCCAGCCACGACTGCGTTTCTTTCTGCAAGAACTTGGACAGAACTTCAGCGGTGTGTATGTTGTCGCCCAAACACTTCATAGCCAATACAGCCTGCTGACGTTTGCCAGTAGCTGCCCCATAATGGGAGACCTGGTGTGCAACAGTGGCAGCTGCGGATGGAGTGGTTGTGCGACTGCGGTCTGTGGACGAGGTCTCGCTTCTGCAGGAGGACGAGGAGGAGGAGGAGGGGGTGCGAACGGCTACAGCCAACTGTTTCCTAGACCGTGGGCTAGGCAGAACTGTCCCAAACTTTCTGTCCCCTGTGGACCCTGCATCCACCACATTTACCCAGTGTGCCGTGATGGACACGTAACGTCCCTGGCCATGCCTACTGGTCCATGCATCTGTTGTCAGGTGCACCTTTGTGCTCACAGATTGCCTGAGTGCATGGACGATGCGCTCTTTAACATGCTGGTGGAGGGCTGGGATGGCTTTTCTGGAAAAAAAGTGTCGACTGGGTAGCTCGTAGCGTGGTACAGCGTAGTCCATCAGGGCTTTGAAAGCTTCGCTTTCAACTAACCGGTAGGGCATCATCTCTAACGAGATTAGTCTAGCTATGTGGGCGTTCAAACCCTGTGTACGCGGATGCGAGGCTAAGTACTTCCTTTTTCTAACCATAGTCTCATGTAGGGTGAGCTGGACTGGAGAGCTGGAGATCGTGGAACTAGCGGGGGTGCCGGTGGACATGGCAGACTGAGAGACGGTGGGAGATGGTATTGTTGCCGCCGGTGCCCTAGATGCAGTGTTTCCTACTACGAAACTGGTGATTCCCTGACCCTGACTGCTTTGGCCTGGCAAAGAAACCTGCACAGATACTGCAGGTGGTGCAGAAAATGGTGGCCCTACACTGCCGGAAGGGATGTTGCGTTGATGACTAGCTTCATTGGCCGAGGGTGCTACAACCTTAAGGGACGTTTGGTAGTTAGTCCAAGCTTGCAAATGCATGATGATTAAATGTCTATGCATGCAACTTGTATTGAGACTTTTCAGATTCTGCCCTCTGCTTAAGGTAGTTGAACATTTTTGACAGATGACTTTGCGCTGATCAATTGGATGTTGTTTAAAAAAATGCCAGACTGCACTCTTTCTAGCATCGGATACCTTTTCAGGCATTGCAGACTGAGCTTTAACCGGATGGCCACGCTGTCCTCCAACAGGTTTTGACTTTGCCACGCGTTTTGGGCAAGATACGGGCCCGGCAGATGGAACCTGTTTCGATGTTGATGCCTGCTGCGGCCCCTCCTCCTCCGCTTCAGAACTGCTGCCGCCTGCACCCTGTTCCCCCAATGGTTGCCAGTCGGGGTCAAGAACTGGGTCATCTATTACCTCTTCTTGTAGCTCGTGTGCAACTTCGTCTGTGTCACCATGTCGGTCGGTGGTATAGCGTTCGTGATGGGGCAACATAGTCTCATCAGGGTCTGATTCTTGATCAGCACCCTGCGAGGGCAATGTTGTGGTCTGAGTCAAAGGACCAGCATAGTAGTCTGGCTGTGGCTGTGCATGTAATGGGCATGGACTGTTAACTGCTTCACTTTCTAAGCCAGGGACGGTATGTGTAAAGAGCTCCATGGAGTAACCCGTTGTGTCGCCTGCTGCATTCTTCTCTGTTGTTGTTTTTGCTGAAGAGGACAAGGAAGCGACTTGTCCCTGACCGTGAACATCCACTAACGACGCGCTGCTTTTACTTTTACCAGTTTCACGAGAGGAGGCAAAAGAGCTAGAGGCTGAGTCAGCAAGATAAGCCAAAACTTGCTCTTGCTGCTCCGGCTTTAAAAGCGGTTTTCCTACTCCCAGAAAAGGGAGCGTTCGAGGCCTTGTGTAGCCAGACGACGAACCTGGCTCCAAAGCTCCAGACTTAGGTGCAATATTTTTTTTCCCATGACCACCTGATGCTCCACCACTACCACTACCCTCATTACCAGCTGACAATGAACGCTCCTGGCCACGACCTCTTCCACCAGACTTCCTCATTGTTTTAAAAACGTTACCAAACTAACGGTATTTGTTGCTGTCACACAACTTACACGGTGAGCTATAACTTCAGTATGATTTAGCTACCCCTTTACAGGTGGGTGAGACCACAACGAAAATCAGGCACAATGTTACACACTCTGTTGTTGGTGGCAACAAATGAGAGAGATGCCACACACGCAGGACTGTCACTGAAGAGCAAATGTAAATATTAATCTCCCACTGATTTGTTTTTGTTTTTTTAAAAGGGAGACTTTAGAAAAAAAAAATAATAAAAAAAAATGATTTTTTAAGGAAGAATTTATAAACCAAATAAAATGAAATGATTGTTTCAGGGAGAATTTAGAAAACAAATAAAAAAAAATAGGCTTTCTATGGCCCACTGAGTGAGAGAGGACGCACACAGGAGTCAGGAGTGGCACACAAGCCCAGAGGCCAATATTTTTCTCCCACTGATTGATTTAGTGATTTTTTCAGGTAGATTTTGGAACCCAAATCAAGCAAAAAAATTAATAGGCTTTCTATGGCCCACAATTGGAGAGAGAGAGATGGCACACCCAGGAGTCAAGACTGGCACACAAGCAGAAAGGGCAATATTAATCTCCCACTGATTTGATTTTTGTTTTTTTTTCAGGGAGACTTTAGAAAAAAAATACAAAAAAATGAATTTTTCAGGAAGAATTTAGAAACCAAATAAAATAAAATGATTGTTTCAGGGAGAATTTAGAAAACAAATAAAAAAAAAATAGGCTTTGTAGGGCCCACTGAGTGAGAGAGGACGCACACAGGAGTCAGGAGTGGCACACAAGCCCAGAGGCCAATATTTATCTCCCACTGATTGATTTATTGATTTTTTCAGGTAGAATTTAGAACCCAAATCAACCAAAAAAATAAATAGGCTTTCTATGGCCCACTATTTGTGAGAGAGATGGCACGCTCAGGACTGGCACACAAGCCCAGAGGCCAATATTAATCTCCCACTTTTTTTTTTTTTCCAGGGAAAATTTATAAACCCAATAAAAAAAATAATAAATAGGCTTTCTATGGCCCACTATCTGAGACAGAGAGATGGCACGCTTAGGACTGGCACACAAACCCAAAGGCCAATATTAATCTCCCACTGATTGATTTATTGATTTTTTCAGGTAGAATTTAGAACCCAAATCAAGCAAAAAAATTAATAGGCTTTCTATGGCCCACTGAGTGAGAGATGGCACACACAGGAGTAAGGAGTGGCACACAAGCCCTGAGGCCAATATTTTTCTCCCACTGATTGATGTAGTGATTTTTTCAGGTAGATTTTAGAACCCAAATCAAGCAAAAAAATAAATAGGCTTTCTATGGCCCACTGAGTGAGAGATGACACAGACAGGGATGGCACTCTAGCAGAAATGCCAATCTTAATCTCCCACAAAAAAAAAAAAAAGGAACTGTCCTTCAATTACTATCTCCCTGCAGTAATCTCAGCCAGGTATGGCAGGCAGCAATAAGGAGTGGACTGATGCAAAAATTAAATAAAAAGTGTGGACAAACAAACAAGATAGCTGTGCAGAAAGGAAGGAACAAGAGGATTTGTGCTTTGAAAAAAGCAGTTGGTTTGCACAGCGGCGTACAATGCAGCTATCAGGGAGCCTTCTAGGGCAGCCCAATGAGCTACAGCGCTGAGGAAAAAAAAAAAAATGTAGCTTCCACTGTCCCTGCACACCGAAGGTGGTGTTGGGCTGTGGAAATCGCTACAGCACAAGCGGTTTGGTGGTTAATGGACCCTGCCTAACGCTATCCCTGCTTCTGACGAAGCGGCAGCAACCTCTCCCTAAGCTCAGATCAGCAGCAGTAACATGGCGGTCGGCGGGAACGCCCCTTTATAGCCCCTGTGACGCCGCGGACAGCAAGCCAATCACTGCAATGCCCTTCTCTAAGATGGTGGGGACCAGGACCTATGTCATCACGCTGCCCACACTCTGCGTTTACCTTCATTGGCTGAGAAATGGCGCTTTTTGCGTCATTGAAACGCGACTTTGGCGCGAAAGTCGCGTACTGCATGGCAAACCCCGCACAGGGGTCGGATCGGGTTTCATGAAACCCGACTTTGATAAAAGTCGGCGACTTTTGAAAATGTTCGACCCGTTTCGCTCAACCCTACTGTCTAATGTATATAATCCCTATCTGATGTATTTAAAAACCTGATCATCTGTATAGTACCTGTAAGAACAGGGCTCAGAGAGAAAATATCCACGTTGAACATGGGAGATGGAACAGCTACAATGCAAATGACCCACAGAGGAGTGGTGAACTCCCCAGTCTTGTAGAAACAAGAGAACAATTATAAAACCAAAAACACATGGGCCACCTGCATAGCGAACATTGTGAAATTTGTGCACGACATGGGCACAGTTGATGCAGTTTTCAATGCATCCGCTGCACATTCTGAAGTCCGGGGAAGAGGGGGCGGAGTTTTGGCCGCACATGCGCGGTAGAAAATGGCGGACGCGACGGACAAAAAAGCATTCACTTGAACGTTTTTTCGTGCCGACGGTCTGCCAAAACACGATGGATCCGTTGCACGATGGACACGATGTGTGGTCATCCGTCATGATCCATAGCTTATACAAGTCTAGGGGTAAAAAAATGCATCCTGCGAGCATATTTGCATGATCCGGTTTTTTCCGCCAGATCCGTTTTTTTCTCACAGAGTTGTATTAGCGCCAGATTGCGCCTGATGGCCACATGTTTCATCTGTTTTTTGCAGGATCCATCAAAAAAGCTGATTCTGCCGGACGGAAAACACATACAGAGGAACGGTTTTTCTGTCCAGCGAAAAAACGCACAGCGACGGATCCGGCAAAAAACGCATGAAACTGAGCTGTGAAATGATGAATCCGGCCTCCGAATCTGTTTTTTTCATGCATGTTTCCATTCAAATCATGCAAATCATGCACATATAATAATAAATAATAATAATAATAATAATAATTTTCCGCTTATTTCAAAAAACTGCATCAAAACCGCGCAAAAACTGCATCAAAAACTGCATCATAACTCCCACCAAAACTGCATCAAAACTGCACCAAAAAACGCTCAAAAACTGCACCAAAAACTGCATCAAACACCACACCAAAAACTGCATCAATACCTGCATCAAAAACCGCACCAAAAACTGCATCAAAACCTGCATCAAAAACCGCACCAAAAACCTGCATCAAAAACCGCACTAAAAACTGCATCAAAAACTGCACCAAAAACTGCATCAAAACCTGCATGAAAAACTGGTGCAGTTTTTGATGCGGTTTTTGATGCAGTTTTTGGCATAGTTTTGGTGCAGGTTTTGGTTCCGTTTTTGATGCAGTTTTTTAGGGTATGTGCACACAATGCGGATTTTGCTGCGGATCTGCAGAAGTTTTCCATGAGTTTACAGTTCAATGTAAATGCGGAAAAAGCCACGTGGAAACGTAGTGGTTTACATTCCGCAGCATATCACTTCTTTCTGCAGATTCCGCAGTGGTTTTACAACTGCCCCTATGGAAAACCGCAGTTGTAAAACCGCAGTGAAAACCGCGGTAAATCTGCGATAAATATGCAGCAAAAACGCAGCGTTTTTGCTCTGCAGATTTATGAAATCTGCTGCGGAAAAATCCGCAGTGGCCAATACGTGTGCACCTAGCCATATGCAATTTTTGATACAGTTTTTGGTGCAGTTTTGAAGCAGTTTTTGGAAACCGCAAACCGCTGTGCACATGCTGTGGGAAAAACCGCGCAGAAACGCAGCTGTTTATAACCCGCAGCATGTCACTTCTTTGTGCAGAATCGCCGCGATTCTGCACCCATAGAAATGCATTGATAATGTGCGGGTTATACCCGGGGTGGAGGAGAGGAGACTCTCCTCCAGGCCCCGGGAATAGTGTTGAGCATTCCGATACCGCAAGTATCGGGTATCGGCCGATACTTGCGGTATCGGAATTCCGATACCGAGATCCGATACTTTTGTGGTATCGGGTATCGGTATCGGATACATAGAGATGTGTAAAATAAAGAATTAAAATAAAAAATATTGATATATTTACCTCTCCGGCGGCCCCTGGACTCAGCGCGGGTAACCGGCAGGCTTCGTTGTTCAAAATCAGCGCTTTTAGGACCTGAGAATCACGTCCCGGCTTCTGATTGGTCGCGGGCCGCCCATGTGACCGCCACGCGACCAATCACAAGCCGCGACGTCACCGCAAGCTATTAACGCGCTCATTTTTAAAAATGAGCGCGTTAATGGCTTTCAAAGACGTAGCGGCTTGTGATTGGTCGCGGCCACGCGACCAATCACAAGCCGCGACGTCACCGCACGCTATTAACGCGCTCATTTTTAAAAATGAGCGCGTTAATGGCTTTCAAAGACGTAGCGGCTTGTGATTGGTCGCGGCCACGCGACCAATCACAAGCCGCGACGTCACCGCACGCTATTAACGCGCTCATTTTTAAAAATGAGCGCGTTAATGGCTTTCAAAGACGTAGCGGCTTGTGATTGGTCGCGGCCACACGACCAATCACAAGCCGCGACGTCACCGCACGCTATTAACGCGCTCATTTTTAAAAATGAGCGCGTTAATGGCTTTCAAAGACGTAGCGGCTTGTGATTGGTCGCGGCCACGCGACCAATCACAAGCCGCGACGTCACCGCACGCTATTAACGCGCTCATTTTTAAAAATGAGCGCGTTAATGGCTTTCAAAGACGTAGCGGCTTGTGATTGGTCGCGGCCACGCGACCAATCACAAGCCGCGACGTCACCGCACGCTATTAACGCGCTCATTTTTAAAAATGAGCGCGTTAATGGCTTTCAAAGACGTAGCGGCTTGTGATTGGTCGCGGCCACACGACCAATCACAAGCCGCGACGTCACCGCACGCTATTAACGCGCTCATTTTTAAAAATGAGCGCGTTAATGGCTTTCAAAGACGTAGCGGCTTGTGATTGGTCGCGGCCACGCGACCAATCACAAGCCGCTACGTCTTTGAAAGTCATTAACGCGCTCATTTTTAAAAATAAGCGCGTTAATAGCTTGCGGTGACGTCGCGGCTTGTGATTGGTCGCGTGGCCGCGACCAATCACAAGCCGCTACGTCTTTGAAAGTCATTACCGCGCTCATTTTTAAAAATGAGCGCGTTAATAGCTTGCGGTGACGTCGCGGCTTGTGATTGGTCGCGTGGCCGCGACCAATCACAAGCCGCTACGTCTTTGAAAGTCATTAACGCGCTCATTTTTAAAAATGAGCGCGATAATAGCTTGCGGTGACGTCGCGGCTTGTGATTGGTCGCGTGGCGGTCACATGGGCGGCCCGCGACCAATCAGAAGCCGGGACGTGATTCTCAGGTCCTAAAAGCGCTGATTTTGAACAACGAAGCCTTCCGGTTACCCGCGCTGAGTTCAGGGGCCGCCGGAGAGGTAAATATATCAATATTTTTTATTTTAATTCTTTATTTTACACATCCCTATGGATCCCAGGGCCTGAAGGACAGTTTCCTCTCCTTCAGACCCTGGGAACCATGAGAATACCTTCCGATACTTGATGTCCCATTGACTTGTATTGGTATCGGATATCGGTATCGGCGATATCCGATATTTTTCGGGTATCGGCCGATACTATCCGATACCGATACTTTCAAGTATCGGACGGTATCGCTCAACACTACCCGGGAACCATATTTGTGGTTAAAAAAAGAATTAAAATAAAAAATAATGCTATACTCACCTCTCAGCGTTGCACGCGGCCGTCAGGTCTGGGTTGCTGTGCGAGCAGGGCCTGCGGTGACATTGCGGTCCCATGACCGTGACGTCACAAAGGTCCTTCTCGCACAGCATCTTTGGAACCGGACCGCCGCCTGCAGTGCCAAGGAGATCGGGACGTCAGAGGGTGAGTATATCATCATTTTTTTTATTTTTAACATTACTATTGATGCTGCATATGCATATGCAGCATCAATAGTAGGAAATCCCGCAGCGGAAACCGCAGGACAAAACGTGATAAATCTGCAGGGATAACCACAGCGGTTTTGCCCTGCAGATTTATCAAATCCGCTGCGGGAGAACCCGCAGGGACCCGACACAACGTGTGAACATGGTCTTAATGCGAGTTTTGATGCAGTTTTTAGTGCAGTTTTTGATGCTTTTTTTAATGCAGTTTTTGGTGCAGTTTTGATGCAGTTTTGGTGCAGTTTTAATGCAGTTTTTGGTGCAGTTTTGATGCAGTTTTTGGTGCAGATTTTAGTGCAGTTTTTGATGCAGGTTTTGATGCAGTTTTGGGGGCTGTTTTTGATGTAGGTTTTTGGTGCAGTTTTGGGGGCTGTTTTTGATGCAGGTTTTTGGTGCGTTTTTGATGCAGGTTTTGATGCAGTTTTGGGGGCTGTTTTTGATGTAGGTTTTTGGTGCAGTTTTTGATACAGTTTTTGGTGCGGTTTTTTATGTGGTTTTTTATGCGGTTTTTGCTGCAGGTTTTTGGTGCGGCTTTTGATGCAGGTTTTGATGCAGTTTATGGTGTGGTTTTTTATGCAGTTTTTGGTGCGGTTTTTGATGTGGTTTTTGATGCAGTTTTTGGTGCGGTTTTTGCTGCAGGTTTTGATGCAGTTTTTGGTGCGGCTTTTGCTGCAGGTTTTGGTGCGGTTTTTTATGTGGTTTTAGATGCGGTTTTTGCTGCAGGTTTTTGGTGCGGCTTTTGATGCAGGTTTTGATGCAGTTTTTGGTGTGGTTTTTTATGCAGTTTTTGGTGCGGTTTTTGATGTGGTTTTTGGTGTGGTTTTTGATGCAGATTTTTGGTGCGGTTTTTGCTGCAGGTTTTGATGCAGTTTTTGGTGCGGTTTTTGCTGCAGGTTTTGGTGCGGTTTTTGATGTGGTTTTTGATGCAGTTTTTGGTGCAGTTTTTGATGCAGTTTTGGTGCGGTTTTTGATGCAGTTTTTGGTGCAGTTATGATGCAGTTTTTTATGCAGCTCTTGCGCAGTTTTGATGCAGTTTTTGGCCAGATGTCGCATCCGTTGTGCAACGGATCCTTCGTGTTTTGGTGGACCGTTGGCACAAAAAACATTCAAGTGAATGTTTTTTTGTCCGTCGCGTCCGCCATTTTCCACCGCACATGTGCGGCCAAAACTCTGCCCCCTCCTCCCCGGACTTCAGAATAGGCAGCGGATGCATTGAAAAACTGCATCCGCTGCCCACGGTGTGCACAAATTTCACAACGTGCATCGGTACGTCGGCCAGACGCATAGCCGATGGACCCGTACCAACGCAAGTATGAAAGAGGCCTTAATGAGCGTTTAATTTAAAAAAAGGAAAAAAACTGGCTATTAAAATAGGGGGACCCTCCAAAAAAATGATGTGGGCTCCCCTGTTATGAACTGGTGATTTAGAACCACAATGGACCTGGTGGTTAAGAGCACTGAAAATTACCTGATAGTTACTAATAACATAGGACAAGCTCTGAGACGTGGGAACTCTGCTGACCGCAATCCCTAATCCTATCACACCACACTAGAGGTAGCTGTGGAGCGCTCCTGACCAGACCTAGGTGCCTCGGGCACAGCCTGAGAAACTAGCTAGCCCTGAAGATAGAAAAATAAGCCTACCTTGCCTCAGAGAAATTCCCCAAAGGAAAAGGCAGCCCCCCACATATAATGACTGTGAGTAAAGATGAAAATACAAACACAGAGATGAAATAGATTTTAGCAAAGTGAGGCCCGACTTACTGAATAGACCGAGGATAGGAAAGATAGCTTTGCCATCAGCACAAAAACCTACAAACAACCACGCAGAGGGCGCAAAAAGACCCTCCGCACCGACTAACGGTACGTAGGTGCTCCCTCTGCGTCCCAGAGCTTCCAGCAAGCAAAACAAACCAATATAGCAAGCTGGACAGAAAAAATAGCAAACAAAAGTAACACAAGCAGAACTTAGCTTATGCAGGGCAGACAGGCCACAAGAACTATCCAGGAGAGAGCAAGACCAATACTGGAACATTGACTGGAGGCCAGGAACAAAGAACTAGGTGGAGTTAAATAGAGCAGCACCTAAAGACTTAACCTCGTCACCTGAGGAAGGAAACTCAGAAGCCGCAGCCCCACTCACATCCACCAAAGGAAGCTCATGGACAGAACCAGGCGAAGTACCACTCATGACCACAGGAGGGAGCTTGACCACCGAATTCACAACAGTACCCCCCCTTGAGGAGGGGTCACCGAACCCTCACCAGAGCCCCCAGGCCGACCAGGATGTGCCGAATGAAAGGCAGGAACCAGATCGGCAGCATGAACATCAGAGGCAAAGACCCAGGAATTATCTTCCTGACCATAACCCTTCCACTTAACCAGGTACTGGAGTTTCCGTCTCGAAATACGAGAATCCAAAATCTTCTCCACTATATACTCCAACTCCCCCTCAACCAAAACCGGGGCAGGAGGATCAACGGATGGAACCACAGGTGCCACGTATCTCCGCAACAATGACCTATGGAATACATTATGGATGGAAAAAGAAGCTGGAAGGGTCAAACAAAAAGACACAGGATTAAGAACCTCAGAAATCCTATACGGACCAATGAAACGAGGCTTAAACTTAGGAGAGGAAACTTTCATAGGAATATAACGAGACGACAACCAAACCAAATCCCCAACACGAAGTCGGGGACCCACACAGCGCCTGCGGTTAGCGAAACGTTGAGCCTTCTCCTGGGACAATGTCAAATTGTCCACTACATGAGTCCAAATCTGCTGCAACCTATCCACCACAGTATCCACACCTGGACAGTCCGAAGACTCAACCTGCCCTGAAGAGAAACGAGGATGGAAACCAGAATTGCAGAAAAACGGCGAAACCAAAGTAGCCGAGCTGGCCCGATTATTAAGGGCGAACTCAGCCAAAGGCAAAAAGGACACCCAATCATCCTGATCAGCAGAAACAAAACATCTCAGATATGTTTCCAAGGTCTGATTGGTTCGTTCGGTTTGGCCATTGGTCTGAGGATGGAAAGCTGAGGAAAAAGACAAATCAATGCCCATCCTAGCACAAAAGGCTCGCCAAAACCTCGAAACAAACTGGGAACCTCTGTCAGAAACGATGTTCTCCGGAATGCCATGTAAACGAACCACATGCTGGAAAAACAATGGCACCAAATCAGAGGAGGAAGGCAATTTAGACAAGGGTACCAAATGGACCATCTTAGAGAAGCAATCACAAACCACCCAAATGACCGACATCTTTTGAGAGACAGGGAGATCCGAAATAAAATCCATAGAGATGTGTGTCCAGGGCCTCTTCGGGACCGGCAAGGGCAAAAGCAACCCACTGGCACGAGAACAGCAGGGCTTAGCCCGAGCACAAATCCCACAGGACTGCACAAACGAACGCACATCCCGTGACAGAGACGGCCACCAAAAGGATCTAGCCACCAAATCTCTGGTACCAAAGATTCCAGGATGACCAGCCAACACCGAACAATGAACCTCAGAGATAACTCTACTCGTCCATTTATCAGGGACAAACAGTTTCTCCGCTGGGCAACGGTCAGGTCTATTAGCCTGAAATTTTTGCAGCACCCGCCGCAAATCAGGGGAGATGGCAGACAAAATTACCCCTTCTTTGAGAATACCCGCCGGCTAAGGCAAACCCGGAGAGTCGGGCACAAAACTCCTAGACAGGGCATCCGCCTTCACATTCTTAGAGCCCGGAAGGTACGAAACCACAAAGTCGAAACGGGAGAAAAACAGCGACCAACAAGCCTGTCTAGGATTCAACCGTTTGGCAGACTCGAGATAAGTCAAGTTCTTGTGATCAGTCAAGACCACCACGCGATGCTTAGCTCCTTCAAGCCAATGACGCCACTCCTCGAATGCCCACTTCATGGCCAGCAACTCTCGATTGCCTACATCATAATTACGCTCAGCAGGCGAAAACTTCCTGGAAAAGAAGGCACATGGTTTCATCACCGAGCCATCAGAACTTCTTTGCGACAAAACAGCCCCTGCTCCAATCTCAGAAGCATCAACCTCGACCTGGAACGGGAGCGAAACATCTGGCTGGCACAACACAGGGGCAGAAGAAAAACGACGCTTCAACTCCTGAAAAGCTTCCACAGCAGCAGAAGACCAATTGACCACATCAGCACCCTTCTTGGTCAAATCAGTCAACGGTTTAGCAATACTAGAAAAATTATTGATGAAGCGACGATAAAAATTAGCAAAGCACAGGAACTTTTGCAGACTCTTCAGAGATGTCGGCTGAGTCCAAGCATATATGGCCTGAACTTTAACAGGGTCCATCTCGATAGTAGAAGGGGAAAACATGAAACCCAAAAATGAAACCTTCTGAACACCAAAGAGACACTTTGACCCCTTCACAAACAAAGAATTCGCACGCAGAACCTGGAACACCATTCTAACCTGCTTCACGTGAGACTCCCAATCATCCGAGAAGACCAAAATATCATCCAAGTATACAATCAGGAATTTATCCAGGTACTCTCGGAAGATGTCATGCATAAAGGACTGAAATACTGATGGAGCATTGGAAAGCCCGAATGGCATAACCAGGTACTCAAAATGGCCCTCGGGCGTATTAAATGCTGTTTTCCATTCATCGCCCTGTTTAATACGCACAAGATTATACGCACCACGAAGATCTATCTTGGTGAACCAACTAGCCCCCTTAATCCGAGCAAACAAATCAGACAGCAGCGGCAAGGGGTACTGAAATTTGACTGTGATTTTATTTAGAAGGCGGTAATCAATACAAGGTCTCAACGAACACCAAAAAGCGAATATCCTCCTGATGCGCAGGAGCCATGCACATGGTCAGTTGGGTCAAGTACTGAGGCTTATTCTTGGCCAAAGGCGTAGCATCAATTCCTCTCAATGGAATAGGATACTGCAAGGGCTCCAAGAAAAACCCACAGCGCCTAGCAAACTCCAAGTCCATCAAATTCAGGGCAGCGCCTGAATCCACAAATGCCATGACAGAATAGGATGACAAAGAGCAGATCAAAGTAACGGACAAAAGAAATTTCGACTGTACCGTACCAATGGTGGCAGACCTAGCGAACCGCTTAGTGCGCTTAGGACAATCGGAGATAGCATGAGTGGAATCACCACAATACAGCCCATTCCGACGTCTGTGTTCTTGCCGTTCAGCTCTGGTCAAAGTCCTATCACATTGCATAGGCTCAGGTTTATGTTCAGATAATACCGCCAAATGGTGCACAGTTTTACGCTCACGTAAGCGTCGATCGATCTGAATGGCCAAAGACATAGACTCATTCAGACCAGCAGGCATAGGAAATCCCACCATGACATCCTTAAGGGCTTCAGAGAGACGCTTTCTGAAGATTGCTGCCAGCGCACATTCATTCCATTGAGTGAGCACAGACCACTTCCTAAACTTCTGACAATATATCTCTACCTCATCCTGACCCTGGCACAGAGCCAGCAAATTTTTCTCCGCCTGATCCACTGAATTAGGTTCATCATACAGCAATCCGAGCGCCAGAAAAAACGCATCAATATCACATAATGCAGGATCTTCTGGCGCAAGGGAAAATGCCCAGTCTTGAGGGTCGCCACGTAATAAAGAAATAATGATCTTAACTTGTTGAACTGGGTCACCAGAGGAGCGGGGTTTCAAAGCCAGAAATAGTTTACAATTATTTTTAAAACTCAGAAACTTAGCTCTATCTCCAGAAAACAAATCAGGAATAGGAATTCTAGGTTCTAACATAGAATTCTGAACCACAAAGTCTTGAATCTTTTGTACTCATGCAGTGAGATGATCCACACAAGAAGACAGACCTTTAGAGTCCATCACTACACCTGTGTCCTGAACCACCCAAATGTCTAGGGGAAAAGAAAGACAAAACACAGTGCAGAGAAAAAAAATGATCTCAGAACTTCTCTTTTCCCTCTATTGAGAAGCATTAGTACTTTGGGCCTCCAGTACTGTTATGAACTGGTGATTTAGAACCACAATGGACCTGGTGGTTAAGAGCACTGAAAATTAACTGATAGTTACTAATAACATAGGACAAGCTCTGAGACGTGGGAACTCTGCTGATCGCAATCCCTAATCCTATCACACCACACTAGAGGTAGCCGTGGAGCGCTCCTGACCAGACCTAGGCGCCTCGGGCACAGCCTGAGAAACTAGCTAGCCCTGAAGATAGAAAAATAAGCCTACCTTGCCTCAGAGAAATTCCCCAAAGGAAAAGGCAGCCCCCCACATATAATGACTGTGAGTAAAGATGAAAATACAAACACAGAGATTAAATAGATTTTAGCAAAGTGAGGCCCGACTTACTGAATAGACCGAGGATAGGAAAGATAGCTTTGCGGTCAGCACTGTTATGTCTGCTAATGACAGGTGTTATGAAGGCAATCCAGAAACACAGTGTGCTTAGCGATCAGAGTGCACACAGTGATCTGACAAATACCCAAAAATACAAGAACGAGCTCTGAGACGTGGAAACTCTGTAGACTGCACACCTGATCCTATCCTAAACACAACTAAAAGCGGCTGTGGATTGCGCCTAACAACTACCTAGGCAACTCGGCACAGCCTAAGAAACTAGCTAGCCTGAAGATAGAAAAATAGGCCTGACTTGCCCCAGAGAAATTCCCCAAAGGAAAAGGCAGCCCCCCACATATAATGACTGTGAGTAAGATGAAAAGACAAAACGTAGGGATGAAATAGATTCAGCAAAGTGGGGCCCGATATTCTAGGACAGAGCGAGGACAGTAAAGCGAACTTTGCAGTCTACAAAAAACCCTAAAGCAAAACCACGCAAAGGGGGCAAAAAAAACCCACCGTGCCGAACTAACGGCACGGCGGTACACCCTTTGCGTCTCAGAGCTTCCAGCAAAACAAAAGACAAGCTGGACAGAAAAAAAGCAACAAAAAAAGCAAAAAGCACTTAGCTATACAGAGCAGCAGGTCACAGGAACAATCAGGAGAAGCTCAGATCCAACACTGAAACATTGACAAGGAGCAAGGATAGCAGCATCAGGCGGAGTTAAGTAATGAAGCAGTTAACGAGCTCACCAGAACACCTGAGGGAGGAAGCTCAGAAGCTGCAGTACCACTTGTGACCACAGGAGTGAATTCAGCCACAGAATTCACAACAGTACCCCCCCCCCTTGAGGAGGGGTCACCGAACCCTCACCAGAGCCCCCAGGCCGACCAGGATGAGCCGCATGAAAGGCACGAACAAGATCGGAAGCATGAACATCAGAGGCAAAAACCCAGGAATTATCTTCCTGAGCATAACCCTTCCATTTAGCCAGATACTGGAGTTTCCGTCTAGAAACACGAGAATCCAAAATCGTCTCCACAATATACTCCAATTCCCCCTCCACCAAAACCGGGGCAGGAGGCTCAACAGATGGAACCATAGGTGCCACGTATCTCCGCAACAACGACCTATGGAATACATTATGTATGGAAAAGGAGTCTGGGAGGGTCAAACGAAAAGACACAGGATTGAGAACCTCAGAAATCCTATACGGACCAATAAAACGAGGTTTAAATTTAGGAGAGGAAACCTTCATAGGAATATGACGAGAAGATAACCAAACCAGATCCCCAACACGAAGTCGGGGACCCACACGGTGTCTGCGATTAGCGAAAAGTTGAGCTTTCTCCTGGGACAAGATCAAATTGTCCACTACCTGAGTCCAGATCTGCTGCAACCTATCCACCACAGAATCCACACCAGGACAGTCCGAAGACTCAACCTGTCCTGAAGAGAAACGAGGATGGAACCCAGAATTGCAAAAAAATGGAGAAACCAAGGTAGCCGAGCTGGCCCGATTATTAAGGGCGAACTCAGCCAACGGCAAAAAGGACACCCAATCATCCTGGTCTGCAGAAACAAAACATCTCAGATATGTTTCCAAGGTCTGATTGGTTCGTTCGGTCTGGCCATTAGTCTGAGGATGGAAAACCGAGGAAAAGGATAGGTCAATGCCCATCCTACCACAAAAGGCTCGCCAAAACCTTGAAACAAACTGGGAACCTCTGTCAGAAACAATATTCTCAGGAATGCCATGCAACCGAACCACATGCTGAAAGAACAAAGGTACCAAATCAGAGGAGGAAGGCAATTTAGCCAAGGGCACCAGATGGACCATTTTAGAAAAGCGATCACAGACCACCCAAATGACTGACATCTTTTGAGAAACGGGAAGGTCAGAAATGAAATCCATCGAAATATGTGTCCAAGGCCTCTTTGGGACCGGCAAGGGCAAAAGCAACCCACTGGCACGAGAACAGCAGGGCTTAGCCCTAGCACAAATCCCACAGGACTGCACAAAAGTACGTACATCCCGTGACAGAGATGGCCACCAGAAGGATCTAGCCACTAACTCTCTGGTACCAAAGATTCCAGGATGACCAGCCAACACCGAACAATGAAGTTCAGAGATAAGTTTATTAGTCCACCTATCAGGGACGAACAGTTTCTCTGCTGGACAACGATCAGGTTTATTCGCCTGAAATTTTTGCAGCACCCGCCGCAAATCAGGGGAGATGGCAGACACAATGACTTCTTCCTTGAGGATACCCGCTGGCTCAGATAAACCCGGAGAGTCGGGCACAAAACTCCTAGACAGAGCATCCGCCTTCACATTTTTAGAGCCCGGAAGGTACGAAATCACAAAGTCGAAGCGGGCAAAAAATAACGACCAACGGGCCTGTCTAGGATTCAAGCGCTTGGCAGACTCGAGATAAGTCAAGTTCTTATGATCAGTCAATACCACCACGCGATGCTTAGCTCCTTCAAGCCAATGACGCCAGTCCTCGAATGCCCACTTCATGGCCAGCAACTCTCGATTGCCCACATCATAATTTCGCTCAGCGGGCGAAAACTTCCTGGAAAAGAAAGCACATGGTTTCATCACTGAGCAATCAGAACCTCTCTGTGACAAAACCGCCCCTGCTCCAATCTCAGAAGCATCAACCTCGACCTGGAACGGAAGAGAAACATCTGGCTGACACAACACAGGGGCAGAACAAAAACGACGCTTCAACTCCTGAAAAGCTTCCACAGCAGCAGAAGACCAATTAACCAAATCAGCACCCTTCTTGGTCAAATTGGTCAATGGTTTGGCAATGCTAGAAAAATTACAGATGAAGCGACGATAAAAATTAGCAAAGCCCAGGAACTTTTGCAGACTTTTCAGAGATGTCGGCTGAATCCAATCCTGGATGGCTTGGACCTTAACTGGATCCATCTCGATAGTAGAAGGGGTAAAGATGAACCCCAAAAATGAAACTTTCTGCACACCGAAGAGACACTTTGATCCCTTCACAAACAAAGAGTTAGCACGCAGGACCTGAAAAACCATTCTGACCTGCTTCACATGAGACTCCCAATCATCTGAGAAGATCAAAATGTCATCCAAGTAAACAATCAGGAATTTATCCAGATACTCACGGAAGATGTCATGCATAAAAGACTGAAACACAGATGGAGCATTGGCAAGTCCGAACGGCATCACTAGATACTCAAAATGACCCTCGGGCGTATTGAATGCAGTTTTCCATTCATCTCCTTGCCTGATTCTCACCAGATTATACGCACCACGAAGATCTATCTTAGTGAACCAACTAGCCCCATTAATCCGAGCAAACAAGTCAGATAACAATGGCAAGGGATACTGAAATTTAACAGTGATCTTATTAAGAAGGCGGTAATCAATACACGGTCTCAGCGAACCATCCTTCTTGGCTACAAAGAAAAACCCTGCTCCCAGTGGTGATGACGATGGGCGAATATGTCCCTTCTCCAGGCATTCCTTCACATAACTGCGCATAGCGGCGTGTTCGGGCACGGATAAATTAAATAATCGACCTTTAGGGAATTTACTACCAGGAATCAAATTGATAGCACAATCACAATCCCTATGCGGAGGTAGAGCATCGGACTTGGGCTCTTCAAATACATCCTGATAATCAGACAAGAACTCTGGGACCTCAAAAGGGGTGGATGATGAAATCGACAAAAATGGAACATCACCATGTACCCCCTGACAACCCCAGCTGGATACCGACATGGAATTCCAATCCAATACTGGATTATGGGTTTGTAGCCATGGCAACCCCAACACGACCACATCATGCAGATTATGCAACACCAGAAAGCGAATAACTTCCTGATGTGCAGGAGCCATGCACATGGTCAGCTGGGCCCAGTATTGAGGTTTATTCTTGGCCAAAGGTGTAGCATCAATTCCTCTCAATGGAATAGGACACCGCAAAGGCTCCAAGAAAAACCCACAACGTTTAGCATAATCCAAATCCATCAGATTCAGGGCAGCGCCCGAATCCACAAACGCCATGACAGAAAACGACGACAAAGAGCATATCAAGGTAATGGACAGAAGGAATTTGGACTGTACAGAACCAATGACGGCAGACCTAGCGGACCGCTTAGTGCGCTTAGGACAATCAGAAATAGCATGAGTGGAATCACCACAGTAGAAACACAGACCATTCAGACGTCTGTATTCCTGCCGTTCAACTCTAGTCATAGTCCTATCGCACTGCATAGGCTCAGGTTTAACCTCAGGCAGTACCGCCAAATGGTGCACAGATTTACGCTCGCGCAAGCGTCGACCGATCTGAATGGCCAAAGACAAAGACTCATTCAAACCAGCAGGCATAGGAAATCCCACCATGACATCCTTAAGAGCCTCAGAGAGACCCTTTCTGAACAAAGCTGCCAGCGCAGATTCATTCCACTGAGTGAGTACTGACCATTTCCTAAATTTCTGACAATATACTTCTATATCATCCTGACCCTGGCACAAAGCCAGCAAATTTTTCTCAGCCTGATCCACTGAATTAGGCTCATCGTACAGCAATCCGAGCGCCAGGAAAAACGCATCGACACTACTCAATGCAGGGTCTCCTGGCGCAAGAGAAAATGCCCAGTCTTGAGGGTCGCCGCGCAAAAAAGAAATAATAATCAAAACCTGTTGAATAAGATTACCAGAAGAATGAGGTTTCAAGGCCAGAAATAGCTTACAATTATTTTTGAAACTTAGAAACTTAGTTCTATCTCCAAAAAACAAATCAGGAATAGGAATTCTTGGTTCTAACATAGATTTCTGATCAATAGTATCTTGAATTTTTTGTACATTTATAACGAGATTATCCATTGAAGAGCACAGACCCTGAATATCCATGTCCACACCTGTGTCCAGAATCACCCAAATGTCTAGGGGAAAAAAAAAAAGTGAACACAGAGCAGAAAAAAATGATGTCAGAACTTTTTCTTTCCCTCTATTGAGAATCATTAGTTAGGCTCCTTGTACTGTTATGAAAACACAAAAAAGCACAGTAAAACCAAAAGCACTCTGTTGCAAAAAAAAATCACAGTGGACAGCAAGTGCTGGTAAAAAGATGGAAAAAAACAGGGTATTTGGTTGATACGTTTTTTGCAAAAAATGTATATTAAGCCGCTCTACCAAACGTCAAGGTATACCCGTATCAGAGCAGTCCTAGCTAATGTATGTAATCCCTATCTGATGTATTTAAAACCTGGTCATATGTACAATACCTGTATGAGCAGGATTCAGAAAAGGAATGTCCATGTGGACACGCTGGACAGAACGGCTCCTGTGCGCACAGCTCAAAAAAAGAGGGGTGGAGGCCTCCCCAGTCTTGTGGACACAAGAAAACAATAATGTAAAACCAGAACACATGAGCTGCGCGCACAGTGAACAAGCCCGTAGAGACATGTTCACACCACCATCTATTCTATCTCCAAAAAACAAATCAGGAATAGGAATTCTTGGTTCTAACATAGATTTCTGATCAATAGTATCTTGAATTTTTTGCACATTTATAACGAGATTATCCATTGAAGAGCACAGACCCTGAATATCCATGTCCACACCTGTGTCCAGAATCACCCAAATGTCTAGGGGAAAAAAAAAAAGTGAACACAGAGCAGAAAAAAAAAAAAATGATGTCAGAACTTTTTCTTTCCCTCTATTGAGAATCATTAGTTAGGCTCCTTGTACTGTTATGTCTGCTAATGACAGGTGTTATGAAGGCAATCCAGAAACACAGTGTGCTTAGCGATCAGAGCGCACACAGTGATCTGACAAATACCCAAAAATACAAGAACGAGCTCTGAGACGTGGAAACTCTGTAGACTGCACACCTGATCCTATCCTAAACACAACTAAAAGCGGCTGTGGATTGCGCCTAACAACTACCTAGGCAACTCGGCACAGCCTAAGAAACTAGCTAGCCTGAAGATAGAAAAATAGGCCTGACTTGCCCCAGAGAAATTCCCCAAAGGAAAAGGCAGCCCCCCACATATAATGACTGTGAGTAAGATGAAAAGACAAAACGTAGGGATGAAATAGATTCAGCAAAGTGGGGCCCGATATTCTAGGACAGAGCGAGGACAGTAAAGCGAACTTTGCAGTCTACAAAAAACCCTAAAGCAAAACCACGCAAAGGGGGCAAAAAAAACCCACCGTGCCGAACTAACGGCACGGCGGTACACCCTTTGCGTCTCAGAGCTTCCAGCAAAACAAAAGACAAGCTGGACAGAAAAAAAGCAACAAAAAAAGCAAAAAGCACTTAGCTATACAGAGCAGCAGGTCACAGGAACAATCAGGAGAAGCTCAGATCCAACACTGAAACATTGACAAGGAGCAAGGATAGCAGCATCAGGCGGAGTTAAGTAATGAAGCAGTTAACGAGCTCACCAGAACACCTGAGGGAGGAAGCTCAGAAGCTGCAGTACCACTTGTGACCACAGGAGTGAATTCAGCCACAGAATTCACAACACAGCACAAAAACCTACAAACAACCACGCAGAGGGCGCAAAAAGACCCTCCGCACCGACTAACGGTACGGAGGTGCTCCCTCTGCGTCCCAGAGCTTCCAGCAAGCAAAACAAACCAATATAGCAAGCTGGACAGAAAAAATAGCAAACAAAAGTAACACAAGCAGAACTTAGCTTATGCAGGGCAGACAGGCCACAAGAACGATCCAGGAGAGAGCAAGACCAATACTGGAACATTGACTGGAGGCCAGGAACAAAGAACTAGGTGGAGTTAAATAGAGCAGCACCTAACGACTTAACCTCATCACCTGAGGAAGGAAACTCAGAAGCCGCAGCCCCACTCACATCCACCAAAGGAAGCTCATGGACAGAACCAGCCGAAGTACCACTCATGACCACAGGAGGGAGCTTTACCACCGAATTCACAACACTCCCCCTATATTTTATAGCCAGAAAGGCTACACAGACAGCTGTGGGCTGATATTCATAGCCTAGAGAGGGGTCATGGATATTGGCCCCCCCGGCTACAAATACCAGTCCGCAGCCGCCCCAGAAATGGGGGCAGAAATCTGTAGGATGCGCCAATTCCGGTACTTAGCCTCTCTCTTCTCTTGCAAGATTGCCTTGTGCAGGCATGTACTACGGAGGACAGAGAATGAACTTCAATCCAATATTGCAGCCAGCATGCAGCCAGCAGGTAAGGAAAGGGTGAATCAAACACCCGAAACCCCCGCCCTTATGGCTGAAAATTGTTCCCTCCAAATTCAGGCGACAGAGTCCCTTTAATGTCACCTTGCTATTGTAAGGTGACATTAAGCCGAGTTAATAACGGAAAGGCGTCAATAAGACGCCTATCCATTATTAATCCAATCAATTCTTATTTCTTAAGTTTGTCAATCTTAATTTACTTTATAATAATAGTTAGGCATTGAAAACAGGGGCTCATTTGGCTAAAGTTGTGGGGTGGTAGGGCTGGTAGTAAAGGTTTAATAAAACACACACTCATTAGGAAAAAATTATTTTAATATTCTTCATTTAACCATACTTACCATACTTCAGCGCCTGCAAAAAACATAAAATAACAAACCGTATACTACCTGTCCGCCATATTCCAATTAATAACGAGTGTCCCACGACGATCTCCACTATGGAACAGTGACATCGGGTGATGTCACTGCTCTATAGGACCTTCAGTGACACACTGACAGGAGACAATGGCTCCTGCAGTGCATCACTAAACAATAGTAACCCCTCAGAGTCTCACTATATGGCAATTGCTTCGTGGGAAAATTACTCACACAGCAATGCCAAAAATGAGACTAGGGACTTTTTTTTTACAGCAGCGAAGAAATTCAGTGCGGAAGGATACCTTCCTCCCAAGAAAAAGAAAAAGACTGACAGCACTCACTTATTGGGGTGCCCGGTCCAGATCCAGAGAACCTTACTGGATATTCCACATAGTCCAAAGATGAATAATGAACCAGCTCTCCATCCGGGTGTAGTATTCCAAAGTAGAAATTTATTGAGCCATGTTACAGCAACGTTTCGACCCGAAGGTCTTTTACAAGCATAACAAACCATGTCAGGTGTCAGCTTTAAATAGTATCAATGCTACACAGTGCACCAATCGCAATCAAGCCACCTCCCACCATACAATATATCACAATATATAACAATCAAAATATAAAAACAAACATCAAATATACATATAATAAAAATCCACCACCGCAGATATAATCACCACATACAAAGTATGGAAAACATGTATATAAAGGGACACTGTCACCTGAATTTGGAGGGAACAATCTTCAGCCATGGAGGCGGGGTTTTTGTGTGTTTGATTCACCCTTTCCTTACCCGCTGTCTGCATGCTGGCTGCAATATTGGATTGAATTTCATTCTATGTCCTCCGTAGTACATGCCTGCACAAGGAAAGGAAAGGAAAGGGTGAATCAAACACCCAAAAACCTCACCTCCATGGCTGAAGATTGTTCCCTCCAAATTTAGGTGACAGTGTCCCTTTAAAGTTTCATAGGTTGTTTACATTTCTACTACCCAATCAGCATAATGTGTCAGTCGTTACCATGAGAACAGTAGCCCAATCCAGAGAAAGCCATGTACTATCTCATATGATGGTTTAAGCCAATTGGTTACCTCTGAAAACGGCGCCTAAATGTACCTGATACCTATCAAAAGTCACATTACAACAATAGGTTTACAACCCAACCAATGAACCACAGTGTCTCATAACTCACCACTCACGTCATATCCCTGCACTCAAACTGCGTCATCCAACGCGGTCTAACATCCACCTCCAGTCATGCAGACGTCACCGCAAGAGTGCGCACGCGCACAAACAGCCGGGAGAGAACACCGCTGTAAGCGGTGAAACCAAGTCGGCAGGAGTGCCCTCCCACACACACAGCGGCAGCATCACATGACCGCGACCTGGAAGGGTTACCTAGGCGATACCAATAAACAAAAACCACTCTAGCTGCATCATCCAACGCAGTCTCATGTCCACCTCAAGTCATGTAGACGTCACCACAAAGGTGCGCACGCGCACTTCCAGCCAGGAGAGGACGCCGCCAATAAGCAGTGTACCCAGCCAGCAGGAGTACCCGCCCCCACACATGCAGCGACATTGTTAAAGAAACAGATAGGAACAGTTTGTTGATGTTTGATAGTAACCATCCAAGGAGAATGGTGAATTCTCTGCCGTGGAGTCAATTGTTGAGGGTTCGGAGGATAGTATCTGATAAGGGGAAGGTGGACCAATGTTTGGAGGAGATGTGCTCTAAGTTTTTGGTGAGGGATATCCTGGTAAGGAGGTGGTAAGAAATAAGGAAAAGACTTTGAGTTGCTCTCGTGAGAGCATCCGTAACAAAACACGTGTTAAACAGACTTGTGATCGTATTCCATTTGTGACAACATATAATCCAGCGAGTAACCAAATTGGTTACATGGGTCTCGGTCCCCACCATCTTAGAGAAGGGCATCACAGTGATTAGCTTGCTTTCTGCGGTGTCACAGAGGCTATAAAGGGGCGTGCACGCCAACCGCCATCTTACTTCTGCAGATCTTAGCATAGGGAGAGGTTGCTGCAGCTTCATCAGAAGAAGGGATATAGTTAGGGAGGGAAGATTAACCCCGAAACTGCTTGTGCTGTAGCGATTTCCACTGTCCAACACCACCTTTTCTTTGCAGGGACAGTGGAGTTTATTTTTTTGTGCATCAGCTCTGTAGCTTATTAGGCTGCCCTATAAGGCTCCCTGATAGCTGCATTACTGTTTGTACGCCGCTGTGCAAACCAACTGCTTTTTTAAAAGCAAAAATCCTGTTGCCCTGTTGCTCCTTTCTGCACAGTTCTCTTGTTTCTTTGTCCACACTTTTGTGTGCAGCAGTCCTTTTTATTGCGCCATACTTGTCCTGAGATCATTGTAGGGAGATTGAAATTGTACTTCAGCCCTTTTTTTATATATATATCTTCCAGCCACGTTCTGCCACTTACATTGTGTAGTGTAATACACTGGGTCTGATTTTTGTTGCAGTCTCCCCCAAATAAAAGGTAGATTTAAATTGGCACTAAGTGGATTTACGTCACAGTTCTGTTGGTTTGTCATACATCTTTCAGCCACGTTCTGCCACTTACATTGTGTAGGGTAATACACTGGGCCTAATTTTTGTTGCAGTCTCCCCAAAATAAAAGGGAGATTTTAAATTGGCACTAAGTAGGTCTACGTCACAGTTGTGTTAGTTTGTCGTACATCTTCCAGCCACGTTCTGCCACTTACATTGTGTAGTGTTATACACTGGGCCTGAGTTTTGTTGCAGTCTCCCCCCCCAAAAAAGGGAGATTTAAATTGGCACTAAGTGGATCTACGTCACAGTTCTGTTAGTTTGTCGTACATCTTCCAGCCACGTTCTGCCACTTACATTGTGTAGTGTAATACACTGGGCCTGATTTTTGTTGCAGTCTCCCCCAAATAAAAGGGAGATTTAATTTGGCACTAAGTGGATCTACGTCACAGTTCTGTTAGTTTGTCGCACATCTTCCAGCCATATTCTGCCACTTACACTGTGTGGTGTAATACACTGGGCCTGAGTTTTGTTGCAGTCTCCCCACCAAAAAAGGGAGATTTAAATTGGCACTAAGTGGATCTACGTCACAGTTGTGTTAGTTTGTCGTATATCTTCCAGCCACGTTCTGCCACTTACATTGTGTAGTGTAATACACTGGGCCTGAGTTTTGTTGCAGTCTCACCCCCAAAAAAGGGAGATTTAAATTGGTACTAAGTGGATCTATGTCACAGTTCTGTTAGTTTGTCGTACATCTTCCAGCCACGTTCTGCCACTTACATTGTGTAGTGTAATACACTACGCCTGAGTTTTGTTGCAGTCTCCCCCCCCAAAAAAAGGAGAATAAAATTCTCCAGAAGTTTATATAGCCTTCTACCTTGTTTCACAGTACCATATAATGGTTGTTATTTTGGTTAGATTTTTCCAAAAATGAGGAAGTCTGGTGGAAGAGGCCGTGGGCGGGCGTTGCCAGCTGGTACTCATGGTGGTGTTGGTGGTAGTGGAGCATCTGGTAGTAGTGGGAAAAGCAAAATAGCACCAAAGGCTCGAGGTGTTGAGCCAGCGTCATCGTCTGGCTACACAAGGCCTCGAAGGCTCCCTTATCTGGGAGTGGGAAAACAGGTTTTAAAGCCGGAGCAGCAGGGAAAAGTTTTGGCTTTCCTTGCTGACTCAGCCTCTAGCTCTTTCGCTTCCTCTTCAGAAGGTTTGAAATCTAAAAGCAGCGAGTCGTCAGTGGATGCTCTCGGTCAGGAACAAGTCGCTTCCTTGTGTCCTTCACCCAAACCAAAAGTGAAGGATGTGGCAGGCAAAACTACAGTTTACTCCATGGAGCTCTTTACACATACCGTGCCGGGGTTAGAGAGGGAAATTGTTCAAAGCCCATTACAAGATGAATCGGACATGGAGTGCACAGATGCACAGCCACAGCTAGATTATTATGCTGTTCCATTGACTCAGATCACTACATTGCCCTCGCAGTGTACTGAGCCAGAATCTGACCCTGATGAAACTATGGTGCCCCGTCACGAACGCTATAGCACCTTACATGGTGACACAAAGGAAGGTGCACATGACATTGAAGAGGAGGTAATAGATGACCCAGTTGTTGACCCAGATTGGCAGCCATTGGAGGAAGAGTGTGCCGCTGCCAGTAGCTCAGAAGCGGAGGAGGATGATCCGCAGCAGCCATTTATATCGCAACAGCTTTCATCTGGCAGGCCCGTATCTGGCCAAAAATGTTTGTCAAATCCAAAAACAGTTTTAGGACACCGTGGCCATCTGGTGAAAGTAGCACAACGTGCAATGCCTGAAAAGGTAATCCATAGTAGGAAGAGTGCAGTGTGGGCATTTTTTAACCAAGATCCAAAAAATCAGTGCAAAGTTATTTGTAAGAAGTGCTGAAAGACCTTTAGCAGAGGGAAGAATCTCCTAAGTTTAAATACAACGTGCATGCATAGACATTTAACCAGCATGCACTTGCAAGCCTGGACTAACTACCAAATGTCCAGTACCGTTGGTGCACCTGCTCAGAATGAAGGTAGTCAGCAACACTACATTGCTTCCCTCACAGTAAGCCCACCGGTTAGGACACCACCAGCAGCAATTGTGGAGGTATCGTCGCAAGGCCAAAGCAGTCAGGGAATCATAAGGTTCTTGGTAGGAAACACTGTAGGTAGGCCAACATCAAGAATACCATCACCAACCCTCTCTCAATCTGCCATGTCCACCACCACCCCCGCTAGCTCCACCATATGCAGCTCTCCAGTCCAGCTCACCCTACAAGAGACTCTCGTTAGGAAAAGAAAGCACTCATCCTGTCATCCGCGTACACAGGGTTTGAATGCCCACATTGCTAGACTAATCTCGTTAGAGATGATGCCCTACCGGTTAGTTGAAAGTGAAGCTTTCAAAGCCCTGATGGACTACGATGAACCATGCTACGAGCTACCCAGTCGACACTTCTTTGCGAGAAAAGCCATCCCAGCCCTCCACCAGCATGTCAATGACCGAATTGTCCATGCACTGAGGCAATCAGTCAGTAGAAAGGTGCACCTCACAACAGATGCATGGACCAGTAGGCATGGCCAGGGACGTTACGTGTCCATCACGGCACACTGGGTAAATGTGGTGGATGCAGGGTCCACAGGGGACAGCTAAAGTGGGACTGTTCTGCCTAGCCCACGGTCTAGGAAACAGTTGGCTATAGGCATTCGCCACCCCTCCTCCTCCTCCTCCAGAAGTGAAAGCTCGTCCACAGAGCGCAGTCGCACGACCACTCCATCCGCAGCTGCCAGTGTTGCACACGAGGTGTCCCATTATGGAACAGCTTGTGGACTGGTAAGCGTCAGCAGGCTGTGCTACAAATGAAGTGTTTGGGCGACAACAGAAAAAACACGGAAGTACTGGCCGAGTACTTGCAGCAAGAAACTCAGTCTTGGCTGGGCAGTGTACATCTTGAGGCAGTCAAGGTAGTCAGTGATAACTGAAGAAATTTTATGGCTGCTATAGCCCTTTCAGAACTGAAACACATTCCTTGCCTGGCTCACACCTTGAACCTGGTGGTGCAGTGCTTCCTGTTGTGAATTCCATTCTTGGGCTCCCTCCGGTGGTTGTAAATGGCACTTTTGTGAATTCTGCCCTTTGGCTCCCTCTGGTGGTTTTGAGTGGAACTGCCGCTCCTTGGGTTTAGCTTTAACAGCTGCTTTCACTAATCGTCTCTCCTGGCTCTGCTATTTAACCTGGCTCTAGTTTTCAGCCTATGCCACTTGTCAATGTTCTCTGGCTGGATTCACATCTCTGCTTGGATTCTCCTGGTTTCCTGACCAGTTCTGCTAAGATAAGTTCTGGCTTTGCTCATTTCAGTCCACATGTTGTGGACTTATTGTTCTGTGCATTCTATTTTTGTCCAGCTTGTCATTATGGATTTTTTCTGTTAGCTGGAAGCTCTGGGAAGCAGATTTACCCTCCACACCTTTAGTCAGGTGTGGAGATTTTGTAAACTCTGCGTGGATTTTTGTAGTTTTTATGCTGACCGCACAGTATCCTTTCCTGTCCTATCTATCAAGCTAGACTGGCCTCCTATGCTAAAATCTGATTTCATCTCTGCGTATGTTATTTTCCCCTCCTCTCACTGTCAATATTTGTGGGGGGCTATCTTTCCTTTGGGGATTTTCTCTGAGGCAAGATAGGTTTCCTGTTTCCATCTTTAGGGGAAGTTAGATCTTAGGCTGTGCCGAGGGGTCTAGGGAGAGTCAGGTACCCCCCCACGGCTATTTCTAGTTGCGCTGCTAGGTTCAGGGTCTGCGGTCAGTACAGATACCACCTCCTTCAGAGCTTGTCTCATGTTGTTCCTAAACCAGATCATAACAGTACAAGTGGCCAAAAATGAATTAAATGTATCTCAAAAGAAGGAAAAGAAAGTTTTGAACCATTTTTTTTTTCTGTGCTCTGGTTTGCCTCTTTTTTCCTCTTGATATCTGGGTGGTGCTGGATATATGTTCTGGCGTGGATGCTCAGGGTTTGTTTTCTCGTGTGGATCAACTGGCTGCAAGAGTACAGAGTATCCAGGAATATGTTGTCCAGACTCCGGCTTTAGAGCCCAGAATTCCTACTCCGGATTTGTTCTTTGGGGACAGATCCAAGTTTTTGAACTTTAAAAATAACTGCAAATTGTTTTTTGCTTTGAAACCCCGTTCTTCAGGTGTCCCATTCAGCAGGTGAAAATCATCATATCCTTGCTGCGTGGTGATCCGCAAGACTGGGCTTTTTCTCTTGAAACAGGGGATCCGGCATTGTTGAATGTGGACGCATTTTTTCAAGCGCTCGGATTGTTGTATGACGAACCTAACTCTGTAGAGCATGCTGAGAAAACACTGTTGGCCCTGTGTCAAGGTCAGGAAGCAGCAGAATTATTCTGCCAGAAATTTAGAAAATGGTCTGTGCTCACTAAATGGAATGAAGAGGCTCTGGCTGCTATTTTCAGAAAAGGTCTTTCTGAAACCCTTAAAGATGATATTGTGGGCTTTCCTACGCCTGCCGGTTTGAACGAATCTATGTCTCTAGCCATTCAGATTGATAGGCATCTGCGCGAGCGCAAAGCTGTGCACCATATGGCAGTATCCTCTGAGCATAGTCCTGAACCTATGCAATGTGATAGGATTTTGACTAGAATAGAACGGCAGGAATTCAGACGTCAGAATAGGCTGTGTTTTTACTGTGGTGATTCGGCTCATGTTATCTCTGATTGTCCTAAGCGTACTAAGAGAGCCGCTAGGTCTGTTACCTTTAGTACTATGCAGCCTAAATTTCTCTTATCTGTGACCCTGATTTGCTCATTGTCGTCCTTTTATGTCATGGCATTTGTGGATTCAGGTGCTGCCCTGAACTTAATGGACTTAGAATTCGCCAGGCGCTGTGGTTTTTCCTTGCAGCCTTTGCAGAGCCCTATTCCTTTGAGGGGCATTGATGCTACACCCTTGGCTAAGGATAAACCTCAGTACTGGACACAGATGACTATGTACATGGCTCCTGCACATCAGGAAGATTGCCGTTTTCTGGTGTTGAATAACCTGCATGATGTTGTTGTGCTGGGATTTCCATGGTTACAGGAACATAATCCGGTGCTGGATTGGAAAACTATGTCTGTGACTAGTTGGGGTTGTCAAGGGGTACATAGTGACGTTCCTTTGATGTCAATTTCCTCTTCCCCCTCTTCTGAGGTCCCTGAGTTTTTGTCGGAATTCCAGGATGTATTTGATGAGCCCAAGTCCAGTTCCCTTCCTCCACATAGGGACTGTGATTGTGCTATTAACTTGATTCCTGGTTGTAAGTTCCCTAAGGGCCGACTTTTCAATCTGTCTGTGCCAGAGCATGCCGCCATGCGGAGCTATGTTAAGGAATCTTTGGAGAAAGGGCATATTCGGCCCTCTTCGTCACCATTGGGAGCGGGTTTCTTTTTTGTTGCTAAGAAGGATGGCTCCTTGAGACCCTGTATTGATTATCGTCTTCTTAATAAGATCACGGTCAAATTCCAATACCCCTTGCCTTTGCTTACTGATTTGTTTGCTCAGATTAAGGGGGCTAGTTGGTTTACTAAGATTGACCTCCGAGGGGCATATAATCTTGTTCGTATTAAACAGGGTGACGAATGGAAAACTGCATTTAATACGCCCGAAGGCCATTTTGAATACCTTGTGATGCCATTTGGGCTCTCTAATGCTCCATCTGTGTTCCAGTCTTTCATGCATGATATTTTCCGCAATTATCTTGATAAATTCATGGTCGTATATTTGGATGATATTTTGATTTTTTCCAGTGATTCGGAGTCTCATGTGAAGCAGGTCAGCATGGTGTTCCAGATCCTTCGTGATAATGCTTTATTTGTGAAGGGGTCTAAGTGCCTATTCGGAGTTCAGAAGGTCTCTTTTTTGGGTTTTGTTTTTTCTCCCTCGTCTATAGAAATGGATCCTGTTAAGGTCCAAGCTATTCATGACTGGATCCAACCCACATCTGTGAAGGGTCTTCAAAAATTGTTGTGTTTTGCTAATTTCTATCGCCGTTTCATTGCCAACTTTTCCAGTGTGGTTAAGCCCCTTACTGATTTGACGAAGAAAGGCGCTGATGTAACGAATTGGTCCTCTGAGGCTGTTGAGGCCTTTCAAGAGCTTAAACGCCGATTTACTTCTGCCCCTGTGTTGCGTCAACCGAATGTTTCTCTTCCTTTTCAGGTTGAGGTCGACGCTTCTGAGATTGGGGCAGGGGCCGTCTTGTCTCAGAGGGAGTCTGATGGTTCTTTGATGAAACCGTGTGCTTTTTTTTCCAGAAAGTTTTCGCCTGCGGAACGCAATTATGATGTCGGCAATCGGGAGTTGTTGGCTATGAAGTGGGCGTTTGAGGAGTGGCGACATTGGCTTGAGGGAGCTAAACACCGTGTTGTGGTCCTGACCGATCATAAGAATCTGATTTACCTCGAGTCGGCCAAGCGGCTGAATCCTAGACAGGCTCGATGGTCCCTGTTTTTCTCCCGTTTTGATTTTGTGGTCTCGTATCTTCCGGGATCTAACAATGTTAAGGCTGATGCCTTCTCTAGGAGTTTTTCGCCTGATTCTCCTGGAGTCCTTGAGCCGGTTGGCATTCTTAAGGAGGGGGTGATTCTTTCTGCTATCTCCCCTGATTTGCGCCGGGTGCTTCAGGAATTTCAGGCTGATAGGCCTGACCGCTGTCCAGTGGGGAAGCTGTTTGTTCCTGATAGATGGACAAGTAAGCTAATTTCTGAGGTTCATTGTTCAGTGTTGGCTGGTCATCCTGGGATTTTTGGTACCAGAGATTTGGTTGCTAGGTCCTTTTGGTGGCCTTCCTTGTCTCGCGATGTGCGTGCTTTTGTGCAGTCCTGTGGGACTTGCGCCCGGACCAAGCCTTGCTGTTCCCGCGCTAGTGGGTTGCTTTTGCCTTTGCCGGTCCCTGAGAGGCCCTGGACACATATTTCCATGGTTTTTATTTCGGATCTTCCTGTTTCCCAGAAGATGTCTGTTATCTGGGTTGTTTGTGACTGGTTCTCTAAAATGGTCCATTTGGTACCTTTGCCTAAGTTGCCTTCCTCCTCAGATCTGGTTCCATTGTTTTTTCATCATGTGGTTCATTTGCATGACATTCCGGAGAATATTGTGTCTGACAGAGGTTCTCAGTTTGTCTCTAGATTTTGGCGGGCCTTTTGTGCTAGGATGGGCATTGATTTGTCTTTTTCTTCGGCGTTTCATCCTCAGACTAATGGCCAAACTGAGCGAACTAATCAGACCTTGGAGACCTATTTGAGATGCTTTGTGTCTGCTGATCAGGATGATTGGGTGTCTTTATTGCCGTTGGCCGAGTTTGCCCTTAATAATCGGGCTAGTTCGGCTACTTTGGTTTCACCTTTCTTTTGTAATTTTGGTTTTCATCCTCGTTTTTCTTCTGGGCAGGTTGAGCCTTCTGATTGTCCTGGTGTTGATTCTGTGGTGGACAGGCTGCAGCAGATTTGGACTCATGTGGTGGACAATTTGATTTGTCTCAGGAAAGGGCTCAACGTTTTGCTAACCGCCGTCGGCGTGTTGGTCCCCGGCTTCGTGTGGGGGATTTGGTTTGGTTGTCTTCTCGTCATGTTCCTATGAAGGTTTCTTCTCCTAAGTTTAAGCCTCGGTTTATTGGTCCTTATAAAATTTCTGAAATTATTAATCCGGTCTCTTTTCGTTTGGCTCTTCTAGCCTCTTTTGCCATTCATAATGTTTTCCTTAGATCTTGCGGAGATATGTGGTGCCCGTTGTTCCCTCGGTTGACCCTCCTGCCCCGGTGTTGGTTGAGGGAGAGTTGGAATATGAGGTTGAGAAGATTTTGGATTCTCGCTGTTCGAGGCGGAGGCTCCAGTATCTTGTCAAGTGGAAGGGTTATGGCCAGGAGGATAATACTTGGGTTGTTGCCTCCGATGTCCATGCTACCGATTTGGTTCGTGCTTTTCACTTGGCTCGTCCTGATCGGCCTGGGGGCTCTGGTGAGGGTTCGGTGACCCCTCCTCAAGGGGGGGGGTACTGTTGTGAATTCCGTTCTTGGGCTCCCTCCGGTGGTTGTAAATGGCACTTTTGTGAATTCTGCCCTTGGGCTCCCTCTGGTGGTTTTGAGTGGAACTGCCGCTCCTTGGGTTTAGCTTTAACAGCTGCTTTCACTAATCGTCTCTCCTGGCTCTGCTATTTAACCTGGCTCTAGTTTTCAGCCTATGCCACTTGTCAATATTCTCTGGCTGGATTCACATCTCTGCTTGGATTCTCCTGGTTTCCTGACCAGTTCTGCTAAGATAAGTTCTGGCTTTGCTCATTTCAGTCCACATGTTGTGGACTTATTGTTCTGTGCATTCTATTTTTGTCCAGCTTGTCATTATGGATTTTTTCTGTTAGCTGGAAGCTCTGGGAAGCAGATTTACCCTCCACACCTTTAGTCAGGTGTGGAGATTTTGTAAACTCTGCGTGGATTTTTGTAGTTTTTATACTGACCGCACAGTATCCTTTCCTGTCCTATCTATCAAGCTAGACTGGCCTCCTGTGCTAAAATCTGATTTCATATCTGCGTATGTTATTTTCCCCTCCTCTCACCGTCAATATTTGTGGGGGGCTATCTTTCCTTTGGGGATTTTCTCTGAGGCAAGATAGGTTTCCTGTTTCCATCTTTAGGGGAAGTTAGATCTTAGGGTACCGTCACACAGTGGCATTTTGATCGCTACGACGGCACGATCCGTGACGCTCCAGCATCGTAACAATATCGCTCCAGCATCGTAGACTGCTGTCACACTTTGCAATGTACGACGCTGGAGCGATAATTTCATGACGTATGTGCGATGTAGAAGCCGTTGGTTACTTTGCGCACATCGTATCCAAAATCGTGCACACCTTTGTCACACCATGCGATCATGCCGCCACAGCGGGACACTAGACGACGAAAGAAAGTTTCAAACGATCTGCTACGACATACGATTCTCAGCGGGGTCCCTGATCGCAGGAGCGTGTCAGACACAGCGAGATCGCTGGAACGTCACGGATATATCGCTGGAACGTCACAGATCGTGCCGTCGTAGCGATCAAAATGCCACTGTGTGACGGTACCCTTAGGCTGTGCCGAGGGGTCTAGGGAGCGTCAGGTACCCCCCACGGCTATTTCTAGTTGCGCTGCTAGGTTCAGGGTCTGCGGTCAGTACAGATACCACCTCCTTCAGAGCTTGTCTCATGTTGTTCCTAAACCACCAGATCATAACAGCTTCCTGAAAAATTATCCGGAGTTATCAGCCCTGCTCCTGAAGGTGCGAAGACTTTGATCGCACATCCGCCAGTCGCCCGTACACTCCAGCTGTATGCAGAACCATCAGCGATCGCTGAATCTTTCCCAGCACTGCCTAATAATCGACGTTGCAACAATGTGGAACTCCACACTGCACATGCTTCAGAGGCTGTGCGAACAGAGGCATGCTGTCATTTAATTGTGGGAGTATACACATACACGGGCAGGCAGTTGGATGGTACACATGGAGTTGTCTGGTGTGCAGTGGTCGAAGCTCCAAGACCTCTGTCAAGTCCTTCAGTGTTTTAAGGAATGCACATGGCTTGTAAGTGCAGACAACGCCATCATAAGCATGAGCATCCCACTAATGCGTCTGCTGATGCAAAGTTTGACGCACCTCAAGGAGCAGGCGTCTGCAGCCGAGGAGGAGGGGGGAAGCCTTGATGACAGTCAGCCATTGTCTGGTCAGGTAACTCTCCTGGACAAGGTGGCGGACGAAGAGGAGGAGGAGGATGATGGGGATGAATATTTATGGGAGGAGGATGCTTCTCAGGGGGCAATAGAAACTGGTGGTGTTGCATGGTCAGGTACAGGGTTTTTGCGGGCCACAAGTGAAGTTGATTTGCAAGAAAGTGCTCCTCAACCCAGTACAAGCAGTGAATTGACACCTGGAACATTGGCCCACATGGCAGAGTATGCTTTGCGAATCCTAAAAAGGGACCCCTGCATTATCAAAATGATGACCGATGACGATTACTGGTTGGCCTGCCTCCTGGATCCACGATACAAAGGAAAATTACAAAATATCATGCCACATGAGAACCTGAAGCAAATATTGGCTACCAAACCTGCAACTCTTGTAGACCATTTGTTTCAGGCATTCCCAGCACACAGAGGCGGTGATGGTTCTCACATGAGCTGTAGGGGGCAACATGGCAGAGGTGTTAGAGGTGCACAAATCCGAAGCGGCGTTGGACAGAGGGGTTTTATGACCAGGTTGTGGATTGATTTCGCAATGACCACAGACACGACAGGTACTGCTGCATCAATTCAAAGTGACAGGAAACAGCATTTGTCCAGTATGGTTACCAACTATTTTTCCTCCCTTATCAATGTTCTCCCTCACAGGTCATTCCCCTTTGATTACTGGGCATCTAAAATAGACACCTGGCCTGAATTGGCAGAATATGCATTACAGGAGCTCGCTTGCCCAGCTGTTAGTGTGCTATCAGAAAGAGTCTTCAGTGCTGCTGGTTCAATACTGACCGAAAAAAGAACATGTCTGGCTACCCGAAATGTTGATGATCTAACCTTCATTAAAATGAACCAATCATGGATTTCAAATTATTTTGCTCCACCTTCCCCTGCTGACACATAGCTTGCCTTAAAAAATGTCTTGCTTTTGGCCTCCTCTTACTGACTGCTCCAATTCCTCCATCTGCAGCCGCTGAATGTCCACCATAGGCCATTTTTATACCTCCCTAAGTGGGCTGACTCCCCCCACAGGGCCGTGGTCACCACTTGTGCGAGTGCCGTTTGCCTGAACAGGTGGGTGTGCCCTCTCTTGGGCGACGGCACTGGCACAGGGTTCCTCATAGTACAATGAAGTGTCTCTGATGGTAGTGGTGCACAACCAACGTCAGACACACTGTCGTAATATGAGGGGCCCTGTGCCACGAGAGAGTGTTCCCCCACCAGCTCGAACAGTGCTCTGCCACTTGCAAAACTTACTTCTCCCTGCTCCACCACTGTGTAGTCTGTGCTGTTAAATCCTTCAATGGCACTGCCAATACAAATTTGTTGAAATGATAGATGATAGTAAAAATATACAGGGGCCCTGGCCTCCATTTAGACCAGTTAATACTTTGTGCCAACTACCACTGTCTGCTACTCACCAGAGGAGCCCACCCCTGTACCTAGCTATGCCACCAGTTTATTAAAGAACATTTTTGTTGCTGACATTTAGCCCACTTTATTATTTTGGCCTACTAACTGTGTCAGCCACGTATTACAGTTGTCCTCCACTGAACAAAGCAATGCCGCCTGTGTACTCCTGTTACCAATTGTGAACTGCATTTAGCCAACTTTTATATTTTAGGCCTACTCATTCTGTCTGAGCCAATTATTACAGTTGTCCTCCACTGAACAAAGCAATGCAGCCTGTGTACTCCTGTTACCAATTGTGAACTGCATTTAACCTACTTTTTTATTTTAGGCCTACTAAGTCTGTGTGAGCCTCTCATAACAGTTGTTCTCCTCCGCTGAACAAAGCAATGCCGCCTGTGTACTCCTATTACCAATTCTGAACTGCATTTAGCCTTCTTTTTAATTTTAAGCCTACTAAGTCTATCTGAGCCACTTATTGCAGTTGTCCTCCTCCACTGAACAAAGAAATGCCGCCTGTGTACTCCTGTTACCAATTGTGAACTGCATTTAGCCTACTTTTTTATTATAGGCCTACTAAGTCTGTCTGAGCCACTTATTACTGTTGTCCTCCACTGAACAAAGCAATGCCGCCTGTGTACTCCTGTTACCAATTGTGAACTGCGTTTAGCCTACTTTTTTATTCTAGGTCTACTAAGTCTGTCTGAGCGACTTATTACAGTTGTCCTCCACTGAACAAAGCAATGCCGCCTGTGTACTCCTGTTACCAATTTTGAACTGCATTTAGCCAACTTTTTAATTTTAGGCCTACTCAGTCTGTCTGAGCCACTAATTACAGTTGTCCTCCACTGAACAATACAATGCTGACTGTGTACTCCTGTTCCCAATTTTGAACTGCATTTAGCCAACTTTTTTATTTAAGGCCTACTCAGTCTGTCTGAGCCACTTATTGCAGTTGTCCTCCACTGAATAAAGCAATGCCGCCTGTGTACTCCTGTTACCAACTGTGAACTGCATTTTGCCTACTTTTTTATTTTAGGCCTACTAAGTCTGTGTGAGCCTCTCATAACAGTTGTCCTCCTCCACTGAAATGCTATGCCGCCTGTGTACCCCTCCTACCAATTGTGAACTGCATTTAGCCTACTTACTTTTTGGGCCCTACTAACTGTGTCAGCCTCTCATTACAGTTGTCCTACGATGAACAAAGCAATGCCGCCTGTTTAGTCCTGTTACCAATTTTGAACTGGATTTAGCCTACTTTCTTATTTTGGGCCTATATCTGTGTTTCCTCCTCATCCTGCCCATTGGCCAGCCACTGCTAGATGAGTATGCTGGTACATTGACCCAGACCACTACATTCCCCTTGCACTCTACACAGCCAGAATCTGACCCTGCTGAAAGTCAGGTTCCCCTTCCTGCATACTATACCACCTTACACGGGGACAAAGAGGAAGGTGCAAATGAAAGTGCAGGTTCCTTCATCAGGAGGGGGCATACTCATTGGCACTGGCACAGGGCCCCTCATAGTATGCAAAAGTGTCTCTGGCAGTGGGAGGTGCCGCCCGCTGTCAAACACACCGCCGTACTATGAGGGGCCCTGTTCCAGTGCCAACTAGTGGCCCCCCCCTGCTTGCTCATGATCGCAGCACTTGCTAAGTTGAAATACTTACCTCTCCCTGCTCCACCGCTATGATGTATTCCGCATTTCCTGGGCCCATGAAAATCTTGAGCCAGACATACCCCCCCACCACTTTAGCCAAATGAGCCCCTGTTTTCAATGCCTAACTATTATTATAAAGTAAATTAAGATTGACAAGCTTAAGAAATACGAATTGATGTTTTTGGCATTAAAATGGGCACTGTAGGTGTTTTCCTGTCCTCCACTCACTGCCGACTTTGATTCCCCATTAACTTGCATTGGTTTTTCGTGCTTCGGCTGACCCCCGACTTTTCGCAATAATCGGCCGATTTCACCTGACCCGACTTTTGAGAAAGTCGGGTTTCACGAAACCCGACTCGATCCTAAAAAAGTAAAAGTCGCTTAACTCTACTTCTGGATGTTCGGGTCCAGCGGGTTCAGCTGAACAGTTAAAAAAAGTTCACGCTAGGTATTTGATCAGTACCTGGACAGGAATCTGAACCTTGATCCCTTTCACATGAATGGAGAGCCCGAACATCCAGTATTTGCCACGCTGTCATGTGCATGACAAAGCAAGCGGCAAATACTGCTTCTGATGAGCTGTAAAATTATTACCGCTGGTCAGAAAGCCGCAGTTCCAAAGCTGTCAAATGACAGCATGAGTCCGCAGCCGTGATCGAAGGTAAAAAAAGTTTACCTCTAGTCACTGACATCGGCTGATGGGACTACTGCTCCCATCAGCCTACGCCTGTTGCAGCTAATAACAGCAAGAGCAGGTGGCTGATGGGAGTATTCATCAGCGCCACCTGAGCTGTAAATAAATAATTAACACTGGTTAGTTTTGAAAACAGATCTAGTTCTATGTAAATATCTTCCACAATCGCCCCTTATGACAGCATGCAGGAGCAATAACTTGAAAGACATTTTGGTCAATAGCCATTATGTTACCAAGTCCCCAGATCCCTTCAAAGCAGGGAAGCAAAAATTGGTCTTTTTTCCCGCGGTGAGGGCCTGGTGTGCAAGAATTTGACTTGGGCCACATCCTTCACTTTATCGGAAAGCCTCAGAGAATTTAAGATCAGAGAGTATATCACCTGCAGTACTACACATTTGGTGTACTATGCGGCATGTACTTGCGGGTTGATATATGTTGGACTTACATCTATAGAATTACGTGTTTGCACATGCAAGCATGTAAGATATTTCATGGCCACCTAGGATGTGGAGGATGTGAGCACTCTAAAATCCATTATGAGGCACTTTTGGCATGCCATAATTGCAACCCAAGAGATTTGTAGATCTGGGGAATTGATAGGATACTGTTGTGAATTCCGCTCTTGGGCTCCCTCCGGTGGTTGTAAGTGGCACATTTGTGAGTTCTGCTCTTGGGCTCCCTCTTGTGGTTTCAAGTGGTATGGCTGCTCCTTGGATTTAGCTGTCTGCAGCTGCTTCTACTGATTGTCTTTTCTGCTCGGCTATTATTGCCTGGCTCTTTCCTTCAGCCAGTGCCACTTGTAAATGGTTCCTGGTTGGATTCACATCTCTTTGGATTTCCCTGTTATCCTGACCAGTTCAGCAAAGCTAAGTTCTTGCTTGCTCTTTTCTGTCCACAGATTGTGGACTTATCCGTTCTGTGCTTTCTATGTTTGTCCAGCTTATCAGTATGAACTATCTCTGTGTTGCTGGAAGCTCTGGGAAGCAGATTTACCCTCCACACCTTTAGTCAGGTGTGGAGATTTTTGTAATCTCTGCGTGGATTTTTGTAGTGTTTTATACTGACCGCACAGTATTCCATCCTGTCCTATCTATCTAGCTAAACTGGCCTCCTGTGCTCATCCTGGTTTCATTCTGTGTATGTCTTTTCCCTCTCCACTCACAGTCATTATTTGTGGGGGGCTAATCTATCCTTTAGGATTTTCTCTGAGGCAAGATAGTTTTCCTGCTTCTATCTTTAGGGGTAGTTAGATCTTAGGCTGTGACAAGGTGCCTAGGGAGAATTAGGAGCATCCCACGGCTACTTCTAGTGTTGTGTTGAGCTTAGGGACTGCAGTCAGTACAGATACCACTTCCTTCAGAGCCGTTCCATGTTGCTCCTAAACCACCAGATCATAACAGTACAAGTGGCCTTAAATGAATTAAATGCATCTCAAAAAGAAGGAAAAAATTCTGAGCCATTTTTATTTCTGTGCTCTCTTTTTGTCCTTTTTTTTCCTCTTGACCTTTGGGTGGTGCAGGATTTGTGCTCTGGCATGGATGTTCAGGGTTTGTTTTCTCGTGTGGATCAACTTGCTGCAAGAGTACAGAGCATCCAGGACTATGTTGTCCAGACTCCGGCTTTAGAGCCTAGAATTCCTACTTCTGATTTGTTTTTTGGGGACAGATCCAAGTTTTTTAACTTGAAAATAACTGCAAATTGTTTTTTGCTTTGAAACCCCGTTCTTCTGGTGATCCCATTCAGCAAGTAAAAATCATCATATCCTTCCTGCATGGTGACCCTCAGGACTGGGCATTCTCCCTTGAAACAGGGGATCCGGCATTGCTGAATGTAGACGCATTTTTTTCAAGCGCTCGGATTATTGTATGATGAACCTAACTCTGTGGATCATGCAGAAAAAACCCTGTTGGCCTTGTGTCAAGGTTAGGAAGCGGCAGAATTATACTGCCAGAAATTTAGGAAATAGTCTGTGCTTACTAAATGGAATGAGGATGCTCTGGCTGCTATTTTCAGAAAGGGTCTTTCTGAAGCCCTTAAAGATGTTATGGTGGGCTTCCCAAGCCTACTGGTTTGAGCGAGTCTATGTCTCTAGCCATTCAGATTGATCGGCGTTTGCGCGAGCGCAAAGCTGTGCACCATATGGCAGTGTCCTCTGAGCAGAGTCCTGAATCTATGCAATGTGATAGGATTTTGACTAAAACAGGACGGCAGGAATTCAGACGTCAGGATAGGCTGTGTTTTTACTGTGGTGATTCTGCTCATGTTATTTCTGATTGCCCTAAACCAGGGGTCCTCAACTCCAGGCCTCAAGGGCTGCCAACAGTGCAGGTTTTCAGGATTTCTTTAGTATTGCATCGGTGGTAATGTGATCATCTGCACAGGTGATGATTCCAACCCCTGTGCAATACTAAGGAAATCCTGAAAACCTGCACTGTTGGCGGCCCTCGAGGCCTGGAGTTGAGGACCTCTGCCCTAAACGTACTAGGAGGGTCGCTAGGTCTGTTACCATTAGTACTGTACAGCCTAAATTTCTTTTATCTGTGACCCTGATTTGCTCATTGTCGTCCTTTTCTGTCATGGCATTTGTGGATTCAGGCGCTGCCCTGAACCTAATGGACTTAGAATTCGCCAGGCGCTGTGGTTTTTCCTTGCAACCTTTACAGAGCCCTATTCCTTTGAGGGGCATTGATGCTACTCCATTGGCCAATGATAAACCTCAGTACTGGACGCAGATGACCATGTACATGGCTCCAGCACATCAGGAAGATTGCCGTTTTCTGGTGTTGCATAACCTGCATGATGTGTTTGTACTGGGTTTTCCATGGTTACAGGAACATAATCCGGTGCTGGATTGGAAAACTATGTCTGTGACTAGTTGGGGTTGTCAAGGGGTACATAGTGACGTTCCTTTGATGTCAATTTCCTCTTCCCCCTCTTCTGAGGTCCCTGAGTTTTTGTCAGATTTCCAGGATGTATTTGATGAGCCCAAGTCCAGTTCCCTTCCTCCACATAGGGACTGTGATTGGGCTATTAACTTGATTCCAGGTTGTAAGTTCCCTAAAGGCCGACTTTTCAATCTGTCTGTGCCAGAGCATGCCGCCATGCGGAGCTATGTTAAGGAATCTTTGGAGAAGGGGCATATTCGGCCGTCTTCGTCACCATTGGGAGCGGGTTTCTTTTTTGTTGCTAAGAAGGATGGCTCCTTGAGACCCTGTATAGATTATCATCTTCTTAATAAGATCACGGTCAAATTCCAATACCCCTTGCCTTTGCTTACTGATTTGTTTGCTCAGATTAAGGGGGCTAGTTGGTTTACTAAGATTGACCTCCGAGGGGCATATAATCTTGTTCGTATTAAATAGGGTGACGAATGGAAAACTGCATTTAATACGCCCGAAGGCCATTTTGAATACCTTGTGATGCCATTTGGGCTCTCTAATGCTCCATCTGTGTTCCAGTCCTTCATGCATGATATTTTCCGCAATTATCTTGATAAATTCATAGTTGTATATTTGGATGATATTTTGATTTTTTCCGATGATTGGGAGTCTCATGTGAAGCAGGTCAGGATGGTGTTCCAGATCCTTCGTGATAATGCTTTGTTTGTGAAGGGGTCTAAGTGCCTATTCGGAGTTCAGAAGCTCTTTTTTTGGGGTTTTATTTTTTCTCCCTCGTCTATAGAAATGGATCCTGTTAAGGTCCAAGCTATTCATGACTGGATTCAACCCACATCTGTGAAGGGCCTTCAAAAGTTTTTGGGCTTTGCTAATTTCTATCGCTGTTTCATTGCCAACTTTTCCAGTGTGGTTAAGCCCCTTACTGATTTGACGAAAAAAGGCGCTGATGTGACGAATTGGTCCTCTGCGGCTGTTGAGGCCTTTCAGGAGCTTAAACGCCGATTTACTTCTGCCCCTGTGTTGCATCAGCCGGATGTTTCTCTTCCTTTTCAGGTGGAGGTCGACGCTTCTGAGATTGGGGCAGGGGCCGTTTTGTCTCATAGGGAATCTGATGGTTCTTTGATGAAACCGTGTGCTTTTTTTTCCAGAAAGTTTTCGCCTGCGGAACGCAATTATGATGTCGGCAATCAGGAGTTGTTGGCTATGAAGTGGGCGTTTGAGGAGTGGCGACATTGGCGTGAGGGAGCTAAGCACCACGTTGTGGTCCTGACTGATCATAAGAATCTGATTTACCTCGAGTCGGCCAAGCGGCTGAATCCTAGACAGGCTCAATGGTCCCTTTTTTTCTCCCGTTTTGATTTTGTGGTCTCGTATCTTCCGGGATCTAAGAATGTTAAGGCTGATGCCCTCTCTAGGAGTTTTTCGCCTGATTCTCCTGGAGTCCTTGAGCCGGTTGGCATTCTTAAGGAAGGGGTGATTCTTTCTGCCATCTCCCCTGATTTGCGGCGGGTGCTTCAGGAATTTCAGGCTGATAGGCCTGACCGCTGTCCTGTGGGGAAGCTGTTTGTTCCTGATGGATGGACAAGTAAGGTGATTACTGAGGTTCATTGTTCAGTGTTGGCTGGTCATCCTGGGATTTTTGGTACCAGAGATTTGGTTGCTAGGTCCTTTTGGTGGCCTTTCTTGTCGCGCGATGTCCGTGCTTTTGTGCAGTCCTGTGGGACTTGCGCCCGAGCCAAGCCTTGCTGTTCCCGCGCTAGTGGGTTGCTTTTGCCTTTGCGGGTCCCTGAGAGGCCGTGGACACATATTTCCATGGATTTTATTTTGGATCTTCCTGTTTCCCAGAAGATGTCTGTTATCTGGGTTGTTTGTGACCGGTTCTCTAAAATGGTCCATCTGGTACCTTTGCCTAAGTTGCCTTCCTCCTCAGATCTGGTTCCATTGTTTTTTCAGCATGTGGTTCGTTTGCATGGCATTCCGGAGAATATTGTGTCTGACAGAGGTTCTCAGTTTGTCTCTAGGTTTTGGCAGGCCTTTTGTGCTAGGATGGGCATTGATTTGTCTTTTTCTTCGGAGTTTCATCCTCAGACTAATGGCCAAACTGAGCGAACTAATCAGACCTTGGAGACCTATTTGAGATGCTTTGTGTCTGCTGATCAGGATGATTGGGTGTCTTTCTTGCCGTTGGCCGAGTTTGCCCTTAATAATCGGGCTACTTCAGCTACTTTGGTTTCACCTTTCTTTTGTAATTTTGGTTTTCATCCTCGTTTTTCTTCTGGGCAGGTTGAGCCTTCTGATTGTCCTGGTGTTGATTCTGTGGTGGACAGGCTGCAGCAGATTTGGACTCATGTGGTGGACAATTTGACGTTGTCTCAGGAAAGGGCTCAACGTTTTGCTAACCGCCGTCGGTGTGTTGGCCACCGGCTTCGTTTGGGGGATTTGGTTTGGTTGTCTTCTCGTCATGTTCCTATGAAGGTTTCTTCCCCTAAGTTTAAGCCTCGGTTTATTGGTCCTTATAAAATTTCTGAAATTATTAATCCGGTGTCTTTTCGTT
This sequence comes from Ranitomeya imitator, assembly GCF_032444005.1. Lineage (NCBI taxonomy): Eukaryota > Metazoa > Chordata > Amphibia > Anura > Dendrobatidae > Ranitomeya > Ranitomeya imitator. The sequence continues at coordinate 545,111,394 of NC_091283.1, read as the reverse complement.
TGGCTCTTCCAGCTTCTTTTGCCATTCATAATGTTTTCCATAGATCTTTGTTGCGGAGATATGTGGTGCCCGTTGTTCCCTCGGTTGACCCTCCTGCCCCGGTGTTGGTTGAGGGAGAGTTGGAATATGAAGTTGAGAAGATTTTGGATTCTCGTTTTTCGAGGCGGAGGCTTCAGTATCTTGTCAAGTGGAGGGGTTATGGTCAGGAGGATAATTCTTGGGTTGTTGCCTCCGATGTCCATGCCATTGATTTGGTTTGTGCTTTTCACTTGGCTCGTCCTGATCGGCCTGGGGGCTCTGGTGAGGGTTCGGTGACCCCTCCTCAAGGGGGGGTACTGTTGTGAATTCCACTCTTGGGCTCCCTCCGGTGGTTGTAAGTGGCACTTTTGTGAGTTCTGCTCTTGGGCTCCCTCTTGGGGTTTCAAGTGGTATGGCTGCTCCTTGGATTTAGCTGTCTGCAGCTGCTTCTACTGATTGTCTTTTCTGCTCGGCTATTATTGCCTGGCTCTTTCCTTCAGCCAGTGCCACTTGTAAATAGTTCCTGGTTGGATTCACATCTCTTTGGATTTCCCTGTTATCCTGACCAGTTCAGCAAAGCTAAGTTCTTGCTTGCTCTTTTCTGTCCACAGATTGTGGACTTATCCGTTCTGTGCTTTCTATGTTTGTCCAGCTTATCAGTATGAATTATCTCTGTGTTGCTGGAAGCGCTGGGAAGCAGATTTACCCTCCACACCTTTATTCAGGTGTGGAGATTTTTGTAATCTCTGCGTGGATTTTTGTAGTGTTTTATACTGACCGCACAGTATTCCATCCTGTCCTATCTATCTAGCTAGACTGGCCTCCTGTGCTCATCCTGGTTTCATTCTGTGTATGTCTTTTCCCTCTCCACTCACAGTCATTATTTGTGGGGGGCTAATCTATCCTTTGGGGATTTTCTCTGAGGCAAGATAGTTTTCCTGCTTCTATCTTTAGGGGTAGTTAGCTCTTAGGCTGTGACGAGGTGCCTAGGGAGAGTTAGGAGCATCCCACGGCTACTTCAAGGAGTATGGCACCCTGAGGAAGCCGACACAAAACGCGTGGTGGGGCTGGTGGCGTAGCATCATTCACATCTAACTTGGGTACGAGTCTCTTCAGACATGGTGGAATGGGTTTACAATAAATCAAATGTTTAGATTTTGGAGATCGCCAACAGCTGCTATTGCGCATGCATGGGCGGTGCCATCTTGCAGGAGGACATTTTTTTTTCTTCTCCATCAAGATGGCACCTGTGCAACAGTAGCTATCGGATCTTCATACACACCAATAGCTGCTGTTGCGCAGGCGCCCCGAGCACCATTTTCAAAATGACTTTTTTTCCCTTATTCAAGTAAATCTGCAAAAGGGATTATTAAGTGCACAGTAACCATGCAGGCACCTGCCTGCAGAAGCGTTTTTTTATATTCAGTATGTGATGGTATTCATTCTGCAAACTAGGGGGCAGGTCACTGAGGAATCGGTAACCTATCAGCAGTCTGCATTATGAATATCTAATCAGAGCACCACATACACCAACCCCACTTTAGGGCACGAGAATCTCATTAACCCAAAACTGAAAATAAAGATTAAGAAACAGCTACAAGATGGATTTCATCAACCAATGTATCATATTATTCAGTATAACAGTGCCGATCTGACACTGTGTGCACTAGGTGAGTATAGCTGTGTTTATTTTTAAATAAAAAAGTAAATTTAATTTAATTAAAAGTGTTTATATTGGCTGTGTGTTTATTTTCCATACAACTATAGGATTAGCAATGGATAGGTTTCTTATAGACGACTCTCCATTACTAATACGTGGGCTTGTTGTCACCTTAAAATACAAAGAAGACATCAGCCCCACAAATATGAACCCGGGCAAAAGCACCAGAATTGGTGCATCTAAAAGATGCGCCTTTTATGGGCAGCTGCTGGATGCATTTTTCAGGTTGGGGGGGCAATATCTTTGGCCTATTACCAGCCTGAGAATACTAGCCCAAAAGCTGTCGACTTTTGGAAGGCTGGTTGTCAAAAATGGAGGGGACCTCATGCCATTTTTTTAAATTATTTATTTAATTAATTTAAAAAATCGGAGCAGGGAACTCTCTATTCTTGATAACCAGTCTTGTTGAAGCTGACAGCTGAGGGTTGCAGCTCCCATCTGTGAGCCTTGCCTGGCTGGATCTCAAGAATATAGGGAAACCTATGCCGTATGTTTTATTTATTTATTTATTTACAGCGCAGGCTCACATCAGCTGCTGCTTGCTCTCAATGTTATTAAGGGCAGCAGACGTAGGCTGATGGGAGCAGTAGACCCATCAGCCGCGCCAGTGACCAGAGGTAAACTTTTTACTTCCAATCACAGCTGTGGGCTCACGCTGTAAAATGACAGCTTGGGAACTGCGGCTGTCTTACCAGTGGTAATGATTTTACTGCAGATCAGAAGCAGTTTGCTGCGCTGTAATGCACATGACAGTGCAACAAACACAAGGTGTTCGTGGGGGTGAACCCGAACAGTAACACAGATTTCCTGGTCAAGTCTGTGTTTGATGTTCGTTCCCGAACAGTAGGTGTTCGGGTTCGTCCATCTCTAAAAGTAAATGTCCCATTACATCTGGCATGCAAGTAACACAGCATTTTCAGAAAACGAACATCATGCCATCAGTAAAATATGGTGTGATGGTCTGGGGCTGTTTTGCTGCTTCAGGACCTGGAAGACTTGCTGTGGTAAATAAGTCATGAATTCTACTATCTACCAAAAAATCTGGTGACCTCAAGCTGAAGCGCACTTGGGTTGTGCAGCAGGACAATGATCCAAAACACACCAGCAAGTCCACCTCTCAATGGCTTAAGCAAAAAAAATTAAGACTTTGGAGTGGCCTAGTCAAAGTCTTCCTGACCTGATTCTGATTGAGATGCTGTGGCATAACCTTAAAAAGGCATTTCATGCTTGGAAACCCTCCAATGAAGTTGAATTAAAACAATTCTGCATAGATGAGTGGGCCAAAATTCTTCCAGAATGTTGTAAAAGATTCATTGACAGTTATCGCAAATGCTTGATTACAATCGTTGCTGCTAAGCGTGGCCCAACCAGTTATTAGGTTTAGGGGGCAATCACTTTTTCACACAGGGTCCTGTAGGTTAGATTTCTTTTTCCCTTAATAATAAAGAACTTCATTTAAAAACTGCATTTTGTGTTTACTTGTGTTATCTTTCTCTAATATTTAAATTTGTTTGGTGATCTGAAGCATTTAAGTGTGACAAACTTGCAAAAGAATTGTAAATCAGGAAGGGGGCAAAAACTTTTTCATACAACTGTATATACATATATATATAACAATAAAGCCATAATTGAATGACGTGGATCATGAGAAACACCCCTGACTATGAATTCAGTAAAGAAGTCATAAGTGGCACATGTAATCAATCATGGTCTTACACACTTGCCTAGGATTTCAATCATAATGCTGTTTGAATGGTCATATATCTCAGATGACACATTGTGAAGCTAAATCATAATGAGTTTCACAAAAACATATCAGGCAAGAAGCGTGTTAACCATTTCCCAGTGGAAGTGATGTATGTATCAGTAGACATAATTTATTTAAGAGGCCGCAAAAGCATATCTCGCTTTGCAAAGATACTTAGCAACACTGAACAATGCTGGTGGAACAATTGTGGAATCTTCTCAGTTTCCATGTAGTGAAGTACATACAGTCACCTCCTTGTCTTTACCAGTGATGACTGAGAACTTATGTTTGATGTCTGATTTACAGTTTTTTATTCTTGTTTCATCGCAAAGAGCTTTGCATAATTGCCCGTGGCTGACACTTGTGGGCTTAATTACAAAAATCTACAGGCTATAATCTTTGAGGCATGCAAGGATGGCACCTGGCACAGGAGAGATTGACCGAAGAGTTGTTGTTAACCTACTAGGAAACGAGGATGAACTGAACACTAATAGGGCAGTCCACAAGAGATGGAAGTTGTTTCAGATGAAATCTAAGATGAGTGTTAGGGATGAGCAAACATGTTCGGTGATACTCAGTTATCATTCGAGTATGACAGTGCTTGGATGTGATCATTAGGGTTGAGCGACCTTTACTTTTATAGGATCGGGTCGGGTTTGACGAAACCCGACTTTTTCAAAAGTCGAGGTCGAGTGAAATCGACCGATCCTATAAAAAAGTCGGGGTCGGCCGAAACTCGAAACCCAATGCAGTGCATTGGGTTTCCATGGTTCCCAGGGTCTGAAAGAGCGGAAACTCTCCTTCAGGCCCTGCGATCCATATTTTAGTGTAAAATAAAGAATTAAAATAAAAAATATCGCAATACTTACCCTCTGACGCGCCCTGTTACTAACCAGGAACCTTCCTTCCTTAGAATCAGCCTTCCAGGACCTTGCGGTGACGTCGCGGTGACGTCGCGGCTTGTGATTGGCCGCGCGGCCGCCCATGTGACCGCTCGCGCGACCAATCACAAGCCGCGACGTCACCGCGACGTCACCGAAGGTCCTGGAAGGGCTGATTCTTAGGAAGGAAGGCTGCCGGAAAGAAGCAGGGCGCGTCCGAGGGTGAGTATATTCCTATTAGGTATATACTTCTTCCAGTACGAAGTATCACAGAGATGTGCAATAGTGTCAGTGTGCCGAGCCAGGCGTAACCTGTCCTTTTATAATCCCTGATGATGTCAGATGGCCAGTCAGTCAAAGTAATGCCACAACCAAGATGGCTACAGCATTACAGTGACTTACAGGCAATTCCCGCATACTTACTGGCTATGTAACAGGCGCCAAAGATTTTGGGCTGGGATTTGAGTTTTACATCGAGCATCACCAATTGCATGCTGAGTAATGATCACTAGGGTTGAGCGAAACGGGTCGAAAATATTCAAAAGTCGCCGACTTTTGGCAAGGTCGGGTTTCATGAAACCCGACCCGACCCCTGTGTGGGGTCGGCCATGAAGTCGGCGATCTTTTGAATCTAGAATCGGAATTCCGATACCGATTCCCGATATGTTTAAGATATCGGGAATTGGTATCGGAATTCAGATTTAAGTGTAAAATAAAGAATTAAAATAAAAAATATCGCAATACTTACCCTCTGACGCGCCCTGGTACTAACCGGGAACCTTCCTTCCTTAGAATCAGCCTTCCAGGACCTTGCGGTGACATCGCGGTGACGTCGCGGCTTGTGATTGGCCGCGCGGCAGCCCATGTAACCGCTTGCGCGACCAATCACAAGCCGCGACGTCACCGCGACGTCACCGAAGGTCCTGGAAGGGCTGATTCTTAGGAAGGAAGGCTGCCGGAAAGAAGCAGGGCGCGTCCGAGGGTGAGTATATTCCTATTAGGTATATACTTCTTCCAGTACGAAGTATCACAGAGATGTGCAATAGTGTCAGTGTGCCGAGCCAGGCGTAACCTGTCCTTTTATAATCCCTGATGATGTCAGATGGCCAGTCAGTCAAAGTAATGCCACAACCAAGATGACTACAGCATTACAGTGACTTACAGGCAATTCCCGCATACTTACTGGCTATGTAACAGGCGCCAAAGATTTTGGGCTGGGATTTGAGTTTTACATCGAGCATCACCAATTGCATGCTGAGTAATGATCACTAGGGTTGAGCGAAACGGGTCGAAAATATTCAAAAGTCGCCGACTTTTGGCAAGGTCGGGTTTCATGAAACCCAACCCGACCCCTGTGTGGGGTCGGCCATGAAGTCGGCGATCTTTTGAATCTAGAATCGGAATTCCGATACCGATTCCCGATATGTTTAAGATATCGGGAATTGGTATCGGAATTCAGATTTAAGTGTAAAATAAAGAATTAAAATAAAAAATATCGCAATACTTACCCTCTGACGCGCCCTGGTACTAACCGGGAACCTTCCTTCCTTAGAATCAGCCTTCCAGGACCTTGCGGTGACATCGCGGTGACGTCGCGGCTTGTGATTGGCCGCGCGGCAGCCCATGTAACCGCTCGCGCAACCAATCACAAGCCGCGACGTCACCGCGACGTCACCGAAGGTCCTGGAAGGGCTGATTCTTAGGAAGGAAGGCTGCCGGAAAGAAGCAGGGCGCGTCCGAGGGTGAGTATATTCCTATTAGGTATACTCACCCTCGGACGCGCCCTGCTTCTTTCCGGCAGCCTTCCTTCCTAAGAATCAGCCCTTCCAGGACCTTCGGTGACGTCGCGGTGACGTCGCGGCTTGTGATTGGTCGCGCGAGCGGTCACATGGGCGGCCGCGCGGCCAATCACAAGCCGCGACGTCACCGCGATGTCACCGCAAGGTCCTGGAAGGCTGATTCTAAGGAAGGAAGGTTCCCGGTTAGTACCAGGGCGCGTCAGAGGGTAAGTATTGCGATATTTTTTATTTTAATTCTTTATTTTACACTTAAATCTGAATTCCGATACCAATTCCCGATATCTTAAACATATCGGGAATCGGTATCGGAATTCCGATTCTAGATTCAAAAGATCGCCGACTTCATGGCCGACCCCACACAGGGGTCGGGTCGGGTTTCATGAAACCCGACCTTGCCAAAAGTCAGCGACTTTTCAATATTTTCGACCCGTTTCGCTCAACCCTAGTGATCATTACTCAGCATGCAATTGGTGATGCTTGATGTAAAACTCAAATCCCAGCCCAAAATCTTTGGCGCCTGCTACATAGCCAGTAAGTATGCGGGAATTGTCTGTAAGTCACTGTAATGCTGTAGCCATCTTGGTTGTGGCATTACTTTGACTGACTGGCCATCTGACATCATCAGGGATTATAAAAGGACAGGTAACGCCTGGCTCGGCACACTGACACTATTGCACATCTCTGTGATACTTCGTACTGGAAGAAAGTGCTTCTCTAGGCCTGTGTACACAGTATAACGAATCAGGCCTGTGTACACAGTATAACGAATCAGAGTCCTGTAGTGTTGACACTGGTGGTGAAGCTGAGCCATCATGTTAACAGCCCTTCAAAGGGCTAATCGTTTGCTTTTCTCTTTGCATTACATGCAATCTGCCATTAGCCTTTGGAGGAAGAGAAAGTCGCAGGAGCAGGAAGAGTGACAGAATCCAGTTTGCAGACAGGAATTGGACCTGTGCAGTACATTGGCAAATATATAAGTGCAGCTTTTTTGTGAGGGCTAAAGAATTGAATATATTTTGATCCATCAAATATTACATGCTTTGAGGTCCTTTTTTGGGTTATATAACACACCCAAAACATTTTCCGGATCTACATTTCTTTGCCATACTCTATTCTGTAATGTGGAGTATATTTAAAAATTTTGTATGCTTCCATTTCTCAGCCTGATAATTCAACCTCTGACTTTGTCCTCCTATTTCAGGCCTAAGCTCCCTCTTCACTTCATCTCTCATTCTGGATATTGTCTTCTGTCTGTCCACTCAGCGTGCTCCACCAGCTAGTAGTTACTCCATGGATGTAACCCAAGTCACCCAGTTGTTAGTCAAGTTCCATGTAGAGCAGTTAAAGTGTGAAGGTCAGAGTTCATCTAGCACCTGCTTAGTGGTGTGGCATTCGCAAAATCTATACGTGGAAGCCATAGCGACAGCTACCAAGTTTCCATGTACAGTTCGCCCTCACATGTATAAAATCACATGTCTATGTATTTCTAAAATAAATTTTATGAAATCAAACAGTAGACTCTCAGAGGATTATGACATCCAAACAATACTGTCATACTGTCTCACCCTACCTCTTGGAGTCCATCCACCATAAGGAAGGAAAATTTGGAATTTTCTCATGGATCCCATTGAGTTATAGAATATTTCTTTCTTTGTTTTTGGTCTTTTGTGAACGAACTGTCTTGGCAATAAAAAGAATTAGACCGTGGCCATGTGAGTAGGAAGGAGATCACTCTGAACAAGCCATTACCACAGTAGACGGTGTTTGGCCAGTCCACAAATATAATAGTCATGATACAGGCCTGTAAACAGATGTGGCAGAATTTAATACATTGAGGAGTCAAGGGGATGATTATGAATTAAAAAGGTGCCTATTTCTCATTTTAGCGTTTTAGGTATCGTAAAAGATTTTTTTTCATCTCCGGGAACACCATTACCAAGTATGTACTCTTATATACTGTAATAACACCTCAACCATTACCTTGAAATGTCAAATGTTCAGTCTGCATAATAGAGGATTGTCGCCTTTCTCTTACATAGGCAAATTAGCCTTTCAAATTGCATATTTTTTTTGTTTTTCCTTAGCAATCTTAATCTTCAATCCTTGCAGCAATTTGATTTCAGGCTGAGGAGGAGATAAAACATTTTACATATCTTTGCAACAAATTACTTCAACATCCCAAAAAAAGACATTGCCAAAGGTTTCCAAACGGCAAAATACCTTCTGTAAACATTTTTCTTAAATAAGACTTTCAACGGCATTCCCAGGGCTAAATACTGTGCCCTGTGTGTACACGTAATTTGCTTTTAATTATGCCTTTTCTGTTTTGGATTCTCTCCATTTGCAGAGTACCATCTGGCTGAACTGCCCCGATGCCCCAGGAGACACTTTCCTATGATCAGTATTTAAACTGTGGGCTGATGTGAACAATTGAGAGTTACCTGTATTTAAGAACATTAAAACAGGGAGTACTGGCAGAGATGACTGCTCGCCGTGGCTTAAGGCAACCTTGTTTGGAAGGGCTAAATGAAAAATGATTTAACCTTTGTCTGCAGCTGAAGATGGACAGAAATCCTGCACAAGTCTATGTTTTACCATGTATTTTATTATGTGATAGGATATTAATTTCTTAGATTTTTTTAAAAACATAGAAACAAACAAAAACTATTTGTAAAACTGCTAGAGATTTATACTTGTTTATATCTATAGAAAAGGCGATTATAAAATAGTTGTCCACTTTGTATAAACCAATTACAAAAGTTTGAGAACTCCCTAATTTTAAGCTTTTTTTTAACATATAAAGAGTATCCTGCTGCTAAAGCCTTAAACAATTCAGTGGTAATCTGTTCAGGAAACTACAGTTGTCTAATAATTGTACAATGCCACTATGGGAGAACATAAGTGTTACAGACTTTAAATTGCAATCAATAGGCTGTCATGTCCTGTCTTCCAGAGTGAGAGATGTTTTTTTTTAACAAATAAGGGCCATTTTACATTCTGTTGCTTCCCACTTCAGTTGTTCTGTTGGGGTTTACATCCAAACCCCACCATAAAATGGGATTAGGACGTATGCACCAAAGGGGCCAATGACTATAATGATGCAGATGGAGTCACCACGTGCCCTGTCATTCATCATTTTTGGCCATTTACACCAATTGGAGGTGGACGGCAAAACGCAGTAGACTCGGTCTTGGTGCTCAGTCTACATCATTATAGTCAATGACCCTCTCGGAGCATATGCTTGAATCCTGTTTTACCGGGGTTCCAATATAAGCCCCGACGGGGCCACTGAGCGTAGGAAAAAATGCAATGTAAAAGGGCGTTAATAGATTATGTACTTGATAGGGGTAATTTCCTCTATTAACTTAGATAACTAATATGGCATTCATAAAAGGTTTTTCAAACTAGACATCCTTTTTTTATTAATAATAAATAATGAATAATTGTCTCCTTAATCTGGCTCCAGTGATGTATTACTTACTGGTCTACATGCTGTCATTTTGATAAAATCACTGTTTTATCTGCTGTATATCTAGCAGTTCTCTGATTGCTGAGCCCTGTATAACCCCACCCACATCAATGATTAGCAGCTTTCTGTTCACAGTGTAAATTGACAGAAAGTTGCTAATTAATGGTGGAGGAAGGACTCTACAAAGCAAGAAGACTACATGGCATGAGATACCTAGCCATTTAGTAATAATCTCCTGCTGATAAAACACTGATTTTTTTCAAAACAACACCCAGCGTAGTAGGTGAATTCATCACTGGAATCAGGGTCTTTATCCTCTCAGATTGCAAAGCAAAACCTGTTGACAGGTTCCCTTTAAGAATTGTTACGCTTACTTAGATTAGAAGTTAACATCAAAATATGTATAACATGACACAGACTGGAGGGAAAGAATAAGAAAATATCTTAAATGCAATGATGTTTTTATACCAACTCTTGGAGCTGTAACAATGGGATGGTGAAGAAGAAATACAATACATAATTCACATTGGGGGAAATAATCCCTTGCTGATTTTGTAAGTTTGCCCGCTGACAAAAACATGAACAGTCTATAATTTTAAGGGTAGGTTAATTTTAACATTGAGAGATAGAATATCAAAAATAAAATCCAGAAAATCACATTGTATAAATGATATAAATGTATTTGCCTTTTTTTAGTCAGTAATAAGCATTTGATCCCCTACCAACCATTAAGAGTTCTGGCTCCTACAGACCAGTTAGGTGCTCCTTATCCACTTGTTACATGCGTTATTATTATTATTTATTTATATAGCACCATAAATTCCATGGTGCTGTATATGAGAACGTGGTTACATCAAAATACAAATATCACTTACAGTAAACAAAACTAACAATGACGGACTGATACAGAGGGAAGAGGACCCTGCCCTTGCGGGCTTACATTCTACAGGTGTTAAAGACAGCTGTCTTACATAGTCGGCTTTATAAAAGTCTCCTGTCCACAGACTCAATTAATACACTAGAACTACCTCGGGATTCATAATACCTATAACTACCATTAGGGGTCATTTTGACCCCCATTCAAAAGTACTGACTCTGGAGTAAAAATAACTTTTTTGTTTCCAACAAATTAAAGAACATTTATTTTAACTTAGTAGGAACAGTGTTAAGATCAAGTACAGCACGCATTTTCCTTTTGCATGGTCATTGCATGAAGCTGAAGAATGATCTCCCGTTTGCTAATTTTACTCCCAGTTGCTGTTTTATAGAGTATAGTTGCGTTTATAGCTGCTAAATCAAGTACATTACAAAACACCTGAACAGGCCATCGGTGGCTTCCAGATTTTGTGGTGTACTTTCGAGCCATCTGGTCTACTGTGTCTACTCCAACCTTTGTTTTATTGTAAAATTGTACCATTTCTGGGGTTTTTTTTCTTGTTGTTTCCAACTGCTACATCTGGGTGAAGACTACTGAGCAAAATGACATTCTTATTTGGCTTACCTTGGTAAACTGTAATAGTGATGTCACCATTCTTCATCAGAGTTGTCTCATATGTATTTGTTATTAGGAGACTTGCCTACTACTACTTTTATGTATGGGGTCAAATTGACCCCTTCAGTACATATAGGTATGAATTGTAAAATCCAGGCCCCTGAAAAAGTTTCAATTGATTTTTGTGTCCTAAAATATACACTACCATGAATAAATAAAAGTCACAAAAACTCAGAACTCATTTGTTAAAATTTTAGAAATTATAGGAAAAAGAAATAGCAAAAGGGTCAAAATGACCCCTCCGGTAGTTCTAGTGTTAATCGGATAGACTCTAACCTCTACAACATGGTCAAGACCAGAGAGCTCTATAAGGATGTCAGGGACAAGATCATAGACCTGCACATAGCTGGAATGGGCTAAAAAAAACTATAAGCAAGATGCTGGGTGAGAATGAGACAACTGTTGGTGCAATAGTAAGAAAATGGAAGAAATACAAAATGACCATCAATCGACATCGATCTGGGGCACCATGCAAAATCTCACCTCTTGTGGTATCCTTGATCATGAGGAAGGTGACAGATCAGCCTAAAACTACACGGGGGAGCTTGCTAATGATCTCAAGGCAGCTGGGACCACAGTCACCAAGAAAACCATTGGTTTTAGGCCATACATTACGCCATAAAGGTTTAAAATCCTGCAGTGCCCGTAAGGTCCCCCTGCTCAGGAAGGCACATGTGCAGGCTCATCTGAAGTTTGCCAATGAACACCTGGATGATTCTGTGAGTGATTGGGGAAAGGTACTGTGGTCAGATGAGGCAAAAATTGAGCTTTTTGGAATTAACTCAACTCGCCAAGTTTGGAGGAAGAGAAATGCTGCCTATGACACAAAGAACACCATCCCCACTGTCATGCATGGAGGTGGAAACATTATGTTTTTGGGGGTGTTTCTCTGCTAAAGGTATAGGACTACTTCACTGCATCAAAGAGAGAATGAATGGAGCCATGTATCATAAAATCCTGAGTGACAACCTCCTTCCCTCCGCAAAGACATTAAATGTGTCATGGCTGGGTATTCAGCAAGACAATGACCCAAAACATACAGCCAAGGCAACAAAGGAGTGGCTCAAAAAGAAGCACATTAAGGTCATGGCGTGGCCTAGCCAGACTCCAGACCTTAATCCCATAGAAAACTTAGGAAGGGAGTTGAAGCTCCGAGTTGCCAAGTGACAGTCACAAGATCTTAATGATTTAGAGATGATCTGCAAAGAGGAGTGGACCAAAATTCCTCTGAACATGTGCGCAAACCTCATCATCAGCTACAAAAAATGTCTGACTGCTATGCTTGCCAGCAAGGGTTTTGCCAGAAAGAATTAAGTCTTATTTGCCAGAGGGATCAAATACCTATTTTTCACTGCAAAATGCAAATCTAAAATATAAAGTTGAATGTGTGTGTGTGTGTGTGTGTATGTATGTGTGTATGTCCGGGATTGGCATCTGCACCATCACAGCTACAGCCACAAAATTTAGCACAGTTACACGTCTGGACCGTAAGAGCGTCATAGGCTATGCTGTAAGGCGAAATTTTAACCCCGCACGTTCCAATTCACTAAACAATTTTGCCCTTATCTACATAATGGGGCAAAAGTGAAAGGAAAAGTATAGGAGGCAAATTGACAACTGCCAGATGTGAACAAGGGGGACTTAAAGAGTGAGAGTGATGGCGCCAAAGAGTATATACCGTACAGTTGCTAAGGTGGGGCCCCGACATTGGATACTCACCACACACTGGGATATGAACACACAAACAAAATGCGCCACACACTACCACGTGCTTGAACACATATCACCCTCAGCACACATTTCTGTTATGACCTGGTGGTCAGGACAATAATGGACCTGGTGGTTAAGAGCACACGGAATGACCTGATAGTTACTGATAATAAGGACGAGCTCTGGGACGTGGGAACTCTGCTGACCGCAATCCCTAAACCTATCAAACACACTAGAAATAGCCGTGGATTGCGCCTAACGCTCCCTATGCAACTCGGCACAGCCTAAGAAACTAGCTAGCCCTGAAGATAGAAAAATAAAGCCTACCTTGCCTCAGAGAAATTCTCCAAAGGAAAAGGCAGCCCCCCACATATAATGACTGTGAGTAAAGATGAAAATACAAACACAGAGATGAAATAGATTTTAGCAAAGTGAGGCCCGACTTACTGAACAGACCGAGGATAGGAAAGGTTACTTTGCGGTCAGCACAAAAACCTACAAAAAGACCACGCAGAGGGCGCAAAAAGACCCTCCGCACCGACTCACGGTGCGGAGGCGCTCCCTCTGCGTCCCAGAGCTTCCAGCAAGCAAGACAACAAATTAAATAGCAAGCTGGACAGAAAAATAGCAAACCAAAGAAATACAAGCTGAACTTAGCTTCTGATGGGAAGACAGGTCACAAGAACGATCCAGGAGTGAACAGACCAATACTGAAACATTGACAGGTGGCATGGAGCAAAGATCTAAGTGGAGTTAAATAGAGCAGCAGCTAACGAATTAACCTCGTCACCTGTGAAACTCAGAAACACCCACCAGAGGAAGTCCATGGACAGAACCAGCCGAAGTACCATTCATGACCACAGGAGGGAGCCCGACAACAGAATTCACAACACATTTCACCACACATACACCAACCTCGCCACATAAAAGTGGAAACACAAAAGTCGCCACTCAAAACTCGCCACGCGCAAAATTCGACATATGCAAAACTAGGCTCACGCAAAACTCGCCAAACGTGCAAAACTCACCTCATGGAAAACTCGCCACACACACACAAAACTTGCACACGCGCAAAAAATTGCCACATGCACAAAAGTTGCAACACATGCAAAAGTTGCCTCACACAAAACTTGCACATACTCAAAACGCACCACACATAACTCTCGCCACGCGCAAAACTCGCCATGCCGAAACTTGCTGCACACAACTTGCTACACTAAACTGTCACATGCAACTCGACACACAAAAAGTTGCTACACGCATGTTGCCACACAAAACTCATCTCACAAAAGTTGTTACATGCATGTCGTCACATGCAACTCAACACACACAACTTGAAATCTGATTAATAAGCAGACAAACTACAAGAGCAGCAAATGTACCATATAGGAAATACGGAAGCTGTCAGTCACATGACCTGTCTATTATGTGTATGTGTGAGCTAATATATACTGCCAGGGGGAGGGCTTCCTGTTGGCTTGGGATTTATCAGCCAATCACAGCTCAGCTTCTATTTTGCTACAGTTAATTAATCTGAGCTCTGATTGATTAATATAGGCAACAAAGGACATTCTCAGTATAATGTGGCATCCCTAGGGGTATTTGCCACAAAAATAGTTACTGACAGTAAATACAAATACTTAAATAGCAAGACTGCACTACCACCTCCGGCCAGAAGGGGGAGCTCCAGAGACTCCCCTTGATCTATTCTGGTCTGAGAGAAGAACTGGCAGTTGGGCTAAGGAGCTGAAAGTGAGAGGTCATACAGCTGAATTTCTAACAGCCCTATGACAGTTTCCAGGCCCAAATCACCGGCCTGAGGAGAAAAGGGACAGAGAAAAAGGACATTGTGAGAACCGGGTAGCATTAATCACTACCCAGAACAGGCGCAAAGACGGATACCGGATCCGTGGCTGTATTCATTATATATAATACAGCAACCGGAAAAACGTGAGGTGATATCAGCTTCACTAGGGCCGGACGCAGCAACAGACACAGAGTTCAGCGGTACTCCTGGAGGGGGTAAGCCGATAAAAGGACTCGGGTTGCCCGTCGAACCAGGACCCAGAGGGGACAGATTGGGCCGGCAGCCAGTTCACATACAGCAGCAGGGCCACACAGAAATTGCATACAATAAGAGGCGAAGACCCCGGCAGGGTCAAAGTAACTCAGAGTTCCCATACAAACTCCGGTGACAGGACTGGTTGTAAATCCCTTTATGTTGAAGTAAACTGGTTAAACGTTTCAGTGCCTCAGTCTTTCATTTGGACAATAGCCAATATCCAGGATCGGGATCATCGCCGCTGGGAGAACCTGCTGCTGATCAAGTAAGTGCCTGCTCCCTCACGATACCCCTTACACTGTGCATTGCCTGAGGCTACAGCACCGGGTCAAGCCACCCGTGACATCCCCCTTAAGAGACAGACCCCATTGGTCCGGTGCTGGGTATCCCGGTCTCCTGGGCGTCACAATTGGCGTCACGAACAGGATCTAGCCAGCCCGTATACCGGGTATTGTGTGCCGTGATTGGAGCCCAAAACTGTGAAAACTTGGATGAAAAATCTTGAAAATTGACTTTATTAAAGAAAAATCCATTCCCCATTGAAAACTATTGAAAGTGACTTTTCCCCATTGGTTATAATGGAGTAAAGATGGCCGCCATCACCTCATAACCGTTAGGCACGAGACTGTTAATTGAGCTACGCCATCACCTGAACCCCAGTCTGACTGAAAAACTTCAGAATCCGCCATTACAGAGCGTGCGGCGGGCGGGAGCAGCAGGGGGCGTGTCATTGTGGGCGGCACCAAGCTGAGCGCTCTGACATCAGAGCAAGGGGAAAACCGATCCTGCTGCACAGCGGAACGAATCTACACTATCCTTAACTAAGGGGGCACAGTATGTCGCAGCACGGAGACGCCGCAGCACCCGGCGACGCTAATGCAGCTGAAAGACAGAGTGTCGATAGAGAGTCCGGTAGCGCAGCGGTGCAAGGAGTGGCGCCCATCATGCCGGTGCTGATGCCATATACCCCGGGTGGCCCATGGCTTCCAATGTATGAAGGTGAGCCTAATACCCTTGACGATTTCAGAGAAAAGATGCTGGCCCATTTTGACATGTTCCCCGTGGGTGAAGTTCAGCGTGTTAGTCTCCTGATGATGCAGTTAAGTGGCCATGCTAAGCGAGAAGTCACAGCATGGGCAGCTGATCTGAAAGGCACTGTTGAACGCATATTTGCTGGATTAAAAGCTACATTTGAAACCACTGCCAGCAGCAAAGCTTAAGTACGATTCTTTAATTGCAAACAAAAAGTTAATGAGGGCGTGAGAGACTTTGCCTTAAACCTGCAGGAAGCCCTTAAATCACTTACACTGGCTGAACCCATTTTTAACACCGGAGCGGATAAACTGCTAAGAGATCAATTTATTGAGGGACTCTACACCCCTTCTCACCGGGGGCATGTGAGCATGCTTGTTTTTAAGAACCCTGAATTGACATTTGCCCAATTAAAGGAGAGCGCTATACGCCTCCAGCTGGCAGAGGCACCTCGGGATCAGGAGCCTGCGCAACCCATGGCAGAGGCTCCTCAACAACAGGGAGTGCCAGTGACATCAGCTATGTCCGGGGCCACTGCTAAGCCCCTGGGGCCCAGTACTAATGAGGCTCTTCAACAAAAGCTTGACTCTTTAACTGATGTTGTTGCTTCAATGGCTAAAACCATGCAGGAGATGAGAGGACCCAAGATGGAGTTGGCAAACCGTAGAGAAGATGTTCCATGGATGAGACCCCGGAGATACCCGACATGGAGAGGACGACCCCGCGATCGCTACCAACCGGATGGACAGCCCATTTGCCGCCGTTGCCAGCAGCCAGGCCACTTTGCACGAGATTGTGATTTAAATGGGAATCCCCTGGGAATGCGGGCCGCTTCGCAGGAATGAACTTTCAAGGCCCAACACCCTGGCACGACAGGTACATCGGAGGACGACCCATTATCCCTATCGTACTGGACGGAATTCCCCTCAACGCTTTGCTGGACACAGGTTCCCAGATTTCATCTATACCGTATATCCTTTATAAGAGGTACTGGGCTGATGCAGATATTGATAAAGGGCCCTCTGATGTTGAACTAGATATATGGGCCAGTAATGGTAAGTTGGTACCGAAACTAGGTTTCAGGGAGATGACCATAAAGATTGGTAAAGTAGAATTGAAGAAACAGGGTATAATTGTTGTTGATGTTGACCGGCGGAACTGTGAACCCACTGTATTGATAGGAATGAATGTGTTAGAGAACTGCTTTTCCGAAGTTATTTCTGTCTTACAGCAAATTGCTGAAACTGCCCAATCCTGCCAGCAGAGAGTTCTCCAAAGGGAAATAAAAGTATTGATGTTAAGGCAACAGGTAGAAGTTGCAGGTGGAGAAATCGGCAGTGTGAGGGTAAGTGATCCCACCAAAAACAGAAATGCTGGTATGGTGTAGAGCAGCCATTGGTACTAAGGGACGAGATTATCAAGCCTTAATAGAACCAGTGTACACCGACAGCAGGCCCACTATACTCACAGCACGAGGGGTAGTCGAGGTACATCGGGGACGAGTGCCGGTACGACTTTTGAACTGTGGAGAGGAAGAGGTCACTTTGCCAAGGTATGCTACAGTGGCAAAGCTATATACTGTTGACAACAATGCCATCACAACCATTGAGCCCTTAGAACCAACCTGTCAGGTGGAAGGCAACGGCTCAGATGGAGAATTGGAGGATTGGTGCCAACAGCTACACGTGGGCATAAGTTCAACACCTACCCATCAAAAACAAGGGGTGTATAGGCTAGTGACGGAATATGAACAAGTCTTCAGTAAACACCCATTGGACTTCGGATGGATAGGAGGGGTAGAACACACAATCCCCACCAGTGACCATCCCCCAATAAAAGAAAGATATAGACCCATACCGCCCGCTCACTATCAATGTGCAAAAGATATGCTGAGGGAGATGAAACAGGCCGGGGTAATAAGAGACAGCTGTAGCCCCTGGGCGGCCCCTCTAGTGATTGTCAAAAAAAAGGACGGAACCATGAGAATGTGCGTAGACTACCGGCGGATTAATAACATCACCCATAAAGACGCCTACCCCTTGCCTAGGATAGAAGAGTCCTTGACTGCTTTGAAATCTGCTAATTATTTTTCCACCTTAGACTTAACAAGTGGGTATTGGCAAGTCCCTGTGGCTGAGAAAGATAAGGAAAAGACGGCATTCACCACACCAATGGGTCTATGTGAATTTAATCGCATGCCATTCGGAATCTGCAACACATCCGGTACCTTCCAGCGGCTGATGGAATGCTGCCTCGGACACAAGAACTTCGAGACTGTCCTCCTGTACCTAGATGATGTGATCGTCTACTCAAAGACTTAAGAACAACACTTAAAAGATCTGGCAGAAGTGTTCGAAGCCTTATCCAGGTATGGCATGAAAATCAAGCCATCCAAATGTCACCTTCTCAAGCCAAAGGTACAGTACCTGGGACACATCGTGAGTTCGGAGGGAGTAGCACCGGATCCCGAGAAAATAAGCGCCATAAGGGATTGGCCAAGACCTACCAAAGCAAAAGAAGTGAGGCAATTCCTGGGATTGGTGGGTTACTATCGCAGATTTATAAAAGGATTTACCAAGTTGGCAGCACCCTTGCAAGACACCTTGGTAGGGCAGACGAAGAAACCTTCAAACCGAAACCCTCCTTTTCAGTGGAACGATGAAAGGGAAGACTCCTTTGAACAACTAAAAAAGGCACTAACCGGAGAAGAGGTTCTGGCATACCCAGATTACCATCAACCTTTCATCCTCTACACTGATGCCAGTAATGTGGGACTAGGAGCGGTGCTGTTACAAAAGCAAGAAGGTCGGGAGAAAGTCATCGCCTTTGCAAGTAGAAAGCTCCGGCCTACTGAAAGAAATTCAGAAAATTACAGCTCCTTCAAATTGGAACTACTGGCAGTAGTTTGGGCTGTGACTGAACGTTTCAAACACTATCTGGCCGCTGCAGAATTTATTGTCTATACTGACAACAATCCGTTGACCCACCTGGACACAGCCAAATTAGGTGCGTTAGAACAGCGATGGATAGCCCGGTTATCTAATTACAACTTCATAATCAAGTATCGAGCAGGTCGCAAGAATGGAAATGCCGATGCCCTATCCCGGATGCTACACTTGAGAGATGTAGAAGAAGAAACGGGGGAGCTTGAAGAAATTGAACTAACAGCCTTCCATCATCCCAAGGCAAAACATCATCAGTCAAGTACCTATCAGAAACAACAAGAGGTGAATTTTAATCCGTTAGCACACCATAGATGGGCTGACACCCAAGACAGCAATCCGGCTGTGAAGTTGGTGAAGGAACTGCTCACTGAGCAAAGTGCATATCCCGATGAGGATGCCCCAGAAGAGACGCATCAACTCTGGAAAGAGAGAGGCAAAATGTTCCTGTATCAAGGGAAGCTCTGTAGAAGGTACACCAATCCGAAAACACATGAATTGGTTTGGCAGATTTTCGTGCCTAAACAAGATGTGAAGATGGTCCTCGAAGCTTACCATAATGGTGCTGGTCACTTCGGTTGGAAAAAGTTAGGAGTACTTCTAAGAGAAAGATTTTATTGGGTCGGGATGAGAAAATCAATCGAACAGTGGTGCAGAAACTGTGGCCCGTGCAACCTCAGAAGAAACGATCAAAAGAATCAAAGAGCACCACTGCAGCCCATAATCACCAAACAACCACTTGAACTTGTAGCCATAGACCACGTGAAGTTAACACCAAGCCGGTCCGGCTATGTCTATGCCTTGACCATCGTGGACCATTATTCACGCTTCTTGGTAGTAGTACCCGTAAAAGATCTGACAGCAAAAACAGCAGCCAAAGCGTTCCAAACATACTTTTGTAGACCCCATGGATATCCGGAACAGGTTTTCACCGACCAAGGTACAGCCTTTGAATCAGAGATCTTCAGAGAATTCTGTAATATGTATGGTTGCAAAAAGATCCGGACGACGGCCTATCATCCACAAACAAACGGCTTATGCGAGAAGATGAACCATATTGTAATAGAACTACTAAAGACTTTACCTGAGACAGAAAGGAATCAATGGCCAGAGAAATTGCCTGACTTGGTGGATCTGTATAATCATGTCCCGGTGAGCTCCACCAATTGCACCCCAGCTTACCTTATGCGTGCAAGACCCGGCCAATTACCAATCGATCTAGAAATGGGAATTCTGAAACCAGACGCAGAAGTCCAAGACTCCAATTGGGATATCATACGGCAAAAGCAGTATCGCCAAGTGCAAGAGAGTGTGGAAAGAAGCCTTCAGCAAACTAGAGAAAGACAAGAGCGAACTTTCAACCAGAATGCTCTAGCGACCCCATTAAGACCGGGTGACCAAGTGCTCAAGAGAAATCGTCGAACCAATAAACTAGACAATCAGTGGGAAGCCGTACCCTACACAGTTTTACCAACAAGAATGGATAATCCTAAAATGTGCCTCATTAGCAAAAACGGGGGCTTAACATCTGTACTACTGTCAAGAGACAATCTTAAATTATGTCCGGAAGCATTGAAAGAGCCAGAAGTTGTCCAGCCAGAACCAGAAGTTATTCAACCCTTACAGGTTCAACCAGTAAAGGAAAAAGAAGAGGAAATGTTTCACACCTGTGTAGGAGACTTTCCCAAAACCCTACTAACATACCATGGTGCAGTAGTGGTTCCCATGGTGGCCTTTTACCCAACACCGAACCCAATACCAGAAGTCCCAAGACAGGAAGAGGCTGACCCCGTACTACGGGAGGTTCCAGGTCAGGAAGAACAGATTCCTGATCAGAGTAATCCCATTCACGGTGGACTTGCCAATTCCATAGTCGTGGAATTATCTTTAGCAGAGCGGGCAGATACTACATCCGCAGTAGACAGTAGTACACCACATTACGACATTAAGAGACACCGCTATTACGTAGATCACAGCGTAGTACCCAGGGTCAATTACCGGCCAGGTATGCGGATTACCAACTATAAAACTATAGTCATTGTTATCATTCTGCAACGTTTAAGCCCAGTACCTACAGAGACTTGTCTGTATGAACTTCTTGCATATTCTTGAACTTGTTATCAGCCCGGAGGCACTAAATCAAAGCTCCGGAAAGACTGCTTTTTGAACTTTGCTTTTTGCTCTTTTTGAACTTTCTTTAGACTTTATATTGGTAACTCCGTTGGAAAAATGGAACTAAATTCTTGGACACAAAGTGCAGTGCCTTTCCTAGTACCTTCAAGGATAGATCTGTATTCATGGACGCTATTTGAAGTGACTTTTTACAGAACTCTATTTTTGTTTCCTTGAGTGGTTTTTGTAACTTTTCATTTTTAAGACTCTGTACATATTAATTGTTATTTCAAAATGTTATCGTCCCACAGTCCCGGAGTACTGTTCTTAACTAAGGGGGAATGTGGCACCCTTAGAGGTATTTGCCACAAATATAGTTACTGACACTGAATAGAAATACTAAAATAGCAAGACTGCACTACCACCTCCGGCCAGAAGGGGGAGCTCCAGAGACTCCCCTTGATCTATTCTGGTCTGAGAGAAGAACTGGCAGTTGGGCTAAGGAGCTGAAAGTGAGAGGTCATACAGCTGAATTTCTAACAGCCCTATGACAGTTTCCAGGCCCAAATCACCGGCCTGAGGAGAAAAGGGACAGAGAAAAAGGACATTGTGAGAACCGGGTAGCATTAATCACTACCCAGAACAGGCGCAAAGACGGATACCGGATCCGTGGCTGTATTCATTATATATAATACAGCAACCGGAAAAACGTGAGGTGATATCAGCTTCACTAGGGCCGGACGCAGCAACAGACACAGAGTTCAGCGGTACTCCTGGAGGGGGTAAGCCGATAAAAGGACTCGGGTTGCCCGTCGAACCAGGACCCAGAGGGGACAGATTGGGCCGGCAGCCAGTTCACATACAGCAGCAGGGCCATACAGAAACTGCGTACAATAAGAGGCGAAGACCCCAGCAAGGTCAAAGTAACTCAGAGTTCCCATACAGACTCCGGTGACAGGACTGGTTGTAAATCCCTTTATGTTGAAGTAAATTGGTTAAATGTTTCAGTGCCTCAGTCTTTCATTTGGACAATAGCCATCTATCTAGGATCGGGATCATCACCGCTGGGAGAACCTGCTGCTGATCAAGTAAGTGTCTGTTCCTTCACGATACCCTTACACTGTGCATTGCCTGAGGCCACAGCACCGGGTCAAGCCACCCGTGACATACCCCTCAAGAGACAGACCCCATTGGTCCGGTGCTTGGTACCCCGGTCTCTTGGGCGTCACAATAGTCTCAGGGTTCTGTTTGAAGCACAGAGAGCATCATGAAGACCAAGGAACACAACAGGCAGGTCCGTGATTCTGTTGTGGAGAAGTTTAAAACTGGATTTGGATACAAAATGATTTCCAAAACTATAAACATCCCAAGGAGCACTGTGCAAGCGATCATATTGAAATGGAAGGAGTATCATACCACTGCAAAACTACCAACACCCGGCCGTCACTCTAAACTTTCATCTCAAACAAGGAGAAGACTGATCAGAGATGCAGCCAAGAGGCCCATGATCACTCTGGATGAACTGCAGAGATCTACAGCTGAGGTGGGACAGTTTGTCCATAGGACAACAATCAGTCATATACTGCACAAATCTGGCCTTTATGGAAGTGTGGAAAGAAGAAAGCCATATCTCAAAGATATCCATAAAATGTGTTGTTTAAAGTTTGCAACAAGCCACCTGGGAGACACACCAAACATGTGGAAGAAGGTGCTCTGGTCAGATGAAACCAAAATTGAACTTTTTAGCAACAATGCCAAACAATATGTTTGGTGTAAAGGCAACACAGCTCATCACCCTGAACACACCATCCCCACAGTCAAATATGGCGGAGGCAGCATCATGGTTTGGGCCTGCTTTTCTTCAGCAGGGACAAGGAAGATGGTTAAAATTGATGGGTAGATGGATGGAGTCAAATACAGGACCATTCTTGAAGAAAACCTGTTGGAGTCTGCAAATGACCTGAAACTGGGACAGAGATTTGTCTTCCACCAAGACAATGATCCCAAACATAAAGCAAAATCTACAATGGAATGGTTCACAAATAAACGTATCCAGGTATTAGAATGGCCAAGTCAAACTCCAGACCTCAATCCAATCGATAATCTGTGGAAAGAGCTGAAAACTGCTGTTCACAAACGATCTTCATCAAACCTCACTTAGCTCTAGCTGTTTGCCAAGGAAGAATGGGCAAAAATTTCAGTCTCTCGATGTACAAAACTGATAGAGATATACCCCAAGCGACTTGTAGCTGTAATCGCAGCAAAGGTGGTGCAACAAAGTATTAAGTTGAAGGGGCCGAATAATATTGCACACCCCACTTTTCAGTTTTTGAATTTCCACAAAAAGTTAAAATAACCAATAAATTTCATTCAACTTAATAATTGTTTTCCTCTTTTTGTTGATTCTTCACCAAAAATTTACATTTGGTATCTTTATGTTTGGAGCATGATATGTGGGAAAAGGTTGAAAAGTCCCAGGGAGGCGAATACTTTCACAAGGCACTGTAGACAGCCACTATTTATCACTCATCAAAATTAATGTCAACCACACACCAGACCCCCTAAACAAATACAAACCAGTTAATATATATTATAATAATTGAAGAAGTCATTTACTCATTAATATTAAGGAGAGACAATGTTTGTGATAAAGGATTATGATATTCATCACATAGTAAGGTAGGACACTGTATGCAGAAGTGTACATAGAGGTTCAGCATATGAATGATCAAGTATGAATTATATAAGAGTTTGCCCTCTATCAAGGTTGTGTACAAATGTGTATATATATATACTACTTTCTATATAAGAACAGTGTGGAACTACACCTCCCAGTGTAACCTTAACACTAATAAGTATCTGATTGGAGTTTCCAAACATTTTTAATTTTCAGACCATATAGTGTCTAGTACAGTACTGATCAGTCGTGGTCAGATGCAGCTGGATATCCCCATAAGAATAGTTAATAACTCAACATCTAACTTTACAAGTTCACTTACTGTACATCCAGTGACTTACAGGTGATTTGTACTCTGTGACATTCACTTTCTCTTTTTTTATTCATCTGCCCCTGAAATTCATCAAGGTATGTTTGAACTACAGTCAAATTGCTGTGATCGTCAACAAAACAACACGTTTGCAACTATTCGGAGCGCTGCCTTTTTGCCATATTGTTTACTTGTTAACTAGTGTTTTATACAGATATTGTTTGTATCTGAAGGTTTGCATCCACTTCTACCTCTGGAGATTAACCCCTTCGCGACATGCGCCGTACTAGTACTGCGCTGCCGGCACTGCATTTGTGCCAGCAGCAGTACTAGTACGGCGCACCGATCACCACGGTCTCGCGCTGAGCGCCGCGGTGATCGAGTGCGGGTGTCAGCTGTATATGACAGCTGACACCCCGCAGCAATGCCCACGATCGGCGGGACTCCTTCCGAGTCATGCAATGACCTGGCTACCCGGCGCCTGCTGAGAGTTGCTGAGAGCAGGCGCCGGAAAGCCTCCTGAACTTGCCTGTCAGAACGTTGATCTGTAAAGGCACGGAATACAAAACAGGCAAAGTCTAGCATCCCCTCTACACATGATGTCCCAACGTAATGTATGTGAGGGGTAACTAACGCCTGTATACGGAATGTCACAGGACACACCTAAAATAGCCAAAGCAACAAACCACAAAAAAAAAAAAAATAGGTGCAAAAAATGTCCAAAATAGACAAAATCTTTATTAAATATATACATAACAAAACAAGGAATACAAAAGTAGTGGGTTAAAAATAGCAGATGTCATGTACAGAACGCATGGGGCATGACAACAGACCCAAACAAATCAGCAGACTGGCAAAAGCTCGGTAAAAGTACCGGATACTCCCTAGTTATTGCATGCTCCATATAAGAGATCACGGAGCTCCCTAGTAACTACATGCTCCATATTAGAGATCTCGGAGCGTGCTGCATAAATAGCACAGGAGCCCGTACCAACAGATAGCAAAAAAGGTATGCCAGTAAAAAGGAATAAACCACATGCAAAAGGTGTCTTACCAGCTGCTGACGTGGGGAGAGTGTCTGCTCCAAACCCACCCATGCGTTCTGTACATGACATCTGCTATTTTTAACCCACTACTTTTGTATTCCTTGTTTTGTTATGTATATATTTAATAAAGATTTTGTCTATTTTGGACATTTTTTGCACCTATTTTTTTTTTTTTGTGGTTTCTTGCTTTAGATCGTTGATCTGACAGAGTGCTATGCACACTGTCAGATCAACGATCTGATCTAATACAGTGATGTCCCACCTTGGGACAATGGTAGAAAGTTAAAAAAAAAAAATAGAATGCATAAAAAAAATTTAAAAAAATCCCCAAATTAAGAAAAAAAATCATTTCCCAGTAAATCCATTTATTTATGTAAATTAAAAAAAAAAATAAAAGTACACATATTTGGTATCACCGCGTCCGTAATGACCAGCTCTATAAAACTATCCCACTAGTTAACCCCTTCAGTGAACACCGCAAAAAATAAAATAAAAACAAGGCAAAAAACATTGCTTTATTATCATACTGGTGAACAAAAAGTGGAATAACACGCGATCAAAGCGACGGATATAAATAACCATGGTACCGCTGAAAACGTCATTTTGTCCTGCAAACAAAAAGCCGCCATACAGCATCATCAGCAGAAAAATAAAAAAAGTTATAGCTCTCAGAATAAAGCGATGCAAAAACAATTATTTTTTTATATAAAATAGTTTTTATTGTGTAAAAGCGCCAAAACATAAAAAAAATTACATAAATGAGGTATTGCTGTAATCGTACTGACCTGAAGAATAAAGCTGCTTTATCAATTTTACCACATGTGGAACGGTATAAACGCCCTCCCAAAAATCGGAATAAAAAGCGATCAAAAAATGTCATCTGCCCGAAAATGGTACCAATAAAAACATCAACTTGTCCCGCAAAAAACAAGATCTGATATGACTCTGTGGGCCAAAATATGGATAAATTATAGCTCTCAAAATGTGGTGATGCAAAAACTATTTTTTGCAATAAAAAGCATCTTTTAGTGTGTGACAGCTGCCAACCCTAAAAATCCACCAAAAAACCCGCTATAAAAGTAGATCAAACCCCCCTTCATCACCCCCCTAGTTAGGGAAAAATAATAAAATGTAAAAAAATGTATTTATCTCCATTTTCCCATTAGGGTTAGGGCTATTGCTAGGGTTAGGACTAGGGTTAGGGCTAGGGTTAGGGTTGAGGTTGGGGTTGGGGTTGGGGCTAGGGTTAGGGTTGGGGTTAGGGTTTCAGTTAGAATTGGGGAGTTTCCACTGTTTCGGCACATCAGGGGCTCTTCAAACGTGACATGGCGTCCGATCTCAATGCCAGCCAATTCTGCTTTGAAAAACTAAAACAGTGCTCCTTCCATTCCAAGTTCTCCTGTGCGCCCAAACAGTGGTTCCCCCCAACATATGGGGTATCAGCGTTCTCAGGACAAGTTGGACAACAACTTTTGGGGTCTAATTTGTCCTGTTACCCTTGGGAAAATAAAAATGTGAGGGCTAAAATATCATTTTCATGGAAAAAAATATGTTGTATTTTCACGGCTCTGCGTTATAAACTGTAGTGAAACAATTGTGGGTTCAAAGCTCTCACAACACATCTAGATAAGTTCCTTGGGGGGTCTAGTTTCCAATATGGGGTCACTTGTGGGGGGTTTCTACTGTTTAGGTACATCAGGGGCTCTGCAAATGCAACATGACACCTGCAGACCAATCCATCTAAGTCTGCATTTCAAACGACGCTCCTTCCATTCCGAGCTCTGCCATGCACTCAAACGGTGGTTCCCCCCCACATATGGGGTATCAGCGTACTCAGGAAAAATTGGACAATAACTTTTGTGGTCCAATTTCTCCTGTTACCCTTGGGAAAAAAAATTGTGGGCTAAAACATAATTTTGTGGAAAGAAAAAATGATTTTTTAATTTTCACACCGCTACATTCTAAACTTTAGTGAAACAATTGGGGGTTAAAAGTGCTCACCACACATCTAGATAAGTTCCTTAGGGGGTCTTCTTTCCAAAATGGGGTCACTTGTGGGGGGTTTCCACTGTTAAGGCACGTCAGGGGCTCTCCAAATGCCACATGGGTTCCGATCTCAATTCCAGTCAGTTTTGCATTGAAAAGTCAAATGGCGCGCCTTCCCTTCCGAGCTCTGCCATGCGCTCAAACAGTGGTTTATCCTCATATATGAAGTATCGGCGTACTCATGACAAATTGCACAACAAATTTTGGGGTCCAATTTATCCTGTTACCCTTGGGAAAATAAAAAAATTGGGGCAAAAAGATCATTTTTTGTGAAAATTAATATGAATTTTTTTTTACAGCTCTACATTATAAACTTCTGTGAAGCACTTGGAGGTTCAAAGTGCTCACCACACATCTAGATTAGTTCCTTAGAGGGTCTACTTTCCAAAATGGTGTCACTTGTGGGGGTTTCCACTGTTTAGGCACGTCAGGGGCTCTCCAATCGTGACATGGGCTCCGATCTCAATTCCAGCAATTCTTGCATTGAAAAGTCAAATGGCGCTCCTTCCCTTCCGAGCTCTGCCATGTGCCCAAACAGTGGTTTACCCCCACATATGGGGTATCGGCGTACTCAATTTCTCCTGTTACCCTTGGTAAAATGAAACAAATTGGACCTGTAGTAAAAATTTTGTGAAAAAAAAGTTATATGTTCAATTTTTTTTAAACATTCAAAAAATTCCTGTGAAGCACCTGAAGGGTTAATAAACTTTTTGAATGTGGTTTTGTGTACCTTGAGGGGTGCAGTTTTTAGAATGGTGTCACTTTGGGGCATTTTCTGTCATATAGACCCCTCAAAGTCACTTCAAGTGTGAGGTGGTCTGTAAAAAAAATCGTTTTGCATATTTTGTTACAAAAATGAGAAATCGCTGGTCAAATTTTAACCCTTATAGCTCCCTAACAAAAAAAATTATGTTTCCAAAATTGTGCTGATGTAAAATAGACATGTGGGAAATATTGTTTATTAACTAAATTATGTGATATAACTTTCTAATTTAAGGGCATAAAAACGCAAATTTGAAAATTGCTAAATTTTCATAATTTCCGACAAATTTTTGTTTTTTTCACAAATAAATGCAAGTCATATCGAAGAAGTTTTACCACTATCATGAAGTACAATATGTCACGAGAAAACAATGTCAGAATCACCAGGATCCGTTGAAGCCTTTCAGAGTTATGACCTCATAAAGTGACAGTGGTCAGAATTGTAAAAATTGGCCCTGTCACTTAGGTGAAAACAGGCTTTGGGGTGAAGGGGTTAAGGTAGTATTCCACCACTTTTGTTTATATTTATCCAGACATCCCCACACATATGTATATGTATCATTGTAAAAGTAAAATTTGTATAGGGTTGCTTGATACTTATCTAAGCTTGATAATGTTCAAAGCCATTATCAGTTATATTCACATCATTTAGAAGTTTTAGTTCATACTATGTTACCCTGTAGGGTTGACCACAAGATATATGATACTTTTATTTATAAAAGTCAATAAAAACTGTTCTTGTTCCAGTAAAACTCCAGCTAAGATAACAAAAAATATTAAACATAAAATGGAAGCAACTGTGACTTCTCTGACAACCTACTCCGTACTAAACACTGCATGTTTTGTACTATATTTACCAAGATATGGGAGTTACTTAGTTTAAGAGGGTTTTATCTTTCTCTCTACATAAAATTGTATTGAAAGAAATGGGACATGAGGAAATGGATTCTGTGTAATCAGAGTGAACAGAGGCATCCACTTTATATTGCATTTGAAGCCACTTCAATTCTGGGAGATGGAAGAGATGTTTGCAGCAAATGAGATACAATGCTCCTGGTGGGAGCGCTTTCATGTAACAGAGATCAAAAGGGTTTTGCCTTCTATCTTCCCATGGACAAGAGAGTACCACACACAAACTGGTATCAAATGAAGCTGAAGACTAAGCGTTCCATAGTTACTAATATTCATCACAGAGATGATAAATAGAGTGCGTCTCAGTTCTTCTCTGCAGATTCCTCAATAATGCGCTTTCTTGTTGTATATACTGTGTAATTCTAGTCTGACCAACATTAAACATCATGCACACGGCTCATATCACAGGACCAGTATTTCCTAAAGCATAAAATAAAATTTATTCTTTAAAGCAGTATATTGTATCCCATTAGCCAGCGTCCTCTTAAACGGAATATAATAGAAACCCTTCCAAATATCAAAGGACACAAGACCGGGGTTGTCCTCTCTCCCCTCTGATCTCTATATTAATTCTGAAAGCTCTAACAATTTCAATCAGATTCAACCCTAACATTATTGGATTCTCCACCCTTAAAGGGGTTACCCAGGACTTTTATTATTATTTTGTGTACGGAGCTAAGAACTAAGAGGCAGGAATGCTAACTACCTGCCTGTTCTGCACAAGGACTATCTCTGCTCGCCTAACAAGTTGGAATCTGTCTTCTGGTGGCAGTGGATGGTCACCGCTCTCACCCACTGAGCCCCTAGTCCATTATGCTGCTCCACAGCTAAAAGTATTCCACGACAATCTCCCGCTCAGCGTGCACATCTCCGCACGCCCGACGACGTCTCAGGGTCCTTAATGCACTCGACCTTTATCGCTGCCAAGCGGTCTATCCCTACCCATGGCGCTGCGCCGGTCCTCATTGTCACTTCTCACTTGCGGGAACCCCATTTTTTTTCCCATGCAAACCCTCTTATACTCTCCTGGCTCACAACGCCCCCTCTAAACAGGTCAAGTGTCTGCTCCGTCCTCAATCTCCTTCCCCCCTGCAATAGTAGGCTTGGCCCCAGCAGTTCTGGACCCCATGCCCTGTCAGCACCCACGGCCCGGTCTTCTCCCTTGCACACCCATTCTCCTGTAACTCACCATTTCATGGGCAAGAGCTCTTTCACCAGACATTCACATTCCTTCACTTCTTGAACGATTCGTTGCCAGATAAACTGATCTTGTTCATAACGGGTGGGGGCACTCCAGCCGCCGTTCGCTCTGATCGGTGTAATCCGGGTTGACTAATGGGGGTGGGGAGCTACTTTGGTCTGGTGAGCCCGCCACTCCTGTAGCTTCAAGCATTGACAACTCAGTACTCATTTCTCCGGGGGTGGCAGGCAGTGAATTGTTGAGGTCTGTGGGGGAGGCTGGCATCTCTTCTTCATCAAAGTCAAGAACTGTTGAAGTGGGTACCTTGGTAATTTTGGGCGATTCTTCTCCATCCTTGGGCCCTTTAGACAGGCAGGGCCGCAACATGCAATGTTGAACTACCCGGGTAGGCGCACCTTCCATCTGTTCAAGTTGGACTTCATACACCGGCACGTCAGAACCGACTCATCTTGTTACTCGATGCGGGGTCTGCTCCCATAAGCTCTCCAGCTTTCCTCGAGGCTGCTTGTTACAGATCAACATCCGGTGTCTTGACTTCAGAGCTGTCCCTCGAATAGGTGATACCTCATGGTGCATGATTTCTTGAACATTCGCTTGCACCAACCGGCGGAGGGTCTGCAGTCGATGTCGATGCTCTCAGTCCCAAGAAGATATCCCGCATCGGTGGGTAGTCCTCTTCAGGGTCAAAATCCAACTCGGTGATCTCTCGTCCCCTTCGCCCAAACAGCAAGGTATACCCACACAAACTCAGCCACGAACTCAGGCAATCGTATCTTCTGATCTTCCTCTAACACTCGAAGCATCTGGATCAGCTTCCTATTGAAGCGTTCACAGGTCCCATTCCCCTGAGGGTGGTAAGGAGTAGGTCTTGATTTCTCAATCCAGAATGAACGGTGCAACTCTTCCATCACTCGGCCTTGGAAGCGGGCACGTTGGTCGGAATGGATCCTCTTTGGGCAACAGTACACTCCCATGCAGTCCCAGCAGATGGCCTGTGTAGCTGATTCAGCAGTCTGGTCTCAGGTCGGAGTCACTACAGCAAACTTTGTGAAATGGTCGGTCATTAACATTGTTCATACCCGAGATGCACCGAGCTTACGGTCAAGTAATCGATCATCAGTATCTCCAAGAGGGTAGATTTGACAATGGTCTGTATCGGGGTCCTCTGTCATGGGAGTTTTGCTAGCTCACAGCTCCGACATTGTTGGCAAGCTTCCTCCACCGCATTCCTCAATCATTGGTGATGCACCACCTTCTGCAACCACTGAAACATTTTCTCCGGCCCGAAGTGAGCCCCTCTCTTGTGGGCCTCCATAGCCACTACTCGGATCAACTTTTCAGGGAGCACTACTTGCCAAGTGACCCCCACTTCTCACAGCAGTTGTACTCTCTGATATAGCAATCCTTCTTCCAACTGGAGCTTTTCCCACTGTCTCAGAATTCGCAGGGTTCCTGGAGACAGAGCGCCTCTCTCACTCTCGCCGGCTGGGAAGTTGTTTCAGTGCCACCCACTTTCACAGCTGAGCAATTCCCGTATCTGTCTGTTGAAGTCGAATCCTGTCGTCCCAGGGCCATCCAAACACCTCTTCTTCAGATGCCTCTCCCTGCATCACCACCAACGATTTGGCAAAGTCCTGGAAACCGGGAATCTATTCTGCCTCCTGCTCTTCATCTCAAATATGTTTAGTTCGCTCATGAGTCACACTAGAGAGGGCATCAGTGTGGGTGTTCTCAGCCCTGGCCCGGTAGGCAATCTTGTACCAATACTTTGCCATGCAGGCCACCCATTGTTGTTGTAAGGCCCCCAACTTTGCATTTTCCAGGTGGACCAGAGGGTTAATGTCAATCTGCACCAGGACTTGTGACCCAGACAAGTATTCCTCAAACTTCTCAGTCATCACTGACACTGATGCTAACAGTTCCTGCTTGAAGGAGCTAAAATTGGGTTCTTTTCTGAGACATGAAGAGACTGGCTCGCGTATGCTATCACTCGTTCCTTTCCCCCCTGCATTTGTGATATGACTGCTCCAGACCATGTAAGCTTCCATCAGTGTGGAGAATGAAGGGCTGTAAAAAATCTGCATAGGTGAGTATTGGAGCTTCCATCAAGGTCATTTTCAAGGCTCTGAATGCTCCTTCTTGACTGCTTCCCCACTAAATAGTTTGGTTCTTCAAGCCGGCCGGCACTTCTTTGAGAAGCTCTAGTAAGGGGTTCTTCAGTAGTACCCAGTAAGCCCCAAGGAGGCCCAAATGTCTTTCACCGTTGTTAGAGTGGGCCACTCTTGTATGGCCGCTACGTTCTCATGCGCATGTTTCACTCCTTCACTAGATAAAACATGACCCAGATATTCAATCTGCTTGTGAAAGAGGTGACATTTTTGTGGCTTTACCTTCAAGCCATGGCTCTGCAGCTTACTTAGCACTTGTTACAGTTGCGAAGGTGCTATTCAAAGGTGGCAGCGTAAATGATTATGTTGTCGAGATAGATTAGTGTAGCCTCAAATTCAAGTCCCAAGGCATCTCTCCATGAAATGCTGGAATGTCCTGGGGGTATTGGTCAGGCCAAAGGGTATATGGTTAAATTCAAACAGTCCCATGGGCAATACAAACTCCGTCTTCAGTCGGTCGTGTTCAGCCATGGGCATATGCCAATACCAACTGCCCAGATCAAGGGACGAAAAGTACTTTGCCTTTCCCAAGGCAGATAGGGATTCCTCAATTCTTGGCAATAGATAGGAGTCCTGCACCATGCAAGCATTCAGCCATCTGTAATCAATGCAGAAACTCAAGGTCCGGTCTTTTTTCCGAACTAGGACAATGGGAGTCACCCACAGACTAACTTTCACATATCACTCCACTCTGCAACATGTGAGCTAGCATCTCCTTCACTTCTTTATATATCTGGGGAGGTATCTGTTGGTATATTTCCCGAAATGGTGCAGCACGCCCCATAGGGATCTCATGAGCAATGGCTTGAGTGCACCCGAAGTCATCTTCATGGCAGATGAAAACCTCCTGATAATGCTCTAACACAGCTTCCACTTAGCTCTTAGGTAAGAGAGAGAGACTGTCTTCTCCCAAGTTGACGCACTGCACTACAACATTACTACAATGGACTGTGGCTAGCGTCCAGGCTATGAGAAGTCCAGGGGGTACCTGGTCAACTGATGTCGGCTCTATCTATACCTCCACACCTGTTGTGAATTCTGTTTTCGAACTCCCTCCTGTGGTCATGAATGGTACTTCGGCGAGTTCTGTCCATGGACTCCCTCTGGTGGCTGTGAGTGGAGCTGCTGCTTCTGAGGTTCCTTCCACAGGTGACGTAGTTTATTCTTTGGCTGGCTGTTCTATTTAACTCCACTCAGATCGTTACTCCATGCCAGCTGTCAATGTTCTTGCACTGGTTCAGTTCGCTCTTGGATCTTTCTGGTGACCTGTCTACTCCAGCAGAAGCTAAGTCCCTGCTAGTTAATTATTTGTTCATTGTTTCCTTGTCCAGTTGGCTATCATGATTTTGTCTTGCTAGCTGGAAGCTCTGGGATGCAGAGTGGCACCTCCGCGGAGTCGGTGCGGAGGTCTTTTTGCACACTTTGTGGTTTTTTGTAGTTTTTTGTGCTGACCGCAAAGATACCTTTCCTATCCTCAGTCTGTTTAGTAAGTCTGGCCTTCCTTTGCTGAAACCTGTTTCATCTCTGTGTTTGTGACTTTCATCTTAACTCACAGTCAATATATGTGGGGGGCTGCCTTTTCCTTTGGGG
This sequence comes from Ranitomeya imitator, assembly GCF_032444005.1. Taxonomy (NCBI): domain Eukaryota; kingdom Metazoa; phylum Chordata; class Amphibia; order Anura; family Dendrobatidae; genus Ranitomeya; species Ranitomeya imitator. The sequence continues at coordinate 545,077,638 of NC_091283.1, read as the reverse complement.
AATTTCTCTGAGGCAAGGTAGGCTTTATTTTCTATCTTTAGGGCTAGTTAGCTCTTAGGCTGTGAAGAGGCGTCTAGGTCGTGTTAGGTATGCTCCACGGCTATTTCTAGTTGTGTGATAGGATTAGGGGTTGCGGTCAGCAGAGTTCCCACTTCCCAGAGCTTGTCCGGTGTGAGTTTAACCATCAGGTCGTTCCGGGTGCTCTTAACCATCAGGTCCATAACACACACCCTCAAGAGGTGTACAAGCTCGTATTGGGAACATGAGCACTGTCTGACCGGGTGGTAGGGTTTAGATGCTGCAGGAACATTCACCTTTCCCAAGACTTTCCCTTCACTCAACATTTCCTGAGCCATGGCAGCTGGAATCGAATTGCTGGAAAAGCTTTCGTTGGAGGGATCGCGGGCTCCACTGGTCCAAAAAGGCCTCTTGCGGCTCATTGATCAGGAGTTGTCCAATGTCTTTCAGTACATTCATTCTGAGTGTCTTACCGGCCCGCAGCCAACATTCCCAGAGACAAAAATGACCCCTTTTCGGCCTACATCCTTCCAGCACACTCTGATCTCCATCCAGACCACCACTGCGACTGGGATGGACAACTGGTTGGCTGCTGTAAATCTAATTACTGGCCCCGACTCTGGTCGCGACACTTCTGGGAAATGTCTGAAATACACACAGGGTCAAAATTATTTGTACCCCTCGTTTAATGACAGAAAAACCCACAATAGTTAACTTGAATCTGACAAAAATAATAATAATTAAAAAATCTATGAAAATGAAAAAATGAAAGTCAGACATTGCTTTTCAACCATGCTTCCAAATAAATAAAACTCATCAAATAGGCCAGACAGAAATGATGGTACACCTGAAAATAATGTGACAAAAGGGACATGTTAAATCAAAGTGTGTCCACTATCTAGCATCACAGGTGTCTACAATCTTGAAATCAGTGAGTGGGCCTATATATAGGACTAACGAAACTCACTGTGCTGTTTGGTGACATGGTGGGTATCACACTCAACATGGACCAGAGGACGCGAAGGAAAGAGTTGTCTCAGGAAATTAGAAAAAAATGTATAGACAAACATCTATATACATAATTGTCTAAGGGTCATTTCTGTCTGTCTATCTGTCCTTCTGTCACGGTTATTCGTTCGCTGATTGGTCTCGCTAGCTGCCTGTCATGGCTGCCGCGACCAATCAGCGACGGGCACAGTCCGATTAGTCCCTCCCCTACTCCCCTGCACTCACTGCCCGGCACCCGCTCTTTAATCCCCTCCACTCACCGCTCACATAGGGTTAATGGCAGCGGTAACGCACTCCGTTACCGCTGCTATTAACCCTGTGTGTCCCCAACTATTTACTATTGATGCTGCCTATGCAGCATCAATAGTAAAAATATGTCATGTTCAAAATAATTTAAAAAAAACAAAAAACCTGCTATACTCACCCTCCGCCGCCTTTCTCGCTCCTCGCCACGCTCCCGGGACTACTCCATTGCAAGTGCCAGCTTCCGCTCCTGTCCCAGGGCTGGTGTGTGACAAGGGCCTGCCGTGACATCATGGTCATGTTACTGTGACTTTTCATCATAGGTCCTGCTCACATCAGCTCTGGGACCGCAAGCTTCCGCTTGCAATGGAGCGATCCTGGGAGCGTGGCAAGGAGCGAGAACGGCGGCGGATGGTGAATATAGCAGGACTTCAATCGGCTATAGGTGAGTATATGTTTTTTTTTTTTTTTACGTCTCTATACTACGTGGCTCTGTGCTGGCCAATATACTACGTGACTGGGCAATATACTACGTGGCTCTGCTATATACTATGTGGCTGGGCAATATACTACGTGACTGGGCAATATACCGTACTACGTGGGCTGTGCTATATACTATGTGGCTGGGCAATACGTGACTGGGCAATATACTACGTGGCTGGGCAATATACTACGTCGCTGGGCAATATACTACGTGGCTGGGCAATATACTACGTGGCTGGGCAATATACTACGTGACTGGGTAATATACTACGTCGCTGCGCAATATACTACGTGGCTGGGTAATATACTAAGTCACTGAGCAGTATACTACATGACTGGGCAATATACTATGTGGCTGGGAAATATACTACGTGGCTGGGCAATATACTACGTAGCTGGGCAATATACTACGTGACTGGGCAATATACTACGTGACTGGGCAATATACTACGTCACTGGGCAATATACTACATGGCTGGGCAATATACTACGCAGCTGGGCAATATACTACGTGACTGGGCAATATACTACGTGACTGGGCAATATACTACGTTGCTGGGCAATATACTACGTGGACATGCATATTCTTGAATACCCGATGCGTTAGAATCGGGCCACCATCTAGTATTAAATATAAAAGTTATAAGACCATCTCCAAGCAGCTTGATGTTCCTGTGACTACAGCTTCACATATTATTCAGAAATTCAAGATCCATGGGCCTGTAACTATTCTCCCTGGACGTGGCCACAGTAGGAAAATTGATGGCAAATAAAAGAGACGGATAATACGAATGATAACAAAAGAGCCCAGAAAAACTTCTAAACAGATTAAAGGTGAACTTCAAGCTCAAGGAACATCAGAGTCAGATAGCAAGATCCGTCGTTGTATGAGCCAATGTGGACTTCATGGAAGACGACCAAGGAGGACACTATTATTGAAAAAAAATCATAAAAAAGCCAGACTGGAATTTGCCAAGCTACATGTTGACAAGCCACAAAGCTTCTGGGAGAATGTCCTATGGACAGATGAGTAGTGTTGAGCGATACCTTCCGATATCCAGAAGTATCGGTATCGGATTGGATCGGCCAATATCCAAAAAATATCGGATATCGCCCATACTGATACCCGATACCAATGCAAGTCAATGGGACACAAATATCGGAATGTAAATAAGCCCTTTCTGTCCTACATCCTTTTCCGGAGGGGGAAGAGTGTGGGCGGTGCATGGGTGGACACTGTGAGTGTCTGTGCGTGCGTGCGGGGTCTGTGCGGGCCTGCCGGTGATCTGTACGGGCCTCTCTGGGCTCTGTGCAGGCTGCCGGGGGTCTGTGCGTGCCTGCCAGGGCTCTGTGCGGGCTGCCGGGGGTCTGTGTGTGCCTGCCGGGGCTCTGTTCGAGCTGCCGGGGATCTGTGCGTGCCTGCTGGGGCTCTGTGCGGGCTGCCGGCGGTCTGTGCGTGCCTGGCAGGGCTCTGTGCGGGCTGTCGGGGCTTTGTGCGTGCCTGCCAGGGCTCTGTGCGGGCTGCCGGGGCTCTGTGCGGGCTGCCGGGGGTCTGTGTGTGCCTGCTGGGGCTCTGTGTGGGCTGTCGGGGGTCTGTGCGTGCCTGCTGGGGCTCTGTGCAGGCTGCCGGGGCTCTGTGCGTGCCTGCCGAGGCTCTGTGTGAGCTGCCGGGGGCCTGTGCGTGCCAGCAGGGGCTCTGTGTGGGCTGCCGGGGCTATGTGCAGGCTGCCGGGGCTCTGTGCATGCCTGCTGGGGCTCTGTGCGGGCTGCCGGAGGTCTGTCTGTGCCTTCTGGGGCTCTATGCACCAGCCGTCACACACCAGCCGGTGAGCTGGAAGCTGCAAACACTGCTGAGGCACGGCAAGGGTGGCTGAAGCTGTAGCTGACTTTTTCTAAAATGAGCAGACAGACAGCATACTTTCACTAGCAGATCCGGCAGCTCCGGGTAGCTTTTCAGAAAACATTGAACCCCGAGGTTAAGCACATGGGCCAAGCAAGGTACGTGTGTGAGCTCACCTTGCCTCAGAGCCGCCATCAGATTAAGGCCATTGTCACACACGACCATGCCTGGCTGTAGGTTCAGCAATGTCATTCTAATATCTGACTGCTCTTTCAGCGCTTTCCACAACTCTTCTGCATTGTTGCCACTTGTCTGATGCATTGCTGCAGTGCTTCCAGCTTCTGACTGATGTGTAGATTTCAGAGATGGAGGATGAAGAGGAGGAGGAGGTGCAGCTGTAGACTGTGGGGGCAACCCCGATTGACGTAGGGCCAGCAATCCTCGACATGGGGAGGATGTGTTCCATCCCAAGGTCCGACTGGGTTCCAGCTTCCACTATGTTAACCCAGTGTGCCGTCAGTGAGATGTGCCGTCCCTGCCCACAACCACTTGTCCATGTGTCCGTGGTTAGGTGGACTTTCCCTTTAACAACATTGTTGAGGGCACGGGTAATGTTGTGAGACACATGCTGGTGTAATGCCGGTACGGCACATCAGGAGAAATAGTGATGACTGGGACTGAGTACCTTGGAATAGCCACTGCCATCAGATTGTGGAAAGCTTCCATCTCAACGAGCTTAAAAGGCAGCATTTCTAGCTCAAGCAGAAGAGAAATATTAGAATTTAAGACTGTGGCCTGTGGGGCGTTGGCTGGGTATTTCCGCTTGCATTCCAAAGACTGGTTATAGACAACTGAAGGGTGTGCTGGGACAAGGACATGGACGGGCTTGATGATGGTGCTGCTGGACTGTGGGCCACAACAGGTGCAGGGCTAGAGGCATCTTCACATGCATGGTGTACTGGGGATTGTCTTCTAAGTAAAACAGTGGAAGAAGCATTGGTGTGACCTGCAGACAGTGGTCCTGAAGCCTGGGGTTTGGCCCGCAAAGTCGGGTGCTTTGCTTGCATGTGCCTGATCATGATGGTGGTGGTCAGGCTGGTTACTTTGCTACCCCTGAAGATGCGCGCATGGCAGGTGCTGCAAATGGCCTGTTTGCGGTTATCGGCAGAGTCTTTAAAAAATAACCAGACTCAGGAAGATCTAACAGTTGAAATGGCAACTGCCCTCATGTTGATGTTACGGGGAACAGATGCACGCCTACTGTCTGTGGCCACCACACTGTGTCTTCTGCCTATTGGGGTGATATGCCTCCTTCTCCATGTGTGCTGCTGCCCTCACTCTGCATGTCCTCCTGCCAGGTTGGGTCAGTCACATAGTCATCCACCACCTCGTTTTCCACATCCGCACCCTGCTCCTCCTCCAAATTTTCTGGCAATTGTGTCTCATCATCGTCCACCTCTTCTGACACTTTCCCACCATTGCCTTTGTGTGACCGGGGCTGGTCAAAGCTTTGGGCATCTCTACATGCGATCTCATCTGTCCCCACTTCAAGTTGACCGGCCGGGAGTTCTGAATCTTGAAATGGAAAACTGAACAGCTCTTCAGAGTGTCCAAGTATGGGATCAGTTGTCTCAGGGCACTCGGCATGGTGGGAGGAAGTAGGATCAGGGTGAAGAATATCCAGGTCATACTCACGGCTACTCAGACTTGACCGTGTGGAAGACATGGGGGTGGTGGTGGTGGTGGTTAAGTGACTGGAAGTATTATCCGCTATCCAACCAACAACCAATTCACACTGCTCTGGCTTCAATAGTGGTGTGCTGCAGTCACCTAGAAACTGGGTCAGGAAGGTCGTGCGAGAAGATGTGGGTCTTTGTTGTTGCCCACTTTCACCTTGGCCACTGCCTCGTCCTCTGCATGCACCATCATCATCACGTCCACTTCCCCGTCCCTTGCCCCTTGCCTTTCCCATTTTAAATGGACTACTGCACTATTTCAAATGCTCAACTCAAATATATTTATTAGTAACTAAATAATATCTGACCAGTATGCCTGCAAATATTTCAAACTCAAACACCAGGCAGGCCTCAGCCTGATATAACAGACTGTATTCAATTTTGGGGGGCTTTTTTGTGAAGTGAATTTATGCAAAATAGTGCTGTATATAAGTAGATTATCAGACAGCAAAAAAAGGTGTCCACCGGCTTACAATGACCAAACTTGGAGCATGTAGATATATGAAGGCTGTCACGGAAATACCACACTGGCAAATATGTGGCCTTTTTATATTTATTTTATGCTAAATAGAGCTGTATATAATAAGAGTAACAGACAGCAAAAAAAGTGGTCCACCGGCCTACAATGCCCAAACTTGGAGCACGCAGATATATGAGGGCTGTCACGGAAATACCACACTGGCAAATATGTGGCCTTTTTATAATTTTGGAAGGTAAATAGTGCTGTAAAGAATTAGAGTATCAGACAGCAATAAAGTGGTCCACCGGCCTGCAATGCCCAAACTTGGAGCACGCAGATATATGAGGCCTTTTTCGGTGAATTTAAAACACAAACAAAGTGGCACAAGGCTAGCACACACAACGATGCTACGTTTGCCTGACAAACTATGATTTTTCAACAGCCCTCAGTCTCACAGAACAGACTGTATATTTTTGTTTTTTGGGGAGTGAATTTTTTTGGACAAAAAATGCAACTAGGTATATAGTAAAGAAGCTGCAGCAGCAGACAGTTATGGATCTTTGGGAGGGATGCAGTGGGAGCAATGGATGCACATACAGTGCCTGCAGGCCTTGCACTGATGTGGATATGCTGTGCCCTGCCTACCTAGCGCTGCAATATCTGGACCCACGAATTAGCCCTAAAAAGGACTTTTGATTTTTGAGGAGCTGTGGATTTAAGAGTTGCAGACCTACACTAACTCTAAAAACCACGATTCTGACCCTATCTCGGCACCAGCTCTCCCTACTCTCGCTGAATCCGGAACAGAATGCGGCAAGCAGGGCGGCGACAGGTCTCTTATACTCGGGATGATGCTGTACAGCCAAGCCAATCACTGCACGACCACAACAAAGATGACTGCGGCAATTCATGGACTGGCAGACAATCCCTGCTCCGTGACTGGGTCTCTAAAGCCCGCCAAAAACGCTGGGTGGAGATACCAGTTACCGCCGAATAATCCAGGAAATGCTCAGTGCTCTCCGAGTACACCGAGTATAATGATACTCGGGCGAGTAACGAGTAGGGGCGATCATGTTCGCTCATCACTAATAAAGACTGCCAGGCCCCGGTAGAACCTGTGTGTCTGTGTGTTCAGATAGTAGGCCCACAATCCTGACAGCCAGAGGGGTAGTTGATGTCCACAAGGGGAGGGTACCAGTACGTGTCCTTAACTGTGGGGAAAAACAGGTCCACTTACCCAGATATGCCATACTTGCTAAACTGTTTACTGTTAATAATAATGCAATACAGGCATCAGAACCTTTGGTCCCTCCAACCAGGCTCTACAGGACAATTAGAAGATTGGTGTCAGAAATTACACGTGGGCACTGACTCTACCCCATCACACCAAAAACATGGGGCTTACTGGGTGGTCCATGAGTACGAGCGGGTATTCAGCAAACACCCACTAGATTTTGGGCAGGTAAAAGGGGTTAAACATCATATCCACACTGGAGGTCATCCGCCCATTAAAGAGAGGTATTGGCCTGTACCTCCAACTCACTACCAATGTGCCAAAAGTATGTTATGGGAGATGAAGGAGGCTGGGGTAATCAGAGATAGTTGTAGCCCCGGGCAGCTCCATTAGTTCTCATCATGGAAAAGAATGGTACAATGAGGATGTGTGTTGATTACAGGCAGATCAACCACATTACACACAAGGATGCCTACCTGTTGCCCAGAATAGAAGAGTCATTAGCTGCTTTAAAATCTATTTCTCCACCTTAGATCTCAATAGTGGGTATTGGCAGGTTCCCGTGGCAGAGGCTTATAAAGAAAAAACTGCCTTCACGACACTGATGGGTCTCTCTGAATTCAACTACATGCTGTTCGGACTGTGTAAAGCACCAGTAACATTCCAGAGGATGATGGAGTGCTGTCTCGGACACAAGAATTTTGAATCCGTCTTGTTGTACCTGGACAATGTCATCATCTTCTCCAAGACTTATGACAACCACCTGAAGCACCTGGCCGAGGTGTTTGAAGCTCTGTCTAACTTTGGTCTGAAGGTAAAGCCGTCCAAGTGTCACCTGTTCAAGCCCAAAGTGCAGTACCTGGGCCATGTATTAACTGCTGAAGGAGTGGCACCAGACCCAGACAAGGTCCCCGTGATCAGGGACTGGCTGAAACCCAGCAACATCCACGAAGTCCGGCAGTTCCTCGGGTTGGTAGGCTACTATCGAAGGTTCATTAAGGACTTCACTAAGAAAGCCGCACCACTGCAAGACCTGTTAGTGGGCCAATCCAAGAAGACCAAGAGCAAGGGTCCTCCGTTTGAGTGGAATGAGAGGCTGGAAGGAACCTTCACTCGGTTGAAGTTGGCTCTCACAGGAGATGAGGAACTGGCCTACCCTGAAAATGACCAACTGTTTGTGCTGTACATGGACGCCAGCAACGTGGGACTGGGAGCAGTGTTGTCCCAGGTGCAGAAAGGCAAAGAAAGAGTAATTGCCTACGCCAGCAGGCAGCTTCATCCCACTGAAATTAAATAAAATGAATCCAAAAACTACAGTTCCTTCAAGCTGGAGTTCCTCGCCATAGTCTCGGCGGTAACAGATAAGTTCAAACACTACCTGGCCTCAGCAAGATTCACAGTTTTCACGGACAACAACCTGCTGACACTCCTGGAGATGACAAAACTAGGTGCTTTGGAGCAGCGATGGATGGCCCGGTTGTCCAACTATGAATTCACCATCAAGTACCGTGCAGGGCACAAAAAAGCAAATGCCGATGTGCTGTCCAGGATGCCCAACTTGCCAGAAGTGGGAGAAGATCTGGAAGCACTTGAAGAGATTGAGTTACCAGCTTTACATCGCCCCGGGGCAACTCAGTACTCCCATTATTTGAAGAACAAGTGTAAAGACAAGCGAGAAACCATGCTGAATCCATTGCCCCATCATGGATTGGCACAGACGCAGGATAATGACCCAGCAGTCCGTCTGGTCAAAGAGCTGCTGACGCAAGCAGATTCACACCCTGGTCCAGATGATCCACAAGAGACTCAACAGCTGTGGAAAGAGAAAGGCAAATTGTTTATCTATGATGGTAAGCTGTGACAGAGGAATATCGACCCACGCAATCACGAGTTGGTCTGGCAGATAGTGGTCCCAAGACAAGATGCACCAATGGTCTTGGAAGCGTACCACGATGGAGCAGGACACTTCGGATGGAAGTAGTTGGAGATCCTACTCCCTGGAAGGTTCTACTGGATTGGCATGAGAAAAGCCATTGAAATGTGGTGCCGAGAGTGTGGCCCATGCAACCTGCGCAGAAAGGACTGTGACAGCCAGAGGGCTCCCCTACAGCCCATATTCACCAGACAGCCACTTGAACTGGTGGCCTTAGACCACGTGAAGCTAACTCCAAGCTGGTCAGGCTATGTCTATGTTTTGACCATAGTGTACCATTATCCAGATTCCTGGTAGTAGTACCTGTCAAGGACCAGACAGCGAAAACGGCAGCCAAAGCCTTCCAACAACACTTGTGTCGACCACACAGATACCCTGATAAGGTACTAACAGACCAAGGCCCAGCCTTTGAAGCGGAAGTGTTTCAAGAGTTCTACAATCTGTACGGATACAAGAAAATCAGAACAGCGCCATACCATCCACAAGCCAACGGTATGTGTGAAAAGATGAACCAGGTGGTAATCAATCTGTTAAAAACCTTGCCTTTACATGAAAGAAACTTATGGCCAGAGAAGTTTCCAGACTTGGTAGATTTGTATAATCACATCCCAGTGAATTCCACCAACTGCACACCAGCATACCTGATGAGAGAAAGATCTAGCAAATTACCTGGAAATGGGAGTCTTAACACCAGAAGCAACCTCACTAGATGCAGATTGGGATACTGAGCGACAACAGAAATACCGCCAAGTACAAGATTGTGTAGAAAGAGGCTTGTCCCAGGCAAGACAAAAACAAGAGAGAAACTACAATCAACGAGCCCCTGCAATTCCCTTGTCACAAGGGGAACAAGTGCTAAAACGAAAAAGAAGAATGCGCAAACTTGATGACGAGTGGGAAGCAGAACCATATACCATCCTACCATCCAACTTTGACAACACTAAAGTCTGTCTCATAAGCAAAGATGGAGGAGAAACTTCAACTGTGGTATCTAGAGACCACCTTAAAGGATGCCCTGATAAACTGAGAGACAAAGAAAAAGATCCAAGTACTACTCAACCCATGGTAGAAGAAGAAAAGAAAATCCATGCTGTTCCTTGAGATTTTCTCCAGTCTTGGACTCAAGTACATCAAGCTATAGTGATACCTGTCTTGACTTTTCCCCAGTTGGAAATACCAACACAAAATGAGTCTCTAGACCAGCAGGCTCAAGCAACTTATGTCACACCAGCAGTGAAACCAGAGAATCCACCCTTTGCTATTGGTGAATCTGTCAGACCCATGGTGAATCTAAGAAGTCACAGACATTTGCCCACTTTACCAAAACGATGCAGGCCTTCAAGTAGCACAGACACTAATGGGTTCACAACTGCAGCAGCAGACATGTTAGACCAAGCTAGATCCTCAAAAGTACCTGAACTGCGTAGGTCTACTCGTAGTATCAGAAGTCAAATCCCAGCCCGATACAGGGACTAAAGTATGAGATGTCTATAATTGCTGTTATCTGTTTTAAAAATGTTTAGCTATGCTTGTTACAGGTTTAAAATGGACAAAAGGGTAATGGACACCCTCAAGGTGCACCCTGGTTCTGCCCACATTGCCGGTGTGGGTAGGGCCTTGTTTGCTCACAGACCTGAAGCTAAAACAATCTGGCATGGTGAACACTGGGTCTTGATATACGCCTTGTAGCCTGCCCAAGCCTGCATTGAGGGTTTATGACTGGTCCCCCGTATCGGTACTGTTGTAGAAGACCAGTTGTACTTATATAAATTCTGTTTTGCATTGTTTAAGCCAAAAGTGATTCCCGTAAGGGAAGATAAAGTTTAACCTGTTGAAATGCCTTTTTCAAAATGTATGCACGTATCTAACCTGTATGTTTATGTTTTCTTTTCCCAGTCCGGGAGTACTGGATTTAATAGGGGGAATGTGTCACCCCAGGAGTTCAGGTACCACAGTGGTATTGCCGTCCTCTCGGGGAGGGTAATGCCATGCCTGGAGACAAGAGGAATCCCTTTGGCAGGTAACCTTACATGCAACACATTCTGACTCCAGGCCAGAAGGGGGAGCTCTACCCCCGACTTGAGGGGAGCTGCTCTCTCTGGTCGGGAAGAGGAGTCAGTTGCTAGGCAGATGCTAGGCAGTTACAGTTGACAGTTGGTAGCAGACAGTGAAGGAGCACAGAAGGATTTAGGAGCTAGAGGAGGCCTGCTACTGGACCTCTCTAAGCTGAGTGCAGAAACCGGGCACTGGGAGCCCGAGATTGTGAGGAACAACAGGTCCCACAGCAGACCCAGAGGGCAGGAAACTAAGAGGGACTTGCCCACATAATACCCGAGGTACAGCAGCAATCAGAGTCCGGAGTCACCGTGGACAGAGACCCCAAAGAAATGGCTCAAGTTGCCTACCGTGCAGGTACTTTCCCTGGACAGGGGATGAAAGAGGACCTTGTTAGACAACTATAGGTAGCAAGGGACTGCAGACCAGTGCATAGTAGAAGGCTCTCAAACTGATCTGTCAAGGGGATTTCCACTTGTCATCAGGCTGTCTGGACTCCATCTATACCTGTTGCTGGTGCCCTGGACTGAGGCTGTTTAATACCAGTAAACCAGGTAAAGACTGCAACCCTGTGTTCTCCAATTATTTGCGGCATTCACCATCCCTTCCAAATACACCGGGAGCTCTGGGGACACCGCTTCACCTGTGGGAAGCGACTCCATCTTTGCTGCAGCACCATCTCCCCCCAGAGGATCCCTTTAAGCAGCGTCGGTCACCTCTGACCGAGAACCACAGGTTGTGTCACAAACTTTTCTTATTACCACAACCCCTTTAAAGACCATCCCTTTTACTTGGGCACCCACGGCCATGGACCGGATCGCTGCCACCGTGACCACCCCTTTAATTGTGACCAGACCCTGTACCGAGTACCCCACTGCCCTAACGGGCGACTCAAGCACATGTGAACACCATGATACTCGAATAAAAAAATGCACTGTAAGCTCCAGGAAGATGGCGCTGTTCTCCTGCCTCTGCTATGATGTGGACGGCTCAGGGGGCGTGGCCACATCAGAGCAGGGAGCAGCACAATGAAAACTACGGTCGGACGCCGACTGCTGAGTCCTATGCCCGGGGCTGCCGTATTTGCAGAGTGTAAGTGTCGTGCAGCTACAGTTACACTCCTGCAAAGGAAAATGGCAGTGCCCAGTGGCTGAAAAAAAATTATTAATAAAAAAAATGTTAAAGTTAAAAAAAGTAAATTTGTATTAAAAATATTTGTTTAAATAAACAATCATTTTTAATACAAAAAATAAAATGCGGCACCTTCCCTTTCAGAGACCACTGCAAAATGTTCAGTTTGTCTGATTTATCGTTTTATAGGTATATTTATGAGAAAAATGTAAATTGTTAATTTATTCTATAAACTACTGATGACCGAATTTTCAAGCAATAAATTTTGTATTTTTTTCCGAAAAAGAAAAATGGTCAAAATTAAAAAAAAAACTTGTGCTTTCAGAACTCAAATAATGCAAATAAAACAAGTTCATAATCATTTAGAAACAATAAAACTAATATTTTAACTCAGGAAGAGTTCAAAAATCAATATTTTGTGGAATAACCATAATTTTTAATCACAGCTTTCATGCGTCTTGGCATGCTTTCCACCAGTCTTTCACACTGCTTTTGCCATAAAAATGTATGCAGTTCTTCTTTGTTTGATGGATTGTGAGTGACTGTCCATCATCCTATTGATTACATTCCAAAGGTTTTCAATGAGGTTCAGGTCTGGAGACTGGGCTGCCCATGACAGGGTTTTGATGTAGTGGTAATTTTTGCCAGAGCTGTATTTAGCAAAGGACTGCAAAGCCCTAAGTCCTGCCTAGAGGCTGCATTCTGCCACTCTCCCTGCTCCTGCAACTTTTCCTAGGCTTCATGCAGAATATATCTGATACAAGCAGAAAAGCGGAGGATTATCCCTAATTAGGACTGTTAGTATTGATAGTCAGCAGCAGTATTAACACAAGAGGAATCTGATTAGTTAAACTGTAGTCACACAGGCATGAATAACTACTCTCTCTCTCTCCCCAATCAGAACTACCACTGAACTGTGCAATGACATTAGTGACTCAACGGTGGCGTCGCCTATCTTTTTATAACCTCTAATGAGGTAATGCAACCAGCCAAACCCACTAATGCCACTACCAAAATGTCTACAGCATTAAAGTGACTTGCAGGCAATCCTTGCATGTTTACTGGCTGTGCTTCAAAATCCGAGCACCAGACATTGCTCGTTGAGTGCCGAGCATATCCGAGCAACCAGATACTCAAGTGATACCCGAGTATCACCGATTGCGTTTACTCATTACAAAGGCCTTTCAGGCCCAGTACAGTAACAGCTAAATATTTTTTGGGGGGCCAAATAACAATAATGACTTCACGTGTTAACTTGAATGGATCACATGCACAAGATTGAAATAAGCCATGAACTGAAACTGTTTGTTTCATTAGTTGGAGAAAAAAACATACAGTAATTTCTCTGGAAAATAACAACCCAACAAGTAATAGTGAATTCTAATGCTCCTCCATGAAAAACATTTTCATTTCTATGCATTTCATATGTATTCAGCAGATCTAATATCAATGAGAACAAAATAAAGTACATGTGTAATCTAAATGATATAATGTACGCAAAATATAGAATCAGCATGAAAACCACTGAAAGAAAAAAGGTTGTGAGCTCTTATTAATCTGAATTTCTGCACTTTTCAAAATGCAATATTAGAAATATTATTTGTGGCCTTTGAGTGAAGGTCCTGAAATGCATTAACCTATTTTAACTCAGTTATTCTCTGCTCTTTAGCACTACAGTGCATTATTCTATCTAAAGGATGCTTGACATAAGGGTCTTTGCCAGGCATAATGCAGTATTTAGTTGCTATGGCAACATGAAGTTGACTTTAAGTTTCTTTCAGGCATCTACCCCATAGATTGCACCATTAATTCTTTATACAACGAATGTAACACAAATGTAATCCTAACAAATACCTCTTTTCAAAACTTCATGTTTAACTCAGGTTAACCCTAAAAACTAGCTCTCCATAAATATGTCGTATTTAGAGGAAGATATTATGCTAAAATATGGAGAGATGTAGCGCTTTATTAATTGTTTCTTCCACCTGCATCTGGCATAAAAATAACATTGTAACTGGCAATGCTTTTCTGCCCCCTTTAAAAAAAGGTTGAGAAAAAATGACTATTTCTTTGAAGTCAAGAAACACCATTATTTTATTAATTAACCATCCTGAAATATTTTTTTAGGAAACACTTGAATTCCCTGTAAGAGAAAAATACTGACACACCATTTATTGGAACTTTGAATTGTGCTGTTCCTCTTTTTTTCTATGAATAAATTATGAACTTGATGTTGGGGAAGTACTCATACATTTTCCCATCACTGCTGATAGTGTTAGGCCGGGTGCCCACGATCCGGAACTAGCAGCGCTTTGGACACAGCATATGTTTGCTGTGTGCAAAGCGCTGGCTTCTATTAACTGCAGGTAAATCTGAATGTGTTTACTGAACCATGTGGATTTACCGCATTCAATACATTCTATTGATGTCATTTCTCTTTCGGAGAAATTGACATGCTGCGGTCTTGATAGACATGCCGCATGTCAGTGTCCGCGGGTGATCTGCCGGCTAACATGCACGCATTGTTAACATGGGATTCTAGAAACCCCATCCACTATGCTGTCACGGCTGGCCGCTGCGTGTTTGAGGCGGCATAAGTATCCAGCTTCAAACCCACAGCAGTTCCTGATCGTGGTCGCGCACTCGGAGACATTAACAACACGTATATGGCAACATCAAATTGTAAGTTTATTCAGAAATGTTCAGGAAAAATAACGGAGAAATCGCACAATATAGGGTTCTGAGAAAAGATTTTTCATGAGAAACACAATTATCTACTAACTGAAACTTGTTAGGATATGTGACAATCCCTCTTTAACTGCTTAAAGACCTCCTAATGACTTAAAACGTCAGAACTGTTCACAGATTACTCTGAAATTATATTGTAGAACGTCATTACAGAGTAAGCAGCTGCACAGAGATTTTGCAACTACAGGACTAGTAAACAAGCTGCCAAACTTGGTCAGACTCCCCATAGAAAAGGCTTCTTCTGTCTTACTGATTAGAGATGAGTTAACCTTTCAAGGTTCAATTCGGTTCATTGAACGTATACAAACCCCATTGAATTCAATGGGAGGTGAAACCAAACACATAGACAACACCTTTGGGGGGGGGGACATTAAGCTGCCAAACAGTTCAAATTAGGACAGACATCCGGAAAAGTGGCATCAATTGACCCAGAGTACAAATAGTATGATTGTGCAGCATGGATGGATGGGACAGGGTCTAGAACAAAGGTTGTACCAGTATTTCTATCTGAAACATTGATCAGTAACAGGTGGATGAGTGACATGTGTAGGCCTGGTGCTCTGAGAGACCTGCTAAAGTTCAGGCAACACACATGAAGGAGGCCCAAATTGAAGTCCAAACATTGCTACAAATTTGAGGCAGACACCAGGAAAACTGGCATCAATTGACCCCGAGTAGAAATGTGATAAAGAGACAGCCACAGTCAGCAATGGGCTATGCATGAGGTATCAGGGTCTAGGCCAGCAATTAGAGCTTTGAGTTTAGGTTTAAATCAAGAAAAAGTGGGTAAGGGACCAGTGTAGGTGTGTTGTGCTGTTAGCCTTGATACCTCGTGCAACAGCTCAAACTGCTTTTCTGCTCAGCCACACTCATGTGCCACAAACATGTTTTATAGACTACTATTGGTAGAAAAATGTAAGGATAGTAACACAGATAATTTTAAGAGCACATACATTGCTGTATATCTCCATCTGTTAGTAGTAAAGTGCGCAGTGCTCATAGGTATTTAAATTTATTTTTTGGCACAGAATTTCTAAATGCTTAAAGTAACTTCCATGACACCAAGGAAATATACGCTAATAAAGTGCAGAGGTGTTGCTGTTTACAGCAAACGTTAAATGCATAGTGAGGGGCAAAAGATTAATGCTCAAATATAATGGTTATACAGGACCTGTGTGATCCCCTATAAGAAGAAGCTAACGCGAAATGCGCATCGGGGCACCATCCTGCAAACCAGGTCATGTATATCCATTATATTTGAGCATTAATCTTTCACCCCTCACTTTTGTCTCTCACTAGTAACACAGATAGTTGACTGATGATCATTCAACCACTCTAGAAATGTGATAATGGCACAGCAGTCAGCCATGGGCCAGGCATGAGATATCAGGATCTGGGCCAGCATTTATGGAGCGCCCCCCATGGGGCCGTGGGGTACTCGGTACTGGGTCCTTCGGTTCACAGGGGGATGTCACGGTGGCTGACCTGGTCCGTGGCCCTGGGACGTCCGTGTAAAAGGGAAAGGTCTTTAAAGAAGAAATGTTCATGGCGCCACCTGTGGTATTCGGTCAGGGTGACCGACGCTGCTTTAAGGGGTCCGCTGGGGTGATGTTATGGCAGCTAGATGGTATAACTTCCCACAGATGAAATATGTCCTCAGGGCTTCCCGGTGTGTAGATGGTGGATGGTGAGAGGCGCAGAGAAGAACGAGGACACAAGGTTGCAGTCTTTTTACTTTTACTGAAGACTTCAGCATCCACAGTCCAGAGCACCAGATCACAGGGCAGGCAGAGTCCGGCCGGTTTGGAGGCAAGTCCAGAGTCCCCTTGTCCAGGTGGAAATCAGTAGCCTTCCTCTAGCGCCATGGTGTTGTAGTTCCTTACTGCCTAAGGCTTCACATAAGGTCCTCACAGATGTAATGTCTCTCTCTCTGTCCCCCATATAGGATAGGACAAACCCGTATGACTGGTGGCTTGAGGTGGTTTATAGGGACTCTATCATGCCCCAGCCTCTAAGGGGTGCCACCATGCCTCCTGGGTGTAGGGCGGACAGGTAATGTGAAATTAGCTGTCCTGCCGATCTCAGGAGCAAGGCATAAAGGTCGTTACTCCCTCGGTGTTCTGGCTACCAGGCTTCTGTGCCTCAGAAGGAGGCAGCCTGTATAGGGCTAGTCCCCTTCTGGTATTCACTCCTTTGCTATGACCTCCTTGCACTCTCAGTGCAATACAGTTCTGCCTTCAATGTCTCTTTCTAGGAGCTGCAGCTCTGAGGGCATGCACAGCTCCATGTCCTTCTCCTTCATTCTCTGACAGGATCCCACCCCTGCCAGGGACCAGCTAACGGAGCGGAGCTCAGCCAGCAACTAACTAACTTTCCCTACAGGTCACCAGTTTTACAAATGTGGGGAGTGACCTAATAAATAGGAGCAAGAGCTCCCCCTGGTGGCCTGGAGTGTGAAATGTGTTGCATGTTTGTGATACCTGGATGCAGTTATCCTTTATTGCCTCCAAACATAGCATCACTCTCCCCGAGAGGAAAGCAATACCAATGTGATGACCAGGACCCTGGGGCGCTGCACTCCCCCCCCCCGTTAAATCCAGTACGCCCGGACTGGGAAAAGAAAACAACAGCTACAGGTTAGCAAACAGACATACAAATTTTTGAAATGCAATGGAACAAATTAATATAACTGATGCTTCTCTTTATGGGAGGTGAGATCATTTGAACGTTGCATAACCAAAACATATTTACATTGCGGATCTGCTTCTTTGAACAATCTAACGGAACAGTGCAACCATTGACTAACTATGAAATACAGTGGGGCAAAAAAGTATTTAGTCAGTCAGCAATAGTGCAAGTTCCACCACTTAAAAAGATGAGAGGCGTCTGTAATTTACATCATAGGTAGACCTCAACTATGGGAGACAAACTGAGAAAAAAAAATCCAGAAAATCACATTGTCTGTTTTTTTAACAATTTATTTGCATATTATGGTGGAAAATAAGTATTTGGTCAGAAACAAAATTTTATCTCAATACTTTGTAATATATCCTTTGTTGGCAATGACAGAGGTCAAACGTTTTCTGTAAGTCTTCACAAGGTTGCCACACACTGTTGTTGGTATGTTGGCCCATTCCTCCATGCAGATCTCCTCTAGAGCAGTGATGTTTTTGGCTTTTCGCTTGGCAACACGGACTTTGAACTCCCTCCAAAGGTTTTCTATAGGGTTTAGATCTGGAGACTGGCTAGGCCACTCCAGGACCTTGAAATGCTTCTTACGAAGCCACTCCTTCGTTGTCCTGGCGGTGTGCTTTGGATCATTGTCATGTTGAAAGACCCAGCCACGTTTCATCTTCAATGCCCTTGCTGATGGAAGGAGGTTTGCACTCAAAATCTCACGATACATGGCCCCATTCATTCTTTCATGTACCCGGATCAGTCGTTCTGGCCCCTTTGCAGAGAAACAGCCCCAAAGCATGATGTTTCCACCACCATGCTTTACAGTAGGTATGGTGTTTGATGGATGCAACTCAGTATTCTTTTTCCTCCAAACACGACAAGTTGTGTTTCTACCAAACAGTTCCAGTTTGGTTTCATCAGACCATAGGACATTGTCCCAAAACTCCTCTGGATCATCCAAATGCTCTCTAGCAAACTTCAGACAGGCCCGGACATGTACTGGCTTAAGCAGTGGGACATGTCTGGCACTGCAGGATCTGAGTCCATGGTGGCGTAGTGTGTTACTTATGGTAGGCCTTTGGTACATTGGTCCCAGCTCTCTGCAGTTCATTCACTAGGTCCCCCCGCGTGGTTCTGGGATTTTTGCTTACCGTTCTTGTGATCATTCTGACCCCACAGGGTGGGATTTTGCGTGGAGCCCCAGATCGAGGGAGATTATCAGTGGTCTTGTATGTCTTCCATTTTCTAATTATTGCTCCCACTGTTGATTTCTTCACTCCAAGCTGGTTGGCTATTGCAGATTCAGTCTTCCCAGCCTGGTGCAGGGCTACAATTTTGTTTCTGGTGTCCTTTGACAGCTCTTTGGTCTTCACCATAGTGGAGTTTGGAGTCAGACTGTTTGAGGGTGTGCACAGGTGTCTTTTTATACTGATAACAAGTTTAAACAGGTGTCATTACTACAGGTAATGAGTGTAGGAAAGAGGAGACTCTTAAAGAAGAAGTTACAGGTCTGTGAGAGCCAGAAATCTTGATTGTTTGTTTCTGACCAAATACTTATTTTCCACCATAATATGCAAATAGATTGCTAAAAAAAACAGACAATGTGATTTTCTGGATTTTTTTTTCTCAGTTTGTCTCCCATAGTTGAGGTCTACCTATGATGTAAATTACAGACGCCTCTCATCTTTTTAAGTGGTGGAACTTGCACTATTGCTGACTGACTAAATACTTTTTTGCCCCACTGTATAATTACCCGAATGGGTATACTATCTTAAAACCTTAAAGTGCAAATCAAGCATTTTTCTTTATTCAAGTCACAGTGCAAGGTTTCAACCAACTCCCACGGGTTTACTATAATGTCTTCATCTCATCAAAGTGCATCATTTATCAAATTCTCCGTTCAGTCTTATTCTGCATACCAACTCACTATGGAAGAATATAATTCTATTTAACTTTTCTTAATTCTTTCAAACACTATCGCCTTTTAGGAAGAAAAAGTGCAACACCCAAACATTCCCTTTAAGGCTAAAATCAAGTCTCTTTTCTGAGGTAATGCAAAGTAGTAATACTCAAGTCAATTTGTAACAGCAGGAATGATGCGAGGGATCCATTATTAACCCCCAACGTTGGCCTTGGGCGGGCTGAAAGATGTGTATCCCGATCTGGAATTCTGCCACACCAACGGGTTTTTCTTCAGGTCTCTGTAAAACAAAGTAACTTCACAGCAGAATTAGAAACAGTCTCTTTAGAAGCAGTCTCTTTAAAAGCTTATTTTTGTAAAACCAGTAGGAAGCACCTTTAAGAAGGTGCAAACTATTTACAAGCAAGTTCTGATCATGCACAGTTCATGATTCTAATGTTCTTTTTAAGCAACTTGTGCAAACAGGTGCAAAACTTGTGCAAACATAGGATCCTCCTGGAACTGAGGACCCCTTTAAGAAATAACCCTGGTCAGGTTTTAAGCAGCAAAAGGCAAACAGTTAACTATTTACAGTCTAGTTCCGTTATTTTACTTGGGCAATTTCCAGGGCAATACTTGGCATTGGATTCTTCCTGGCCTAGGAAGAATCGGATCCAGAATCACACCTGGTGCCAGAGAAATATCATGGGTTTGATCTTCATAAACGGTTAAGTCATGTGCAGTGATGAGGTTTTGCATGGCTTGGGTACGCGTGAGGACTGGCGAAGTTGTCACTGCTGTCTCTGTGGTGGTAACAGTACACACAGTTGTTTTTGTCACGGTACAGGCAGGAATCACAGTGGGAATAGTGATTATTGCAGCAGCATTGTCACGGGAGGGTGCTGTTGTGATGGTGGCCGCTTTTGCACTAGGTGGCGCTGCTAGTACCTTCACTTGGGCTGGCTTTGGGGCAGTGTCTCGATGATTGTGGACATTTAAAGCAAACCAACCCCTTTCGCCAAACTGTCTGGAGTAGGTTACACAATCCCCTGGGTACGGATCCCTATCCGGGTGTCCTTCCCACAAGTGAGACTCCACATCCCTCCTGTTTACAAAGATCTCCGCATAGAGTCCCTGTTCCTTAAAAATATATTTGGTGGTACATAAGTTAACCCCTTAGCGACCGCCGATACGCCTTTTAACGGCGGCCGCCAAGGGTACTTAAACCACAGCGCCGTTAATTAACGGCGCTGTGGAAAAAGTAAATAGCGCCCCCCAGAGTCGGATTTTCTCCGGGGTCTCGGCTGCCAGGGGTAGCCGAGACCCCAGAGAACATGATTCGGGTTTTTTTTTACCCACCCCGCATTTGCGATCGCCGGTAATTAACCGTTTACCGGCGATCGCAAAAAACAAAAAAAAAGCGATCTCTTTTTAATTTCTCTGTCCTCCGATGTGATCGCACATCGAAGGACAGAGAAAAGGGGTCCCAGGTGGCCCCCCAATACTTACCTATCTCCCCCGGTGCTCCTTGTGGCTCCCGGTGGGCGCCGCCATCTTAAAAATGGCGGGCGCATGCGCAGTGCGCCCGCCGGCCCCGCGAGAATCTTTGCGGTCTCAGCTGCCGGGGGTAGCCGAGACCCCAAAGAGCATGATCGGGGTCGGTTTTACCGACCCCTGTTTTACGATCGCCGGTAATTAACTGTTTACCGGCGTCCGCAAAAAAAAAAAAAAAAAAGTAAAGTGTAATTCTCTGTCCTCTGATGTGATCGCACATCAGAGGACAGAGAAATAGGGGGATTCGGGGACCCTACAATACTCACCTGCGTCCCTGGATCCTCCTGCTGCTCCTCCTGGCCGCCGGCAAAAGAAAATGGCGGGCGCATGCGCAGTGCGCCCGCCATCTGTCTCCATCTGCTGGCCGGCAGGAGAACAGCAGTTGGGGCTAAAATTAGGGTTAGGGTTAGGGGTAGGGTTAGGGGTAGGGTTAGGGCTAGGGTTAGGGGTAGGGTTAGGGCTAGGGTTAGGGGTAGGGTTAGGGCTAGGGTTAGGGGTAGGGTTAGGGGTAGGGTTAGGGGTAGGGTTAGGGTTAGGGTTAGGGCTAGGGTTAGGGTTAGGGCTAGGGTTAGGGCTGGGTTAGGGCTAGGGTTAGGGCTAGGGTTAGGGCTAGGGTTAGGGTTAGGACTAGGGTTGGGGCTAAATTTAGGGTTAGGGTTGGGGCTAAATTTAGGGTTAGGCTTCTTTCACACTTACGTCGGTACGGGGCCTTCGCAATGCGTCGGCCCGACATACCGACGCACGTTGTGAAAATTGTGCACAACGTGGGCAGCGGCTGTAGTTTTTCAACGCATCCGCTGCCCAATCTATGTCCTGGGGAGGAGGGGGCGGAGTTACGTCCACGCATATGCGGTCAGAAATGGCGGATGTGACGTACAAAAAAAGTTTCATTGAACTTTTTTTGTGCCGACAGTCCCCCAAAACACAACTGATCCAGTGCACGACCCGTCACGATCCGTCGGCAATACAAGTCTATGGGCAAAAAACGCATCCTGCGGGCACATTTACAGGATCCGTTTCTTGTCCAAAACGACGGATTGCGACGGATGCCAAACGACGCAAGTGTGAAAGTAGCCTTAGGGTTAGGGTTGGGGCTAAAGTTAGGGCTAGGGTTGGGGCTAAAGTTAGGGTTAGAGTTGTGATTTGGGTTAGGGTTTGGATTAGGGTTGGTATTAGGGTTAAGGTTGGCATTAGGGTTATGCTTGGGATTAGAGTTAGGTTTGGGATTAGGGTTAAGGTTAGGGTTGTGGTTAGGGTTAGGGTTGTGATTAGGGGTGTATTGGGATTAGGGTTAGGTTTGAGGTTAGGGTTGAGATTAGGATTAGGGGTGTGTTGGATTGGTTGGGGGGTCTAGTTTCCAAAACGGGGTCACTTGTGGGGGGTTACTACTGTTTAGGTACATCAGGAGCTCTGCAAACGCAACATAACGCCCACAGACCATTCTATCTAAGTCTGCATTCCAAAACGGCGCTCCTTCCCTTCCGAGCTCTGCCGTGCGCCCAAACAGTGGTTTACCCCCACATATGGCGCATCAGTGTACTCGGGATAAATTGGACAACAACTATTGCAGTCCAATTTCTCCTGTTACCCTTGTGAAAATAAAAACTTGGGGGCTACAATATCTTTTTTGTGGAAAAAAAAATATTTTTTATTTTCACGACTCTGCATTCTAAACTTCTGTGAAGCACTTGGGCATTCAAAGTTCTCACCACACATCTAGATAAGTTCCATGGGGGGTCTAGTTTCCAAAATGGGGTCACTTGTGGGGGATTTCTACTGTTTAGGTACATCAGGGGCTCTCCAAACGCGACATGGCGTCCGATCTCAATTCCAGCCAATTCTACATTGAAAAAGTAAAACGGCACTCTTTCTCTTCCAAGCTCTGTGGTGCGCCCAAACAGTGGTTTACCCCACATATTGGGTATCTACGTACTCAGGAGAAATTGCACAACAACTTTAGTGGTCTAATTTCTCCTGTTACCCTTGTGAAAATAAAAATTTGTGGGCAAAAACATCATTTTTGTAGAAAAAATGCGATTTTTTTTTTTCACGGCTCTACGTTATAAACTTCTGTGAAGCACATGGAGGTTCAAAGTGCTCACCACACATCCAGATAAGTTCCTTAAGGGGTCTAGTTTCCAAAATGGTGTCACTTGTGGGGGGTTTCCACTGTTTAGGCACATCAGGGGCTCTCCAAACGCGACATGGCGTCCAATCTCAATTCCAGCCAATTCTACATTGAAAAAGTAAAACGGCGTTCCTTTACTCCCAAGCTCTGCGGTGCGCCCAAACAGTGGTTTACCCTCACATATGGGGTATCGACGTATTCAGGAGAAATTGCACAACAACTTTTGTGGTCTAATTTCTCCTGTTACCTTTGTGAAAATAAGAATTTGTGGGCGAAAAGATCATTTTTGTGTAAACAAAAGCGATTTTTTATTTTCACGGCTCTACGTTATAAACTTCTGTGAAGCACTTGGGGGTTCAAAGTGCTCACCACACATCTAGATAAGTTTCTTAAGGGGTCTAGTTTCCAAAATGGTGTCACTTGTGGGGCGTTTCCACTGTTTAGGCACATCAGGGGCTCTCTAAACGTGACATGGCGTCCGATCTCAATTCCAGCCAATTCTGCATTGAAAAAGTCAAACGGCGCTCCTTCACTTCTAAGTTCTGCGGTGCGCCCAAAAAGTGGTTTACCCCCACATATTGGGTATTGGCGTATTCAGGAGAAATTGCATAACAAAATTTATGGTTACATTTCTGTTTTTACACTTGTGAAAATAAAAAAAATGGTTCTGAATTAAGATGTTTGCAAAAAAAAGTTAAATGTTCATTTTTTCCTTCCACATTGTTTCAGTTCCTGTGAAGCACGTAAAGGGTTAATAAACTTCTTGAATGTGGTTTTGAGAACCTTGAGGGGTGTAGTTTTTTAGAATGGTGTCACACTTGGGTATTTTCTATCATATAGACCCCTCAAAATGACTTCAAATGTGATGTGGTCCCTAAAAAAAAATGGTGTTGCAAAAATGAGAAATTGCTGGTCAACTTTTAACCCTTATAACTCCCTAACAAAAAAAAAATTTTGTTTCCAAAATTGTGCTGATGTAAAGTAGACATGTGGGAAATGTTATTTATTAACTATTTTTCGTGACATATCTCTCTGATTTAAGAGCATAAAAATACAAAGTTTGAAAATTGCAAAATTTTAAAAATTTTCGCCATATTTCCGTTTTTTTTCATAAATAATCGCAAGTAATATCGAAGAAATGTTACCACTATCATGAAGTACAATATGTCACGAAAAAACAATCTCAGAATCAGCGGGATCCGTTGAAGCGTTCCAGAGTTATAACCTCATAAAGTGACAGTGGTCAGAATTGCAAAAATTGGCTCGGTC
The DNA here is from genome assembly GCF_032444005.1 of Ranitomeya imitator. NCBI lineage: Eukaryota > Metazoa > Chordata > Amphibia > Anura > Dendrobatidae > Ranitomeya > Ranitomeya imitator. The sequence goes on along the minus strand of NC_091283.1, from coordinate 545,053,219 downwards.
ATTAAGTACCAAATTGGCTCTGTCACTAAGGGGTTAAAATAAATAAAAATAGTAACTGTGAGGAGCTGGCCTTGTTCTAAAGACTATTGGACCAATGCACGTAGAGCGCAATCCACAACTCTAAGGGATGCAGACTTTTTCCAGCACTGAGAATCGGTTATGTTAATCTTATTGTTGTGTTTTATTAGAGATTTGCATGCCCTTCAGTTCAGCCTCAGGAATCATTGTTTCCATTCAGTGACAACAAGCAGAGGAAGACGTGCAGGCTAAATATTATGTAAGCGATAATGCCAAACACAAGATTGGTAATCAGATAAAGCAATCATTCCACTACTCTTGTTAGTATCTCAGAGGCCACAATTGAGCCATTGTTTCATATGAGACTGTACGTTGACTCTTGTTGTATGTCAATTTGTAAATGTCTGCTGAGTATGTATTGCATCAGCCCACTGCAGTTTACTACTAGTCTACACAATTTAGGACTAGAGTGGGTGAACCTGAATGGTAAGGTTTAGTGTCCGCAAAAACACCTAGTGTCCATTCGTCGCCTTGACATTCGTCAGCCCAAAAATTTGTTTTAAAAAAAAAAAGATTACTCTAATCATCATACGCCTGGTCTCACTGATAGCAGTGAAAGCAGGTATAGGATGATGAGAGTATTCATCAGTCAGTGCCTTTGCAACAAATAAATAAAAAAAATGGCATGGATTCCCCTCGATTTTTCCTAACTAGCACAGGCAAGACTGACAGCTACGGGCTGCAGCCCTCAGTTGTCAGTGCTATCTTGGCTGGTTGTCAAAAATAGAGGGGTCCCCATGCCGCTTTCTATCCCCTTAATGACCGCTGACATGCCTTTTAATGGTGGAAGTGTAGGGTACTTATTCCTCAGCGCTGCTTTTTAACAGCACTGAGAAATAAGTGTATAGCGCCCCCAATGTCAGAAAATCTCCAGGGTCTCGGCTACAGGGGGTAGCGGAGACCCTGGAGAACATGATTCGGGTTTTTTTTACCATCCCCAGTGTTGCAAAGGCCGCTGTTCACCGAATTATTTTTCCTATTGGTTCATTTTGATCACTGTGATAAACCCTATCACAATGATCAAAATAAAAAAAATAGTAAATCAAAACCCCCTTTATCACCCTTTCTTTTCATTTTTCCATGAGGGTTATGGTTGGGCTAGGGTTAGAGTAGGGGCTAGGTTTAGGGTTTGGGGCTAAGATTAGGGTTGGGGCTAGGGTTAGGGTTAGAGCTAGGGTTAGGGTTGGGCTAGGGTTAGGGTTGGGGCTAGGGTTAGAGCTAGGGTTAGGGTTGGGGCTAGGGTTAGGGTTGGGGCTAAGGTTAGTGTTGGGGCTATCATTGGGGTTATGGTTGTGTTGGGATTAGGGTTGTGTTGGGGTTATGGTTGTAGTGTTTGGGTTACGGTTGTGGTTTTGAGATTAAGGGTTAGGGTTGGAAATATGATTGTGTTGGGGATACAGTTGTGTTGAGGTTACGGTTGGGATGTTGCAGTTAGGCTGGTATAGGAGTTGTGGTTAGGGTTGTGGTTAGGGCTAGGGGGTGATGTTGCTACCTTCAACTGCTTTTCCAGGTCAGGATGTAATCCTTCATTGCATGCACCGCAGTGTTCAGTAGTGAATGCTGCATGCTCGCAGCGCAAGAAGAATTTAATCGGTTGTCAGACCAGGGCTGCTGACCCTAGCACTGTGATCCCCTGAATGTGCAGGGGTGGGAGAGAAGGATGGATGTTTTGTAGATATTAGTTATGATTAGTGCTGAGTGAAAATATTTCTGGCAGATTTGCGCAATTAAGCTATTCAATTTGGTCCAAATAAAATTAAAAATGCAACAATTGCATCCAGACCTGAGTGATTGGCCTCAGGTGGTCAAGTGGATGTATGACACATTACATACTGTATGTGAATAATGTGCATCACCCCACAACTGACTACATGTGACCAATCAATGACTTCATCATCAGACATGTATTAAGGAAAGAACCAAAGACTGGCTGCTGCATAGGCAGTATAAGAACAGGTGAGTGCCTAGTACAGGTGAGTATAATGTATTTTGATTTTTTAAACCATACGCATTTACATAGAGTGACTCTTCACATGGTAATATGTCCATGTCATAGGCATTATCCATGTGTTATTTGTATTTAATAATTACTCACATTGGGAACTATGACTTATTGATGACCTGAGTGTTTGGCGTCTCTTTGTCACTTTACCTGTTTTTATGAAAACATTTTTAAAGAATATGTGTTTCTTTCTGCAATGAAAAAAAGGATATTTTTATCTATTGCTGCTTTTTGCTTCCTATTTTTTGGGGTATTTGTCCATCACTAGGTATGATCATGGCTTTGTCCTGCATTGACATGCATGGATTGTTTGCTATTTTAATACAGTTTGGAGAATTTTTTTTTAATATTCAGCAACATTTTGGTGAAAGCAATAATCATAGTTTGAATGTTATGTAGTGACGCTGGGTTAAAGATGATGAAAGGGAATTGGTGAAGATGTCACAGTAACCAGATGTGTCAGGGATATCAATAAACACTGATTCTTTCGAGGTTTGAGTGCGAATTCGCATCACGTGATAATAGCTCTAGCTGCCACTGTGAGTTTGTCCAGCCTGACTATGAATGCAGAACATCCCATTGCATCATTCATTGATATTTCTACATGATGCATTTTTTCCTATTTTTAATTATACTGTACAGCCTAATTTTATAGTTGGCCTCTTCCTGCATCATTATATCTACAGGTATCGGTATTATTCATGTGGCTATGAAGGGAATATAAGTTGGATTATTGAAACATGCATGACAGGATCTCAGGTTTTATACTTTGCTTCCAGTATAGATACAGTATATACAGCTCTGGCAAAAATTAATTTTCCTCTGACAAGGGTGCCGGCATGACGTGCCGAGTTATTGAGGTAACAACTGCCACTGCAAGGGGCCTCTAAAAACATTTGGTTTTGAAAAATAGTCCCTGATGAACCCCCCATACGGAGGGAGAAACGTGTTGGGGTGGCAACATAATCCTAGGGGCATTAATTAGGTTTACACTAGGGTACCGCCCTTGTTAGGGCAGCAGCTATGCAGGGGCACAACAAGGAGTGTTAATGACAAAATGTACTCCCCTTGCTTGTATTGTTTTGTTCCTTTTCCCCTTATCGTCTGACCTTTTGGGAAAATGGATCCTTTAACCCTGTGAAAAGCTATTTAATTGGGATAAAGGAAGTATGACTTTGGTGAGATCATACCAGTTGTCTATTTTGAGCACTGTTTCTTTGGAGCACTGTTTCTTTGGAGCACTAGCACTTTAAACTGTTTGTTTGTCTATCTGTGCATTGTGGTCTTAGTTCCTTTTTTATAGTACATCATTTAAGGTTATGTTTTATTATATTTTCCTACCCTGCTGCTATTGGAAAAATTAAGAGGCCATTGCAAAATGTTCATTTATTCTATAAACTACTGACAACAAGTCTCCTAATTTCCAAGCAATACATTTTGCATTTTTTTCTGAAAAGGAGAAATGGTCACGATTACAATAAACTTTCAGACCTCAAATAATGCAAAGAAAACAAATTCATAACATTTTTGAATCAACAATACTAATATTTTAACTCAGGAAGAGTTCAGAAATCAATATTTTGTGGAATAACCATGATTTTTAATCACAGCTTTCATGCGTCTTGGCATGCTTTCTATCAGTTTTTCACACTGCTTCTGGCACAAAAATGTAAGCAGTTCTTCTTTGTTTGATGGCTTGTGACTATCCATCATCCTCTTGATTACATTCCAGAGGTTTTCAATGGGGTTCAGGTCTGGAGATTGGGCTGCCCATGACAGGGTCCTGATGTGGTGGTGTTAGGACTGGCGGAACGCACCAAGAAAGGTGATATAGATGCGTTCGCAGTCCGATGTCCACCGTGCAGGTGAAAACCTGCTGCTAGTAAATACAGACTATATGGCGGTACACTAAAGTATATACACGTGGGTTCAACCTCACCCAGCGTGAAGGGAGCAATCCTGTTGCGTCACAGGATCGCGGTACCGCACCTAAAGCGCGAGCGAGTAGTCAGCGTACTTAACCCCAACTGGGATTGAAGTCTGATTAGACCCTCGCTGGCACTACACCACAACTGGGTGTGTAAGGAAACTAAGTATAAATATATAAATGCACAGGAGTGCGAGCAATGCCGCACTGACGGACGCCACCAACCACACTGGCTTGAGTATGGAAAGCGCAAGGCAAGCGCACGGCGCCGTACAGGCGGACACAGCAAGAGGACGCTGTAATGTGTGTATCGTGCAGATGATTAGTCGGGCGCTAGATAGCTACCAACATCCGCGAGCAGACAACAACTCTAGGGAGGGATATTTAGGAGCTTTCATCCATCGACATACATTCATCTACACACACACATATAACATTATGAGACAATACTAGCGCATGGCCGTGCGGTCATGCGCAGTTTATATAGTTGCAGCACAGGAAGTGGCTACAGCACTTTTGCCCTTCCAAGACCTGCCAAGAGGACCAATGGAATGTGCTGCAGAGCCTGATCACATGACCCTCGATCTCCAACGGGAGATCTTACCCTGGGCATGCTCAGTACGTGCAGACAAGGACTTAGTCCCAGAGAAGTCCGCTCGCTGCTGACCAGCACTGACTTTAATGGCAGAGACTGGAGAAGCAGCAGCAACTCTTCGCACAGAGTCAGACTGAGCGAGACGCTGGGATCGACGTCCCTGCTGAGCAGACTCCACTGCGGCTGGAGGAGAATGGGAGACCGCAGCGGAGACGGATCGAGATTCCCCCTGTGCAGCAGAGGAAACTCGACTCCTAACATTACACCCCCTCCTAGGGCCCCCCCTCCTTGGGCCTCGCTACGTTCGAAGGCAGCAATGAGCTGCGGAGCCCGAATGTGCTCAACAGGCTCCCAGGACCTGTCCTCGGGGCCATAACCCTTCCAGTCTACCAAATCAAATTTTTTACCACGCACCACCTTGCACCCCAAGATAGCGTTCACCTCATAATCGTCCATAGACGAACCCGATGTCCCAGCAGATGACTCGGAAAACCGGGACATATACACGGGTTTCAAGAGGGACACATGAAAGGTGTCGGTGATACCCAGGCGTGGCGGAAGGGCCAAACGATAGACCACAGGATTAACCTGCTCGAGGACCTTGAATGGGCCCAAGTAGCGAGGAGCAAATTTAGTGGACTCAACTCGCAGCCTGATGTTACGGGCGAGAGCCACACCAAGTCACCAGGAGCAAAGGTCGGAGCGGGGCGCCGATGAGCATCGTCGGAGGACCTCATTCTCTCCTTAGAGGCCCGAATGGCATCCTGAGTGCGGTCCCAAATATCCCGTTCCTCCACAGCCCAGTCTGCCACCCTGGAGTCGGCGGAAGACACGGGCATAGGCACAGGCACCCGTGGATGCTGACCATAGTTGAGGAGGAATGGGGTTTGTCCAGTGCAGTCGGCTACGGCGTTGTTCAGTGCAAACTCTGCCCATGATAGCAAGGATGCCCAGTCATCCTGCCTGGCTGAAACAAAATGTCGCAGGTATGTGACCAAGGTCTGGTTGGCCCTCTCTACCAACCCATTCGTCTCGGGATGATAAGCGGAAGAGAGATTCAACTCAATACTGAGAAGACGACAGAGCTCTCTCCAGAAGCGAGATGCAAACTGGGGACCCCGGTCACTGACAATTTTGTCTGGCATACCATGCAGGCGGAAGATATGTCTAATGAACAACGCTGCCAAGGCCCGTGCAGAAGGTAACCGCGGCAGCGGCACCAAATGTACCATTTTTGAGAAATGATCGGTGATGACCCAAATGATGGTACAGCCGCGAGACTTGGGCAAACCCATAACAAAGTCCATCCCGACCATCTCCCAGGGCCTATCTGCCACCGGCAAGGGATAGAGCAAACCAGCTGGCCTTTGACGTGGAGATTTATTTTTGGAGCAGGAAACACACGCCAGAACATAATCCCTGACATCCCGGACCATATGCGGCCACCAGTACGTCCTCGCCAGTAGCTCAGATGTCCTTTTTGTCCCAAAGTGTCCACCCACCCTGGACGAATGAGCCCAAGAGAGAACCTCCGGTCGCAAATTAATGGGCACAAAAGTCTTGCCTGGAGGCACAGACTCTAGCGAAACCGGCGCCACGGTTCTCAGGCTCTCGGAAGGGACAATAAGCCGAGGCTCCTCTTCCTCCTCCTCAGTTGACATAAGGGAGCGAGAGAGAGCGTCAGCACGGATATTCTTCTCCCCGGCGAGATAATGAAGGGAGAAGTGGAACCGGGAGAAGAACAGGGACCATCTGGCCTGGCGAGAATTTAGCCGCTGGGCTGTCTGCAAATAGACCAAATTTTTGTGGTCTGTGTAAACTTGGAAGGGAAACCGCGCACCTTCCAGAAGGTGTCTCCACTCCGAAAAGGCCAACTTCATTGCTAGCAACTCCCTGTCCCCGATGGAGTAGTTCCTCTCCGCTGGCGAGAAGGTCTTGGAGAAGAAGAAGCATGGATGCTTCCGACCTTGAGCATCCTTTTGGTAGAGGACTGCTCCAGCACCAACGGACGAGGCATCCACCTCCATTAGGAATGGCTTATCCACATCGGGACGATGTAAGATGGGAGCGCTAGCAAAGTGGGACTTAATAGAAGTGAAGGCCTTGGAGACCTCTTCCGACCACAATTTGGGATTCGCTCCCTTCTTGGTGAGGGCTACCAAGGGAGCTACCAGAGTTGAGAAGTGGGGAATGAACTGGCGGTAATAGTTTATGAACCCCATAAAGCGCTGCACCGCTTTAAGAGAATGGGGCTCTTGCCAGTCCATCACAGCCTGTAGTTTGGCAGGATCCATAGCCAATCCCTGGGCGGAGATGATATAGCCCAGGAAAGGTAAGGACTCCTGCTCAAACACACACTTCTCCAACTTTGCATAAAGAGAGTTTGCCCGTAGGAGGTCGAAGACTCTGCCAACATCTCTCCGGTGGGAGTCAATATCTGGAGAAAAGATGAGAATATCATCCAGATAGACTACAACCGAGGTGGAAAGCATATCCCGGAAGATGTCGTTGACAAAGTCTTGGAAAACGGCAGGTGCATTACAGAGCCCGAAGGGCATCACCAGATACTCATAGTGCCCATCTCTGGTGTTACATGCCGTTTTCCACTCGTCCCCCTCACGGATGCGAATCAGGTTATAAGCACCCCGCAGATCTAGTTTAGTAAACACTCTAGCTCCCCGAAGCCTATCGAAAAGCTCAGATATCAACGGCAAAGGGTACTTGTTCTTAACTGTGATAGCATTAAGACCCCTGTAGTCTATGCATGGACGTAGTTCTCCATTCTTCTTCTGCACGAAAAAGAACCCTGCCCCAGCAGGTGACACTGACTTCCTGATGAACCCTCTTGCCAGATTCTCTTGTATGTACTGAGACATTGCCTCCGTTTCCGGGAGAGATAATGGATAGACTCGACCCCGGGGAGGCTCAGCACCAGGCAAGAGATCAATAGGACAGTCATAGGGGCGATGGGGCGGAAGAGTCTCCGCTGCCTTTTTGGAGAACACGTCTGCATAAGACCAATATTGCTTGGGGAGAGAGGAGAGATCTGCGGGTACCTCTGTAGTAGTAACCTGAACGCACTCTCGATGACACCTGTTCCCACAAGATTCACCCCATCCCAGAATTCTGCCTGAGGACCACTCGATGTGAGGAGAGTGGTACCGTAACCAAGGTATCCCCAAGAGAATCTCATCAATTCCCTCAGGAATGATGAGTAGAGATATAATCTCCTGATGAGATGGTGACATGGACAGAGTAAAAGGGATAGTTTGATGTGTAATCTGTGTGGGCAGCGTCGACCCATTCACCACTCGTACCGTTACTGGTTGAGATAGCATGACCAGAGGAATTGCGTGACGCTGGGCGAAGGCTGAAGACATAAAATTGCCCTCCGCCCCAGAATCCACGCAGAGTTCCACCGAGTGAGGGGATGAGCCCAATGTTATTGTCCCCTTAAAGGACAATTTGGAGGCAAACGTCGCCGTGTCTAGTGCACCCCCACCAACTACCACTAGACGCTGACGTTTCCTCGACCGCTGGAGACATCTGGAGGCAAGATGTCCAGACTGTTGGCAAAGATGACAAATCTGGAGTGCACGAGCGGTCCGGGACTTAGATCCTGCTCGAGACTCTACCACAGGCTCATGGGGCTCAGGAGCCTGGTCTGGAGATTCCAAAGGTTTGGCGAAGGTGGGAGCCAGCCGAAACCTCTGCCTACACTGGGCTCGCTCTAACCTCCGCTCGTGAAAATGGAGATCAATACGAGTGGATAGAGTAATTAATTCCTCCAGTGTGGCGGGAATCTCCATAGTGGCCAGGGCGTCCTTAACGTGGTCAGCCAGCCCCCTCCAAAATATTGGAATGAGGGCTTTATCCGACCACTCCAGCTCAGATGCTAAGGTGCGGAAGTGGACGGCAAAATGACTGACCAAGGACGAGCCCTGAGTCAATGCCAACAATTGGAGCGCCGTATCATGGGTGACACGAGGTCCCAAAAAGACCTGTTTCAGAGTGCTCAGAAACAACGGAGCACTCTGCACCACATGATCGCCACGCTCCCATAGCGGCGTAGCCCACTGCAACGCTCTGTCCGACAGAAGAGACACTATAAATCCCACCTTAGCCCGCTCTGTAGGGAAACGAGAGGCCAGACGCTCGAGATGGATAGAGCACTGACTCACGAAACCCCTACAAGACTTACTCTCACCAGAGAGTTTCTCTGGAAGCGGGAGGCGAGTTAGAGTCGGGACAGGAGCGGCAGTGGACAAGGTGGCTGCAGCAACACTAGCAGCCTGAACAGCGACAGCAGTGACATCCACAGCTGAAGTTGAACGCTCAAGAGCCGCCAACCTTCCCTCCAGCTGCTGGATGTACCGCTGTGAACGCTGATCGTCCATCATTTACTAGCCAGACCCTGGCGCTAGTATTCTGTTAGGACTGGCGGAACGCACCAAGAAAGGTGATATAGATGCGTTCGCAGTCCGGGGTCCACCGTGCAGGTGAAAACCTGCTGCTAGTAAATACAGACTATATGGCGGTACACTAAAGTATATACACGTGGGTTCAACCTCACCCAGCGTGAAGGGAGCAATCCTGTTGCGTCACAGGATCGCGGTACCGCACCTAAAGCGCGAGCGAGTAGTCAGCTTACTTAACCCCAACAGGGATTGAAGTCCGATTAGACCCTCGCTGGCACTACACCACAACTGGGTGTGTAAGGAAACTAAGTATAAATATATAAATGCACAGGAGTGCGAGCAATGCCGCACTGACGGACGCCACCAAGCACACTGGCTTGAGTATGGAAAGCGCAAGGCAAGCGCACGGCGCCGTACAGGCGGACACAGCAAGAGGACGCTGTAATGTGTGTATCGTGCAGATGATTAGTCGGGCGCTATGCTAATCTTTTCCTGGGGCTGTGGGAGAGGGACCTCTTCCTGTCGGATCAGTCGTCGTCAATGGACCGTGTCCTCTTTTGGGCACGGTACATTGACGACATTTTCCTGATCTGGCAGGGGTCCACTGAATCCTTAAATGAATTTATGATTTTTCTTAATCAAAACCCATATAATATAAAATTGACCCATCAGTGTAATAAAGACCAGATTGATTTCTTGGATGTTAGGGTCTACAGGGATGCCGAGGACTGCCTACAAACAGACCTTTATCGCAAAATGACATCAGTGAATTCTTTCTTACATGCCTCATCTTCACATCCACCACCAATGATACGGTCCATTCCGATAGGCCAATTTTTAAGACTTCGCAGAATTTGTTCTACGAATGAAGATTTTGAGAAGCAAGCTGCGGATCTCAGGTTGAGGTTTTTGGAGAGAGGTTATAGCCATCGCTCGATTAAGAGAGCCTACAACCGGGCCAAAAATACCACCCGACATCAGGCATTGTATTCCTCAAGACCTACTACATTAAATAATACTGTTAGATTCATCACACAGTACAATGGACAGACTGAGTTGATGAGGAAATATTTAGAAAAATCGTGGCCCATCCTTCAAGCAGACCCCGTGTTATCCCAATACGTTGGGGCTAAACCTAGTATGACCTTCAGAAGGGCTACAAATCTTGGTGACAAATTGGTCAAAAGTCACTATGTCAATGAACCTGCTTTCTTCTTATGTAACTTCAAATCCTCGGTAGGCTGTCGTCCATGTGGAAAGTGTGTTGCGTGCCCTAATGTAGGGAGGGCTCAGGATTTTGTCAGCTCTGATGGCCAAAACAGTTTCAAGATCATGTCCCCAATAACTTGTACTACCAAGGCGGTGATCTATTACGCAACTTGTCCGTGCTCTCTAATTTATATTGGTTTAACTACCCGACAACTCAAAATCAGAGTTCGTGAACATGTTCGTGGTATTATAGCCGCCAGGGACATTGAAGATCTCTCCTCATTAAAGACCCTTCCTAAACATTTTAGGATACACCATGATTCTGATGCTACATTACTTCGGGTTATTGGTATTGATGTATCAAACCAACCATTAGAGGTGGGAAGGTAAGTATACCATTGGCGAGACTGGAGTCAAAATGGATCTGGACCCTTAAAACCGTCTCTCCATTAGGCCTCAATGAAAATTTTAATTTTGCTGCTTTTTTGTGAACCTTGTGTTTATTAACTTTTTTATAATTTTTATAAATTTTGCTTTTATCATATTTTATTGAACTGGTTTTCTCATGTGTAGTTGTGCGTACGGTTTGCATTGTCATACATATCTATTACCGTATATTTTATTATATATTTATATTTTTCATTACTTTTTATATGTATGCATTTTTCTGTACATATATGTATGTATATGTAAGTGTACGTATATGTATATATATGCATATATGTGTATAATTTTTTACTCCTTTTGGTTGTGATTCACGGCATTTGAATTTTTATATTCATGTGCCTTTGATTTGGCAATAATTTTCCCTTTTTTATTTATTTTTTTATTTATTTTTCTTTTTCTTCTTTTTCCCCCCTTTTTTTGCATTCCCAATATATTGTCTATTTTTGGCATATAATACGAATTATAATTGCATACGCCTACACTTTTATATATATTTTCCCTGAGATCTTTTTTAATATTGTTCTGTTACTAATGGTCTCTCTTTTTTCATTTTCTTAGTCTATGGTGTTGTTCGTCATTTGCTCATCTTGATATTATATTGCCCATCCTGGACTTCCTGGTGCACCCTTGCCAGTGTGTCTATGTGGAATATGTTCCCTTGATTCGGCAGACAGGACGCCAGCCAAACTGTTATGACAGGACCGCCTCTTTTGCACCACCTGACCATCAACTTATTTATTATCTTCTATACTAGATATATATGTGCACATATGTATATTCCTCGTAGCATTGTATATATATGTATATGCGTCTAGGCATATGCTGATATGCTTGTTATGTGCACTGGTTCCTGCATATTGTTTGTTTTTCAGTTGCATTGTGATATCTCTACTCACACAACTTTTAATCGTATCTAGATGTTCTATCCTTTTGATTTCAACACCACCATTGTTTTAATTTATATGCCCATGTTTGGATGCGGTGACTGTGCGTGTGCGCTTCCTGTGTCCCTCTGGTTTGCGTCCCACATCTTTGTTGCCGTGGCGGTTTCCCGTTTTTCGGTGGCTTGGATGTTGGCTCCGCATGCTATTGGGTCCTCCTGGATGCGCACGCGCCGTTATGCCCCTGCTCCCTGCATCGGCCATTTAAATGCTTACCTATTCACTGACTGGATGCCTTCGCTGTGCGCATGCGCCGCCTGCGTCCCCTTAGCTGCGCGCCCTGCGTCATCGTTACCATGGCATTATTGCCGGGTCGCGTGATGCGGATTACGCGCACTTCCGGGTCCTCCAGGTGGCGCATGCGCCGTTTAGCCCTGGCTCCTTCATTGATGGGATCTCACGGTATATATACACCTCCGGTTCCTCCCGTACATCAACCCCTGACGAAGGACACGGTCCGAAACGCGCGTCGGGGTGCTCTGTACCTGGAGGACCGGACGGCAGTTAGGAGGAGGTAGTATTTACTACATATTGTACATAGCTCTGAATCGGTTTCCACATTATCCAGTTTATGCTGCACCTCTTGTATTTGATTGTGTGTGTTGCACGTTGCACCTGCTCTCTTGCGTGCTGTTTTATTTATGCTTCTTATTATCGAGTCGTTACAATGTGTATTACGCATTGCACTTTTTTATTTGTACATACATATGTTATTGACGTGCAGCCCATTTTGAGTATATACGCACGCTAGAGTCGCATAGTTTTGTTACACTATAACATATATTCCCACTCATCTTATACTGTTGAGCCATTTTTAATTCAGTTCGGACACTTTGCCACACTTTTTTTACACGACACGTTTTTATATTTATTTATTATTATTATTATTTTTATCTATATCAATATATTTTTATACACTTATTATTGTTAATTTTTTCAATTTTTTCTTTTGTTTTCAACATTTTTTTCACATTCACATGCATTATTTATGTATCTTGCAGCATAATTGTATATGATTATAACCACTCTCTATGTGGTATATGTGGATTACCTTCTTTTTATAACTTTGTTTTATATATATCTTGCCTCCTTTTTGCATCCGGTTGTTCTTTTGTCATTTTTTTGTATATAATATATATTGTACTTTGTATACTTCCTCCAGCTACAGGCACATTACTACTGTTGCCTTTTCTTGCCCAGCATATATATATATATATATATTTATTTATAATAAAGGCATTTTAATATACCATATCAGTTTGGCATTATAATATTTCCACTATTTATTCATATATATTTTCTATATACTAGTTTACTTCCATACGTTGGGATTTCCCTCCTTTTTTCAATCACCGAATGGTCTGCCATTCAGCTTCTAAGTAGTGGCCTTGTATACATATTGTACATTTATATATTTTTTCATTTGGACACCTATACATTTATTTTCTGGTTTATTTTATATTTATATGTATTAGTTTTGTCCCATTGATCTGATATTTCCGGCTCACTGCTTTTCTCTTTCTGACGTCCCTGCTGAGCAGACTCCACTGCGGCTGGAGGAGAATGGGAGACCGCAGCGGAGACGGATCTAGATTCCCCCCGTGCAGCAGAGGAAACTCGACTCCTAACAGGTGGTCTCTTAATTTTTGCCAGTGCTGTATTTAAGAGCAAGGGTTCTGTTTCAGTTTTTTTGTGGATATTTCATGACCGTGTATGGCCAATATGGCTCCCTTACTAACCATTCCAAACCCCCCAACCACCATTGCTAAAAGCAAACCCACATTCCAATAAAAAAACGTAACTCCAATGTCTTTGGATAATTATGGCCACAGCGGCCAGTTTATTAACAAACAAACAAAAACATTTAAATAAACATTAGCATAATTTTTATGCAAATAATTTGAGGGGAGGTTCTTGGAGCCCACCGGGGAAAAAGTTCTGGCTTCAAATTATTTTGGCAAAAACCAAAAAACGTAAAACACCTCAATTTACCCCCAGCCGTAACACCAGCTCAGGGGCACCATAATTCCCGTTTTGGGAACAATTAAACCACCACCAGCTCCCAGGGTAAACACCCCGTCCAGAGCCTGTAACCAAAATGCCAGAACACCAAACCCGTTTAACTGTCCGGAATTTCCATCAAATTCCTTCGCCGCTGAATCCGCATAAACTCCAAGAACCCCACCCCCGCCACTGCCACTGTGACAATATATATTAAAATAACATTTAACACCTGCCTAACTAACAACCCTGCTCTAAATCAAAACGCCCCGTTGACCCAACTATAACCAGCCACTCAGAACAAGACCAAAAAAATTGGGGAGGGCGGGTGGGACTAAAATCCTGAACTGCCAGCTAAAAGTGTGCCCAGTTTCCCGCACTTTTACCTATATAGCCCCCACCTCCCTCTCATAACCCCTCCCACCCTACTATTGACCAATCAATGCGGCTATTTTATTTAAAACTGGAGCCCATGACCAAGCACAGTCATGGGGGGCCTCCATTTACTTCGCCTATTCCTGCCCCCTCCTGGAGTGAAGGCCAGTGTGAAAATGCTTGGGAAATTGCATGTGTTAGGAATTTTACTTTTTTTTAATCAAAACCAGTGCTTACTAAGTATGCAATGTTATTTATATGTACTATTGCTTTTTTACTTATTTATAGCAGGTTATATGTTCATTTTGTTTCCATCAACTATCAATCTAACAACTTATACTACAGTTAATTTCTTTCCGTTTTGATTTAGCATCCTTCAGTGGCGCTTATAAATGTATTAAGGGGCTATTCCCAGAATTGCAAGCTATTCCATATCCATAGGATACCATAGGTCAGACCCGAAGTGATCCAATAACAGGAGTGCAGAACTCCAAGAATAGGACTCTGCAGAGCCTCAACTTGAACAGAACGAAGGTGCACATACACAGCCTACACACCATTAATTGTGTATGGGATTTCTGGAAATAATTGATGATCACTGTACTCAGATTTCTCTGGCAGATACATAGATAATAAATGGAGCAGAGTACAAACAATCACTTCTGCTGCATTTAAGTCAGGGCTCTGATACAGGATCCCCACTATGAGGATTGCTGAGGGCCCCAGAAGTCAGGCCCCAGGAGTCAGCAAGTTATCTCCCATCTATAGAAAATTCTGGGAATTACCATTTAATAAAAACTATTTAGTATTTTTATATGATAAATGGATAAGTTATTGAAGTTGGACTGCATGTAATTAATTTCTATGAAGATAAACATCACCTTGATTTTATTTAGCCCCTTAAGGACCAGTTTTTCCATTTTTGCTTTTTCGTTTTTCGCTCCCCTTCTTCCCGGAGGCATAACTTTATTATTTTTCCATCAATATAGGTGAGACGAGTTCTACTTTTGAACGACACTATTGTTTTTATCATATTGTGTACAGGAAAACAGGAAATAAATTCTAAGTGCGTTAAAATTGAAAAAGTGCATGTTTTAAAATTGTTTCTTGGGTTTTTTTTTACCTTGATCACTAAATGTTAAAACTGACCATCCATTATGATTCTCCAGGTCATTACAAGTTCACAAATATGAACAGGTATAGGTTCTTTTTATATTTAAGTGGTGAAACAAAAAATCTAAAGTTTGTAAACAAAAGAAAAAGGTGCCATTTTCCGAGACCGGAAGAGTCACCATTTTTCGGGATCTGGGGCTGGGTGCAGAGAACGCTTTCAATCAACATTTTGTGGCGTGCATACAGCCGCCGCTCACAATGCTGAAATCCAGCAGCTCCCAGGATGAATAAAGTAAATTTTCTCACGGCACCATTGCAATTCTACTTACCAACAGATTTACCCTACATCTGAAGGCTAATATTGTTTGGGGACATGACAGGTTGCCTTCAATCAATTTGCTCCAGTTAAGTAAAAAAATAAGAAATGGCTGAAGTTGAAAGTTGAAAGAAATTAGACTTGAACACATGTTGTAAGCACTAGGCCTTAAGACCCCAAATGACGCACAAAGGTCTTGCAATTTTTTTACTTGGCAATTGGAAAACCAAACTTCAAATTATGAATATATATGGTGAAGGAAGTTTCTACTTTTCACATTGTTTATGCATTACATGCACAGTACAAAAATTTTATTTGGCACTTTGAAATTCTTGTGTGAAGGTTCCTTAGGAGAATTAAGCATTTGGGGTCAAGTTTGGTATTGTTATTCTTGTGATCCATAGAATTAATTTTAATAGTTATTTTTACTGCACAAAAAAACATCAAAAAACAAAATGGAAAGTTACATAAACAAAAATGCTACCATTAAAACATACAACTTATCCCACAGAAACCAAGCCTTCATAAAGCTACAATGATGAAAAGTTTTTCTCTTAAAATAAAAATGTCACCATTTATAAGAAAATGAGAAGGTAATGTGATAGCAAAATTTCATTATTACATTTGTTCTTCTTAAAGAGATACTTTTTCTGTTTACTACAGTTTCAATCTTTTACATCTTTTTAGAAGCTGATGGTAAAACTGACTTTCTTAGCATGTTAAAATCAATGACCAAATGACAGTTCTACCATTGCTTCACAAGAAGTCCATTCAAAAATGACAACCACTATTACCAATTAAAAGTAACCTGTTGTATATGACCAGTTATGCTTGTATTCCTCTTCAGACTAAACCGTCTCATTTTTACACAAAATTGTATCTTTTGACACATAATAACCCACATACTGGTATTGGTGCCCTTTTGGTACTCTTTTCTCATTATATTCTATGGACAAACTCCAGATAAAGCCGAGAGAAATTCGAAAATGCAAAAAAAAGTAGAACAGCCTACCTTTGTTTTAGGGAGTAGTGAAGATCTCACTACCCCGTTGCAAGATATATAATGTATGAAATGGTAGAGCCACCTTTGGCTTTATTAGCTTTGTCACTACGCTGTTATAGGTGTATAACACATGCTACATGCTAGAAAATTTAGTTTACTTTATCTGTTCAAAATGGTCTCCATATCGGTGCTTCTGCTCCTCCTGTGTAAAATGCTGGGTATCCATTGTTATGTTTGTAGGTTTTGGGCCTTGCTATGTAGAGAGCCAACTTCCAGATGACACATTGAGAGGAGGACAGAACACTATTTGTTCCTAGTAACAAAGGGTGCGATTTTCTAGATGCGTGACAATGCACACATGACCTGCCTAAGATGAGGACTATTTTTCCTTCCCTTAGTAAATGTGGTGGTGAATGTAGTTCTGTAGAGAGCCATGAGGAGAGAGGCAAAGTTTGGAACATGCTAACAAATCGGTTAAGGTGCCTGTGTATGGAACCAGCATTGCCAAGTCAGAAATGCACTGCTTCAGTAGTAGTCAACCATACAATCGAACGAAAAAAAAGGAGTAAAGATAATCCCAGATAAAACGTATCAAAAGGTTTATTCAGAACAAGTAATATAATCCAACAGAATAAATAACATACATCACAAAAGCAGAGACAAAGTGGATAGTTGATTAACACAGGTGTAAAGCGAACAGTCCCAAAAGAAAAGAAATAAAGTTGAATGGCGGCTGTAAACCCACCGGAGGAAGCCCATGCGAAATGCGCATTGGGTCTGAAAGCATCTGGTCCCAAGTGGTTACTATGGGTAAGAACTGAATGTGGCTTGATCTATTTGCAGTCTTTGCTCCCTTAAATTAATACACACCCTATTATTTTAAGAGAATTTATACATCACTTTTCTTTTTTCTTCTGCATATCTGTGGTCTATGGACTGGTACTATTTCCACTAGATGGGAGTAATGACTGCATCTGCACTGGCACTTTATATGACTTCCTGCTATTTTTTAGTCTCCCCATTCCACTTTTTTTTTTTCTTTTGGGACCATTCGCTTTACACCTGTGTTAATCAACTATTCACTTTGTCTTTGCTTTTGTGATGCATGTTATTTATTCTATTGGATTATATTACATGTTCTGAATAAACCTTTTGACATTTTTTATCTGGGATTATCTTTACTCCTTTCTTTTGTTCGTTTGTATGTTTAATTATGGGAGTATCCTGTGCTAATATAGCCCCTTTCACCACTGGGTATAGGGATTAGCTTACTTTTTTGATAGTATGTATTCTGTTCTAAGATTTTCGTTTATATAGTAATAGTCAACCAGTATAAACATAAAATGCTGTGAGTCTAGTTTTCAGGAATAGGCAGTGAAGTAGGGAGGTGAGAAGAAGCACCCTGGAGCTACTAACAGAATTTTAGGAGGTGCTGCTTTCCCCTGTCACTAAACTCTAGAGGTGGGTGTCATGGCTCGACTCCTGGGCTCAATCTGATTACCTCAGCCTGTGTGGTCTGTTTCCCTGTTCTGTTGGAGGTCCCCCAGCCAGTGGCATGCCGCCAATAGTGGGACACCTCGTGGCCGCTATGGGACCCATAAGAGAGACCCGGTGCCACACCCCAGCATCGTGCATTCAACTTATCAGTATCATAGATGCCGATACAGTTGAAAGCACTGATTGAGGAGAGAGCGTCAGCTGACACTACCTCTTCCATTGCTCCCTCTCTGCTTGTGACTCAGTGGGCACACGATGATGTCATATCATCATGCGCCATTCTGTGCCAGCAGTGGAGCTGCTGAGACTGGAGCATAGCCTGCAGCAGCACGGTGAACAAGGAGGAGAGGTGAGTATTGTGTGTGTCTGTATATGTGTGTACTTTGTGGGCTGCACTACACTGTGTGTATGCTTCTGCATTACAGGCCATGTGTCTCTGTGCTATATTATATGTGTGCTGCACTACACTGTGTGTGTGGCCTGCACAATAGTGTGTGTGTCTGTGTGTCTCTGCATTATACTATGTGTGTGGGCGTTGAATTATACTGTGAGTGGGGAGTTGCATTATACTGTGTGTTTGTGTGGGGGTCTGCACTATACTGTGTGGGGGCTGCAGTATTGTGTGTGTCTGTGGGGCTGCAATATACCATGTGGGGGGATGCACTATACTGTGGGGGGCTGCACTATGCTGTGTCACACTGTGTGGGCACTGCACTATGCTGTGTGTGGGGCGGGGACTGCACTATACTGTTGGTGGGGGGCTGCATTATACTGTGTGTGTGTGGGAGCTGCATTAAACTGTGTGTATGTGTGGAGGGCTGCATTATACTGTGTGTGGGGGTGCACTATACTGTGTGTGTCTGCATTAAACTATGCGTGTGTTTGTTTGTATGGGGGTGGGGCTGCAATATACTGAGAGGGGGCTGCATTATACTCTGAGGGAGGCTGCAGCATACTCTGCGGAGGCTGCATTCTACTCTGAGCGAGGGCTGCATTATGCTCTGAGGGGGACTGCATTATACTCTGTGGTGGCTGCAGTATACTTTGAGGGGGCTGCATTATTCCCTGAGGGGGCTGCATTATACTTTGAAGAGGGCTTCATTATACCCTGAGGGAGTGCATGATACTGTGTGTGGATCTGCATTATATTCTATGAGGGGGCTGCAGTATACTCTGAGGTGGGCTGCATTAAACTCTATCAAGGAGAATTGGGAGTGCATTATACTATATTTAATATGTGGGTATATTTAATATGTGGGACCTGCATTATACTGTATCAAGGAATATCTGTTCCCATCATTCTTTCTCAGCTGGTGTAAAGAAACTCGGCAACAAGTGTCAAGCGACTTCAATATTGTTGATCACGCTCGTTTAGCGGCCTGAACTCAGTGCATGTAAATACAACCAAAACGTTTCTGTGGGATAGTGAAATATGTGAGCATTTGGGGCCCCACTTTAAACTTTTGCCCAGGGCCCCATTTTGTCTAAAACTGGCCCTGGTCAAGATACCTCATAATTGTGATAGCTATGATTTTTTTTGGAGGGGCATCCAGTTAAAATACTTTTGAGTAGAACATCTTAAGAAATTGCTTATCTTTGTTTTGCATCCTTAAACACTAAGCTTTTGCAGTGGTCACTGCTCCTTTGAATTACACAGATGAATTAAGTGAAGTAATTATCCCCCCTTCTTCTCCTTGGTCAGTCCTCATCTGGAATACGGTGCCCAATTCTAGGCACCACATTTTAAAAAATCCTTTGAAAATTGGAGCAAGTTCAGAGAAGACTTACCGGGATGGTGAGCGGACTGCAGTGTCCTACGAGGAACAGTTAAAGGATCTGGGAATGTTTAGCTAGCAAAAAAAAGGCTAAGAGGAAACTTAATAGCTGTCTACAAATATCTGAAGGCATGTCATAGTGTAGAGGAATCATCCTTATTTTCATTTTCACAAGGAAACAAGAGAAGCAATGGAATGAAACTAAAAGGGAGAAGATACAGATTAGATATTAGAAAAAACTTTTTTGACAGTGAGGGTGATCAATGAGTGGAAAGGGCTGTCAGAAATGATGGTGAGTTCCCTGCAAAGGAAGTCTTTAAACAGAGACTGGACAGACATCTGTCTGAGATGGTTTAGTGAATTCTGCGCTGCATTGAGCAGGGGGTTGGACATGATGACCCTGGAAGTCCCCTCCAATTTTAACATTCTATGATTCTACGAGATCCCATTTTCTTTTTTACAAGTCTATATATGCTCAAAGGTTTCACTTAAGGGGTAACTTAGCTTGGGTCTTCTTCAAAGGCATAGCTTGGATGTTTTAGACACTAAAACAAAGACTGGGACCACCACTCAGCCCTATTAGTAATTGATATTGGCTACTGGCAGGGCCGGCAATAGGGGCATGCACACCAGGCAGCTGCCTAGGGCCCCTGCCTCACCAATGGCCCCCAGCCAGTGGCACCACGTGGCCGCTATGGGGACCGTAAGTAAGAGGGGCCCAGAGCCCCCCACTCGCATCATAAATGCTGATACAATTGAAAGCAGAGATGGAGGAGATAGCATCAGATGGCACTCCTTCTCCCATCATTCCCTTCTGCTTGTGACTCAGAGGGCGCGTGATGACATCACTACTTCATGCGCCATGCTATGCCAGCATTGGAGCTGATGAGATGTGCTGCAGAAGCCAGAGTAGCGGAGGATAGTGAGAGGTAAGTATTCTGTATGGGGGTATATATAAGTATGCATTATACTGTGTTTGTGTGTGTGTGTCTACTTTATACTGTGTGTCAGGTGGGACTGCATTATACTGTGTGTGTGGGGGTTGCACTATATTGTGTGTGAGGGGGCTACACTATACTTTGAGGGGTTTGCATTACTCTCTGAGGGACTGCATTATACTCTTAGGGGGCTGCAGTTTACTTTGAAGGGAGCTGCAGTATACTTTGGGGGGGTTGCATTATATTCTCAGGGAGCTACATTATACTCTGAGGGGCTACATTATACTTTTAGGGGCTACATTATACTCTGAGGGGCTACATTATACTCTTAGGGGTTACATTATACTCTGAGGGGGTACATTATACTATGAAGGGCCTTCATTATACTGTGTGTATTAGGCTGCATTATACTCTGAGGGGGACTACATTATACTCTAAGGGGACTACATTATACTTTTCGATAGGGACACAATATACTCTATGAGGGGGTTACATTATACTGTGTGTATGGGACTGCATTAAACTCTGGGTGGCTGCATTATACTCTGAGGGAACTACATTATACTCTACGATAGGGATACATCATACTCTATGAGGGGGCTGCATTATACTAAGTGTGCATGGGGCTGCATTATACTCTGTGGGCTGCAGTATAATATGAGGGTGGCTGCATTATACTCTGAGGGAGGCTGCAATATACTCTGAGGGGCTGCATTATACTCTGAGGTGACTACATTATACTAAGAGGGGGCTACATTTTATTCTATGAGGGGGCTGCATTATACTCTGAGGGGGCCTGCATTATACTCAGAAAGGGGCTGCATTTTACTTTGAGGGGACTACATTATACTCTAAGGGGACTACATTATACTTTTCGATAGGGATACATTATACTCAATGAGGGGGCTGCATTATACTGTGCGTGTGGGGCTGCATTATACTCTGGGTGGCTGCATTATACCCTGAGGGGGCTATATTATACTCTGAGGTGACTACACTATACTCTACGATAGGTATACATCATACTCTATTAGGGGGCTGCATTATACTAAGTGTGTATGGGGCAGCATTATACTCTGTGGGCTGCAGTATAATCTGAGGGGGCTGTATTACACTCTGAGGAGGGCTGCAATATACTCTGAGGGGCTGCTTTATACTCTGAGGTGACTACATTATACTAAGAGGGGGCTACATTTTACTCTATGAGGGGGCTGCATTATACTCTGAGGGGGCCTGCATTATACTCTGAGAGGGGCTGCAGTATAATCTGAGGGGGGTTTCTCTATACTCTGAGGGGCTGCATTATACTCTGAGGGGGCTACATTGTACTATGAGGGGACTACATTATACTGTGTGTATGGGGCTGCATTATACTCTGAGGGGGCTGCACTATACTCTGAATACTCTGAGGGGAGGATGCATTTTACTCTGAGGGGTCTACATTACACTTTATGAGGAGGCTACATTATACTGTGTGTATGGGGCTGCATTATAGTCTGAGGGGGCTGCATTATAGTCTGAGGGGGCTGCATTATAGTCTGAGGGGACCCCCAATATACTCTATCAAGGACTATGGGGAGTGCATTCTACCATATGTACTTCATGGGACCTGTATCATACTGCATCAAGGACTATCTGTTTCCATCATTCTTCCTCATCTGGTGTAAACAAACTCAAAAACCAGCCTCGAATGACTTCATCATTGTCAATCACGCTCATTTAACCCCTTTACCCCCAAGGGTGGTTTGCACGTTAATGACCGGGCCAATTTTTACAATTCTGACCACTGTCCCTTTATGAGGTTATAACTCTGGAACGCTTCAATGGATCCTGGTGATTCTGACATTGTTTTCTCGTGACATATTGTACTTCATGACAATGGTTAAAATTATTTGATATAACCTGCGTTTATTTGTGAAAAAAACGGAAATTTGGCGAAAATTATGAAAATTTCGCAATTTTCCAACTTTGAATTTTTATGCAATTAAATCACAGAGATATGTCACACAAAATACTTAATAAGTAACATTTCCCACATGTCTACTTTACATCAGCACAATTTTGGAACCAACATTTTTTTTTGTTAGGGAGTTATAAGGGTTAAAAGTTGACCAGCAATTTCTCATTTCTACAACACCATTTTATTTTAGGGACCACATCTCATTTGAAGTCATTTTGAGGGGTCTATATGATAGAAAATACCCAAGTGTGACACCATTCTAAAAACTACACCCCTCAAGGTGCTCAAAACCATATTCAAGAAGTTTATTAACCCTTCTGGTGCTTCACAGGAATTTTTTGAATGTTTAAATAAAAATGAACATTTAACTTTTTTTCACAAAAAATGTAATTCAGCTCCAATTTGTTTTATTTTACCAAGGGTAACAGGAGAAAATGGACCCCAAACATTGTTGTACAATTTGTCCTGAGTATGCCAATACCCCACATGTGGGGGTAAACCACTGTTTGGGCGCATGGCAGAGCTCGGAAGCGAAGGAGTGCCATTTGACTTTTCAATGCAAAATTGACTGGAATTGAGATGGGACGCCATGTTTCGTTTGGAGAGCCCCTGATGTGGCTAAACATTGAAACCCCCCACAAGTGACACCATTTTGGAAAGTAGACCCCCTAAGGAACTTATCTAGAGGTGTGGTGAGCACTTTGACCCAACAAGTGCTTCACAGAAGTTTATAATGTAGAACCGTAAAAATAAAAAATCATATTTTTTCACAAAAATTATCTTTTTGCCCCCAATTTTTTATTTTCCCAAGGGTAAGAGAAGAAATTGGACCCCAAAAGTTGTTGTACAATTTGTCCTGAGTACGCTGATAGCCCATATGTGGGGGTAAACCACTGTTTGGGCGGATGGGAGAGCTCGGAAGGGAAGGAGCGCCGTTTGACTTTTCAATGCAAAATTGACAGGAATTGAGATGGGACGTCATGTTGCGTTTGAAGAACCACTGATGTGCCTAAACATTGAAACCCCCCACAAGTGACACCATTTTGGAAAGTAGACCCCCTAAGGAACTTATCTAGAGGTGTGGTGAGCACTTTGACCCACCAAGTGCTTCACAGAAGTTTATAATGTAGAACCGTAAAAATAAAAAATCATATTTTTTCACAAAAATTATCTTTTTGCCCCCAATTTTTTATTTTCCCAAGGGTAAGAGAAGAAATTGGACCCCAAAAGTTGTTGTACAATTTGTCCTGAGTACGCTGATAGCCCATATGTGGGGGTAAACCACTGTTTGGGCGGATGGGAGAGCTCGGAAGGGAAGGAGCGCCGTTTGACTTTTCAATGCAAAATTGACAGGAATTGAGATGGGACGTCATGTTGCGTTTGAAGAACCACTGATGTGCCTAAACATTGAAACCCCCCACAAGTGACACCATTTTGGAAAGTAGACCCCCTAAGGAACTTATCTAGAGGTGTGGTGAGCACTTTGACCCACCAAGTGCTTCACAGAAGTTTATAATGTAGAACCGTAAAAATAAAAAATCATATTTTTTCACAAAAATTATCTTTTTGCCCCCAATTTTTTATTTTCCAAAGGGTAAGAGAAGAAATTGGACCCCAAAAGTTGTTGTACAATTTGTCCTGAGTACGCGGATACCCCATATGTGGGGGTAAACCACTGTTTGGGTGGATGGGAGAGCTCGGAAGGGAAGGAGCGCCGTTTGACTTTTCAAAGCAAAATTGACAGGAATTGAGATGGGACGCCATGTTGCGTTTGAAGAGCCACTGATGTGCCTAAACATTGAAACCCCCCACAAATGACACCATTTTGGAAAGTAGACCCCCTAAGGAACTTATCTAGAGGTGTGGTGAGCACTTTGACCCACCAAGTGCTTCACAGAAGTTTATAATGCAGAGCCGTAAAAATAAAACAAAATTTTTTTCCCACAAAAATTATTTTTTTAGCCCCCAGTTTTGTATTTTCCTGAGGGTAACAGGAGAAATTGGACCCCAAAATTTGTTGCCCAATTTGTCCTGAGTGCGATGATACACCATATGTGGGGGGAACCACTGTTTGGGCACATGGGAGGGCTCAGAAGGGAAGGAGTGCCATTTGAATGCAGACTTAGATGGAATGGTCTGCAGGTGTCACATTGCGTTTGCAGAGCCCCTAATGTACCTAAACAGTAGAAACCCCCCACAAGTGACACCATTTTGGAAAGTAGACCCCCTTAGGAACTTATCTAGATGTGTGCTGAGCGCTTTGACCCACCAAGGGCTTCACAGAAGTTTATAATGGAGAGCCGTAAAAATAAAACAAAAATTTTTTCCCACAAAAATTATTTTTTAGCCCCCAGTTTTGTATTTTCCCGAGGGTAAAAGGAGAAATTCGACCCCACAATTTGTTGTCCAATTTGTCCTGAGTGCGCTGATACCCCATATGTGGGGGGGAACCACTGTTTGGGCGCATGGGAGGGCTCGGAAGGGAAGGAGCTCCATTTGGAATGAGGACTTAGATGGAATGGTCTGCAGGTGTCACATTGCATTTGCAGAGCCCCTAATGTACCTAAACAGTAGAAACCTCCCACAAGTGACACCATTTTGGAAACTAGACCCCCTAAGGAACTCATCTAGATGTGTTGTGATAGCTTTGAACCCCCAAGTGTTTCACTACAGTTTGTAACGCAGAGCCGTGAAAATTAAAAAAAAAAATCTTTCCCCCCAAAATTATTTTTTAGCCCCCAGTTTTGTATTTTCCCGAGGGTAAGAGGAGAAATTCGACCCCAAAAGTTGTTGTCCAATTTGTCCTGAGTGCGCTGATACCCCATATGTGGGGGGGAACCACTGTTTGGGCGCATGGGAGGGCTCGGAAGGGAAGGAGCTCCATTTGGAATGAGGACTTAGATGGAATGGTCTGCAGGTGTCACATTGCATTTGCAGAGCCCCTAATGTACCTAAACAGTAGAAACCTCCCACAAGTGACACCATTTTGGAAACTAGACCCCCTAAGGAACTCATCTAGATGTGTTGTGATAGCTTTGAACCCCCAAGTGTTTCACTACAGTTTGTAACGCAGAGCCGTGAAAATTAAAAAAAAAAATCTTTCCCCCCAAAATTATTTTTTAGCCCCCAGTTTTGTATTTTCCCGAGGGTAAGAGGAGAAATTCGACCCCAAAAGTTGTTGTCCAATTTGTCCTGAGTACGCTGATACCCCGTATGTTGGGGGAAACCAACGTTTGAGCGCATGGCAGAGCTCGGAAGGGAAGGAGCGCCATTTGGAATGCAGACTTAGATGGAATGGTCTGCAGACGTCACATTGCGTTTGCAGAACCCCTAATGTACCTAAACAGTAGAAACCCCCCACAAGTGACCCCATATTGGAAACTACACCCCCCAGGGAACTAATCTAGATGTGTTGTGAGAACTTTGAACCCCCAAGTGTTTCACTACAGTTTATAACGCAGAGCCGTGAAAATAAAAAATCTTTTTTTTTCCCACAAAAAATATGTTTTAGCCCCGAGTTTTGTATTTTCCCAAGGGTAGCAGGAGAAATTGGACCCCAAAAGTTGTTGTCCTATTTGTCCTGAGTACGCTGATACCCCATATGTTGGGGTAAACCCCTGTTTGGGCACACGGGAGAGCTCGGAAGGGAAGAAGCACTGTTTTACTTTTTCAACGCAGAATTGGCTGGAATTGAGATCGGACGCCATGTCGCGTTTGGAGAGCCCCTGATGTGCCTAAACAGTGGAAACCCCCCAATTATAACTGAAACCCTAATCCAAACACATCCCTAACCCTAATCCCAACAGTAACCCTAACCACACCTCTAACCCTGACACACCCCTAACCCTAATCCCAACCCTATTCCCAACCGTAAATGTAATCTAAACCCTAACTGTAACTTTAGCCCCAACCCAAACTGTAGCCCTAGCCCTAACCCTAGCCCTAACCCTAACCCTAGCCCTAACCCTAGCCCTAACCCTAACCCTAGCCCTAACCCTAGCCCTAACCCTAGCCCTAGCCCTAGCCCTAGCCCTAACCCTAGCCTTAACCCTAGCCCTAACCCTAGCCCTAACTCTAACCCTAGCCCTAATGGGAAAATGGAAATAAATACATTTTTTTAATTTTTCCCTAACTAAGGGGGTGATGAAGGGGGGTTTGATTTACTTTTATAGCGGGTTTTTTAGCGGATTTTTATGATTGGCAGCCGTCACACACTGAAAGACGCTTTTTATTGCAAAAAATATTTTTTGCGTTACCACATTTTGAGAGCTATAATTTTTCTATATTCTGGTCCACAGAGTCATGTGAGGTCTTGGTTTTTGCGGGACGAGTTGATGTTTTTATTGGTAATATTTTCGGGCACGTGACATTTTTTGATCGCTTTTTATTCCGATTTTTGTGAGGCAGAATGACCAAAAACCAGCTATTCATGAATTTCTTTTGGGGGAGGCGTTTATACCGTTCCGCGTTTGGTAAAATTGATGAAGCAGTTTTATTCTTCGGGTCAGTACGATTACAGCGACACCTCATTTATATCATTTTTTTATGTTTTGGCGCTTTTATACGATAAAAACTATTTTATTGAAAAAATAATTATTTTTGCATCGCTTTATTCTCAGGACTATAACTTTTTTATTTTTTTGCTGATGATGCTGTATGGCGGCTCGTTTTTTGCGGGACAAGATGACGTTTTCAGCGGTACCATGGTTAGTTATATCTGTCTTTTTGATCGCGTGTTATTCCACTTTTTGTTCGGCGGTATGATAATAAAGCGTTGTTTTTTGCCTCGTTTTTTTTTTTTTTTTTCTTACGGTGTTTACTGAAGGGGTTAACTAGTGGGCCAGTTTTATAGGTCGGGCCGTTACGGACGCGGCGATACTAAATATGTGTACTTTTATTGTTTTGTTTTTTTTATTTAGATAAAGAAATGTATTTATGGGAATAATTTTTTTTTTTTTTTTTTCATTATTTTGGAATATTTTTTTTTATTTTTTTTTACACATTTGAAATTTTTTTTTTTTACTTTTTTACTTTGTCCCAGGGGGGGACATCACAGATCAGTGATCTGACAGTTTGCACAGCACTCTGTCAGATCACTGATCTGATAGGAGTGCAGGCTGCTTCACAGTGCCTGCTCTGAGCAGGCTCTGTGAAGCCACCTCCCTCCCTGCAGGACCCGGATCCGTGGCCATCTTGGATCCGGGGCTGGAGGGAGCAGGGAGGGAGGTGAGACCCTCGCAGCAACGCGATCACATCGCGTTGCTGCGGGGGGCTCAGGGAAGCCCGCAGGGAGCCCCCTCCCTGCGCGGTGCTTCCCTGTACCGCCGGCACATCGCGATCATCTTTGATCGCGGTGTGCCGGGGGTTAATGTGCCGGGGGCGGTCCGTGACCGCTCCTGGCACATAGTGCCGGATGTCAGCTGCGATAAACAGCTGACACCCGGCCGCGATCGGCGGCGCTCCCCCCGTGAGCGCTGCCGATCGCATATGACGTACTATTGCGTCCTTGGGAAGTAAAGCCCACCCCACATGGACGCAATAGTACGTCTAATGGCAGAAAGGGGTTAACGGCCTGAACTCAGCGTATGTAAATACAACTGAAATGTTTCTGTGTGATGTGCAATATGTGAGCATTTGGAGCTCCATTATAAACTTTTGTCCTGGACCCCACTTTGTCTAAAACCGGCCCTTGCTACTGCCAGAATATGGCCTAAGAAATTTCAATCATCATGGTCAATTTTAGACTACACAAACTATAGTACATACTGTAGTCGGACCATTTGCCTAGTATTGCTTTCAAAGTCAATGCATGCATGATAGTGAGCATGCAAATACCTGCCCTGTAATGCTGTAGCTTTTTAATTTATAGCCTACAGTATATATTTTTGCTAGCATTGGTATGATAATTGCCTAGTATTTTCCAGCTCATCACTGGACAATCCTTCATATTTTCAGTCTCAATTACACTTAGCACAACTTAAATGCAAAAGAGTTGTAAAAACGATGCAAATAGTAATGCAATTTACATCAGATCTGCAATTCTAAAAGAAGCAGAGAAAATGTCATGTAAAAAGCACCATGCTAATGTAGGTGGTATTTGCATACAGGATATAAGTGACACAAATATTAAGCAAACCCTTGCAGATTCTCTGAGACTTTTTGCAGTAAATGTTCAGGTGATATGATCTGTATTTATAGCTGGTGCTATCCTAAACAATGAGCACGAATGTCCAACCTAAGTCTAAGGCCACATTACTAAATTTTTCTTCTTCTTAAAAAATAATTTCTAAGAGCAGTATTACAAAACAGATAGATAATTCAGTAAACATAAGGTTGTTTGTCTATATCCTTAACTTCAGCATAATAGTATATGTTGGCAGATTACAAGAAATGCAATGTACCCAAGTAATACTTTAGCAATTATGGCAAACAGAATTAGTGTAAGTCTATATTAGAAGCTGACAAAGGAACTTGTACCAAGAACTGTGGCTTACTTCTGACTAATGGAGAGTAGACGATGGGCAAAAAAACGGTGGTGGCCTCTTCCCAGTGACACTATCATATAATATGATATACTATCATGCTATGATATACTATGATGAGAGATTGGAAAAGTTGGACTTGTTTAGCATTGAAAAACGACCTTCAGAGGAGATCTCATTTATATATATATATATGTATATACTAGCTATTGAACCCGTTCTACGCCCGGGTGGCTAGCATCTATATTGGTATATGGTCTCCATCCTGGTATGTGCTGCTCCATCCTGCGTTCCCATCCTGTCATGAGCTGCTCCATCCTGCGTCCCCATCCTGACATGTGCTGCACCCATCCTGCACCCCCATTCTGACATGTGCTGCTCCATCCTGCGTCCCCATCCTGTCATGTGCTGCACCCATCCTGCGCCCCATCCTGCCATGTGTTGCACCCATCTTGCGCCCCCATTCTGTCATGTGTTGCACCCATCCTGCGCCCCCATTCTGTCATGTGCTGCTTCCATCCTGGGCCCCCATTGTGACATGTTCTGCACCCATCCTGTGCCTCCATTCTGACATGTTCTGCACCCATCTTGCGCCCCCATTCTGTCATGTGTTGCACCCATCCTGCGCCCCCATTCTGTCATGTGCTGCTCCCATCCTGCGCCCCCATTGTGACATGTGCTGCACACATCCTGCGCCTCCATTCTGTCATTTGCTGCTCCCATCCTGTCATGTGCTGCTCCCATCCTGTGCCCCCGTTCTGTCATTTGCTGCTCCCATCCTGTGCCCCCGTTCATTCATGTGCTGCTCCCATCCTGCGCTCCTGTTCTGTCATGTGCTGCTCCCATCCTGCGCCCGTTCTGTCATGTGCTGCTGCCATCCTGCGCCCCCGTTCTGTCATGTGCTGCTCCCATCCTGCGCCAATTTTGTCATGTGCTGCTGCCATCGTGCACCCGTTCTGTCATGTGCTGTTCCCATCTTGCACCCCCATTCTGTCATGTGCTGCTCCCATCCTGTGCCCCCGTTCTGTCATGTGCTGCTCCCATCCTGCGCCCGTTCTGTCATGTGCTGCTGCCATCCTGCTCCCCCGTTCTGTCATGTGCTGCTCCCATCCTGCGCCCGTTCTCTCATGTGCTGCTGCCATCCTGCGCCCCCGTTCTGTCATGTGCTGCTCCCATCCTGCACCCGTTCTGTTATGTGCTGCTGCCATCCTGTGCCCCCGTTCTGTCATGTGATGCTCCCATCTTGCACCCCCATTCTGTCATGTGCTGCTCCCATCCTGCGCCCATGTTCTGTCATGTGCTGCTCCCATCCTGCGCCCGTTCTGTCATGTGCTGCTGCCATCCTGCGCCCCCAATTCTGTCATGTGCTGCTCCCATACTGCGCCCCCGTTCTGTCATGTGCTGATCCCATCCTGCGCCCGTTCTGTCATGTGCTGCTGCCATCCTGCGCCCATTCTGTCATGTGCTGCTGCCATCCTGCGCCCGATCTGTCATGTGCTGCTCCCATCCTGCGCCCCCGTTCTGTCATGTGCTGCTCCCATCCTGTGCCCCCATTCTGTCATGTGCTGCTGCCATCCTGCGCCCCCGTTCTGTCATGTGCTGCTACCATCCTGCGCCCGTTCTGTCATGTGCTGCTGCCATCCTGCGCCCGTTCTGTCATGTGCTGCTGCCATCCTGCGCCCGTTCTGTCATGTGCCGCTGCCATCCTGCGCCCTTTCTGTCATGTGCTGCTCCCATCCTGTGCCCCCGTTCTGTCATGTGCTGCTCCCATACTGCGCCCCCGTTCTGTCATGTGCTGCTGCCATCCTGCGCCCCCGTTCTGTCATGTGCTGCTCCCATCCTGCGCCCCTGTTCTGTCATGTGCTGCTCCCATCCTGCGCCCGTTCTGTCATGTGCTGCTGCCATCCTGCGCCCGTTCTGTCATGTGCTGCTGCCATCCTGCGCCCGTTCTGTCATGTGCTGCTCCCATCCTGCGCCCCCATTCTGTCATGTGCTGCTCCCATCCTGTGCCCCCGTTCTGTCATGTGCTGCTCCCATCCTGCGCCCCCATTCTGTCATGTGCTGCTGCCATCCTGCGCCCCCGTTCTGTCATGTGCTGCTACCATCCTGCGCCCGTTCTGTCATGTGCTGCTACCATCCTGCGCCACCATTGTATTATATGCCCCCCATAAGATGCTCCATTATATATGCCCCTTATGCTGCTGCCATATATAAAAAAAAAAAAAATACCATACTCACCTATCGTCGCTGGGCACCGAGTGCTGGGGGGCCTGAGCAGGCGGGGACACCGGCGCGTTGTGGGGGTCAGGTTCCGGAGTCACCGCTAGCTCAGGCCCCCAGCACTTGCTATACTCACCTGTCTGTCCCGTTCCACCACTGCACGCCGCCATCTTCCGGCTTCTCTGGCTGTGACTGTTCAGTCAGAGGGCGGCGCCGGCGCGCATTAAGCGCGTCATCGCGCCCTCTGAACTGGGAACGTCACAGCAGAGGACCCGGGAGACGGAGCCGCACGAAGCGCTGGAACGGGGGACAGGTGAATATACTTACCCTCCTGGCGGTCCCTGACTCTCCGGTGGAGATCGCGGTGTGCATTCAGTGTTTACGCTTACCGCGATCTCCTGGGAGCGTCACTTTGTGAGGCCCAGGCTGCGCCGACTACTAGGGACCAGGGGGCACCCATTACGGGTGGAAGAAATCCGAATCCAGCAGCTAAACAGGAAAGGGTTCTTTACAGACAGAGCAGTCAGAATGTGGAATGCCCAACCACAAGAGGTAGTAATGGCAGACACTATAACAGCTTTTATAAAAGAGGCTGGATGATTTCCTGACAACAAATGGAATTGTAGGTTATAAGTATTTAGCAATAGAGAATGTATAATTGATGGAGTAAAACTTGATGGGCCTAAGTTTTTTTTCAACCTATACAACTATGTAACTCACATTGCATATGTGCTGATTTCAATAGGTACGTAAAAAGATCTGTTATTATGAGCACAGTCAGTGTTTGTGTTGATAAAAGGATATGCCACAAAAGTTCTGTAAATGCAGCAATCTGCATCAATTTTGAGAATGGATCCCCTTTCCAAAGCTGCCTGGAATGGAAAGGTGGCCGGCCATGTTTAATTGTATGGAAATTCCAAAAATTGCACACATCAATTTTTGGAACTGCTATACCAGTCAAAGGAGATTGCCACATCTATCAGACACATCCTTTGGATATGTTGTAAATGACAGAGACAGGTGTAACCCTGTAGGGTTATTATTCCAGCACTACTCACTTCCATATTGGAAGGTGAGCAGTGCTGGTAAGGTAACATCATATCTACGGATACCTGCCTGGACTCATGCAGATCAGTATGGATTGATGCACCCGTCCATTATGTATTCTCATGAATAGGGTAGGTACATGAGACCTAACGATTAACCATACGTCCTGACAGGTATCTGAAGATGAGACATCGGCGCCACTTACTTACTCCCACAAAATAATTCTATAAAAGACCATCCACACTGGTGTCATAAACAGTGGATATTTTGCTTTCCTCCTAGTACAGTACCAGAATTGTATGTAAAATTGTATAAAATCTTATCCACACACTGAAGAGAAAATCGGCAGTGGAAATTGACCTACATTGACGGTTATTAATTTACACCATGCCAGGTTACATTACTCTGTAGATTTTACCATTTGTAATTCCTAGTGCAATATTACATCCATAGCATTTCCACATCAAAATCGACAGCATTATTTGCTACTGCAGATTTTATAGTGAAAAATTCACAGCTGATCAGAACCCTGTATACTGATTCCCGCACTAAAGGTTTTGTTGTAGGAAATCCGTTCCATTCATCATCTAAATGGCAATGTTTCAGAGGACTAGGGTATTTAGGCTGGATTTAGGCTGCATTTACCCAGTGACTACGGTCGCACACACGTGCGTCTATGTGGACAGGACTTCTTGCTGCATCCAGTATATTTGTTCTGATGAAGGTCCGGATGCGGACCGAAAACGTTTGACTTACCATTATGGATGCACATCAATAAACCTTTTGCATATGATCATTATTCATCTAGAGTGCCAAGTTTTTTTGGATTTGTTGGGCTGGATACCCTACTTGAGCACCTACATTTACATCACGTTTTTGCCACACATCAGTGTGCCCCTGAAAAATGGTGTAATACTATTGTAGGAACTAGAGGATTCTGATAGCGTGGGGCAATGAACAGACAGAGATGGGTTTCTTTAGTGCAAATAGTGTATTTGTACAACAGCAATAACACCCAAAACAATATACTGATAACCCGCAGTGACCTGCAATGAAACAAGTCCTTGAAACATACACAGCAAATCGGAAGAGTTCTTAAGGGAGAGCCCTTAGCAAGGTGATCAAAAGGTGAGTGTGACAGGTGACGTGGTGCAGATCCAAAACACTGTCGGTGCAGAAAGAGTCAAATCCAGGTATGAAGTAAACACAGGGAAGTCCTGAACAAGTCCACAAGTTAATCCCAGGTGTGGCATGAACACGAGTAAGTCCAGAAACTAGTTCACAAGTTGATCCCAGATGTGGCATAAACACGGGTCCAGAAACAGGTTCTGGTTGCAAGTCCAGAAACAGGTTCACAATAAAGTATAATACTGGTGTTGTTTCCAACAGCTCCCACCGGGGGGAGTAAATGAAGGATTAAGAAGCAACACACAGTCCAGAAACATAGTTCAAAACACAGTTCTTACCAGGAGGAGTGAACCAAGGGTTAAGTTCCAAAGTCAACAGACTAATGATAACAGAGAGTGTAGTGTACATATGCAGAGAATGTCCAGAGCCAGAGGTAGAGGCACACTCAGAGCAAGCAGCTGAGCTGAAGGGGAACAGAAGCAGAATACTCCAGCAAGGAAGCTGACACCTGAATCTGATTTTAAACAAACAAACAGGTACTAGGGCAGACAAAAACAGTAAACTCCATCTTAACAAAGGGCAAGATCATGCACAAGGTGATTTGGAAAACCTGGACTACTGACATTACTCTCCCACTAGAAGCAACCTCAGAACAGTCCTGGACCAGGCTTGTCTGGGTATCTACGATGAAACTGAGCAACCTTCAGGGGAGCATTGATGTTACTTACTGGTTCCCAAGAATCGTTTTCAGGAGAGTAACCCTGCCATCTAACAAGATATTGAAACAGGTTCCTATGAAGTCTTGAATCGATAATGTCCTGTACCACAAATTGTTCTTCACCATCAACCAACACTGGTGGAGGGGGAGGTACTATATGTCCCTGAAATGTGTTAACAAAGACCGGTTTTAATAAAGAAACATAAAATACTGGGTGTACCTTTAGAGTTCGTGGAAGCTTCAGCCGACAAGCAACAGAGCTCACAATCCCGGTGATCTTGAATGGAACAATTAACTTCTGTCCCAGTTTCTGCGAAGGAACACCCAATCTTACATTCTTGGTGGACAACCAAACCGAGTCTCCTACCTCATACATAGGTGCCGATTTCTTGTAACGCTCCTGTGCTGCAGTCAGGGAGTCTTTGAAAACTTCAAGATTACATTGCAACAGCGCCACTCTGTCTTGAACTGCCAATACCGAAGTAGCAACCGGAGACCTAGGCAAAATTCTTGGTTGATATCCCAGATTGGCAAAAAAAAGGCGTTACCTTCGTGGAACTGCTCTGTGAGTTGTTATACGAAAATTCCGCTAAAGGAAGTAGCTTCAGCCAATCATCCTGCAAATGACTGATGTAACAGCGTAGATAATGCTCCAAGGTTTGCTTGGTCCGTTCTGTCTGCCCGTTGGTCTGAGGGTGGTATGCAGAAGACAAGCAAACATTAATGTGGAGTGCAGAACAAAATCCTATCCAAAAACCTAGAGGTAAATTGTATTCCCCGGTCAGAGATGATCTCATCTGGTACCCAATGCAGCCGGAAAACGTTCTGGATAACCAGATCCACTGTCTCTGTAGCTGAGGGAAGACCAGTGCAATCAATATAATGAGCAACCTTCGTTAAACAGTCCAATACTACCAACATAGTATTTTTACCGCCAGAGGATGGTAGGTCTACTATAAAGTCCATCAAAAAAGACCCCGAAGGGTGAGATGGTACGGGTAGCGGCTTAAGAAGGCCAGTAGGTGAAACACGAGGAACTTTGTACTGAGTACAAACCTCACAAGAGCGGACATAGTCATTCACATCTTTTAAGCAGGTAGGCCACCAGAAAAAAACGACTTAAAAATTCCTGCGTCTATGACCAGCCAATACGGAGTCGTGGACCAATTTGAGAATTCGAAGTCTCACAGCCTCTGGGACATACGTAAATGCATCGATCTCTAAGCCATACACCATTCTGAAAGACAAGATTCACATTGTCAGGTGGGGCAGCAAGAAAAGAAGGCACACGAGTGCAGCAAACCTTTGTCTCCAGTTCGTTGTGAGAGGATTGTTCCCAGTGCACAGTCAGAACTGTCCACCTCCACGACAAAAGGCAGTGCAGGATCTGGATGCATCAATATCGGAGCCGTGGTAAAACAAACCTTGAGGCGGTCAAAGGCCCCCTAGGCTAGCGAAGACCATACAAACTTCTTCCCCTTTTTAGTGAGGAGAGTGATGGGATGGACAATTTGCAAAAAATTCTGGATAAAACGTCTATAAAAATTAGCAAAACCAATGAATTGTTGTACCTCTTTAATGTTTCCTGGCACTGGCCAATCTATGATCGCCTGGATCTTGCTGGACTCCATATTCAATCCCTGAGGAGAAATATCATAGCCTAAAAATTGAATTTTTGAACAATGAAATTCACACTTTTCGAGTTTGATGTACAAATGATTATCTCTCAAACGTCTGAACATGGGTCTTAACATGTTCCTGATATTCCTGTAGGGAATCAGAGAAAATCAAGATGTCATCCAGGTAAATTACTACATAGTGATCCAGTAAATCCCTGAAAATATCATTGGCTAAGTGTTGGAAAGCAGCGGGAGCGTTACAGAGTCTGAATGGCATCACTAAATATTCAAATGTCCATATCGGCATCTGAAAGCTGTTTTCCATTTGTTTCCGGGACATATACGGAGTAAATTATATGCCCCGCGAAGATCTAATTTGTTAAATATTTTAGCTTGGCGAACTCTCTCCAACAATTCAGGAATTAGCGGCAATGAGTGCCTGTTACAAATGGTTACCTTATTTAGCTCCCGGTAGTCAATACAAGGTCTTAAAGTCCCATCTTTGTTCTTTACAAAGAATATGGGGGCTCCCGCTGGTGAAGAAGATGGTCGGATAAACCCCTTGGCTAAAGTCTCATCTATGTATTCTCGTAATGTCTTTAATTCTGGAGCTGCCAATGGGGAAACATGGCTGAAAGGAATCACTGCCCCAGGAAGCAGTTCTATGGGGCAGTCATATGGTCTATGTGGAGGGAGTTGGTCTGCCTTCCTCTTGTCACAAACGTCGGAGAATTCCTGGTAAACCAGAGGGAGAGTAGATACCTGTATTGTTTCCTCCAAATTCTGGGTAACTGGAGCTGTTACCGTTGGACTGATAGTAGGACTTCACTTCGGGAGGAAGGATATCTCCTTGGTTTCCCAATTGATGTTTGGATTTTATGACCATAACCAGGGAATTCCTAAAATTACAGGAAAATGAGGAGAAGATATCAACATAAATGAAAGGGTTTCCTGATGGTCTGGTTCCATCTTACACTTCTGAAGCACCGTCTCCTGGTCTACTGGCCTGGAAACTAATGAAAAACCATCCACCGTTTCCATGGTGACTGGTGAGGCTCTTAGTTGTGTCTTAATACCATGTTCCCTGGCAAAAGAAGAATCCATGAAATTCCCACCTGCTCCAGAGTCTATCATAGCAGAACTTGGTATCCACTGTCCCTCCCACAGAATCTGAATAGGAAGAGAAAAATGTGAGTATTTCTCCCCTTGATCTTTAGGGGAAGTCGACATCACTGTTAGGGGAACCACAGCATCTAGATGTAAACTGGTCTCCGAAACTTCTGACTCAATGTCCGTATTGTCATAATCCCCTACTGCCGCCAACACCTTGTTAGGTCACCTGGGACATTTAGGACAATTAATCAGGAAATTATTCGATTGACCGCAGTAAAAACATAAACGCTCATGAAAATTATATTCACGGCGTTCATTACTCTCACGCCTTTGTAGTGAGTCCGCTTGCATAGGCACCTCCTCGGCCTCCCATGGGTTCTTGCTGGTAGTTTCCGTAGATGGAAGAGCAAAATTAGTGATGCGATTTAAAGCTGCCCATTTCTCTTGTCTGCATTCAGTTAGGCGGATATAAATACGCACATAGTGTTGCAAAAATAACTCAAACTCCTGTGGAGACTCTTTGATTGTACTGGACAACCCCTTCCTAAAATTTGGCAATAAAGCATTGTTATCCCAGTTGGTATCCATCACTAACCTCATAAGTTCAGTAATATATTCTATGACTGAACGTTTCCACTGGCGTAAGGAAAGCAAGGCAGTTTCTGCGGTGGCACGGCAGTTGGGATCATTGAACATTTGCGCCATAGCTGCCAGAAAATCATCCAAATTATTTAGACGGACATTGCGACTTTCAACCATATGATTTGCCCAAGCCAGTGCCCGTGACGTCAACAACACAATAATAGATAATACCTTAGATCTATCAGACTGAAAGTAGGAGGCATGTACATCAAAGAATAATATGCATTGATTAACAAACCCATGGAATTGACTTGAGTCACCATTAAACCGGAAAGGAGGCAATTTAGGCATACTGGTGGGTGGTGTATGCTGAGCAGGTGGTGTATCCTGAGCTTCTATCAAGGTACGCAAATCTTGGAGAGCCTGACCAAACACTTGCCCATTGTGGCCAGCCCGGGAGTCCATGTTTCTAATCTTATTTTGTACAGCCTCCATCTACTGCTGCAAGGAGTTAATCATCTTGTCTACCCGTGTCTCTGTCATTGCCCCAGCAGAATCCTTTTTTGGGCTGCAGTATCCTGTAATACCATTGTAGGAACTCAAGGATTCTGATAGCGTGGGGCAATGAACAGACAGACAGGTTTCTTTAGTGCAAATAGTGTATTTGTACAACAGCAATAACACCCAAAACAATATACTGATAACCCGCAGTGACCTGCAATTAAAAAAGTCCTTAAAACATATACAGCAAATCGGCAGAGTTCTTAAGGCAGAGCCCTCAGCAAGGTGATCAAAAGGTGAGTGTGACAGGTGACGTAGTGCAGATCCGAAACACTGTCGGTGCAGAAAGAGTCAAATCCAGGTATGAAGTAAACACAGGGAAGTCCAGAACAAGTCCACAAGTTATTCCCAGGTGTGGCATGAACACGAGTAAGTCCAGAAACTAGTTCACAAGTTGATCCCAAATGTGGCATATACACGGGTAAGTCCAGAAACAGGTTCACATTAAAGTATTATACTGGTGTTGTTTCCAACAGCTCCCACCGGGGGGAGTAAATGAATGATTAAGTAGCAACACACAGTCCAGAATCATAGTCCAGAAACATAGTTCAATAACACAGTTCTTACCAGGAGGAGTGAACCAAGGGTTAAGTTCCAAAGTCAACAGACTAATGATAACATAGAGAGTGTAGTGTACATATGCAGAGAATGTCCAGAGCCAGAGGTAGAGGCACACTCAGAGCAAGCAGCTGAGCTGAAGGGGAACAGAAGCAGAATACTCCAGCAAGGAAGCTGACACCTGAATCTGGTTTTAAACAAACAAACAGGAAGTAGGGCAGACAAAAACAGCAAATTCCATCTTAACAAAGGGCAAGATCATTTACAAGGTGATTTGGAAAACCTGGAATACTGACAGCCGTATCCATCAATGGGGCTATTGATATTAAAAGGGTTGTCCGGGACTTTAATATTGATGGTGTCACGATTCCTCCGCTCAGTGAATGATTGCTATGCTATTCTGTGGAAACTGTCTTGCTGAGCTGTTTGTGTTTGTCCAGTACTATGGTGAGCTTTATGGGCTGTCAGGGCCTTGATTGACAGCTCTGCTGTCCAATCTGTGACTGGGAATTGTGGGACTTTCTGCAGGTGTTCAGTGTTCTGCTGATTGCATAGCTACTTATCTGAGCTGTCTGCCCCTGATCCCTGCCAGACGTAGTTTATGCTTCTTGGTGAGTGTTAGACTGATTCTGTTGCCTGTGTTCTGATATTCTGCTGCATGACCCTTTGGACCATGTTCTGACTATGCCTTTGTCTTGTCCTTTGGCTTTTGATCCGCTATCTCTTGTTATTGACCCTGGACTGTGATCTGACTTACGCCTTGGTTTTTTTCTTTGGTTATCAACGTAGTCTCTTGATATTGACCCCGGAATGTCTGACTTTTCTGCCTCAAGGCCTATCCGTGAGTAGTGACTAGCGTCACAGATGGCCTATCATTAGGATAGGTCATCGATGTCTGATTGGTTGGCATGCAATAGAGGGTGGATGTGCAGTACTCAGTAACAGCAACTATGCCGTCAATGGAGCTGTGCTGTACAGCTCCCCTAACTGATCAGTGCCGGCTGCCGCCAATACCGGGAACAGCACCAACACTGTTCAGACATTGATGGGGCTTAAGGATAGACCTATCCTAGTCCTAGACAACATTTTTAATGAAGCAGATGGAGCCATTTTGTGTTCTGTCTTCCTTCAACAGTGTCCGCCACTTGAGGCAGTCACAAAACACACAGTCGATCATGTTTTTGTGGTAGACACTGCCAAAATAGGAGTTAGACAGAGAAAAAGTAACTGAATACCTTCCCCTGTGCAGTGACGCCATCAGAGTGAGCGGATCATGTATGGGAGGTCGCGGGCGCATGCACCATACTGATTAGTGTGCTATGCTCCTATAAATAGGGTAACATTGACAGGACCTCTTTATCATCTCCCCTTTGAGAAAGGCATCACGCGAAACACACGTCAGGGGTCATGGAAAGGTCATCGTGTAGTCCTGACTTACTATGGGTGAGCTTTGACTCTGACATAATAAAATGTGCTGAATTGATTTGGTGGTGCCTTGTTCACTGAAATACTTGTGAGATTAATGCATGATTGGGAAAATTTGTGCACCTGGCCTTTCTGAAAGTGTATATAATTATATGTTCATGTGCTCTCCCAGGTCATTTAGCGGACAAGTGACCTTACCTCAGTGTACCTGTTTTGTTTCCTCCTTTTTTCTTTATCTACTTTGTATAACGTTATATGTGATCTTGATATTATGTAATAAAGATTAATTCTTTTACCTAGCTACCTTCTTGGTGTTGCTGATACTCTTTTTCTTTAGTATAAAAAACATCTTTAATGAAGTGGATCGCCCCCCAAGGGCCATGGGGTACTCGGTACCAGGTCCTGCGGTTCACAGGGGGATGTCACGGTGGCTGACCCGGTTTATTGCCCTGGGACATCCGTATAAAAGGGAAAGGTCTTTAAAGGGATAAAGTTATGTTCGTGACTAGTGTTGAGCGATACCGTCCGATACTTGAAAGTATCGGTATCGGATAGTATCGGCCGATACCCGAAAAATATCGGATATCGCCGATACCGATATCCGATACCAATACAAGTCAATGGGACATCAAGTATCGGAAGGTATCCTCATGGATCCCAGGGTCTGAAGGAGAGGAAACTCTCCTTCAGGCCCTGGGATCCATATTAAAGTGTAAAATAAAGAATTAAAATAAAAAATATTGTTATATTCACCTCTCCGGCGGCCCCTGGACATCAGCGGGAGGATCCGGCGTCCGGCACGGCTTCTTTCTTCAAAATGCGCGCCTTTAGGACCTGTGGAATGACGTCCCGGCTTCTGATTGGTCGCGTGCCGCCCATGTGACCGCCACGCGACCAATCAGAAGCCGCGACGTCATTCCTCAGGTCCTAGAAGGCGCTCATTCTAGGACTTTAGCTGAGGAATGACGTCGCGGCTTCTGATTGGTCGCGTGGCGGTCACATGGGCGGCACGCGACCAATCAGAAGCCGGGACGTCATTCCACAGGTCCTAAAGGCGCGCATTTTGAAGAAAGAAGCCGTGCCGGACGCCGGATCCTCCCGCTGATGTCCAGGGGCCGCCGGAGAGGTGAATATAACAATATTTTTTATTTTAATTCTTTATTTTACACTTCCGATACCGATACCCGATATCACAAAAATATCGGATCTCGGTATCGGAATTCCGATACCGCAAGTATCGGCCGATACCCGATACTTGCGGTATCGGAATGCTCAACACTATTCGTGACGCCACCTGTGGTTTTCGGTCAGGGTGACCGACGCTGCTTTAAGGTGTCCGCTAGGGTGATGTTATGGCAGCTAGATGGTGTACCTTCCCACAGGTGAAGTATGTCCCCAGGGCTTCCCGGTGTGTAGATGGTGGGTATGGTGAGAGGTGCAGAGAAGAATGAGGACACAAGGTTGCAGTCTCTTTACCTTTACTGAACACTTCAGCATCCACAGTCCAGGGTTCCAGATCAAAGGGCAGGCAGAGTCCGG
This sequence comes from Ranitomeya imitator, assembly GCF_032444005.1. NCBI lineage: Eukaryota > Metazoa > Chordata > Amphibia > Anura > Dendrobatidae > Ranitomeya > Ranitomeya imitator. Next base: position 545,011,632 of record NC_091283.1, on the reverse strand, counting down.
CCGGTTTGGAGGCAAGTCCAGAATCCGCTTGTCCAGGTGGAAATCAGTAGCCTTCCCTTGCTCTGCGGTGGTGTAGTCCCTTACTGCTTATGGCTTCACATAAGGGTCTCACAGATGTGGTGTTTCTCTCTCTCTGTCCCCCTTATAGGATAGGACAAAACCCGTATGAGTGGTGATGTGAGCCTGTTTATAGGGTCTCTTAGATAACCCGGCTCTGTGGGGTGTCACCGTGCCTCCTGGGTGTAGGTGCGGATAGGTAACCTGCAATTAGCTGTCCATCCGGTCTCTGGAATAAGGCGTAGAGGTTCTTACTCCCTCGGTGTTCTGGCTACCCGGATTTTGCACCTCAGAAGGAGGCAGTCTGTTTGGGGCTGGTCCCCTTCTGGTATCCTCTCCTTTGCTTCGTCTTCCTTCACGTTCGCTGCAATACAATTCTGCCTTTCAATGTCTCTTTCTGGGAGCTGCAGCTCTGAGGGCATGCACAGCTCTGTTGGCCCTCTGTCCTCCTCAGACTACTGTCTAGAACTCACTAACAGAACTCCTGCCTGGAGCTCTGTCAGGAACTGACTCCTGTCTGGAACTGACTGACTTTCCCTACAGACTACCAGTTATATATATATGGGGAGTGTCCTAATAAATAGGAGCAGAAGCTCACCCTTGTGGCCTGGAGTGTGAAATGTGTTGCATATTTGTGATACCTGTATGCAGTTACAGGTCCTTCTCAAAAAATTAGCATATAGTGTTAAATTTCATTATTTACCATAATGTAATGATTACAATTAAACTTTCATATATTATAGATTCATTATCCACCAACTGAAATTTGTCAGGTCTTTTATTGTTTTAATACTGATGATTTTGGCATACAACTCCTGATAACCCAAAAAACCTGTCTCAATAAATTAGCATATTTCACCCATCCAATCAAATAAAAGTGTTTTTTAATAACAAACAAAAAAACCAACAAATAATAATGTTCAGTTATGCACTCAATACTTGGTCGGGAATCCTTTGGCAGAAATGACTGCTTCAATGCGGCGTGGCATGGAGGCAATCAGCCTGTGACACTGCTGAGATGTTATGGAGGCCCAGGATGCTTCAATAGCGGCCTTAAGCTCATCCAGAGTGTTGGGTCTTGCGTCTCTCAACTTTCTCTTCACAATATCCCACAGATTCTCTATGGGGTTCAGGTCAGGAGAGTTGGCAGGCCAATTGAGCACAGTAATACCATGGTCAGTAAACCATTTACCAGTGGTTTTGGCACTGTGAGCAGGTGCCAGGTCGTGCTGAAAAATGAAATCTTCATCTCCATAAAGCATTTCAGCCGATGGAAGCATGAAGTGCTCCAAAATCTCCTGATAGCTAGCTGCATTGACCCTGCCCTTGATGAAACACAGTGGACCAACACCAGCAGCTGACATGGCACCCCACACCATCACTGACTGTGGGTACTTGACACTGGACTTCAGGCATTTTGGCATTTCCTTCTCCCCAGTCTTCCTCCAGACTCTGGCACCTTGATTTCCGAATGACATGCAAAATTTGCTTTCATCAGAAAAAAGTACTTGGGACCACTTAGCAACAGTCCAGTGCTGCTTCTCTGTAGCCCAGGTCAGGCGCCTCTGCCGCTGTTTATGGTTCAAAAGTGGCTTTACCTGGGGAATGCGGCACCTGTAGCCCATTTCCTGCACACGCCTGTGCACGGTGGCTCTGGATGTTTCCACACCAGACTCAGTCCACTGCTTCCTCAGGTTCCCCAAGGTCTGGAATCGGTCCTTCTCCACAATCTTCCTCAGGGACCGGTCTCCTCGTTGTACAGCGTTTTCTGCCACATTGTTTCCTTCCAACAGACTTACCATTGAGGTGCCTTGATACAGCACTCTGGGAACAGCCTATTTGTTGAGAAATTTCTTTCTGGGTCTTACCCTCTTGCTTGAGGGTGTCAATGATGGCCTTCTTGACATCTGTCAGGTCGCTAGTCTTACCCATGATGGGGGTTTTGAGTAATGAACCAGGCAGGGAGTTTATAAAAGCCTCAGGTATCTTTTGCATGTGTTTAGAGTTAATTAGTTGATTCAGAAGATTAGGGTAATAGGTCGTTTAGAGAACCTTTTCTTGATATGCTAATTTATTGAGACAGGTTTTTTGGGTTATCAGGAGTTGTATGCCAAAATCATCAGTATTAAAACAATAAAAGACCTGACAAATTTCAGTTGGTGGATAATGAATCTATAATATATGAAAGTTTAATTGTAATCATTACATTATGGTAAATAATGAAATTTAACACTATATGCTAATTTTTTGAGAAGGACCTGTATCCTTTCTTGCCTCCAAATGTAGCATCACTTTCACCGAGAGGAAAGCAATACCCCTGCGACAACCAGGACCCTGGGGCGCCGCAGAAGCAGATGGAGTCATTTTGTGTTCTATCTGACTTCAACAGTGTCCGCCACTTGAGGCAGTCACAAAACATGCAGTCAATCATGTTGTTATGGTAGACACTGCCAAAACAGGAGTTAGGCCTCTTTCTCACTTCTCCATCACATTGCGTCGTTTCTCATAGACTTGTATTAGCGACGGATGGCCTTCCATTTCATCCGTCGTGCACTGTATCCGTCGTAAAATTGCTGTCCGTCGGGCGGAGACAACGCACAGAGGAACATTTTTTTCTGCATGTTGGAAAATCGCTCAGTGACGGATACTGAGCTGTCTGTCCTTGGCTATAATAGAAGCCTATGGACGCAGGATCCATTGCTGACTGTCAAAAGCAGGAATCCAGGGACGGATGCTGTCTTTTTAAACTGAGCATGCGCGAGACCGCTACGTCATCACAGGTCATTGCTCGCAAGGCATTACTGAGAACGGGAGCTGCCGGCAGCATTGCGAGCATCTGGAAGGCCGCGGGAAGGCTGCAGGGGATGCTGGAAGGTAAGAAGATCGCGATTTTTAATTTTTTAAATTATTTTTAACCTGAGTTGTGTTGTGCATGCGTTTTCGCAGCTGAAAAACGCGGTGAAGACGCATACACAACGTGTGCACATAGCCTCAACAGATCCTTCAAAAAAACGGACCCACTGCACCCGTTTTTTACAATCTGCACAGGATCCGTCTTTTCAACATTTTGACGGATTGTGAATGATTGTGACTGATTGTAAAAAACAGAAGTGTGAAAGAGGTCTTAGACAGAGAAAAAGTGACTGAATCCCATCCATTTTTCAGTACTCCAAATGGCAGTACTGATGGAGCCACTGACGTGTGGCTAAAATGTGATGTGAACACCGCCTTACAGAATTTTATGCAATAAAAACAGCGCCAAATCCTCTAACCCTTTTGGGGTTACAGAGTTGTTCGTTCTGTGCTGCCCGCTCTAGGTTCTGGATGGGAACCTGTCAGAAATCCCAATCTGCTCCTGTTCTCCATATCTTTCTAGGTTCTACGTTTACATTTTTCCTGTGCATATAGAAGATTCTATTTTGTGAGCAAAGTACTGGCTTTTGAGAGATGTTTCCATAACAACCGCTGCACCCAATTAGAAGGATGGAGATCAGCAAATCCGCCTTAAAGGGACACACACCATTATGCGGAAAAAGCAGGAACATCAGACCCAATTATTTTCAGCTTGTGGACAGATGAATAGTGCTCTGTACATCTGTTTATTTGTGCTCAGTTTTATATGTGCCAGAAAAAAATTTCTAACCTGGAATTTACAGCAATAGCACAGAAGAAAAAGAAAAAGCGTGTGTTATACTGCATTGCTGTATGAACCTATGCAATCTTCATTAACTGTCATCATTTGCGGTTAACTCATTGTGATGTTCCATAGTAATTGCAAAATCGATGGGGTAGAAACTAATTCTGCAATAATTGATTTCATGCCCATAGTTATCCCTTTAATAATATGGCCTGTCACTACAATACAAAAAAATATAATCTGATGGTACTGAACCAGGAGATGCCCATCCAATACTCATAATTACACATCAGTGGTGTAATGATAGGTCAAGTTGCCTACAGTCTGGTATACAGACGTTTTATTTTCTCATTGATCCATACAGAGCCCTTGAAAAAAATATAGCATCCCCCATCACATGCCATATTATTACAGTAAACCCTTTTAGAAACAATATTTTCATGGCAAAATAGAGTGCAATACAGAGGCACAGGGGTATGGCAAGATGGGTTTGCAGTACGTGTTCATTGCTTGCTGGGCACCAGGGGTTAAATGTGTGCCAAAATGCCAATTTGCCGTGGTCTGGGCCAAAGCAGCAAAGTGATTATTTTGCCCTAGGTAAAAAAAAACTTGTTCAGCAACACCATATGACCACACACATAGGAGGGGTTTTAGCAGGACTGTTTTTTCATACACCTCTAAAGTCTCTTTCTAGTGCAACTTATGCTGATGTTCTTTTCTGCATTAGGCTGTATTCATATGGAAGTAAGTTTTTAGAAAAGAAGAGGACTTGACAGCCAGTGACACCTATTGGATATAGCAATCCTAAAACTCAATTTTGACTCTATTATGAATATTGCTGCATGACTTAAAATAAGAAGCCAAACCAGATACTCCATTTGCAGATACGTGTTTCAGGGTGTTTGCTGCTCATCAGTGCAAAGCAATAGGTCTGATTTGATTGGAAGAGAGGCCTCTGACATGGAGCATAAGGGGTAATGTTTCTTTTCTGGGTAAAGTGAAGAAAAGAGCAAGCCACATTGCGGCCGAAGGCTGCAGCAGCGCTGATTTGCTGTGGAGTGGAAAACAAGTACCGTATTTTCTGGCGTATATGATGACTTTTTAACCCCTGAAAATCTTCTTAAAAGTCTGGGGTCGTCTTATACCCTGGGCGCAGACCAATGTGCATATGGTGGCTGGGGGGAGTGGTCCCGATGACGAAGAGAGGGGGCATCTCACAGGAAAGTGTGGAGTATCCTGTTGTGAATTCTGTGATCAAGCTCCCTCCTGTGGTCACGAGTGGTACTGCTGCTTCTGAGTTTCCTTCCTCAGGTGATGAGGTTAAGTCGTTAGGTGCTGCTCTATTTAACTCCACCTAGTGCTTTGATCCTGGCCTCCAGTCAATGTTCTAGTATTGGTCTTGCTTCCTCCTGGATCGTTCCTGTGGCCTGTCTGCTCAGCATAAGCTAAGTTCTGCTTGTGTTACTTTTGTTGCTATATTTTCTGTCCAGCTTGCTTTTTTGGTTCTGCTTGCTTGCTGGAAGCTCTGAGACGCAGAGGGAGCACCTCCGTACCGTTAGTCGGTGCGGAGGGTCTTTTTGCCCCTCTGCGTGGTTGTTTGTAGGTTTTTGTGTTGACCGCAAAGCTATCTTTCCTATCCTCAGTCTATTCAGTAAGTCGGGCCTCACTTTGCTAAATCTATTTCATCTCTGTGTTTGTATTTTCATCTTACTCACAGTCATTATATGTGGGGGGCTGCCTTTTCCTTTGGGGAATTTCTCTGAGGCAAGGTAGGCTTATTTTTCTATCTTCAGGACTAGCTAGTTTCTCAGGCTGTGCCGAGTTGCATAGGGAGCGTTAGGCGCAATCCACGGCTACCTCTAGTGTGGTTTGATAGGTTTAGGGATTGCGGTCAGCAGAGTTTCCACGTCTCAGAGCTCGTCCTATGTTTTGTGGTTTTTGTCAGGTCACTTGTGTGCTCTGAACTTCAAGGTCCATTGTGGTTCTGAATTACCTATTCATAACAGTATCCCCCTATAACCTCATTGTGGCAGTGTGGGGTTTCTGTGCTGGTGAGCGGTGGCGGCTCCTCTTTGTGCCGTGTGGTTGCTCTGTGCTGTGGGGCGGTGGTGGCGCATCTTCATGCAGCATCGGGGCTCCTCCAGCATTTCCTCAAAGGCCGGAGGCACTGGCAGCTCCATTGCTGTGATGCGGTGGCCTCCGGGAAAATGGCCGCTGGGGGCAGCGCATGCTCAGATTCAGATCTCGTCTCACGAGATCTCGGGACAAGATCTGAATCTGAGCATGCGCCGCCCCCAGCAGCCTTTTTTTGCGGGCTGATATTGATAAGCTAGGAAGGGGCCATGGATATTGGCCCCCTCCCTGACTAAAAATATCAGCTCTCAGCCTCCAAAGAAAGGGTGCATTCATAAGATGCACCAATTCTGGCACTTAGCCTCACTCTTCCCACTAGCCCTGGTGCGGTGGCAAGTGGGGTGATAGCTGGGGGTGGATGCCACCTTTATATTGTCAGGTGAGATCAACCCCAGAGGTTAGCAATAGAGAAGCATCTATAAGACGCCCCCATTACTAACCCCATAATGACATTGTACTCAAAACACACACATAATAAAGTCCTTTAATTGAAATGGCACAGACTCCTTTAATAAATCTACAATAACACCTGTTACCAAAACACTTTTACTCACGTCAACGTCCAATCCACTGAAGCCAATGTCTCCTGTAACATAAATAAAATGATAAACAACCATTTTCCTCACCCGTCCGCAGAGAAGATATTGCAAAGATATTGGTGACTTCAGTGAGTTGAAAGCAGTTTACCACGAGGCACTGAGCTGAGCAAACACGAACAGCACAGTGTCTCTGCTGTATAGTAACATCGTGCAACCATGCAACCTGCAATCTAGATGTAGCAGACTAGATGCATCGTAGGACTATCAGAATATTATCTTGTCGGTGGACAGGTGAGGAATATGGTTGTTTATTATTTTAATTCTGTTACAGGAGACATTGGCTTCAGTGGACTGGGTATAGATGTGAGTATACGTGTTTTTGGTAAATGTGGATTCATTAAAGGAGTGTCATTATTTCACTTAAATGGCTTAATTCGGGGTGTGTATTTTTTATACAGTATCACTATGGGGTTAGTAATGGGGCTGTCTTATAGACTTCTCTCTATTACTATCCTACGGGCTTGATGTTGCCTGACAATTCAAAGGTGACATCAACCCTCCAAACTACCACCCCACTTCCCATCACACAAGAGCAAGTGGGAAGTGCAAGGGTAAGTGCAGAAATGGTGCATATTATGGTGATCTTATGCTGAGAGGTGATGTTTTAGTCTGGGAGGGAGCCAATATCCATGGCCCCTTCCTAAGCTATTAATATCAGCCAACAGCTGTCTGCCTAGTCTTTGCTGGTTAGCAATTATAGGGAAACCCTATGTCATTATTTGGGGTTCTTCCATTTTAATACCAAGGAAAGGCTAAATATACATCTGTGAACTGATAATAATAGCCTGGGATGCTCCATGGGTATTATCCCCTTCCATGACTATAAACATTTGTTGAGCCCTTACTGACACATTTGCAGATGTCCTCTCAGTGCTTCAGCTTCCATCTCACAGGCAGGCAGTGTAGATTGATAGCAACAGTATTGCAAAAAATAGTGGCATAACTAGAGCCCCCTTGGTATTGGTGCAAAATTTGGACCTGAGACCTATAGAGGACTGGAGTAGGGTTGAGCGAAACGGGTCGAGATTTTTCAAAAGTCGACGACTTTTGGCAAGGTCGGGTTTCATGAAACCCGACCCGACCCCAGTGTGGGGTCGGCCATGAAGTCGGCGATCTTTTGAATCTGGAATCGGAATTCCGATACCGATTCCCGATATGTTTAAGATATCGGGAATTGGTATCGGAATTCAGATTAAAGTGTAAAATAAAGAATTAAAATAAAAAATATCGCAATACTTACCCTCTGATGCGCCCTGGTACTAACCGGCAGTCTTCCTTCCTTAGAATCAGCCTTCCAGGAACTGGCGGTGACGTCGCGGTGACGTCGCGGCTTGTGATTGGCCGCGCGGCCGCCCATGTGACCTCTCGCGCGACCAATCAGAAGCCGTGACGTCACCGAAGGTCCTTCAAGCGCTGATTCTTAGGAAGGAAGGCTGTCGGAAGGAAGCAGGGCGCTTCCGAGGGTGAGTATATTCCTATTAGGTAACACAAGTGTTATACACACTTAGCGCCCCCTATACGCTATGTAGTGCTGCTATTTTGTATTTATGGTGTCACTGTCTCCGATTTTTTGTGTCATCACCATTTCCTGTCATTTTTACTAGATATATTGTTTATATGTATGTTGTTTTAATGTATAAATAAAGTTTTTCATTGATGCATTAGTTATGGTATTCCTATTTACCTAGGGACATAATACTCCAGTCCTCTATAGGTCTCAATTACTGTGGGAGTTGTCCTGCTGTCCACTATTGTATTTGGCATCCGCACCCTGGGTGGGTGTTAGCGGGTGTTACAAATTATGTCGGTTTTTGTTCAAAAAATTTGGACCTGGTCCGCCATCTACATGTTGGTCAGATGTATTAGCCTTTGTAGCATTCACAATCCTACATAGACATATGTGTTGCCCCACCCACACACACTCAAAATGTAGTAATGTCCCCCTTCTTGTACTAAGATAATTCTTGGCTCTTTCTTGGTATAATGTCCCCATCCTTAACCCATTTCTGCTATAATGTCCCCCATCCTGATCCCTTCTACTAATAATGTCTCTATTTTGGCCCCTTATTGGTATAATTTCCCCCATCCTAGGCTCTTTCAGGTAAAAATGTCTTTCATTATCGGCCCCTTCCTGGTACAATGTCCCCATCCTGGACCCCATGCAGTAATAATGGCCTCCATCTATGTGTAATGTTCCCATCCTGGAACCTTCCAGTAGTATATGTTCCCATCCTCATTCTGGACCCCTTCCAATAATGATGTCCCACATCCTGGTTTAATTTCCCCATCCTGAACCATTCAGTAATATATGTCCCCCATGCCGAGCCCCTTTGTGGTATAAAGTCCCAGCTCCTGGGCCTATCCTTTATTAATTATCCTCTTCTGAAGCTGTTCTCTAATACATAAAAAAAAAATATTTTCATCTCCCCCACTCCCACATTGCGCAGCATCCTCTTTTATAGCTGATACAGAGGCTAGGAGCTGACTTTGGCGTGTGTGCTATGGGTTGCATATGACGTCACTGCTATGCGCTGCCTGTGACTTGCACGCTGACCTCAGATGTTCGCCTCTGAATGACTGGTGGCATGTATTGCGGTGCAGGGACCTGGTGGGTCTTTTCGCTGCACTACAATACAGCAGAATGTGCGTCCTTGCATGCACATCTAGCTGAAATAGGCTCTCGTGTTGGTGAGACCACTTACAGCATGGGCACAGTCTTACCCTCTGTGACCCCAGTCATTACTCCCCTGGCAATACAGCAGGGCTGTAACTGCTGCAGCAAATATGTTTAGTTCTCCTATTCTGTTTTAGTTACATGTCCAACACTGGTAAACGCCTCCTTTTACTAAAAATAAGTTTTGGAGGCAGATTCTCATGCAAATCAGTGTCCTGCCCATAGATCTTAACAGCTCATTTACATATAAGAGAAACATGGATATCTTTGGAATAAGACATCAAACCGCAGATATAAAGGTATGATTTTATTCAGCTTCCTATGATCTGATTGCCCCCCCCCCTAGATGGCTTAGGAGGGTTGATCCTACTGACAGATTCCCTTGAAGTGATTGCGCAGGGGAGCTGTGAAATGACCACAGCAACACATGATTTTAATGATTTTTGACCACAGTACAACCGCTGCTTGTGGATGCAGCTTTCTAGTGAATGGCATTGCAACTGTTGCCCACGCTCTTCTTATTACAATTGGTACAAACCGTAGGATTCCTTCTTCTGAAGGTCAGATATTTACTAACCTAAAAAGCATAATAAAACCACTAAACACACTCCAAAAACATCTAAAAACTTATAGTAACAGAGTCATATTAATAATACATGACAATAAAATTAATCATAGTAGAAATGAAGATGGTGATCAATATATTAATAATTGTGTAAAGCAGTAAAATCATAAACCCGGATCATGGAATAGATATATAATGCTCAGTTAATATTGCTGACTCTTCCCCACCATGCAAATAATATAATTTCTCAAAGGGAAAAAACAAGCAATTTAATCGGCTCATTTATGCCATTAAAATCCATATAATAAATCCATTTAGACTATCATGTGGATCGTTTTCATCTCCTTCTATTGCAGGTTAGCAATTCCATTTATAAGAAGAATTTTAGTGAAATAAACCTTTGGGAGTCACCTTTAAGCATTTTGTAAGGTATGAGAAATTGTGCCTTTTTTATACTTCTGATATATTCATTTATTGAATTTCTTCTCCAAAATAGATTTTAGAATATTCAACAATATTTTTGTAATTCCATATCTAGTAACTAATGTGTTATGCAAATAAGTAAGTAACTGGCAAATAATTCCTGCTATCTTGTGCTGCCCACAACATTGGAAATAGAAGCTCCAAATGGTATTATCTTTCGCTGGATCCCCAAGGCATGTTTACTTAACGATTCATCAGGCGGATAAAATCTACGAGTTTTTCCTAGTGGAAACCGCATGAAACACTGGCATTTTCTTTGCTTTCTTTTGTCCTGAAGTGTTTTTTGTTAAAAGTTTTCTTAAGTGTTTTCTTTTGTTAGAGTTTCTTTAAACTTTTGTGGGGGCCGATTTCTCACATTTTATTTAAATATCCATTAGTAGTGAATAAAAAGCTAGTGTTTTTTGCGTTGAAAACGCCTCAAAAACGTCTTACAAAATGCTAAATAAAAGTGCACAGGTATTTTTGTAGCCTTCTCATTGAATTCTTTTGAAAATAAGGAGGGGCTTTTTTTTGCGGAAAATGCCTTAAGAATGGTCCGCTCACTTCTCTTAACAACAAAGTAGTTTGGAAAAGAAATGAATGGGAAGAGTTTTTCCAGAGTTTTCTGATCGCTTTTTTTAGGCATTCTTCAAAGTAGACATGCTGAAAAAAACACCTGAAAAAAAGTTGTGTGAAGATACCAAGAGAGACTTTTTATAGTGTCAAAGTAGGAGGATTCACTGGAACTCTGATGGGCCAGTCGAACCCTGCTACGATCCTTTAACAAAAAGGTATTGATCAAAGCAAAAACCTCTATAAAAGACGATCTCAGCTTTAATGTTAACCCAACATGTTGACAGAATAGAGTTTATATTGATTTAATTTCAGGGGTGAACCCTCTCCTTTGTAAATTAGTATGTTGAACCTTCACAGGGAAAAAAACACCCCCTTTAACCCATTGCCCTCATTACCACGGAAGACTATAACGGTACTGACGGCATACTCATATTCTCTTCTTAATCCCATACTTTCGCCAGGGACAGACAGACAAACCTGGTTTTAATTATTAAGTAATAAATGAGACAGGCTGTAGTGTTATTCCATTTCATTTGTGCTTTAATTACACATTTTTTTTCTTTGAGGCTTTGTTGCATCAATTAGTTGATTGAATTGCCTGTGTTGTGGCTTTAGTGAAAACGGATCTGTTGTGAAGGAGTATGTTTATCGGGAACTAAAAGAAGAGGGGAGCAGGGGATGGAAGGGAAAAAAATTCAATTAAATGTCAGCGTGGAGTGACGAGGAGCATTTGATATGGCTTTTAGTTTAATTGCTCGCATTTCATTAACAGACCCATTTGTCAGGAGGATACTTCATCGCTAGGCATAATATAAATGAGGATGTAGTCCTGAACAAAAGGGAGAATCCTGGTTAACACATACCTTGCCAAGGAAAGGTTGTATCATTAATGTGCAATATCAACAAATAAACAGCACATTAACCCCTCTGTGACCTTAGACGTACTATCCCGTCGAGGTGCCCTGGGCTTATCTGACCCTGGACGGGATAGTACGTCATAGCCGATCGGCCGCGCTCACGGGGGGAGCGCGGCCGATCGCGGCCGGGTGTCAGCTGCTTATCGCAGCTGACATCCGGCACTAGGTGCCAGGAGCGGTCACGGACTGCCCCCGGCACATTAACCCCTGGCACACCGCGATCAAAGATGATCGCGATGTGCCGGCGGTGCAGGGAAGCACCGCGCAGGGAGGGGGCTCCCTGCGGGCTTCCCTGAGCCCCCCGCAGCAACGCGATGTGATCGCGTTGCTGCGAGGGTCTCCTCACCTCCCTCCCTGCTCGAGCCCCGGATCCAAGATGGCCGCGGATCCGGGTCCTGCAGGGAGGGAGGTGGCTTCACAGAGCCTGCTCAGAGCAGGCACTGTGAAGCCTGCAGCGCTGCATGTCAGATCAGTGATCTGACAGAGTGCTGTGCAAACTGTCAGATCACTGATCTGTGATGTCCCCCCCTGGGACAAAGTAAAAAAGTAAAAAAAAAATTTTCCAAATGTGTAAAAAAAATTAAAAAAAATATTCCAAAATAATGAAGAAAAAAAAAAAAAAATATTATTCCCATAAATACATTTCTTCATCTAAATAAAAAAAAACCAATAAAAGTACACATATTTAGTATCGCCGCGTCCGTAACGACCCGACCTATAAAACTGTCCCACTAGTTAACCCCTTCAGTAAACACCGTAAGAAAAAAAAAAAAAAACGAGGCAAAAAACAACGCTTTATTATCATACCACCGAACAAAAAGTGGAATAACACGCGATCAAAAGGACAGATATAAATAACCATGGTACCGCTGAAAGCGTCATATTGTCCCGCAAAAAAAGAGCCGCCATACAGCATCATCAGCAAAAAAATAAAAAAGTTATAGTCCTGAGAATAAAGCGATGCAAAAATAATTATTTTTTCTGTAAAATAGTTTTTATCGTATAAAAGCACCAAACCATAAAAAAATGATATAAATGAGGTATCGCTGTAATCGTACTGACCCGAAGAATAAAACTGATTTATCAATTTTACCAAACGCGGAACGGTATAAACGCCTCCCCCAATAGAAATTCATGAATAGCTGGCTTTTGGTCATTCTTCCTCACAAAAATCGGAATAAAAAGCGATAAAAAAATGTCACGTGCCCAAAAATGTTTTCAATAAAAACGTCAACTCGTCCCGCAAAAAACAAGACCTCACATGACTCTGTGGACCAAAATATGGAAAAATTATAGCTCTCAAAATGTGGTATTACAAAAAATATTTTTTGCAATAAAAAGTGTCTTTCAGTGTGTGACGGCTGCCAATCATAAAAATCCGCTAAAAAACTCGCTATAAAAGTAAATCAAACCCCCCTTCATCACCCCCTTAGTTAGGGAAAAATAAAAAAAAATGTATTTATTTCCATTTTCCCATTAGGGCTAGGGTTAGGGCTAGGATTAGGGTTAGGGCTAGGGTTAGGGCTAGGGTTAGGGCTAGGGTTAGGGTTAGGGCTAGGGTTAGGGCTAGGGTTAGGGTTAGGGTTAGGGCTAGGGCTAGGGTTAGGGCTAGGGTTAGGGCTAGGGTTAGGGCTAGGGTTAGGGTTAGGGCTAGGGTTAGGGTTAGGGCTAGGGTTAGGGCTAGGGTTAGGGTTAGGGTTGGGGCTACAGTTAGGGTTGGGGCTAAAGTTAGGGTTAGGGTTTAGATTACATTTACAGTTGGGAATAGGGTTGGGATTAGGGTTAGGGGTGTGTCAGGGTTAGAGGTGTGGTTAGGGTTACCGTTGGAATTAGGGTTAGGGGTGTGTTTAGATTAGGGTTTCAGTTATAATTGGGGGGTTTCCACTGTTTCGGCACATCAGGGGCTCTCCAAACACGACATGGCGTCCGATCTCAATTCCAGCCAATTCTGCGTTGAAAAAGTAAAACAGTGCTCCTTCCCTTCCGAGCTCTCCTGTGTGCCCAAACAGGGGTTTACCCCAACATATGGGGTATCAGCGTACTCAGGACAAATTGGACAACAACTTTTGTGGACCAATTTCTCCTGTTACCCTTGGGAAAATACAAAACTGGGGGCTAAAAAATAATTTTTGTGGGAAAACAAAAAGATTTTTTATTTTCACGGCTCTGCGTTATAAACTGTAGTGAAACACTTGGGGGTTCAAAGTTCTCACAACACATCTAGATAAGTTCATTGAGGGGTCTAGTTTCCAATATGGGGTCACTTGTGGGGGGTTTCTACTGTTTAGGTACATTAGGGGCTCTGCAAACGCAATGTGACGCCTGCAGACCAATCCATCTAAGTCTGCATTCCAAATGATGCTCCTTCCCTTCCGAGCCCTCCCATGCGCCCAAACGGTGGTTCCCCCCCACATATCGGGTATCAGCGTACTCAGGACAAATTGGACAACAACATTTAGGGTCCAATTTCTCCTGCTAACCTTGGAAAAATACAAAACTGGGGGCTAAAATATAATTTTTGTGGAAAAAAAAATATTTTTTATTTGCATGGCTCTGCGTTATAAACTGTAGTGAAATACTTGGGGGTTCAAAGCTCTCACAACACATCAAGATGAGTTCCTTAGGGGGTCTACTTTCCAAAATGGTGTCACTTGTGGGGGGTTTCTACTGTTTAGGTACATTAGGGGCTCTGCAAACGCAATGTGACGCCTGCAGACCATTCCATCTAAGTCTGCATTCCAAATGGCGCTCCTTCCCTTCCGAACCCTCCCATGCGCCCAAACGGTGGTTCCCCCCCACATATGGGGTATCAGCGTACTCAGGACAAATTGGACAACAACTTTTGGGGTCCAATTTCTCCTGTTACCCTAGGGAAAATACAAAACTGGGGGCTAAAAAATAATTTTTGTGGGAAAAAAATTTTGTTTTATTTTTATGGCTCTGCATTATAAACTTCTGTGAAGCACTTGGTGGGTCAAAGTGCTCACCACACCTCTAGATAAGTTCCTTAGGGGGTCTACTTTCCAAAATGGTGTCACTTGTGGGGGGTTTCAATGTTTAGGCACATCAGTGGCTCTCCAAACGCAACATGGCGTCCCATCTCAATTCCTGTCAATTTTGCATTGAAAAGTCAAACGGCGCTCCTTCCCTTCCGAGCTCTCCCATGCGCCTAAACAGTGGTTTACTGCCACATATGGGGTATCAGCGTACTCGGGACAAATTGGACAACAACTTTTGAGGTCCAATTTCTTCTCTTACCCTTGGAAAAATAAAAAATTGGGGGCAAAAATGTAATTTTTGTGAAAAAATATGATTTTTTATTTTTACGGTTCTGCATTATAAACTTCTGTGAAGCACTTGGTGGGTCAAAGTGCTCACCACACCTCTAGATAAGTTCCTTAGGGGGTCTACTTTCCAAAATGGTGTCACTTGTGGGGGGTTTCAATGTTTAGGCACATCAGTGGCTCTCCAAACGCAACATGGCGTCCCATCTCAATTTCTGTCAATTTTGCATTGAAAAGTCAAACTGCGCTCCTTCCCTTCCGAGCTCTCCCATGCGCCCAAACAGTGGTTTACTGCCACATATGGGGTATCAGCGTACTCAGGACAAATTGGACAACAACTTTTGAGGTCCAATTTCTTCTCTTACCCTTGGAAAAATAAAAAATTGGGGGCAAAAATATAATTTTTGTGAAAAAATATGATTTTTTATTTTTACGGTTCTGCATTATAAACTTCTGTGAAGCATTTGGTGGGTCAAAGTGCTCACCACACATCCAGATAAGTTCCTTAGGGGGTCTACTTTCCAAAATGGTGTCACTTGTGGGGGGTTTCAATGTTTAGGCACATCAGTGGCTCTCCAAACGCAACATGGCGTCCCATCTCAATTTCTGTCAATTTTGCATTGAAAAGTCAAACTGCGCTCCTTCCCTTCCGAGCTCTCCCATGCGCCCAAACAGTGGTTTACTGCCACATATGGGGTATCAGCGTACTCAGGACAAATTGGACAACAACTTTTGAGGTCCAATTTCTTCTCTTACCCTTGGAAAAATAAAAAATTGGGGGCAAAAATATAATTTTTGTGAAAAAATATGATTTTTTATTTTTACGGTTCTGCATTATAAACTTCTGTGAAGCATTTGGTGGGTCAAAGTGCTCACCACACATCCAGATAAGTTCCTTAGGGGGTCTACTTTCCAAAATGGTGTCACTTGTGGGGGGTTTCAATGTTTAGGCACATCAGTGGCTCTCCAAACGCAACATGGCGTCCCATCTCAATTCCTGTCAATTTTGCATTGAAAAGTCAAATAGCGCTCCTTCCCTTCCGAGCTCTCCCATGCGCCCAAACAGTGGTTTACTGCCACATATGGGGTATCAGCGTACTCAGGACAAATTGGACAACAACTTTTTGGGTCCAATTTCTCCTGTTACCCTTGGTAAAATAAAACAAATTGGAGCTGAAGTAAATTTTTTGTGTAAAAAAGTTAAATGTTCATTTTTATTTAAACATTCCAAAAATTCCTATTAAACACCTGAAGGGTTAATAAACTTCTTGAATGTGGTTTTGAGCACCTTGAGGGGTGCAGTTTTTAGAATGGTGTCACACTTGGGCATTTTCTATCATATAGACCCCTCAAAATGACTTCAAATGAGACGTGGTCCCTAAAAAAAAATGGTGTTGTAAAAATGAGAAATTGCTGGTCAACTTTTAACCCTTATAACTCCCTAACAAAAAAAAAAATTGGTTCCAAAATTATGCTGATGTAAAGGAGACATGTGGGAAATGTTACTTATTAAGTATTTTGTGTGACATATCTCTGTGATTTAATTGCATAAAAATTCAAAGTTTGAAAATTGCGAAATTTTCAAAATTTTCGCCAAATTTCCGTTTTTTTTACAAATAAACGCAGGTACTATCAAAGAAATTTTACCACTATCATGAAGTACAATATGTCACGAGAAAACAATGTCAGAATCACCAGGATCCGTTGAAGCGTTTCGGAGTTATAACCTCATAAAGGGACAGTGGTCAGAATTGTAAAAATTGGCCTGGTCATTAACGTGCAAACCACCCTTGGGGGTAAAGGGGTTAAAACTTTACAAGTTTTGCAGATCATGTCTGAATTAGTGGAGAATATGGTTTTTGAGGAGCATTTCTGGAGCATGTCTGCTTCAAAAAGTTATTATCTCAGTAAATTAGAATACTTTATAACACCAGCTTAAAAACTGATTTTAAAATTTAAAAATGTTGCAATACTGAAATATATGTTCAGTAAATGCACTCAGTACTTGGTCGGGGTTACTTTTGTATCAATTACTGCATCAATACGGCGTGACATGGAGGCGATCAGCCTGTGGAACTGCTGAGGTGTTATGGAAGCCCAGATTGCTTTGATAGCAGCCTACAGCTCGTCTTCATTGTTGGGTCTGGTATCTCTCATCTTCCTTTTGACGATTCCTCATAGATTCTTTATGAGGTTAAGGTCAGGCGAGTTTTCTGGCCAATCAAACACAGTGATACTGTTGTTTTTAATCCAGGTATTGGTAATTTTGGCAGTGTGGACAGGTGCCAACTCCTGCTGGAGAATGAAATTTCCATTTCCAAAAAAGCTTGTCGGCAGAAGGAAGCATGAAGTGCGCTAACATTTTCTGGTAGACGGCGGCACTGACTTTGGTCTTGAAAAAACACAGTGGACCTACAACAGCAGATGACATGGCTCCCCAAACCATCACTGATTGTGGAAGCTTCACACTAGACCTGAAGCAGCTTGGATTGTGTGCCTCTCCACTCTTCCTCCAAACTCTGGGACCTTGATCTCCAATGAAATGCAAAATTTACTTTCATCTAAAAACAATACCTTGGACCACTGAGCAAGAGTCAAGTTCTTTTTCTCCTTGGCCCAGGTAAGACACTTCTGGCATTGTCTATTGGTCATGAGTGGCTTTACACAAGGAATGCAACATTTGTAGCCCATGTCCTGTATACGTCTATGTGTGGTGGCTCTTGAAGCAGTGACCCCAGCAGCAGTACACTCCTTGTGAATCTTCCTCACAATTTTTAATGGCCTTTTTTAACAATCCTTTCAAGGCTATGGTTATTCCAGTTGCTTGTGCACCTTTTTCTTCACACTTTTTCTTTCCACCCAACTTTCCATTAATATGCTTGGATACAGCACTCTGTGAACAGCCAGCTTCTTTAGCAATGACCTTTTGTGGCTTACCCTCCTTGTGGAGTGTGTCAATGACTGCCTTCTTGACATCTGTCAAGTCAGCAGTCTTCCCCATGATTGTGGAGCCTACTGAAACAGACTAATGAACCTTTTTATAAGCTTAGGAAGCCTTTGCAGGCGTTTTTTGTTCATTATTCTAATTTACTGAAATAATTACTTTTGGGTTTTCATTAGCTGTAAGCCATAATCATCAACATTAACAGAAATAAACGCTTGAAATAGATCACTCTGTTTGTAATGACTCTATATAATATATGATTTTTACTTTTTTGTATTGAAGAACTGAAATAAACTAAGTTTTTGATGATATTCTAATTTTGTGAGAAGCACCTGTATATTCATCTTTTACATTTTAAAAATTACAAAAATGAAAATGGTCCAATGCAAAAGTTTGGGCACTCCCATGGATAATACCTGGTGGCACCCTCTTTTGAAAGTATCACAGTTTGTAAACACTTTTTGTTGCCAGCCAAGTGTCTTTCAATTCTTGTTTGAGGGATTTTCATCCATTCTTCCTTTGAAAATTGTTCCAGCTCTGTGAGATTCCTGGATCATCTTACATGCACTACTATTCTGAGGTCTAGCCACAGACTTTTAATGATGTTCAGATCAGGAGACTGTGAGGGCCATGGTAAATCCTTCAGCTTGCGCCTTTTGAGGTGGTCTATCGTGGATTTTGATGTGTGTTTTGGATCATTATCCATTTGTAAAAGCCATCCTCTTTTCAATTTCAGCTTTTTTATATATGTTGTTATGTTTGCATCAAGAAATTATTGAAATTTCATTGAATCCATTCTGCTCTCTACCTGTGAAATGTTCCCTGTGTCATTGGCTGCAACAAATGTTATGATGAGGTAATTCAGTACCACAATGGACATAGAAGTCAGAGCACATACAGTGATCTGACAATAACCCAAAAACATAGAACGAGCTCTGAGACGTGGGAACTCTGCTGACAGCAATCCCTAATCCTCTCCAACCACACTAGAGGCAGCCGTGGATTACGCCTAACGCTCCCTATGCAACTCGGCACAGCCTGAGAAACTAGCTAGCCTGTTGTGAATTCTGTGGCAGAGCTCCCTCCTGTGGTCACAAGTGGTACTTCGGCTGATTCTCTCTGTGAGCTTCTGTTGGTGGAGGGAAGTGGTACTGCGGCTTCTGAGTTTCCTCCCTCAGGTGATCTGGTGAGGTCATTAGGTGCTTCTCTACTTAACTCCACCTAATGCTTTGATCCTGGCTTCCTGTCAATGTTCCAGTGTTGGACTTGCTTTTCCCTGGATTATTGCTGTGGCCTGCTGCTCTGCATAGCTAAGTTCTTCTTTGCTATTTGTTGCTATTTTTTCTGTCCAGCTTGTCTAATTTGTTGCTGGAAGCTCTGGGACGCAAAGGGTGTACCTCCGTGCCGTTAGTTCGGTACGGAGGGTCTTTTTGCCCCCTTTGCGTGGTTTTCTTTAGGGTTTTGTGTAGACCGCAAAGTTACCTTTTCTATCCTTGATCTGTTAAGAAAGTCGGGCCTCACTTTGCTGAATCTATTTCATCTCTACGTTTGTCTTTTCATCTTAACTCACAGTCATTATATGTGGGGGGCTGCCTTTTCCTTTGGGGTATTTCTCTGAGGCAAGGTAGGCTTATTTTCTATCTTCAGGCTAGTTAGTTTCTCAGGCTGTGCCGAGTTGCATAGGCAGAGTTAGGCGCAATCCACGGCTGCCTCTAGTGTTGTTTGGAGAGGATTAGGGATTGCGGTCTGCAGAGTTCCCACGTCTCAGAGCTCGTTCTATGATTTTGGGTTATTGTCAGATCACTGTATGTGCTCTGACCGCTATGTCCATTGTAGTACTGAATTGCCTTTCATAACAGTACAGGAAGCCCAAAGTACTAATGATTCTCAATAGAGGGAAAAAAGAAGTTCTGAGACCATTTTTTTTTCTTTGCACTGTGTTTTGCCTTTTTTTTCCCCTAGACATTTGGGTGGTTCAGTACACAGGTGTAGCGATGGACATTAGAAGTCTGTCTTCATTTGTGGATCAGCTCTCGGCAAGAGTACAGAAGATTCAAGACACTATTGATCAGAAAGCTATGTTGGAACCAAGAATTCCTATTCCTGATTTGTTTTTTGGAGATAGAACTAAGTTTCTGAGTTTCAAAAATAATTGTAAATTATTTCTAGCCTTGAAACCTCGCTCCTCTGGTGATCCAGTTCAACAGGTTTTGATTGTTATTTCTTTTTTGCGCGGCGACCCTCAGGACTGGGCATTTTCTCTTGCGCCAGGAGATCCTGCATTGAGTAATATCGATGCGTTTTTCCTGGCGCTCGGATTGCTGTACGATGAACCTAATTCAGTGGATCAGGCAGAGAAAAATTTGCTGGCTCTTTGTCAGGGTCAGGATGAGATAGAGGTATATTGTCAGAAATTTAGAAAGTGGTCCGTGCTCACTCAATGGAATGAATCTGCGCTGGCAGCTATGTTCAGAAAGGGTCTCTCTGAAGCCCTTAAGGATGTCATGGTGGGATTTCCTATGCCTGCTGGTTTGAATGAGTCTATGTCTTTGGCCATTCAGATACAGTGGGGCAAAAAAGTATTTAGTCAGTCAGCAATAGTGCAAGTTCCACCACTTAAAAAGATGAGAGGCGTCTGTAATTTACATCATAGGTAGACCTCAACTATGGGAGACAAACTGAGAAAAAAAAATCCAGAAAATCACATTGTCTGTTTTTTTAACATTTTATTTGCATATTATGGTGGAAAATAAGTATTTGGTCAGAAACAAAATTTCATCTCAATACTTTGTAATATATCCTTTGTTGGCAATGACAGAGGTCAAACGTTTTCTGTAAGTCTTCACAAGGTTGCCACACACTGTTGTTGGTATGTTGGCCCATTCCTCCATGCAGATCTCCTCTAGAGCAGTGATTTTTTTGGCTTTTCGCTTGGCAACACGGACTTTCAACTCCCTCCAAAGGTTTTCTATAGGGTTGAGATCTGGAGACTGGCTAGGCCACTCCAGGACCTTGAAATGCTTCTTACGAAGCCACTCCTTCGTTGCCCTGGCGGTGTGCTTTGGATCATTGTCATGTTGAAAGACCCAGCCACGTTTCATCTTCAATGCCCTTGCTGATGGAAGGAGGTTTGCACTCAAAATCTCACGATACATGGCCCCATTCATTCTTTTATGTACCCGGATCAGTCGTCCTGGCCCCTTTGCAGAGAAACAGCCCCAAAGCATGATGTTTCCACCACCATGCTTTACAGTAGGTATGGTGTTTGATGGATGCAACTCAGTATTCTTTTTCCTCCAAACACGACAAGTTGTGTTTCTACCAAACAGTTTCAGTTTGGTTTCATCCAACCATAGGACATTCTCCCAAAACTCCTCTGGATCATCCAAATGCTCTCTAGCAAACTTCAGACGGGCCCGGACATGTACTGGCTTAAGCAGTGGGACACGTCTGGCACTGCAGGATCTGAGTCCATGGTGGCGTAGTGTGTTACTTATGGTAGGCCTTGTTACATTGGTCCCAGCTCTCTGCAGTTCATTCACTAGGTCCCCCTGCATGGTTCTGGGATTTTTGCTCACCGTTCTTGTGATCATTCTGGCCCCACGGGGTGGGATTTTGCGTGGAGCCCCAGATCGAGGGAGATTATCAGTGGTCTTGTATGTCTTCCATTTTCTAATTATTGCTCCCACTGTTGATTTCTTCACTCCAAGCTGGTTGGCTATTGCAGATTCAGTCTTCCCAGCCTGGTGCAGGGCTACAATTTTGTTTCTGATGTCCTTTGACAGCTCTTTGGTCTTCACCATAGTGGAGTTTGGAGTCAGACTGTTTGAGGGTATGCACAGGTGTCTTTTTATACTGATAACAAGTTTAAACAGGTGCCATTACTACAGGTAATGAGTGGAGGAAAGAGGAGACTCTTAAAGAAGAAGTTACAGGTCTGTGAGAGCCAGAAATCTTGATTGTTTGTTTCTGACCAAATACTTATTTTCCACCATAATATGCAAATAAAATGATAAAAAAACAGACAATGTGATTTTCTGGATTTTTTTTTCTCAGTTTGTCTCCCATAGTTGAGGTCTACCTATGATGTAAATTACAGACGCCTCTCATCTTTCTAAGTGGTGGAACTTGCACTATTGCTGACTGACTAAATACTTTTTTGCCCCACTGTAGGTCGACGCTTGCGTGAGCATAAATCTGTGCACCATTTGGCGGTATTACCTGAGCTTAAACCTGAGCCTATGCAGTGCGATAGGACTTTGACCAGAGTTGAACGGCAAGAACACAGACGTCTGAATGGGCTGTGTTTCTACTGTGATGATTCCACTCATACTATCTCTGATTGTCCTAAGCGCACTAGGCGGTTCGCTAGGTCTGCCACCATTGATACGGTACAGACAAAGTCTCTTCTGTCCGTTACCTTGATCTGCTCTTTGTCATCGTATTCTGTCATGGCATTTGTGGATTCAGGCGCTGCCCTGAATTTGATGGACTTGGAGTATGCTAAGCGTGGTGGGTTTCTCTTAGAGCCCTTGCAGTGTCCTATTCCATTGAGAGGAATTGATGCCACGCCTTTGGCCAAGAATAAGCCTCAATACTGGACCCAGCTGACCATGTGCATGGCTCCTGCACATCAGGAGGTTATTCGCTTTCTGGTGTTGCATAATCTGCATGATGTGGTCGTGTTGGGGTTGCCATGGCTACAAGCCCATAATCCAGTATTAGATTGGAAATCCATGTCGGTGTCCAGCTGGGGTTGTCAGGGGGTACATGGTGATGTTCCATTTCTGTCAATTTCGTCATCCACCCCTTCTGAGGTTCCAGAGTTCTTGTCTGATTACCGGGATGTATTTGATGAGCCCAAGTCCGATGCCCTACCTCCGCATAGGGATTGTGATTGTGCTATCAATTTGATTCCTGGTAGTAAATTCCCAAAAGGTCGACTGTTTAATTTATCGGTGCCTGAGCACGCCGCTATGCGCAGTTATGTGAAGGAATCCCTGGAGAAGGGGCATATTCGCCCGTCATCGTCACCATTAGGAGCAGGGTTCTTTTTTGTAGCCAAGAAGGATGGTTCGCTGAGACCTTGTATAGATTACCGCCTTCTAAATAAGATCACGGTTAAATTTCAGTACCCCTTGCCATTGTTATCTGATTTGTTTGCTCGGATTAAGGGGGCTAGTTGGTTCACCAAGATAGATCTTCGTGGTGCGTATAATCTGGTGCGAATCAGGCGAGGAGATGAATGGAAAACTGCATTTAATATGCCCGAGGGTCATTTTGAGTATCTAGTGATGCCATTCGGACTTGCCAATGCTCCATCAGTGTTTCAGTCCTTTATGCATGACATCTTCCGAGAGTACCTGGATAAATTCCTGATTGTGTACTTGGATGACATTTTGATCTTCTCGGATGATTGGGAGTCTCATGTGAAGCAGGTCAGAACAGTTTTTCAGGTCCTGCGTGCTAATTCTTTGTTTGTGAAGGGATCAAAGTGTCTCTTTGGTGTGCAGAAGGTTTCATTTTTGGGGTTCATCTTTTCCCTTTCTACTATCGAGATGGATCCTGTTAAGGTCCAAGCCATCCATGATTGGACTCAGCCGACATCTCTGAAAAGTCTGCAAAAGTTCCTGGGCTTTGCTAATTTTTATCGTCGCTTCATCTGCAATTTTTCTAGTATTGCCAAACCGTTGACCGATTTGACCAAGAAGGGTGCTGATTTGGTCAATTGGTCTTCTGCTGCTGTGGAAGCTTTTCAAGACTTGAAGCGTCGTTTTTCTTCTGCCCCTGTGTTGTGTCAACCAGATGTTTCTCTTCCGTTCCAGGTCGAGGTTGATGCTTCTGAGATTGGAGCAGGGGCTGTTTTGTTGCAGAGAGGTTCTGATTGCTCAGTGATGAAACCATGCGCTTTTTTTTCCAGGAAGTTTTCGCCTGCTGAGCGAAATTATGATGTGGGCAACCGAGAGTTGCTGGCCATGAAGTGGGCATTCGAGGAGTGGCGTCATTGGCTTGAAGGAGCTAAGCATCGCGTGGTGGTATTGACTGATCATAAGAAATTGACTTATCTTGAGTCTGCTAAGCGGTTGAATCCTAGACAGGCTCGTTGGTCGCTGTTTTTTGCCCGTTTTGACTTTGTGATTTCGTACCTTCCGGGCTCTAAAAATGTGAAGGCGGATGCTCTGTCTAGGAGTTTTGTGCCCGACTCTCCGGGTTTGTCTGAGCCGGCGGGTATCCTCAAGGAAGGAGTAATTGTGTCTTCCATCTCCCCTGATTTGCGGCGGGTGCTGCAAAAATTTCAGGCTAATAAACCTGATCGTTGTCCAGCGGAGAGACTGTTTGTCCCTGATAGGTGGACCAGTAAAGTTATCTCTGAGGTTCATTGTTCGGTGTTGGCTGGTCATCCTGGATTCTTTGGTACCAGAGAGTTGGTGGCTAGATCCTTTTGGTGGCCGTCTCTGTCGCGGGATGTGCGTGTTTTTGTGCAGTCCTGTGGGATTTGTGCTCGGGCTAAGCCCTGCTGTTCTCGTGCCAGTGGGTTGCTTTTGCCCTTGCCGGTCCCGAAGAGGCCTTGGACACATATCTCTATGGATTTTATTTCTGATCTTCCCGTTTCTCAAAAGATGTCAGTCATTTGGGTGGTCTGTGATCGCTTTTCTAAGATGGTCCATCTGGTACCCTTGTCTAAATTGCCTTCCTCCTCTGATTTGGTGCCATTGTTCTTCCAGCATGTGGTTCGTTTACATGGCATTCCAGAGAATATCGTTTCTGACAGAGGTTCCCAGTTTGTTTCAAGGTTTTGGCGAGCCTTTTGTGGTAGGATGGGCATTGACTTGTCTTTTTCCTCGGCTTTCCATCCTCAGACTAATGGCCAGACCGAACGAACCAATCAGACCTTGGAAACATATCTGAGATGCTTTGTTTCTGCCGATCAGGATGACTGGGTGTCCTTTTTGCCTTTGGCTGAGTTCGCCCTTAATAATCGGGTCAGCTCGGCTACCTTGGTTTCGCCATTTTTCTGCAATTCTGGGTTCCATCCTCGTTTCTCTTCAGGACAGGTTGAGTCTTCGGACTGTCCTGGTGTGGATACTGTGGTGGACAGGTTGCAGCAGATTTGGACTCATGTAATGGACAATTTGACCTTGTCCCAGGAGAAGGCTCAACGTTTCGCTAATCGCAGATGCCGTGTGGGTCCCCGACTTCGTGTTGGGGATCTGGTTTGGTTGTCTTCTCGTCATGTTCCTATGAAGGTTTCCTCTCCTAAGTTTAAACCTCGTTTCATTGGTCCGTATAGGATTTCTGAGGTTCTTAATCCTGTGTCTTTTCGTCTGACTCTTCCAGATTCTTTTTCCATACATAACGTATTCCATAGGTCATTGTTGCGGAGATACGTGGCACCTATGGTTCCATCTGTTGATCCTCCTGCCCCGGTTTTGGTGGAGGGGGAATTGGAGTATATTGTGTTGAAGATTTTGGATTCTCGTGTTTCTAGACGGAAACTCCAGTATCTGGTTAAATGGAAGGGTTATGCTCAGGAAGATAATTCCTGGGTTTTTGCCTCTGATGTCCATGCTCCCGATCTTGTTTGTGCCTTTCATGTGGCTCATCCTGGTCGGCCTGGGGGCTCTGGTGAGGGTTCGGTGATCCCTCCTCAAGGGGGGTACTGTTGTGAATTCTGTGGCAGAGCTCCCTCCTGTGGTCACAAGTGGTACTTCGGCTGATTCTCTCTGTGAGCTTCTGTTGGTGGAGGGAAGTGGTACTGCGGCTTCTGAGTTTCCTCCCTCAGGTGATCTGGTGAGGTCGTTAGGTGCTTCTCTACTTAACTCCACCTAATGCTTTGATCCTGGCTTCCTGTCAATGTTCCAGTGTTGGACTTGCTTTTCCCTGGATCATTCCTGTGGCCTGCTGCTCTGCATAGCTAAGTTCTTCTTTGCTATTTGTTGCTATTTTTTCTGTCCAGCTTGTCTAATTTGTTGCTGGAAGCTCTGGGACGCAAAGGGTGTACCTCCGTGCCGTTAGTTCGGTACGGAGGGTCTTTTTGCCCCCTTTGCGTGGTTTTCTTTAGGGTTTTGTGTAGACCGCAAAGTTACCTTTTCTATCCTCGATCTGTTAAGAAAGTCGGGCCTCACTTTGCTGAATCTATTTCATCTCTACGTTTGTCTTTTCATCTTAACTCACAGTCATTATATGTGGGGGGCTGCCTTTTCCTTTGGGGTATTTCTCTGAGGCAAGGTAGGCTTATTTTCTATCTTCAGGCTAGTTAGTTTCTCAGGCTGTGCCGAGTTGCATAGGCAGAGTTAGGCGGAATCCATGGCTGCCTCTAGTGTTGTTTGGAGAGGATTAGGGATTGCGGTCTGCAGAGTTCCCACGTCTCAGAGCTCGTTCTATGATTTTGGGTTATTGTCAGATCAAAAAAAACAGGGAAGAAGCCAGCACTGCTTATGGTCAGAACGCAATAACTGAAGTGCAATTGCACATAAATTCTAACTGTATTTCAAATATGAGACATTTAGCAAACAATTGATCAATTCTTTGAGCTACCCCGCCACTTCACGGCAATCTCATAATGGGGCAGTCCTAATCTTCGTATTTTATTTACGTTGTGCCATTATGGCCTCCTGAATGTATAAAGAGTATAAAAAAAAAAAAAAAAAAAAAAAAAAGGACCACATTAAATGCTAACTGTACCTGGAGCATTTTCAGAATCACTCCCTTGGTGCCAGGAAAGGCAAGCGCAGGTAAAGGCCGATCAGGTCCAGTGCGGACATTTCAGATCTGGCTTCCACACTGCCAAACCCGCACCAAAGATGAAGGGTGAGACAGGCTGAGACACAGGTGCACAATTAACTTGAGCCTGAGGCGGGGCAGGGCTGCTGTGTGTGTGCACAGCAGCCTATCAATCACAGTGAACACAGAAAGAATGGCGCACATAACCCAGCGTGCGCGGCAACAGTGGTGGTCAGCCACATACCAATGCAAAGCAAAAAAAACAGGGAAGAAGCCAGCACTGCTTATGGTCAGAACGCAATAACTGAAGTGCAATTGCACATAAATTCTAACTGTATTTCAAATATGAGACATTTAGCAAACAATTGATCAATTCTTTGAGCTACCCCGCCACTTCACGGCAATCTCATAATGGGGCAGTCCTAATCTTCGTATTTTATTTACGTTGTGCCATTATGGCCTCCTGAATGTATAACGAGTATAAAAAAAAAAAAAAAAGGACCACATTAAATGCTAACTGTACCTGGAGCATTTTCAGAATCACTCCCTTGGTGCCAGGAAAGGCAAGCGCAGGTAAAGGCCGATCAGGTCCAGTGCGGACATTTCAGATCTGGCTTCCACACTGCCAAACCCGCACCAAAGATGAAGGGTGAGACAGGCTGAGACACAGGTGCACAATTAACTTGAGCCTGAGGCGGGGCAGGGCTGCTGTGTGTGTGCACAGCAGCCTATCAATCACAGTGAACACAGAAAGAATGGCGCACATAACCCAGCGTGCGCGGCAACAGTGGTGGTCAGCCACATACCAATGCAAAGCAAAAAAAACAGGGAAGAAGCCAGCACTGCTTATGGTCAGAACGCAATAACTGAAGTGCAATTGCACATAAATTCTAACTGTATTTCAAATATGAATTTTTTTTTTTTTTTTTATACATTCAGGAAGCCATAATGGCACAACGTAAATAAAATACGAAGATTAGGACTGCCCCATTATGAGATTGCCGTGAAGTGGCGGGGTAGCTCAAAGAATTGATCAATTGTTTGCTAAATGTCTCATATTTGAAATACAGTTAGAATTTATGTGCAATTGCACTTCAGTTATTGCGTTCTGACCATAAGCAGTGCTGGCTTCTTCCCTTTTTTTTTTGTTATTGTCAGATCACTGTATGTGCTCTGACCGCTATGTCCATTGTAGTACTGAATTGCCTTTCATAACACTAGCCTGAAGATAGAAAATAAGCCTACCTTGCCTCAGAGAAATACCCCAAAGGAAAAGGCAGCCCCCACATATAATGACTGTGAGTTAAGATGAAAAGACAAACGTAGAGATGAAATAGATTTAGCAAAGTGAGGCCCGACTTACTAAACAGAGTGAGGATAGGAAAGGTAACTTTGCGGTCAACACAAAACCCTACAAACAACCACGCAAAGGGGGCAAAAAGACCCTCCGTACCGAACTAACGGCACGGAGGTACACCCTCTGCATCCTAGAGCTTCCAGCAAGCAAGAAAAAACAAATAGACAAGCTGGACAGAAAAAAAACAGCAAACAAAATAGCAAAGAGGAACTTAGCTATGCAGAGCAGCAGGCCACAGGAACGATCCAGGAGGAAACAGGTCCAATACTAGAACATTGACTAGAGGCCAGGATCAAAGCACTAGGTGGAGTTAAATAGAGCAGCACCTAACTACTTCACCACATCACCTGAGGAAGGAAACTCAGAAGCCGCAGTACCACTCTCCTCCACTAACGGAAGCTCACAGAGAGAATCAGCCGAAGTACCACTTGTGACCACAGGAGGGAGCTCTGCCACAGAATTCACAACAAACAAAACCCCAAAGCATAATTGATCCTCCAACATTCTTAAAGGTTGGTTAGATGTTCTTTTCCTGAAATTATGTGCCCTTTTTTTCTCCACACATACATTTGTTCATTGCGAACAAAGAGTTCTATTTTAACCTAATTAGTCCACAGGATTTGTTTCTAAAATTTATCAGGCTTGTTTAGATGTTATTTTGCATTCTTTTGATGTTGAATTTTATGGTGAGGATGGATGCAGGAGAGCTTTTCTTCTAATCACTACTTCCATGAAGGCCATATTTGTGCAGGTGTCTCTGAACAGTAGAACAATCTACCACAACTTCAGAGTCTGCTAAATCATTCTGAAGGTCTTTGGCAGTCAAGCAGGGGTTTGATTGGCCTCTCTATCAATCTTTTGAGCAGCTCTCACTGAAATTTTGCTTACATTCAATGGGATAATGGAGAAGAGACAGAAGGTTGGGGGTGCAGCAGGTCTGGTGGGGTTGAGGCTGCAGCTCGGGTGGTGGTGAGGCAGCATAATGGTTATTGCAGGCTGTAGGCTTTCCTGAATAGATGGGTTTTCAGGTTCCGAGTGTGGTGGATAATCGGACGTGTTAAGGCATGGAATTCCAGAGGATGGGGGATATTCGGGAGAAATCGTGGAGGCGGTTGTGTGAAGAACGAATAAGTGTGGTGGAGAGTAGGAGGTCTTGGGAGGATCAAAGGTTGCTTGAGGGATTCACCTCCACTGTTCTTGTTAACTACAATTTCTGAATTACATTTTGAACTGAGAAAAGGGCAAAGTGAAAAACACTTTGCTACCTTCTTATAGCCTTCACCTGCTTGTGGACCTGCAATATTTTCATTTTCAGAGTGCTAGGCAACTGCTTAAAAGAACCCATGGCTGCTCTTTTTGGCACAAGGTTAGAGGAAGCTGGGTGTTTATAAAGCTGGGAAATTTGCATTATCTGGCCTTACCTAATGATGATAGTGTACAAGCCATAACCCTAACAGGCTAATTAAGGTCTGAGACCTTGGTCAAAGTTATCTCAGGACACAAATCTCCAAGGGTGCCTAAAAGTTGCATTTGCCCATTTTTCATTTTGTAACTTTTAAAATGTAAAAAATGACAATAAAAATGTGTCATTTTTAACTTTCAGCCTTTTAGGGATTATTTCATCTTCAAGTTGCTTAACTGTTCACAATAACAGTAATTTTGATTAGGGGTGCTCAAACTTTTACTTGCAACTGTAAGTTGTGATCACTGTGCCCACTGACCATTGTGTTGTGGGACATGGATGAATATTACATTTCCTTGGCATAAACGAGCATTAAATATACAGGATTAAATTTTAAAAAAAGAATATAGATGGCTGTGACAAGTTTTATCTGTGTAACACTTTTCACCTCCCTTAGTTTTTGACCACTCCTCTATTCAGTCCACTCCATTTAATAGTGCAAATTATTCCCCTTATAGAGTCTCAATAAGTGGTCTATATACCCTGATCCAGCCAGATTGCCTGCATGTCTAATAAATAGTGCTAATAAATCTGTCCTATACTAGTATTAACAAGCTTTCCAAAACATCTAAGAGGATCGCAGAAAAAGGAGGAGTTGGCAAATCTTCCTTTCAAATATAACTTTCAACTGTATCTGCCACTTTAAGGACATTAAATCAAATGGTAAAACTGGAGAGACAAATGTGGTCTTATCTGATAACCAAGTAGTATAAAAAAATTTTAAGTACACTCACTTAATAGGATTGTGACAGTCACAACTCCTATAGAAGCACGCAAAGGCTGCAGCAGAACCAAGGTTCAAAGATAAGATCACAAACAAAGGTGAAGCATGAATGCGGTTTACTGTCAATGCATTT
Source organism: Ranitomeya imitator (assembly GCF_032444005.1). Classification (NCBI taxonomy): domain Eukaryota; kingdom Metazoa; phylum Chordata; class Amphibia; order Anura; family Dendrobatidae; genus Ranitomeya; species Ranitomeya imitator. The sequence goes on along the minus strand of NC_091283.1, from coordinate 544,981,384 downwards.
CAAGGTCTTCAAACCTTGATCATCTTCATTATGTTTTGGTCCTGATAAAGAGCTTTGAAAACCTTGACAAAAAAATGTATTCATACTTCACCTTCGCATGTGATCGTATCCTTGAACATTGGGCAGCACGGACTCTGAAACACTATTTTCCTCATTTATTGCAACTTTCAGGACGCTACTACTATATGGAGGCATTGGGGGGCACCAAAGAAGGGTACTAATACTGAGTAGGGCACCGGAGGTGGGCAAGGGCATTATTACTGCGTGATGTACTTTCCAAGGTTATGTTAAGACAGGGGAAATGTGGCAACAGTGCTGAAAAAGTCTGTGCATTACATTCTACAGAAACGAATAATAGATGGAAGAAGCCTGCAGTCTAGCCTTGGTGGAGATGAAGTCGGAAAATGAATTTCTTCAGTCAAGGAGAACATCATTTGTGAGTCACTAGATTTATCTGTACTGTCTACCCTTACACAGTTTACAGAGCACCTATTTACAACTGGCGTCTATCATTATATGAGAACTCTATAATGGTAATACCACTGTTCGCATGAAAACGGTAAGGTCACTAGAGTCACTAGACACTAGTAAGGTCACTTCAGAGCCACTAGATTTATCTATACTGTCTAACCTTATACAGTCTACAGAACACATGAAAGCAGTGAGGTCAGTAAAGTCCTAACCCTGAAGACGCCAATCACGTTGTGTGTAATGTGTCATGTGTCTCTTGTATATATTGTGTCATGTGATGTGTTCCTGTGTGATAATGTTGGTGATGTATAATGTAGGACATATCGTACATCACGGTGTAAGACATAGGTTAGGACTTAGGGCAAAAGCTAGGTAGGATAAGTTAGTGACTGTAGCTAGATAGTGATTTTAGAGTAAGATAATGTTAATGTTTGGTACTAGCCCTAAGTGGGAAGGGGCATCTTGTTTCGGGCAAGTGACTGCTTCCTTTATATATTTAGATACACACAGGTTCAATTAAAAGTAGGAAGTGCCTGTGAGCAGTGCTGCCGTTTTGGTGAACTACTAAGAAGGAGACAAGGGAATAGTGTGACCTGGTACTGGCCAAAGGCGAGACAGAGTGGCCTTCCACCTTAAAGGGGTCCTTGTATAGGATGACATGTCATGAGAAGCCGTGAGTTTGGTGAACACCGAAGGTAACAGGACTGAATTGATGGGACTAGTGGGCATTCCAAGTGGTAGAACCAGGGTGCCAGTAGTGGAAGAAATAGGATGCAGAACCAGCGAACAGGTAGAGAGTTTCGCTGATCAGGACTGTGGCAGCGAGCTTTGCCGTGACGAATTAGCACAAAACAGTATGCTTCACCGGCCCTGGAGTACATTGCAGGGGAAGGATACTGTGTGTGTGAAAATACTTCACACAGTGAAAGAAACGTCCATAAGACTTTGTACCGGCTACCCTTTGTACATAACCCTTACCAAGTTACCATTCAGTAAAAACAGCATTTTAGAACAGGAGTCTCCTTTATTAAACCCGGAAACATATGGTCCTCGCCAGCCAACACCATCAACTTCAAGCGGCCTGCAAGGGCACAAGGCCCTCACAGCAGCAACACCAACAGCCCGCCAGGACCCACTCTTTCATGTGCCGTTCAGGGGTGTCACAGGAGAAGACAAGTGCCTCTCCTGCAGATACCACCCCATGCTACACTACACAAGCCTACATCCACAGAAGATCTGTGGTTACATCTTAAACATGTTTGGAACAATCTCCTACAAGAATTGATGTTTTGAGGCTATTTTTAAGGCAAAGGATAAACACACCCAATACTTATTTGATTTAGATTTCTCTTTATTTCATTCACTTTGCATTTGATTAGTTGATAAAAATATACTATAATCACTTCTATTTTTTAAAGCATTCTTACTTTTCAGTATTTTTCCATACCTACACAGTCCTTACAAATCAATATAAGCTAATCAGAATTAGCTTCAGAATATCCAAAATAATCATAATCTGAATTTCTTACAGAAAACAATGTATTAAATAATTTTGACTTTTCTTCTTACCTCTTATTTCTATTCATTTAAATGTCTTTATTTAAGGTCTGTTAGTCTAGTCGATTCATAAATATACTGTATTTATTTCAATTTTAATGTTATAGTTAAAAATGTATTCAGGACTCCTATAAAGCAAATATTTAATAACATTGCTATGCTTCCACAAGAGAAAGATACTGAAAAGGTCATTTTCTGGTAAATATGAAAAATAAAGTCACATGTAATAGCACCCGGCATGAAAGAATATGACTCAACAGGGTAAGCTTGTCCATTTATATATGTGGCTAATAAAAGACGTAGTGGGCTATTAAAGAATACATTGCACATTGAACTTTGAATAACCTCATTTCATATTTATTTACATTTGCACGGCAACAGAACTGCAGTTGCTAAAATGATTTGTTACTGGCTAGAGCAGACCTGGTCAAAGTGCGGCCTATAGGCCATATCTGGCCATCTGGTTGTTCCAGTCCGGCCAGCAGACTGAGACAGCCGACCAGTGGCCCACAGGCCACACCATGCCACTGTCACCCATGTCCCGATATCACCACTATCTCCATCCAAAAGGATGCCCGCTCCTTCTTCCACTAATCAGCGTGTGTGACTGGGATGGCAGACGCGATGACGTTACTTCATCATATCTGCTATGCGGAGAGTCAGTGCACAGGAGACGGAGCTGAACGCTGGTGGAATGGTAGCAAGGTGAATATGTATTGTTCTCTTATTCAAGGGAGTATAGTAAGTGTGCCTGTTTACAGGGGGTATGTGGGTGCTGATACTGAATATAGAAAGGCTATGTGGGGGCTCAAACTGCAAATAGGGGACTATGTGGGGGATCACACTGTATATAGGGAGCTAATATTTCAGCTCATATTGTATATAGGGACGCTATGTGATGGCTCATACCATGGAGGGCGATGTAAAATGTCATTGTATATAGAGTAGCTCATACTGCATGTACTGAGGATATGTGGGTGATCACAAAGTATATTGGGGGCTATATAGGAGCACATACTGTATATAGGGAGGCTAAGTGAGCGCTCATACTGTATAAAGAGAGGATATGTGGAGGCTCATAACGTATACAGGGGACTGTGAGGGCTGATACTGTATATATGGAGACTGTGGTGGTCTCATACTGTATATTGAGGGGCTATGTGAGTGCTCACACTGTAAATAAGGGGCTGTGTGTTTGAACTTATACGGTATATGGAAGGGCTGTATGTAGGTTCATACGGTATATAGAGGGATGTCAGTATATTTAATTCTGATCAACATTAAGTGATATGATAATTATAATTAATATATTGATATTGAGCAGAATTAATCTCAGCCTATTGGTTAGAACCTCCACCACAGTCATGGGCTCTCATGTGGGCCAAATGAAAAATTAATTGCCCACCCCTTGACTAGAGTCTTTGTCAAACTCTTGCATGCAAACCCCAAAAGAAAGCCATAGGTGCTCCCCGAAAGATACATGATGTATAATACATCAAAAGCCATAACTAAATGCATGAAATGCCCTGTCTGCTTTTTCTTTTAATTTTTAATCAGGGGCTGGCTGGCACTTTTCAGCCTGGGTGGCAATTACAAGGCATTGGCCCTCAAGTTGCGGTTGCCCTCCTTTTCTCTGCTTATCTCTGGCCATTGCATTAAAGCAGCAGAGATAACAGGCTTTAAAAACAGGCTGGTACATAGATATGGGAACAGAACGGAGCTTGCTGCATAGATATGGGAGCAGGACCAAGCTTACTCCAGAGATATGAGAGCAGAATCGAGCTAACTCCAGAGATATGGGAGCAGAACTGAGCTCACTCCAGAAATATGGGGGCAGAATATTGCTTACTCCAAAGATATGGGAACAGAACAGAGCTTACGACAGAGATATGGGCGCAGAACCGAGCTTACTCCAGAGATAAGGGAGCAGAACAGAGCTTACTCCAGAGATATGGGAGCAGAACGGAGCTTACTACAGAGATATGGGCGCAGAACCAAGCTTACTACAGAGATATGGGAGCAGAACCAAGCTTACTACAGATGTATGGGAGTAGAACAGAGGTTACTACAGAGATAAAGGAGCAGAAGCGAGCTTACTATAGAGATATGGGAGTAGAACCGAGCTTACTAAAGAGACAAGGGAGCAGGACCAAGCTTGCTACAGAGAAATGGGCGCAGAACCGAGCTTACTCTAGAGATATATCGGAGCAGTACAGAGATTACTACAGAGATATAGGAGAAGAACCGAGCTTACTACAGAGATATGGGAGAAGAACCGAGCTTACTAAAGAGACAAGGGAGCAGGACCAAGCTTGCTACAGTGACAAGGGAGCAGAACCAAGCTTGCTTAATAAGTCTACTACATGGAACCAAGCCTGCTACATAGAAATTGGAGAAGAACTGAGATTACGGCATACATATAGTACAATAATCTAGATTAGAACATTGATACAGTACCAGAACCAAGCTTACTGCTTAGATATGGTGCCATAACGGAGCTTACTTACAAACATACATACAACAATATGGCTACACAGTGCCTACTACTATCACCACTACACAGCGAATACATAAAATTATATCACCATTACCTCTACACGAAACTACATACTGTACTATACAAAGACCAATGATACCACCATGCATCTTTTACTAAAATGACTGAATTACATTAAGCTGCTACTAAATATAAAAAAAATGCTACCTAAAAAGAGCAATATTACAACCTTACAGTAATTGTATATTGGTAGATACCAGTTCCGCAGAGCAAGTGATTACAGTACAGTTATATATTTAGTACATACACATGACATTTTTTCTGATTCGGGTCGTTCACTTTTCTATCAGGCCCAGATTGACATGACAACTTCTCCAGCCAGGACTCATCTGCACAGATTACAACAAAGGTACATTTGACTTCTCACATTTCCAGTGCAGTCTCCATCTATTCCCAACCTACAAAAACTCCCCACTCTGTGTGCACCTGCAATGTGGACCACTGACCCCAATATTTAATCAATTGTGTCATTACTAGGATTACTCCCACTCCCCAAAAATTAAAGTGTCCCACAGAAAGTATTAATGACCCTACTGTGCATAGACCTGTATGCTCCTTTGAAGGATATAATATCCCAAGTGTCCCCTTCCAGCAACAAATACCCTTGAGTGCTCACTTAAAGTAACAATGTACCCCCCCAAAAAATGGAACCTGAGTGCCCCTATAGAAACCTATAATGTCCCCATTCATAACAAATTATGTCCCCTGAGCGCCCACACAGCTCTGTATATACACTGTGTGCAGAATTATTAGGCAAGTTGTATTTTGATCACATGATACTTTTTATACATGTTGTCCTACTCCAAGCTATTCAGGCTTGAGAGCCAACTACCAGGTAAATCAGGTGATGTGCATCTCTGTAATGAGGAGGGGTGTTGTCTAATGACATCAAAACCCTATATAGGATGTGCTTAATTATTAGGCATTTTCCTTTCCTTTGGCAAAATGGGTCAGAAGAGAGATTTGACGGGCTCTGAAAAGTCCAAAATTGTGAGTTGTCTTGCAGAGGGATGCAACAGTCTTGAAATTGCCATACTTTTGAAGCGTGATCATCGAACAATCAAGCGTTTCATGGCAAATAGCCAACAGGGTCGCAAGAAGCATGTTGGGCAAAAAAGGCGCAAAATAACTGTCCATGAATTGAGGAAAATCAAGCGTGAAGCTTCCAAGATGCCATTTGCCACCAGTTTTGCCATACTTCAGTGCTGCAACGTTACTGGAGTACCAAAAAGCACAATGTGTGCGATACTCAGGGACATGGCCAAGGTAAGGAAGGTTGAAAAACGACCCCCTTTGAACAAGAAACATAAGATAAAACGTCAGGACTGGGCCAAGAAATATTTTAAGACTGACTTTTCAAAGGTTTTCTGGACTGATGAAATGAGAGTGACTCTTGACGGACCAGATGGATGGGCCAGAGGCTGGATCAGAAAAGGGCAGAGAGCTCCACTCCGACTCAGACGCCAGCAAGCTGGAGGTGGGGTACTGGTATGGGCTGGTATCATCAAAGATGAACTTGTGGGACCTTTTCGGGTTGAGGATGGAGTGAACCTCAACTCCCAGACCTACTGCCAGTTTCTAGAAGACAACTTCTTCAAGCAGTGGTACAGGAAGAAGTTGGTATCGTTCAAGAAAAACATGATTTTTCATGCAGGACAATGCTCCATCACATGCCTCTAACTACTCCACAGCGTGGCTGGCCAGTAAAGATCTCAAAGAAGAAAAAATAATGACATGGTCCCCTTGTTCACCTGATCTAAACCCCATAGAGAACCTGTGGTCCCTCATAAAACGCGAGATCTACAGGGAGGGAAAACTGTCAACCTCTCGGAACAGTGTCTGGGAGGCTGTGGTGGCTGCTGCATGCAATGTTGATCGTAAACAGATCAAGCAACTGACAGAATCTATGGATGGAAGGCTGCTGATTGTCATCATAAAGAAAGGTGGCTATATTGGCCTGCTCTCCTGCCTTGTCTGTCTATGAAGTGCACATAGTACATCACCAAACTTTCCACACAGACTTTCCTCTGCTCCTAGCATTCTCATGGTATGTTCATGCACCCAGCTCCCCAGCCAGCTCTCCTGCCTTGTCTGTCTATGAAGTGCACATAGTACATCACCAAACTTTCCACACAGACTTTCCTCTGCTCCTAGCATTCTGAAGATATGCCTTTCAGCTAACCCCAGCTTACCCTGTGTTATTTATGACCTTGTTTACTCTGGCTTCATTGTATGCATCTGATCCACCCTTAATTCTCTGACCAAGATGAGCAGAATCCACTCCTCTCTGCTTCACACCTGAATGCACTTACTGTAGTTGTACATATATTGCATAGTACAAGTCTGCAATGACTTTAGTCTGCTGTGTGATTCCTATAAGTGTGATTCCTATAAGTGTAAAGATTAATTTAGAATTTAAACCAGAATTGAACCAGAAGGGAACTGAAGGTAACTGGACACAGTCACTGTAAACAATGTTTCTGTTTGTTTTCACTTTCACCCCTATAATTCTTCACTTTCTGCAAACTCCCCTAATCTCTTCTCCTAGTAAAGAACTGTTCATCTCCTCTTCAATCCTCCCCATCGATCTCACCTCCTACTCAGAACTGTTCCTTAACATACAATCCTCTGTCTCCAAGCACAGACAGCCACCTTATGCCCTCTCCTGCTCCCACCTACTAACACTTTCTCTGCTCCTTCTCACTGCTGAGGATATCTCTCCAAATCCTGGTCCTCCTTACCACATCCCCACAGTCAGTTCTACCTCCCATACATGCTCTATCACAAATTTCCGTAACCTCTCTAACCTTATACCCATTCACCTGACCCCCACTTCCCCAGTCCCACTAACAGGAGCTCTGTGGAATGCTGGCACTGTCTGCAACAAGATTTCCTACATCCATGATCTTTTTATTACTTACAAACTTTCCTTCCTCGCCATCACCGAAACCTGGCTCACCCCTTCTGACACAGGCTCTCCTGCTGCACTTTCGTTTGGTGGCTTCCACCTTTCTCACACACCACGCCCCAGCAGCAAGCATGGCGGAGGAGTTGGTTTTCTCCTGTCAGATAACTGCTCCTTCACCCCAATCCCACTGCCACCCTCTGTGCGCATCTATGCCCCCACCAAACTCCAACTGGCTGTCATTTACCACCCCCCAGGCCAGCCACCACCTTCTTTGACCACTTCACCACCTGGCTACTTCATTTCCTTTCCGCGGACATCCCCACTATCATCATGGGCGACTTCAACATTCCCATTGACACTTCCCTCTCAGTTGCCACAAAACTTCTATCTCTCACTTCCTCCTTCGGCCTCAATAAATGGTCTCCTGCAGCCACTCACAAAGATGGTCACACATTGGACCTCATCTTCACCCACCTCTGCTCCCTATCTAACCTCTCTAACTCACCTCTTCCTCTTTCTGACCATAATTTACTCACATTCTCTTCCCTCTCCACTCCTTGTCTACAATTCCCACCCCACAAACTTGCACACGCTCGCAGAAATCCTCACTCTCTGAATCCCTCCTCCCTCTCACAGACATAAGTTCCCTACACAATGCAGATGACGCTGCCGCTCTATATAACACCACAATAGCTGCAGCTTTGGAATCTCTTGCCCCTCTCACACATACCAAAGCTCCCAAAATCAACAGACAGCCCTGGCACACCAGCCTGACCAAAGAACTGAGGCGAGCTTCCAGGGCTGCAGAGCGGAGATGGAAAAGATCACACTCCAATGAGCACTTTATCGCATTCAAACAGTCCCTCACTACTTTCAAGACCACACTCGCCATAGCTAAACAAACCTACTTCTCATCTCTTATATCCTCCCTGTCTCACAATCCTAAACAGTTATTCAACACCTTCAACTCTTTCCTCAGTCCCCCAGCACCTCCTCCCTCCCCACTCATCTCAGCTGAAGACTTTGCCTCATTTTTCAAGCAGAAGATTGAGAACATCAGAGAGTTTTAGTCGACAACCCCCAGAGCCCTTCCTCCCAACTACCCAGTCCTCCACCTCCAAAACCAACTTCTCCACCATTACAGAAGATTGACTCTCCACTCTACTCTCAAGATCGCATCTCACCACCTGTGCACTTGACCCGATCCCTTCCCACTTCATCCCAAACCTCGCCACAGTCTTTATCCCAACTCTAACCCATCTCTTCAACCTATCACTAACAAAGAGTGTTTTCCCCTCAAGCTTTAAACATGCCTCAATCACACCTATCCTCAAAAAGCCCTCTCTTGACCCATTCTCTGTATCTAGCTATCGTCCTATATCACTTCTCCCCTATGCCTCAAAACTACTGGAACAACACGTCCATCTTGAACAGTCCTCCCATCTATCTTCCTGCTCCCTTTTCAACCGCTTACAATCAGGCTTCCAGTCACACCACTCCACTGAAACTTCTCTAACTAAGGTCACCAATGACCTATTAACCGCCAAGAGCAAGCGACACTACTCTATCCTCCTCCTGAACCTGTCCTCTGCCTCTGACACAGTGGACCACAGTGGACCCTCTCAACCCTTGGCATCAAAGACTTGGCCCTATTCTGGATCTCGTCATACCTAACTGACCGAATATTCAGCATCTCCCATTCACACACCACCTCCTCACCTCGCCCCCTATCTCTCAGAGTCCCGCAAAGTTCAGTTCTAGGGCCCCTGCTTTTCTCCATTTACACTTTTGGCCTGGGACCGCTCATAGAATCTCACAGTTTTCAGTATCATCTCTATGCTAATGACACACAGATCTACATCTCTGAAACAGATATCACCACCCTACTAACCAGAATCCCTCATGTCTGTCCTCTATTTCATCCTTCTTCTCCACTAGATTTCTAAAACTTAGCATGAACAAAACAGAATTCATTGTCTTTCACCCATCTCACGCGACCCCCCCATCGAACCTATCCATTACAGTAAATGGCTGCCCACACTCCCCAGTCCCACAAGCTTGCTGTCTCTGTGTAATCCTTGACACTGATCTCTCCTTCAAACTGCATATCCAAGCCCTTTCCATTTCCTGCCGCCTTCAACTCAAAAATATTTCACGGATCCGTACATTCCTAAACCAAGAATCTGCAAAAACCCTAGTCCATGCCCTCATCATCTCCCGCCTCAACTACTGTAACCTCCTGCTCTGTGGCCTCCCCTCGAACACTCTCGCACACTCCAATCTATTCTAAACTCAGCTGCCCGACTAATCCACCTGTCCCCCCGCTATTCCCTGGCCTCTCCCCTCTGTCAATCCCTTCACTGGCTCCCCATTAGCCAGAGACTCCAGTACAAAAGCCTTACCATGACATACAAAGCCATGCACAATCTGTCTCCTCCATACATCTGTGACCTCGTCTCCGGGTACTTTCCTGCACACAACTTGCGATCCTCACAAGATTTCCTTCTCTACTCCCCTCTAATCTCCTCTTCCCACAATCGTATACAAGATTTCTCTCGTGCATCACCCCTACTCTGGAACTCTCTACCACAACATATCAGACCCTCACCTACCACTGAAACCTTCAAAAAGAACCTGAAGACCTACCTCTTCCGGCAAGCCTACAACCTGCAGTAATCACCGATCGACCAAACCACCGCACGACCAGCTCTATCCTTACCTACTGTATCCTCACCCATCCCTTGTAGATTGTGAGCCCTCGCGGGCAGGGTCCTCTCTCCTCCTGTACCAGTTGTGACTTGTATTGTTCAAGATTATTGTACCTGTTTTTATTATGTGTACCCCTCCTCACATGTAAAGTGCCATGGAATAAATGGCGCTAAAATAATAAATAATAATAATAATAATATTGGTCACTCATTTTTGGGGGTTTTGTTTTTGTATGCCAGAAATGTTTATTTCTACATTTTGTGCAGTTATATTGGTTTACCTTTTGAAAATAAACAAGTGAGATGGGAATATATTTGGTTTTTATTACGTTGCCTAATAATTCTGCACAGTAAGGCCGGCGTCACACTTGCGAGTTTTACGGACGTAAGAGCGCAGAAACTACGTCCGTAAAACTCGCAAAAAATATGGCACAATTATTCTCTATGCCCCTGCTCCTATCTGCCGTATTTTACTGATCAGTATTATACGGCTTTCTACGGCCGTAGAAAATCGCAGCATGCTGCGTTTGTCACCGTATTGCGCAAATAAAACGCCAATGAAAGTCTATGGAAGCCCCAAAAATACGGATTACACACGGACCAGCAGTGTGACTTGCGAGAAATACGCAGCGCTGTTACAGAGAAAAGCCGGTAATTCAGTGCGGTGTACAGTAAAATCACACTGACAGCTTACAGTAGAATAGGTAGAATAAATATGTACACATAGAATAGGTATATATATATATATATATATATATATATATATATATATATATATTTGTCAGTGAGACACATATATGTATATATATTCTTACTTCATACAGCCGCGATATAGCAAAAAGCCGGTAATTCAATTACCGGCTTTTGCTTTCTCCTTCCTAAAACCCGACATGATATGAGACATGGTTTACATACAGTAAACCATCTCATATCACCAATTTTTTTGCATAATCCACACTACTAATGTTAGTAGTGTGTATCTGCAAAATTTGGCCGTTCTAGCTCTTAAAATAAAGGGTTAAATGGCGGAAAAAATTGGCGTGGGCTCCAGCGCAATTTTCTCCACCAGAGTAGTAAAGCCAGTGACTGAGGGCAGATATTAATAGCCTCGAGAGGGTCCATGGTTATTGCCCCCCCCCCCTGGCTAAAAACACCTGCCCCCAGCCACCCCAGAAAAGGCACATCTGGAAGATGCGCCTATTCTGGCACTTGGCCACTCTCTTCCCATTCCCGTGTAGCGGTGGGATATGGGGTAATGAAGGGTTAATGCCACCTTGCTATTGTAAGGTGACATTAAGCCTAATTAATAATGGAGAGGCGTCAATTATGACACCTATCCATTATTAATCCAATTAAATGAAAGGGTTAAAAAAAACACACACACACATTATTAAAAATTATTTTAATGAAATAAAAACAAAGGTTGTTGTAATATTTTATTTAACGCCCAATCCAATCACTGAAGACCCTCGTTCTGTAAAAGAAAAAACATAATAAACAAACAATATACTTACCTTCCGCAGATCTGTAAAGTCCAACGATGTAAATCCTTCTGAAGGGGTTAAAACATTTTGCAGCAAGGAGTTGCGCTAATGCAGGCTGCTCCTTGCTGCAAAACCCCGGGGAATGAAGCTAAATATAGGTCAATGATCTATATTTAGCTTCATTTGCGGTGAGGCGCCCTCTGCTGGCTGTTCATAGATCGTGGGAACTTACCTAGAAAGCTCCCTGGCTGTTCATAGATCGTGGGAACTTACCTAGAAAGCTCCCTAGCTTTCTAGGAAAGTTCCCACGATCTATGAACAGCCAGCAGAGGGCGCCTCACCGCAAATGAAGCTAAATATAGATCATTGACCTATATTTAGCTTCATTCCCCGGGGTTTTGCAGCAAGGAGCAGCCTGCATTAGCGGAACTCCTTGCTGCAAAATGTTTTAACCCCTTCAGAAGGATTTACATCATTGGACTTTACAGATCTGCGGAAGGTAAGTATATTGTTGGTTTATTATGTTTTTTCTTTTACAGAACGAGGGTCTTCAGTGATTGGATTGGGCGTTAAATAAAATATTACAACAACCTTTGTTTTTATTTCATTAAAATAATTTTTAATAATGTGTGTGTTTTTTTTTAACCCTTTCATTCAATTGAATTAATAATGGATAGGTGTCATAATTGACGCCTCTCCATTATTAATTAGGCTTAATGTCACCTTACAATAGCAAGGTGACATTAACCCTTCATTACCCCATATCCCACCGCTACACGGGAATGGGAAGAGGGTGGCCAAGTGCCAGAATAGGCGCATCTTCCAGATGTGCCTTTTCTGGGGTGGCTGGGGGCAGGTGTTTTTAGCCAGGGGGGGCCAATAACCATGGACCCTCTCCAGGCTATTAATATCTGCCCTCAGTCACTGGCTTTACTACTCTGGCGGAGAAAATTGCGCGGGAGCCCACGCCAATTTTTTCCGCCATTTAACCCTTTATTTTAAGATCTAGAACGGCCAAATTTTGCAGATACACACTACTAACATTATTAGTGTGGATTATGCAAAAAAAATGGTGATATGAGATGGTTTACTGTATGTAAACCATGTCTCATATCATGTCAGGTTTAGGAAGGAGAAAGCAAAAGCCGGTAATTGAATTACCGGCTTTTTGCTATCTCGCGCCGTATGAAGGAATAATATATATATATATGTGTCTACTGACATATATATATATATATATATATACATATATATATATATATATATATATATATATATATATATATATAGACAGTATATATGTTTTTATTTTTTTTTAACACGTGGATCCCTTGTATAGGCGTATGTTGGTTTGGCAAGCCTGCGATAAAAACACGCAGTACGGCTGCCATACGGATTACATGCGGAGGATGCCATGCGCAAAAAACGGTGACACACCCTGCCTACGGAGGAGCTACGGACCACTATTTTTGGGACTTTTCAGCGTATTACGGCCGTAATATACGGACCGTATTTGCATACGCTGAGTGTGACGCCGGCCTAATAGTTACCTGCACAAACAGATATCCTCTTAAGATAGTTTTATCATATGTCCATAAACCGTTTTGTGCATACTTCACAGTATTCATATTCAACCAACTTTCCCATACCCAAATAATAAGGGAAAAGAGAGGCTAAAGCAAATTTTAACCAATTTAATAAAAATATATTTTTAATAAGAAATATTTTAAAAAACAGTATATTAAACAAAAAGACCTCTCCGTCAGACAACTGGGAGCAACATCAAAGCAGGAGAATGCAGATATGACAATAGAATGTGCTAAGGCTAACGGTACCAATATGCATAAATAACAGAGTAACCCATAGTACCTCTTAATAGAAGGTTCAATAGTATAATAAATCATACATAGAGTTTATCCTGGAAACAACGTTCCTATGGCATAACAGAGGCTATAGATATGTATTAATCCCCTTTCTTAAATAGTACCTGGGGCTGAAATAAAGTGCACGATGCTAAAAATACTGGACCGTGCCTACAACTATCGCCAAAAGTAGTTAACTTACATAAGTGTAGTCTCCAAACTGAGCGTGCTCCACAGCGACCCCGACAGCGCCGTTTCACCTGACTGGCTTCCTCAAATAAGGGGCGTAAGTGTCTAAAGCGAGCTAATCCACCTTTTTATACCAAAGAAACAGCTGTTCCTAATGTCGGCATGGTGGGGAGAAAGAGTGCATGCGCCGATTCCAGACGTCACTGCAAAATGTGACTTCCGAAGCTCTGCGCCTGGAACGCGAGCGTGGAACGCTTTGCCCTCCTATGTGTACAGAGCAGGAAGTCACTGTGACATCACCAACCAGCGCATGTGCAACCCACGCCGAAGCTGAAAGGTGAGCCAGTAATACCAAAGGCAGATACAGGAATCAAGATGAGTACACGTTAAAACAAAATCAAAATGGCTGCAACTAGAAATAACCTAAGGCCACCTATATATATTAAAATATATATATTACGGGGACCAATAGAGATCTATAAACAATCTAAATAACCCTAATCACCCACATGAATAGATAAAATAAGTATAAATATACCAATAAATAAATACATAATAACATAATGGTGATAAAAATAAAAAAGGATAATACAAATATAATAATTTATAAATACGCACAATATCATAAATAGAATAATACAATTAACAAGTGGATAACATATATATAGAGTATAATAAATAATCCAATTAATAAGTGAATAATATATATATACTAATTAACCAATACCTTGCTGCATGCTTCTTCTGCCCATCATAGGTCCACTATTAATGGTATACCGACCGGGCAGTTCCTCAGAATTAAGAGGATTTGTACGACTACAGATGATTATGATAATCAAGCTTCGGATCTTGCAAGAAGATTTTGTGACAGAGGATACAGTAATCGGCAAATTAAAAGGGGGCTTAAAAAAGCTGCTGATGTCTCTAGGGACGAATTATTATATGGCAACAAGCGGAAAACTGAAGTGAAAAATGACAAGAGTGAAATAAGATTCATTACTAAGTTCAATAAGCAGTGGCCTGAATTATCCAACATTATGCGCAAACATTGGAGCATTCTACAATCTGATCCCATTTTAAAGAAACTCCTTCCAAGTCGTCCTTTAATGGTGCCTAGAAGATCCAGGAACTTAAAGGATCTTCTGGTAAATAAGCACTATGCCGCCAAGAGTTCTAAGCCTGCTTGTTTTGGAGGTAATGGTTTCTATCCTTGTAAGATGTGTAAAGGATGTTGTAATTTGTTCAGAAGTAAATCCTTAACTAATTTTGATGGATCAAGAGTTTTTGAAATACGCAAGAGACTCACTTGCACGTCTAAAGGCGTGATCTATCATGCTCATTGTCCGTGCAATAAGATCTATATTGGTCTAACTACATGAGAATTGCGAATACGGACAAGAGAGCATGTAAGAGATATTGAGAAGTCTGCAACTGTTAGTGACCTGAGTGCTTTAAAAACTCTGCCCAGGCATTTCAAGTTGTACCATCAATCGGATCCTAAGGGGCTTAGAATTCAGGCAATTGATCAGATACAACTTGGAATTAGAGGGGGTAATTTAGCCAAAATTTTAGCTCAGAAAGACAGTAAATGGATATATTTATTGGGAACTTTGGCGCCATATGGCCTCAATGAGACTTTAGGCTTTAATTAATTTCTGTCATTCATTGATGGATCCATTTTTTACGGGTATTATTGTTCCTAGGTCTCTCTATTCATAGTGTATGGTTTTCCATTCCATATTAATCCTGTAGTCCTTTTTATTGTTTGTATGTGTTTATATGTTTGATATTAATTATTTGTATTTTTTATTCAGTGATCAAGTTTATATGCCTGGAATTAACCTATTTGATGGCACTTTATCATCTTGATGTTATGGCAGTCTTCTTTCCCGGTGACGTCGATGAAAGAGGATATCAACAACAACAATAAGCCACATAATCCTATTTATGGACATTAATAATTTCGGGGACTGTTATTATATATGTCTAGTGATAATTTGTTTGTTTATATTCTATATATACGCATGTGCACATATATATTTTTTATTAATGGTAGTACATTTATTTGAATATTTATTATCAATTATTTATATTCATTTGGATATTGCACTTTAAATTGTTCAAATTATTTATCTAATTATTTATTGGATATACATTTCTATATATATATATATGTATAGATTGTATTAATTTTTGTATAATTAGTATATATATATATTATTCACTTATTAATTGTATTATTTATTATATATATATATATATATATAATCCACTTGTTAATTGTATTATTCTATTTATGATATTGTGCGTATTTATAAATTATTATATTTGTATTATCCTTTTTTATTTTTATCACCATTATGTTATTATGTATTTATTTATTGGTATCTTTATACTTATTTTATCTATTCATGTGGGTGATTACGGTTATTTAGATTGTTTATAGGTCTCTATTGGTCCCTCGTAATATATATATTTTAATATATATAGGTGCCCTTAGGTTATTTCGAGTTGCAGCCATTTTGATTTTGTTTTAACGTGTACTCGTCTTGATTCCTGTATCTGCCTTTGGTATTACCGGCTCACCTTTCAGCTTTGGCGTCTGGGTTGCGCATGCGCTGGTTGGTGATGTCACAGTGTCTTCCTGCTCTGTACACATAGGAGGGCGAAGCGTTCCATGCTCGCGTTCCAGGCGCAGAGCTTCGGAAGTCACATTTTGCAGTGACGTCTGGAATCGCCGCATGCGCTCTTTCTCCCCACCATGCCGACATTAGGAACAGCTGTTTCTTTGGTATAAAAAGGCGGATTAGCTAGCTATAGACACTTACGCCCCTTATTTGAGGAAGCCAGTCAGGTGAAACGGTGCTGTCGGGGTCGCTGTGGAGCACGCTCAGTTTGGAGACTACACTTATGTAAGTTAACTACTTTTGGCGATAGTTGTAGGCACGGTCCAGTATTTTTAGCACTGTGCACTTTATTTCAGCCCCAGGAACTATTTAAGAAAGGGGATTAATACATATCTCTAGCCTCTGTTATGCCATAGGAACGTTGTTTCCAGGATAAACTCTATGTATGGTTTATTATACTATTGAACCTTCTATTAAGAGGTACTATGGGTTACTCTGTTATTTATGCATATTGGTACCGTTAGCCTTAGCACATTCTATTGTCATATCTGCATTCTCCTGCTTTGATGTTGCTCCCAGTTGTCTCACGGAGAGGTCTTTTTGTTTAATACACTGTTTTTAAAAATATTTCTTATTAAAAATATATTTTTATTAAATTGGTTAAAATTTGCTTTAGCTTCTTTTTCCCCTTATTATTTGGGTATGGGAAAGTTGGTTGAATATCCTCCTAAGATAGCCAAATCTAAAAAAATCCCACTCCAACTTCCAAAAATATTAAGCTTTGATATTTATGAGTCTTTTGGGTTGATTGAGAACATAGTTGTTGATCAATAATAAAAATAATCCTCTAAAATACAACTTGCCTAATAATTCTGCACACAGTGTACAGAATGATGGTCCTACAGCCCCCAATACCCCTTTATTATACATTGAGGACCCCAAAACTCCCTATATATAGTAAAATGGCTACATAGCCCCTATATACAATATGATGTCCTCACTGCCTCCTATATATAGTATTAGGCTTTTCAGTTTTCTATATATACTATAGATCCCCACAAATAGTATGTCTCCAAAATCCCCTAAATATAGCATGATGGTCCCCTACTGCGCCCTAATTGCGATATTATGTACATCACAGCTGATGATTTCGCATCCCCTCTATATACAGTATCATATCCCTACAGCCCCATATATACTGTCCCCACAGTTTATATATATATATATATATATATATATATATATATATATATATATAGTATGGAGGTATCTCACTGCCCCACATATATAGTATGATGGTCCCCACAGCCCCACATATCTACTATATAATTGTCTAAGGGTCACTTCCGTCTTTCTATCTGTCCTTCTTTCTGTCACGGATATTCATTGGTCGCAGCCTCTGTCTGTCATGGAAATCCAAGTCGCTGATTGGTCGTGGCAAAACAGCCACGACCAATCAGCGACGGGCACAGTCTGGAAGAAAATGGCCTCTCCATACTCCCCGCAGTCAGTGCCCGGCGCCCGCATACTCCCCTCCAGTCACCGATCACACAGGGTTAATGCCGGCGGTAACGGACCGCGTTATGCCGCGGGTAACGCACTCCGTAATTGTTGCTATTAACCCTGTGTGTCCCCAACTTTTTACTATTGATGCTGCCTATGCGGCATCAATAGTAAAAAAAATGTAATGTTAAAAATAATTTTAAAAAAAACCTGCTATTCTCACCCTCCGTATCCCGCCGAACCACTCGCGCCGGCCGCCATCTTCTGTTCCCGGCGATGCATTGCGAAATTACCCAGAAGACTTAGCGGTCTCGTGAGACCGCTAAGTCATCTGGGTAATTTCGCAATGCATCCTGGGAACGGAAGATGGAGGCATCCGCGCGCGTATCGCCGGAGCTTCGGTGGATCCTGGGGGGTGAGTATATAACTATTTTTTATTTTAATTATTTTTTTAACAGGGATATGGTGCCCACACTGCTGTATACTACATGGGCTGTGTTAGATACCGCATGGCTGCTATATACTACATAGGCAGTGTTATATACTATGTGGGCTGTGTGATATACTCCGTGGGCAATGTTATATACTGCGTGGGCTGTGTGATATACTCCGTGGGCTGTGCTATACACGTATATTACGTGGCCACTGTTATATACTGCGTGGGCAGTGTTATATACTATGTGGCTGCTATATGCTGCGTGGGCTGTGCTACATATTACGTGGCCAGTGTTATATACTGCGTGGCCTGTGTTATATACTACGTCGCCTGTGTTATATACTGCGTGGCTGCTATATTGCGTGGGCTGTGTTATATACTACGTGGCTGTGTTATATACTGCGTGGCCACTGTTATATTTTGCGTGTCCTGTATTAACGCATCAGGTATTTTACAGTATGTATGTATATAGCAGCCACATAATATATAGCACAGGCCAGGTAGTATTTGTCTGCTATATACTACATGGTTCCTATATACTACGTGGCCTGTGCTATATACTATGTGGCTGCTATATACATACATAAATACATATTCTAGAATACCCGATGCGTTAGAATCGGGCCACCATCTAGTACATTTATATATATTTTTTTTAAACAACCATTAATACTACATACAAGGGACAAATATTGTCACACCATGACCAGACCACATATTACCACCACATAGTGACCAAATAATACCACATACAAGGAACAAATACTGCCACACCTTGGCCAGACCACATATTACCACTACATAGTGACCAAAGAATGCCACATACAAGGAACAAATACCGCTATACCATGGCCAGACCACATATTAAAACCATATAGTGACTGAATAATACGATATACAAGGAACAAATACCGCCAAACCATGACTAGAATGTATATTAGCACCACATAGTGACTGAATACTACAATACTGATCATTAATTTAAAAAGAAACAAATTAGTCACATACTTTTATATTTTTTTAAACAACCATTAATACCACATACAAGGGACAAATATCGTCACACCATGACCAGACCACATATTACCACTAGTGTTGAGCATTCCGATACTGCAAGTATCGGATATCGGCCGATATTTGCTGTATCGGAATTCCGATACCGAGTTCCGATATTTTTGTGATATCAGAAATCGGAATCGGAAGTGTTCCCTGTCATCTTCGGCATGTGCGGTGCATATGGTTCCCAGGGTCTGGAGGAGAGGAAACTCTCCTTCAGGCCCTGGGATCCATATTCATGTAAAAAATAAAGAATAAAAATAAAAAATATGGATATACTCACCCCTCCGACGAACCCTGGCTGTCACGGCTGCAAGCGTCTGCCTCCGTTCCTGAGAATGCAGTGAGTGAAGGACCTTCGACGACGTCGCAGTCACGTG
The DNA here is from genome assembly GCF_032444005.1 of Ranitomeya imitator. Classification (NCBI taxonomy): domain Eukaryota; kingdom Metazoa; phylum Chordata; class Amphibia; order Anura; family Dendrobatidae; genus Ranitomeya; species Ranitomeya imitator. The sequence goes on along the minus strand of NC_091283.1, from coordinate 544,961,646 downwards.
AGCGGTCAGGTGACCACGACGTCATCGAAGGTCCTTCACTCTCTGCATTCTCAGGAATGGAGGCAGACGCTTGCAGCGGTGACAGCCAGGGTCTGTCAGAGGGGTGAGTATATCCATATTTTTTATTTTTATTCTTTATTTTTTACATGAATATGGATCCCAGGGCCTGAAGGAGAGTTTCCTCTCCTTCTGACCCTGGGAACCATCCAGGATACATTCCGATATTTGTGTCCCATTGACTTGCATTGGTATCGGGTATCGGTATCAGCGATATCCGATATTTTTTGGATATTGGCCGATACCATCCGATACCGATACTTTCAAATATCGGAAGGTATCGCTCAACACTAATTACCACCACATAGTGACCAAATAATGCCACATACAAGGAACAAACACCGCTACACCATGGCCAGACCACATATTACCACCACATAGTGACTGAATAATAGGACATAAAAGGAACAAATGCCGCCAAATCATAACCAGAACGCATATTACCACCACATAGTGAGTGAATATTACAATACTGATCATTAATTTAAAACAAAACACAATTCTAAGTGCCATTGTATACAGGAACTCTGTATTTACTGTCAGTGTACAGGTAATACAGTGATCACAGGTGACATTATACACAGGAGCTCTGTGTATAGTGTCAGTGTACAGGTAATACAGGAATCACCAGTGACATTATAAACATGAGCTCTGTATATAGTATACAGTGTATAGTATCAGTGTGCAGGTAACACACTGACTCACCAATGACGTCTCTAGCTGAAGTCCTTCATCTTTGCTTTTCTTTTTCATCCAGCACAGACCGCCATGACTTCTTCCAGCCAGGACTCATCTCTGCATAAAATAACAAAGTTACCTAGAGCACCGCTGCCAGAGCACATTCCCCACTTTTTCCCTTTCTTCTACACTACACATCTGAATACAGAGGTGCACCCACAATCAATATCACTCACCCTCGCAGAAATCTCAAACACCTCAATTTACAATTTCTCTCTGAGTCCCTTCTCCCTCTTACAGACATAGTTTCCCTTCATGAATCACGACACATTTGCTGCTGCCACTTTTTTTAACACCACAATAACAGCAACACTCGATTCGGCCGACCCCCTCATGCATAGCAAAACTCGTACAATCAACAAGCAGCCTGACCAAAGAACTGAGACGGGCTTCCAGGGTCCCTGAGCGGAGATGGAAGCTATCCCACTCTGCTGACCACTTCATTGTATACAAGCAGTACCTCGCCAGCTTCAAGTCCACGCTCACTGCTGCAAACTTACTTCTCATCTCTCATATCCTCCCTGTCTCACAGCCCTAAACAGTTTTTCAACACTTTCAATTATCTACTATGTCCCCAGCACCTCCTCCCTCTCTTCTCATTTCTGCTGAAGACTTTGCCTCTTTCTTTAAACAGAAGATTGATGCGACCAGAGAAAGTTTTGGCCCACAGTCCTCAATGCCCTTCTTAGCTGCTCAACCCTGTTGCTCCAAAACCAGCTTCTCCAACATGACAGAAGTTCAGCTCTCCACCCTCCTGTCAAGATCACATCTCACCACTTGCACGCTTGACCCACTCCCATCCCACCTCATCCCTAATCTCACCACAGTCTTCATCCCAACCCTAACACTCCTCTTCAACCTCTCACAACTGGTGTCTTCCCCTCATCCTTACAGCATGCCTCGATCACACCCATCCTCAAAAAGCCCTCCCTCGACCCATCCTCTGTGTCTAGCTATCACCTGATATCTCTTTATGCCTCAAAACTACTGGAACAGCTTGCCCATCTTAAACTGTCCTCCCACCTCTCCTCCTGCTCCCTCTTTGACCAGTTACAATCTGGCTTCTGACCCCATCACTCAACTGAAACTGCCCTAACTAAAATCACCAATGACCTACTAACCGCCAAGAGCAAGCGACACTACTCTGTCCTCCTTCTCCTGGACCTGTCTTCTGCCTTTGACAGTGTGGACCACTCCCTCCTGCTACAGATTCTCTCATTTCTTGGCATCACAGACTTGGCCCTATCCTGGATCTCGTCATGGCTAACAGACCGAATATCCAGTGTCCCCCTCTCCCACACTACCTCCTCAACTCGCCCCTTGTCTGTCAGTGTTCCTCAAGGCTCAGTTCTAGGACACCTACTTTCTCCATCTACACCTTCAGCCTGGGACAGCTCACAGAATCCTGTGGTTTTCAGTATCTTCTTTACGCCGATGACGCGCAGATCTATCTATCTGGACCTGACCTCACTTCCTTACTCACCAAAATCCCACAATGCCTGTCTACTATCTCAGCTTTCTTTTCTGCTCGCTTTCTAAAACTGAACATGGACAAAACAGAAATCATCATCATTCCCCCTTCTCACTCTACCCTTCCACCAGACCTCATCAATGTCAATGGCTGTTCGTTTTCCCCAGTCCCACACGCCTGATGCCTCAGAGTGATAATCGACTCTGCCTTCTCTTTCAAGCCACATATCCAAGCCCTTGCCTCATCCTGCCGTCTCAAACTCAAAAATATTTCCCGTATCCGCGCATTACTTGACCATGAAACCACAAAAACAATAGTGCACGCCCTTATCATCTCCCGCCTTGACCACTGTAACCTTCTACTCTCCGGCCTCCCCTCTAGCACTCTGGCACCACTCCAATCCATCCTACACTCTGCTGCCCGACTAATCTACCTGTCTCTCAGCTATTCCCCAGCTTCTCCCCTATGGGAAGCCCTTCACTGGCTTCCTATCGTCCAGAGACTCCAGTTCAAAACCTTTGCTGTGACGTACAAAGCCATCCACACCCTGTCTCCTCCATACATCTGTGACATGGTCTCCCAGTATTTACCTGCACGCAACCTTCGATCCTCACAAGATCTCCTTCTCTACTCCCCTCTTATCTCTTCTTCCCACAACCACATCCAAGACTTCTCCCATGCTTCCCCCATACTCTGGAACTCTCTGCCCCAACACATCAGACTCTCGCCTACCACGGAAACCATCAAAAAGAACCTGAAGACTCACTTCTTCCGACAAGCCTACAGCTTGCAGTGATCCTCAACCTACTGAACCGCCGCACAACGAACTCTACCCTCTCCTAGTGTATCCTCTTCACCCATCCCTTGTAGACTGTGAGCCCTCGCTGTCAGGGTCCTCTCTCTTTCTATACCTGTTAGTGCCTTGTTTTTGCTCATGTTTATTGTATTTGTCTATATTTGCCCCCTTTTCACATGTAGTGCCATGGAATAAATGGCGCTATAAAAAATAATATATAATTGGTTATTATGTAACCTCATAGATTGTAAGCTTGCAAGCAAGGCCCTCATTCCTTTTGGTATCTGTTGATCTATGTGTTTATTGTTATGCTTAAGGTCCATTATCTGTACAATTCCCCTTTAAAATGTAAAGTGTTGCGGAATATGTTGGCGCTATAGAAATAAAATTATTATTATTATTAATATTATTATTATTAACCCACCATTCCAAATAAAAATTATAATCCACCACTGTGCACTCACTAACTATAAATAGCCACTTTCTCCATTTAATATATAAATTAATTAGCACCTGTACTCTTTCCCCCAATTGATTACCAATGTAATTGTCATTTCATCCTCAACACCCCCCCACTATGTACCTTCCACTCTAACCCTAACCCCGATGTCTTGTCTTTCTCTCCCACCCTCTATTCATTATCAACTGCTCTACCCCACACTCAATACATTACTTACTCCCCACCCTCAAAATTCAGTATTTGTTCTCCCCCTATATCATCATTATCTCTCCCTACCCCTTCAATTCATCATTTGCTCTCCCCACCCCCCACCTTCAATTAAATTGCTGTCCCCTTTCCCTCACACTGAATTCAGAATTTACAGTCCCCCGTCCTCTCCCCACTTCATCATTTGCAGTCCCCTATCACCCCCTCACTTCATCTGCAGTGCCCCTTCATCATGTGCAGCCCCCTATTCCCTTTCTATTTCATCATGTACAGTCCCCCCTCAGACACACTTCATCATATGCAGTTCCCCTTACCCACCACTTTATCATGTGCTGCCCCCCCTTACCCACCCACTTCATCATGTGCAGTCCCCCTTACCTCTCACTTCATGTACAGTCCCCCTTACCCCCTGCTTCATCATGTGCAGTCCCCCTTACCTCCCACTTAATGTGCAGTCCACCTTACCCCCACTTCATCATGTGCAGTAACCTTTAACCCCCAATTCATCATGTGCAGTCCCCCTTACCCCCCACTTCATGTGCACTCCTCCTTACCCCCCACTTCATGTGCCATCCCCCTTACCCCCAATTCATCATGTGCAGTCCTCCTTACTCCCCCACTTCATGTGCAGTCCCCTTGCCCCACAATTCATCATGTTCAGCCCCACTCCCCCTTCATCATGTGCAGTCCCCCTTACTCCCCCCACTTCATGTGCAGCCCCACTCCCCCTTCATCATGTGCAGACCCCCTTACTCCCCAATTTCATGTGCAGCCCCACTCCCCCTTCATCATGTGCAGTCCCCCTTACCCCAACTTCATATGCAGCCCCACTCCCCCTTCATCATGTGCAATCCTCCTTACCCCCCACGTCATCATGTGCGGCCCCACTCCATCATGTACAGCCCCACTCCCCCCACTTCATCATGTGCAACCCCACTTACCCCCCACTACATCAGGTGCGTTCTTTTTTAACCCCCAAACTCCATCATGTGAAGCCCCACTCCCCTTTCATCATTTGCCGCCCCACTTACCCCCCACTCGTCATGAGAAGTCTCCTTTAACCCCCAACTCCATCATGCGCAGTCCTCCTTACACCCCCCCACTTCAGCACTTGCAGTTACCCTCACCCATTGAATTCATTTTATAAAGAAAGCAAAAAAGTTTTTCATACTTACCTCACAGTCGATCCCCTGCAGCGACTCTCTGCTTCCAGCGTCCGGGACATGTCAGCGCGTGCGCGATGATGCAATCTCGCATGCCTCACACCTGACCCGGAAGTACAAAGAACATGGAGGGAGCGGGAGCTGTGCAGCCATCAAGGTTAGATGGCCGTGCACAGCTCCCAGCCACGGCGTAGATGTGTGCTGATAGACTGTGATGCGACTGTGTCTGCTGCTGACTGCTTCACAGTACAGCATACACAGCCATGCACAATTTGCTGTGCATAGTCATCAGGCGGCAGGCCCTGTACAGCTGCTGGGTGAGTGGCCGGGGGGAATTTGCCTCTCTGCCATCCGGCCCAGCCTGCCCCTGTTTTTAATAGTAGTTAAAGAGTGTTTTGGACGCGGTAAATCCGAACGGTTCAATGAACATATGCAGATTCACCTGTGTTCAATAGCCGGCAGCGCCTTGGATGCAGCGGACATGTGCCGTGTCCAAAGAGCTGACAATTACTGAACATGTGCACATACCCTTATTTTGCGCCTGCATTACTGTACAACAAAGCATATAAAACCGTGCCAAAAACCACTGCAAAACGTGCTTTTTACCACAGCATTTTTGCTGCCAAGAGATGCAGAAACCTTGCAGAAATTTCTGCAATCAAATACTCAATGTGCACACATACTCGAATGCTGGAGTCACACTAGCAATTTTAAAATTAGTTTGACTTTTTTCCTGCAAAGTCAGACTAGTGTAATACAAGTGTCATGAGTTTTTCATGCGAGTACAAACTGATTTTTAACACCTAGCATCCAATTTACATTCTAAGGCCGGTTTCACATGTTCTGATATTTCCGGTACCAGAAAAAACGGTATTGGAGATGGCAGTGTCCATGTGTCTATGTGCGTAATACTTGCGGCACACGTGTGGCCCTATGTGCTGCATCAGTACCACACGGCAGGCACAATGGAAGAAGTGGTACAGTGAGCGCTGTTCCCCGGCGCAAGGTGCTGAAGACGACTCTCATCATTCTCCCCTGTTCTGCCAGCGATCAGCACCAGTAGGAGAGAATGATGAGAGTTGTATTCAAGTGAGAGCAATGACAGCAGGAGGCAACATTTGGGACTATTATTCCCATCAGCCTACCCCAGCTGCTGCTAATAGCAGTGACAGCAGGAGCAGTTGATGGGAATATTCCTCACCAACTGCCTTCGCTAAAAATAAATAAATGAATGAATGAAAAATCCGGTGTGGAATCCAGTGTATTTTTTTTAGCAAGCCAGGCAAAACTCACAGTTGGGGGCTGCAATCTGTCAGTTGTCAGTCTCAGCTGTCAGCCTCAGCAAGGCTGGTTATCAAGAATAGAGGGGTCCCCAAATGGCATTTTTGACAACCAGCCCCCATTTTTGAAACCATATTGACCCCCCCAGACTAAAAATAGCAGCCCACAGCCACCCAGAAAAGGCAAATCTATTAGATGCGCCAATTCTGGCACCTTTGCCCCGGTCTTCCCACTTGGCCTGTAGTGGTGGCAAGTGGGGTTCATATTTGTGGTGTTGATGTCACCTTTGTATTGTCTGGTGACATCAAGCCCATGGATTACTAACGGAGAGGCGTCTAAAAGACATCTATCAATTATTAATCCTATAGTTATATGGTAAATAAAGACAAAGCAATAAAAAAGTCCTGTATTAGAAATAAAACAAAACACACTTTTACATTTTTACTTAAAAATAAGAAACACAGTTATACTCATCTAATGCCTAATTCCACTGAATCCCTAGTCTCCTGTAATAAAACAAAAAACAATAATATCTCACACCTATCCGTCGTTCTGTCTCACGCCGTAATCCATGTCTGGGGATTAATAGTTTTCAACCTGGATGGTGCCAAGATGTGACTGACCTGGCTGAGAAACACTGGTGAATGAGATGCTGCGAGCGCAGCCTCAGTGACTAGCGGTGATGACATTGAGGTTACTGACGGTCAGTGAAGCTGCGTTCCCAGCTGGGCTGAATTGCCATGACTAGAGTTGAGCGACCTTGACCTTTTTAGAGTCGAGCCGGGTTTTGCGAAACCCGACTATGTCCAAAGTCGGGTCGAGTGAAATCGGCCGATTATGACGTAAAGTCGGGATCGACCGAAACACGAAACCCAATGCAAGTCAATGGGGCAGCATAGTCGGCAGTGAGTGGGGGCCAGGAAAACACCTAGAGTGGCCATTTTAATGTCAAAACCATCCATTCTTCTTAATGAAGCTTGTCAAGCGTAATTTACCTTATAATAATTGGAAGGCATTTGAAATTGGGGGTCATTTGGCTAAAGTTGTGGGGGGTAGGGCTGGTTCAAGTAATTAGTGGGCCCAGGAAATCTGGACCACGTCACGGCAGTGGAGCAGGGAGAGGTAAGTATTTCAACTTTGCAAGTGCTGTGAACCTGAGCAAGCAGGGGGGGCCCACTCGTTGGCATTGGCACTGGCACAGGGCCCCTCAAAGTACAGCGGTGTGTTTGCACGGCGGGGGCGCCTCCCACCGGCAGCAACACTTTTGCGTACTATGAGAGGCCCTGTGCCAGTGACGTTGCCAACTAGTATTCCTCCCCCCACCTGATGAAGGAACCTGCACTTTCATCTGCACCTTCCTCTTTGTCCCCGTGTAAGGTGGTATGGTATGCGGGAAGAGCAACCTGACTTTCAGCAGGGTCACAATGTTGTTGTGTAGCGTGCACGGGGAATGTTGCGTTATGGGTCAATGTACCAGCAGACTCATCTATCACTGGCTGGGCAATGGGCACGATGAAGTGGAAACACAGATATAGGCCCAAAGAAGAAAGTGGGCTAAATGCAGTTCAAAATTGGTAACACAGGAATAACCAGGGGGCATTGCAGTGGAGGACAACTGGAATGAGAGGCTGACACAGAGAGTAGGGCCAAATCAGTAAGTAGTCGAAATGCAGTTCAAAATTGGCAACCGTAGTAAACAGGCGGCACAGCTTTGTTCAGTGGAGGAGAACAGCAAGGAGTGGCAGACACCGATAGTAGGCCCCAAACCAACTAGTACGCCAAATGCAGTTGTTCCATTTAACCACAATTTAATGAGAGCCTGAAGATAGAAGCTCAGGAAAGGCAACCTGGGGAACACCTTGGAGTGTAACACACCATCTCTCTCCACCCCATACCCATTTTGTATGGCCTAATGCAGTGTACTTTTCTACAACTACTAAACGAGAGTCGGAAGACCGAAGCAATGGCAAGGAAACCTGGGGAACACCTTAGAGTGTAACACACCCTCTCTCTACACCCCATACCCAATTTGAAGGCCTAATGCAGTGTAGTTTCCAAGAACTACTAAACGAGAGCCGGAAGATCGAAGCTCAGGAAAGGCAACCTGGGGAACACCTTGGAGTGTAACACACCCTCTCGCTACACCCCATACCCAATTTGAAGGCCTAATGCAGCGTAGTTTCCAACAACTACTAAACGAGAGCCGGAATATCGAAGCTCAGGAAAGGCAACCTGGGGAACACCTTGGAGTGTAACACACCCTCTCTCTACACCCCATACCCAATTTGAAGGCCTAATGCAGTGTAGTTTCCAAGAACTACTAAACGAGAGCCGGAAGATCGAAGCTCAGGAAAGGCAACCTGGGGAACACCTTGGAGTGTAACACACCCTCTCGCTACACCCCATACCCAATTTGAAGGCCTAATGCAGCGTAGTTTCCAACAACTACTAAACGAGAGCCGGAAGATCGAAGCTCAGGAAAGGCAACCTGGGGAACACCTTGGAGTGGAACACACCATCTCTCTACACCCCATACCCAATTTGAAGGCCTAATGCAGAGTAGTTTCCAAGAACTACTAAACGAGAGCCGGAAGATCGAAGCTCAGGAAAGGCAACCTGGGGAACACCTTGGAGTGTAACACAACGTCTCTCTACACGACGGAAGGGCTGATTCTTAGGAAGGAAGGCTGTTGGAAATAAGCATTGCGCGTCCGAGGGTGATTATATTCTTATTAGGTATATACTCACCCTCGGACGCGCCCTGCTTCTTTATTTGGAATGAATGTTTATTTGCAATGTGGTGTTGACTTTCTCTATTATTTTGGTAATTAATGATTTTATTATTTTCATTATTTTGCATCTTCTCGGCAATAATATAAAGAAGACGCGACAGGACAACACTCGGTGGATGCCATATGTGTGTTTTCAATTTAAAAAAACTTTCAGTTAACTACTTGCAGGAGAAAGTAATTGTAGCTGGTGGCCATTTTTAGTACTGTACCAGATTAGAGTTGTGTGTTTGTTTTTAATGTTAAAATGTCTGCATTTGATATCTCACCAGTATTTTCTTTTTTATAAGCAAAATACTTATTTTTATATTTTCTGATGTTGGTTCCAGGGGTACACGGCCAGCAGTGCCCTGGTCAGTGTAGTAGTAGTTGAAAGAATGGACCGCAGACAGGCATCGAAGGCCTAAAATAATAACACATGGCTGTAGGCAATTTTAAATTGGTTCCAGGGGTACACGGACAGCAGTGGTGTGGTCAGTGGAGGCCTAGTGGAAGGAGTGACCGCAGACAGGCATCGAAGGCCTAAAATAATAACACATGGCTGTAGGCAATTTTAAATTGGTTCCAGGGGTACACGGGCAGCAGTGACCTGGTCAGTGTAGTAGTAGTTGAAAGAATGGACCGCAGACAGGCATCGAAGGCCTAAAATAAAAAAATTGGGCTGGCTGTAGGCAATTTTAAATTGGTTCCAGGGGTACACGGACAGCAGTGGTGTGGTCAGTGGAGGCCTAGTGGAAGGAGTGACCGCAGACAGGCATCGAAGGCCTAAAATAATAACACATGGCTGTAGGCAATTTTAAATTGGTTCCAGGGGTACACGGACAGCAGTGGTGTGGTCAGTGGAGGCCTAGTGGAAGGAGTGACCGCAGACAGGCATCGAAGGCCTAAAATAATAACACATGGCTGTAGGCAATTTTAAATTGGTTCCAGGGGTACACGGACAGCAGTGGTGTGGTCAGTGGAGGCCTAGTGGAAGGAGTGACCGCAGACAGGCATCGAAGGCCTAAAATAATAACACATGGCTGTAGGCAATTTTAAATTGGTTCCAGGGGTACACGGACAGCAGTGGTGTGGTCAGTGGAGGCCTAGTGGAAGGAGTGACCGCAGACAGGCATCGAAGGCCTAAAATAATAACACATGGCTGTAGGCAATTTTAAATTGGTTCCAGGGGTACACGGACAGCAGTGGTGTGGTCAGTGGAGGCCTAGTGGAAGGAGTGACCGCAGACAGGCATCGAAGGCCTAAAATAATAACACATGGCTGTAGGCAATTTTAAATTGGTTCCAGGGGTACACGGGCAGCAGTGACCTGGTCAGTGTAGTAGTAGTTGAAAGAATGGACCGCAGACAGGCATCGAAGGCCTAAAATAAAAAAATTGGGCTGGCTGTAGGCAATTTTAAATTGGTTCCAGGGGTACACGGGCAGCAGTGGTGTGGTCAGTGGAGGCCTAGTGGAAGGAGTGACCGCAGACAGGCATCGAAGGCCTAAAATAATAACACATGGCTGTAGGCAATTTTAAATTGGTTCCAGGGGTACACGGGCAGCAGTGACCTGGTCAGTGTAGTAGTAGTTGAAAAAATGGACCGCAGACAGGCATCGAATGCCTAAAATAATAACACATGGCTGTAGGCAATTTTAAATTGGTTACAGGGGTACACGGACAGCAGTGACCTGGTCAGTGTAGTAGTAGTTGAAAGAATGGACCGCAGACAGGCATCGAAGGCCTAAAATAAAAAAATTGGGCTGGCTGTAGGCAATTTTAAATTGGTTCCAGGGGTACACGGACAGCAGTGGTGTGGTCAGTGGAGGCCTAGTGGAAGGAGTGACCGCAGACAGGCATCGAAGGCCTAAAATAATAACACATGGCTGTAGGCAATTTTAAATTGGTTCCAGGGGTACACGGACAGCAGTGACCTGGTCAGTGTAGTAGTAGTTGAAAGAATGGACCGCAGACAGGCATCGAAGGCCTAAAATAAAAAAATTGGGCTGGCTGTAGGCAATTTTAAATTGGTTCCAGGGGTACACGGGCAGCAGTGACCTGGTCAGTGTAGTAGTAGTTGAAAGAATGGACCGCAGACAGGCTTAGAAGGCCTAACATAACAAACTTGGGCTGGCTGTAGGCACTTTTAAATTGGTTCCAGGGGTACACGGGCAGCAGTGGTCTGGTCAGTGGAAGTCTAGTGGAAGGAGTGACCGCAGACAGGCTTCCAAGGCCTAACATAACAAACTTGGGCTGGCTGTAGGCACTTTTAAATTGGTTCCAGGGGTACACGGGCAGCAGTGGTCTGGTCAGTGGAAGTCTAGTGGAAGGAGTGACCGCAGACAGGCTTCGAAGGCCTAACATAACAAAATTGGGCTGGCTGTAGGCACTTTAAATTGGTTCCAGGGGTACATGGGCAGCAGTGTATGGTCAGTGGAAGTCTAGTGGAAGGAGTGACGGCAGACAGTCTTCGAAGGCCTAACATAACAAAATTGGGCTGACTGTAGGCACTTTTAAATTGGTTCCAGGGTAACACGGCCAGCAGTGGCCTGGTCAGTGTAGTAGTTGTAGAAAGAAGGGACCGCAGACAGGCTTCGAAGGCCTAACATAACAAAAATGTCAAAACAATGGTATTGTCAGTGCCAGGCATTGAAGGATGTCAGCGGCTAGACTACACATTGGTGAAGCTGTGAGAGATAATTTTGCTAGTGGTAGAGCACTGTTTGAGCTGGGGGGGGGAACTGTCTTGTGGCCGGCGGTACAGGCACAGGGCCCCTCATATTACAACGGTGTGTCTGACGTTGGGTGCGCACCACCACCGCCAGAGACACTTTATTGTACTATGAGGGACCCAGTGGCAGTGCCGTCGACCAAAAGCGGCCACACCCACCTCTTCAGACAAACAGCACTCTCAAGGGTCCAAGCGCAAAGTGGCGATAGCACGGCCCCGTGTGGGGAGTTTGGCCATTTCGTGAGGTGGAAACATGTCGTATGCTGGACAATCAGGTGAAGAAAATTACGAGATTGGAAAAGTCATTCAGAATAGTCCACAGGCAAGACCTTTTCATAGGAAAGCTAGGTGTCAGCCTGGCAGGGTGGGGCAAAAGATTTTGAAATCCAGTTGTGGTTCATTTTAATGAAGGTTAGATCATCTACATTTTGGGTAGCCAGACGAGTCCTTTTTTCTGTTAGTATTGAACCTGCAGCACTGAATACTCTTTCTGATAGGACACTAGCTGCCGGGCAAGCAAGCTCCTGCAATGCATATTCTGCCAATTCTGGCCAGGTGTCTAATTTGGATGCCCAGTAATCAAATGGGAATGACGGTTGAGGGAGAACGTCGATAAGGGATGAAAAATAGTTTGTAACCATACTGGACAAATGTTGTCTCCTGTCACTTTGAATTGATGCTGCAGTACCTGTCCTGTCTGCGGTCATAGAAAAATCACTCCACAACCTGGTCAGAAAACCCCTCTGTCCAACGCCACTTCTGATTTCTGCCCCTCTAACACCTCTGGTCTGCTGGCCCCTGGAGCTCGTGTGAGAACGATCACGGGCGCTGTGTGCAGGGAATGCCAGAAGCAAACGGTCAACAAGAGTTGATTGTTTTGTTGCTAATATTAGTTCCAAGTTCTCATGTGGCATAATATTTTGCAATTTGCCTTTATAGCGAGGATCAAGGAGGCAGGCCAACCAGTAATCGTCATCGTTCATCATTTTTGTAATGCGTGTGTCCCTTTTGAGGATACGCAAGGCATAATCCGCCATGTGGGCCAAAGTTCCCGTTGTCAAATCTGCGGTTGTGCTTGGTTGAGGGGCAGTTGCAGGCAAATCTACGTCACTTGTGTCCCTCAAAAAACCAGAACCCGGCCTTGCCACGCCACCAATTTCCCGTGCCCCCGGGAAAGCTTCCTCATTAAAAATATACTCATCCCCATCATCCTCCTCATCCTCCACCTCCTCTTCGCCCGGTACCTCGTCATGTACACTGCCCTGACCAGACAATCGCTGACTGTCATCAAGGCTTTCCTCTTCCTCTGGTGCAGACGCCTGATCCTTTATGTGCGTCAAACTTTGCATCAGCAGACGCATTAGGGGGATGCTCATGCTTATTATGGCGTTGTCTGCACTAACCAGCCGTGTGCATTCCTCAAAACACTGAAGGACTTGACACATGTCTTGAATCTTCGACCACTGCACACCTGACAACTCCATGTCTGCCATCCTACTGCCTGCCCGTGTATGTGTATCCTCCCACAAAAACATAACAGCCCGCCTCTGTTCGCACAGTCTCTGAAGCATGTGCAGTGTTGAGTTCCACCTTGTTGCAACGTCTATGATTAGGCGATGCTGGGGAAGGTTCAAAGAACGCTGATAGGTCTGCATACGGCTGGAGTGTACAGGCGAACGGCGGATATGTGCGCAAAGTCCACGCACTTTGAGGAGCAGGTCGGATAACCCCGGATAACTTTTCAGGAAGCACTGCACCACCAGGTTTAAGGTGTGAGCCAGGCAAGGAATGTGTTTCAGTTGGGAAAGGGAGATGGCAGCCATGAAATTCCTTCCGTTATCACTCACTACCTTGCCTGCCTCAAGATCTACAGTGCCCAGCCACGACTGCGTTTCTTGCTGCAAGAACTCGGACAGAACTTCCGCGGTGTGTCTATTGTCGCCCAAACACTTCATAGCCAATACAGCCTGCTGACGTATGCCAGTAGCTGCCCCATAATGGGAGACCTGGTGTGCAACAGTGGCAGGTGCGGATGGAGTGTTTGTGCGACTGCGGTCTGTGGACGAGCTCTTGCTTCTGCAGGAGGACGAGGAGGAGGAGGAGGAGGGGGTGCGAACGGCTACAGACAACTGTTTACTAGACCGTGGGCTAGGCAGAACTGTCCCAAACTTGCTGTCCCCTGTGGACCCTGAATCCACCACATTTACCCAGTGTGCCGTGATGGACACGTAACGTCCCTGGCCATGCCTACTGGTCCATGCATCTGTTGTCAGGTGCACCTTTGTGCTCACAGATTGCCTGAGTGCATGGACGATGCGCTCTTTAACATGCTGGTGGAGGGCTGGGATGGCTTTTCTGGAAAAAAAGTGTCGACTGGGTAGCTCGTAGCGTGGTACAGCGTAGTCCATCAGGTCTTTGAAAGCTTCGCTTTCAACTAACCGGTAGGGCATCATCTCTAACGAGATTAGTCTAGCTATGTGGGCGTTCAAACCCTGTGTACGCGGATGCGAGGCTAAGTATTTCCTTTTTCTAACCATAGTCTCATGTAGGGTGAGCTGGACTGGAGAGCTGGAGATCGTGGAACTAGCGGGGGTGCCGGTGGACATGGCAGACTGAGAGACGGTGGGAGATGGTATTGTTGCCGCCGGTGCCCTAGATGCAGTGTTTCCTACTACGAAACTGGTGATTCCCTGACCCTGACTGCTTTGGCCTGGCAAAGATACCTGCACAGATACAGCAGGTGGTGCGCTAAATGGTGGTCCTACACTGCCGGAAGGGATGTTGCGTTGATGACTAGCTTCATTGGCCGAGGGTGCAACAACCTTAAGGGACGTTTGGTAGTTAGTCCAAGCTTTCAAATGCATGGTGGTTAAATGTCTATGCATGCAACTAGTATTGAGACTTTTCAGATTCTGACCTCTGCTTAAGGAAGTAGAACATTTTTGACAGATGACTTTGCGCTGATCAATTGGATGTTGTTTAAAAAAATGCCAGACTGCACTCTTTCTAGCATCGGATACCTTTTCAGGCATTGCAGACTGAGCTTTAACCGGATGGCCACGCTGTCCTCCACCAGGTTTTGGCTTTGCCACGCGTTTTGGGCAAGATACGGGCCCGGCAGATGGAACCTGTGGCGATGTTGATGCCTGCTGCGGCCCCTCCTCCTCCTCTGCTTCAGAACTGCTGCCGCCTGCACCCTGTTCCCCCAATGGCTGCCAATCGGGGTCAAGAACTGGGTCATCTAATAACTCTTCTTGTACCTCCTGCGCAACTTCGTCTGTGTCACCGTGTCGTTCGGTGGTATAGCGTTCGTGATGGGGCAACATAGTCTCATCAGGGTCTGATTCTTGATCAGCACCCTGCGAGGGCAATGTTGTGGTCTGAGTCAAAGGACCAGCATAGTAGTCTGGCTGTGGCTGTGCGTCAGTGCACTCCATGTCAGATTCAATTTGTAATGGGCATGGACTGTTAACTGCTTCACTTTCTAAGCCAGGGACGGTATGTGTAAAGAGCTCCATGGAGTAACCCGTTGTGTCGCCTGCTGCATTCTTCTCTGTTGTTGTTTTTGCTGAAGAGGACAAGGAAGTGACTTGTCCCTGACCGTGAACATCCACTAACGACGCGCTGCTTTTACTTTTACCAGTTTCACGAGATGAGGCAAAAGAGCTAGAGGCTGAGTCAGCAAGATAAGCCAAAACTTGCTCTTGCTGCTCCGGCTTTAAAAGCGGTTTTCCTAATCCCAGAAAAGGGAGCGTTCGAGGCCTTGTGTAGCCGGACGACGAACCTGGCTCCACAGCTCCAGACTTAGGTGCAATATTTTTTCCCCCACGACCACCTGATGCTCCACCACTACCACTACCCTCATTACCAGCTGACAATGAACGCCCCCGGCCACGACCTCTTCCACTAGACTTCCTCATTGTTTTAAAAACGTAACCAAACTAACGTTATTTGTTGCAGTCACACAACTTACACGGTGAGCTATAACTTCAGTATGATTTAGCTACCCCTTTACAGGTTGGTGAGACCACAGCGAAAATCAGGCCCAATGTTACACACTCTTTTTTTGGTGGCTGCAAATTAGAGAGATGCCCCACACGCAGGACTGTCACTGAAGCACAAATGTTAATATTAATGTCACACTATTATTTTTTGTTTATTTTTATTTTTTTCAGGAACACTTTAGAAACCCCCCAAAAAAAAAAAAATAGATTTTTGCAGGGAGAATTTAGAAAACAAATGTAACAAACTATATGCTTTCTATGGGCCACTGAGTGAGAGATGACGCACACAGGAATCAGGAGTGGCACACAAGCCCAGAGGCCAATATTTTTCTACCAATGATTGATGTAGTTATTTTCTCTGGTAGATTTTAGAACCCAAATCAAGGAAAAAAAATATAGGCTTTCTATGGACCACAATTGGAGAGAGAGAGAGAGAGAGAGAGAGAGAGAGATGGCACACCCAGGAGTCAAGACTGGCACACAAGCAGAAAGGCCAATATTAATCTCCCACTGTTTTTTTGGTTGTTTTTTTTTTTTTTTTTTCAGGGAGACTTTAGAAATAAAAATAATAAAAAAAATATGATTTTATCAGGAAGAATTTAGAAACCAAATAAAATAAAATGATTTTTTCAGGGAGAATTTAGAAAACAAATAAAACCAAAAATATGCGTTCTATGGCCCACTGACTGAGAGAGAGAGAGAGATGGAACGCTTAGTACTGGCACACAAGCCCAAAGGGCAATATTAATCTCCCTTTTTTTTTCCAGGGAGAA
This sequence comes from Ranitomeya imitator, assembly GCF_032444005.1. Lineage (NCBI taxonomy): Eukaryota > Metazoa > Chordata > Amphibia > Anura > Dendrobatidae > Ranitomeya > Ranitomeya imitator. The sequence goes on along the minus strand of NC_091283.1, from coordinate 544,945,196 downwards.
TTTCTGAAACCCAAAAAAAAAATAAAATAGGCTTTCTATGGCCCACTATTTGTGAGAGAGATGGGACGCTCAGGACTGGCACAGATGGCACGCTCAGGACTGGCACAGAAGCCCAGAGGCCAATATTAATCTCCCTTTTTTTCTGGGAGAATTTATAAAACCAAAAAAATATTTAAATAGGCTTTCTATGGCCCACTATTTGTGAGAGAGATGGCACGCTCAGGACTGGCACAGATGGCACGCTCACAACTGGCACACAAGCCCAGAGGCCAATATTAATCTCCCTTTTTTCAGGGAGAATTTCTAAAACCCAAAAAAAAAATAAAATAGGCTTTCTATGGCCCACTATTTGTGAGAGAGATGGGACGCTCAGGACTGGCACAGATGGCACGCTCAGGACTGGCACAGAAGCCCAGAGGCCAATATTAATCTCCCTTTTTTTCTGGGAGAATTTATAAAACCAAAAAAATATTTAAATAGGCTTTCTATGGCCCACTATTTGTGAGAGAGATGGCACGCTCAGGACTGGCACAGATGGCACGCTCACAACTGGCACACAAGCCCAGAGGCCAATATTAATCTCCCTTTTTTCAGGGAAAATTGATAAAACAAAAAAAAAAATTAAATAGGCTTTCTATGGCCCACTATTTGTGAGAGAGATGGCACGCTCAGGGCTGGCTGGCACAGATGGCACGCTCAGGACTGGCACACAAGCCCAGAGGCCAATATTAATCTCCCTTTTTTTCTGGGAGAATTTATAAAACCAAAAAAATATTTAAATAGGCTTTCTATGGCCCACTATTTGTGAGAGAGATGGCACGCTCAGGACTGGCACAGATGGCACGCTCACAACTGGCACACAAGCCCAGAGGCCAATATTAATCTCCCTTTTTTCAGGGAAAATTGATAAAACAAAAAAAAAAATTAAATAGGCTTTCTATGGCCCACTATTTGTGAGAGAGATGGCACGCTCAGGGCTGGCTGGCACAGATGGCACGCTCAGGACTGGCACACAAGCCCAGAGGCCAATATTAATCTCCCTTTTTTTCTGGGAGAATTTATAAAACCAAAAAAATATTTAAATAGGCTTTCTATGGCCCACTATTTGTGAGAGAGATGGCACGCTCAGGACTGGCACAGATGGCACGCTCACAACTGGCACACAAGCCCAGAGGCCAATATTAATCTCCCTTTTTTCAGGGAAAATTTATAAAACAAAAAAAAAAATTAAATAGGCTTTCTATGGCCCACTATTTGTGAGAGAGATGGCACGCTCAGGGCTGGCACAGATGGCACGCTCAGGACTGGCACACAAGCCCAGAGGCCAATATTAATCTCCCTTTTTTTCAGGGAGAATTTATAAAACCAAAAAAAAAAATAAATAGGCTTTCTATGGCCCACTATTTGTGAGAGAGATGGCACACTCAGGACTGGCACACAAGCCCAAAGGCCAATATTAATCTCCCACTGTATTTTTATCAGGGAGAATTTATACACCCCACAAAAAAAAATACAGAAAAATGAAAAGGCTTTCTATGGCCCACTATGTGAGAGAGATGGCACACACAGGGATGGCACTCTAGCAGAAATGCCAAATTGCCAATCTTAATCTCCCACCAAAAAAAAAAAAAAAAAAAAAACAGGGAATGTCCTACAATTACTATCTCCCTGCCTGCAGTAATCTCAGCCAGGTATGGCAGGCAGCTACTATCTCCCTGCCTGCAGTAATCTCAGCCAGGTATGGCAGGCAGCAATAAGGAGTGGACTGATGCACAAATGAAATAAAAAGTGTGGACAAACAAAAAAGATAGCTGTGCAGAAAGGAAGGAACAAGAGGATTTGTGCTTTGAAAAAAGCAGTTGGTTTGCACAGCGGCGTACACACAGCAATGCAGCTATCAGGGAGCCTTCTAGGGCAGCCCAATGAGCTACAGCGCTGAGGGGAAAAAAAAAAAAAAAAAAACTTCCACTGTCCCTGCACACCGAGGGTGGTGTTGGACAGTGCAAATCGCTGCAGCACAAGCGGTTTTGTGGTTAATGGACCCTGCCTAACGCTATCCCTGCTTCTGACAAAGCGGCAGCAACCTCTCCCTAAGCTCAGATCAGCAGCAGTAAGATGGCGGTCGGCGGGAACGCCTCTTTATAGCCCCTGTGACGTCGCAGACAGCAAGCCAATCACTGCAATGCCCTTCTCTAAGATGGTGGGGACCAGGACCTATGTCATCACGCTGCCCACACTCTGCGTTTACCTTCATTGGCTGAGAAATGGCGCTTTTCGCGTCATTGAAACGCGACTTTGGCGCGAAAGTCGCGTACCGCATGGCCGACCCCGCACAGGGGTCGGATCGGGTTTCATGAAACCCCGACTTAGCCAAAAGTCGGCGACTTTTGAAAATGTTCGACCCGTTTCGCTCAACCCTAGCCATGACTTCAACACCGTGATCCCTTTTCTGAGTTATTTTTTATTTTCCAACCACTTTTCACATGGATCTGGCGAAAGTTCGGGTAGCACTTGATTTGGATTCCTGAAAATCTAAAAGCCTTACAAAGGTTTTTTGGATTCGCCAACTACTACCGAAAGTTCATCAAAAACTTTTCTGTAGTGGCCAAACACTTGAACGATATGAAGATTAAGTGAGCTAGACTCTTGGGAGGTGAGACTGGACCATGTGAACGATTGGGTGGTGCTGCCAAGCATGCTGGAAGCATTATTTGCTATCCAATTGACCACCTGTGCCCTCTAGTGTGGTTTCAGACATTGTATCCCATACCTCCCTGCAAAGTGGGACAGGAAGCTATGAATTGTGGATGGGTGTGTTGCTTTTCCTCCAGCAACAGGCACAGTTGCACCTGCTCCTTGTCCTTGCTGTCTGTGTGCACCATCATCTGCACATCCACTTCCCAGTCCTTTTCTGCACGACTTACGCATTTTGTAATTGATAGGTCTCTGTAAACCAAGATTCCTTGACCAAATGAAGCTAATAAATTTTAATTAAAAAAAATTTGGTCACCTGTAACATAAAAAGCTTTTTTTAAAAAAATTTCAAACCACTGTAATTTCACACAAGACACGTGTTAGGTGACAAGTTACCGCTGCTGCACACAAGGAATCTTGAGCCACCTCTGCTGCGGTCTCCCATTCTTCTTCAGCCGCAGTGGAGCCTGCTCAGCGGAGACGTCGGTCCCAGTGTCTGACTCAGTCAGATACTGTGCACTTGGTTGCAGCTGATCTTCCAGGCTCAGCTATTGTAACCAGCACTGTACAGCGGCGAGCATATGCTCCTGGGACTAATTCCTGCTTTTCCATTACTGAGCATGCCCAAGTGATGTCCTCTCATTGGAGGCCGAGGGTCACATGCTCAGGTCCTAAAGCAGTTCCTATTGGACCACTAGGAAGGTCCTGGAGAGCTTCCTCGATAAAAGGTTTGCATGGCCACACGGCCATGCGCTAATATCAACCTATGTTCATGTGTGTATGAGCTTAGCTGCCTCTTGGTCTTTGTCAGCATGTGCTCCGGGTCAGCTGTAAGCCATTAGAATTCCGGGACCTCCGGAGAGGAGTTTGAGTGTATGAATTCAGGGCTGGCGCATAGCCACTAGAATTCCGGCACCTCCGGAGAGGAGTTGTTTGAGTGCTGCTGCTGACTGTACGACCACTGTACGCTACCTGCTCCATTTATGAGCTTTGATCCCCTGTGAGGTTAACAGGGTACATCATCTTCTTTAATTCTGGTGACTCTGTGAAGTAACAGAGTTCGCTCCTGTGCAGGCCGGATGACGGAACCCATGTCTATTCAGGCGTAGTGCCGCCAAATAGTGCCGCCATTTACTAGCAGCAGGTTCCACTCCTGCACAGTGGACCCCGGGCTGCGAATGCACCTATTCTACCTCAATATTTCCTTGGTGCGTTCCGCCAGCCCTAACAGTATACTAGTGCCAGGGTCTGGCTAGTAATGGCGGACGAACAGCGACTGCAGCGGTACATCCAGCAGCTTGTAGGGCAGGTTGGCGGCTCTCGAGCGTACAGCCTCAGCTGTGGATGTTACCGCAGTGGCTGTTCAGGCTGCTAGCGTGGCTGCAGCAAGTTTGCCCACTGCCACCACTGTTCCGACCTCATTCTGCCTCCTGCTGCCAGATAAATAATCTGGTGATAGCAAGTCATGTAGGGGATTCATGAGCCAGTGCGCTATACACCTCGAGCTCCTGGCTACACGTTTTCCCACAGAGTGGGCAAAGGTGGGATTCATTATATCCCTCCTGTCAGACAGGGCGTTGGATTGGGCTACGCCGCTGTGGGAGCGCAACGATCATGTGGTGCAGAGGGCTCCGCTGTTTCTGAGCACTCTTAAACAGGTCTGGCATTGACCCAAGGGTTGTCCATGGTCAGCCATTTTGCCGTCCACTTCAGGACTTTAGCATCGGAGCTGGAGTGGTCCGATAAAGCCCTCATCCCTGTATTTTGTAGGGGGCTGGCTGACCATGTGAAGGATGCTTTGGCCACCAGGGAGATTCCCGCCACACTGGAGGAGCTAATAGCTGTATCAACTCGCATCGACCTTTGTTTTAACGAGCGAAGGTTGGAGCGAGCCGAGTGTAGGCAGAGGTTTTGGCTGGCTCCCACCTTCGCCAAACCTCTGGAATCTCCGATCCAGGCATCCGAGTCACATGGGCCCATGGAGGTGTCACGAGCGGGATCTAAGTCCCAGACTGCTCGTGCACTCAAGGTCTGTCATGTTTGCCGGCTGTCAGGACATCTTGCATCCAGATGTTCCCAGCGGTCGGGAAAACGTTAGTGCCTAGTAGTTGTAGGAGGAGGTACACTAGACACGGCAACATTTTCTTCCAAACTGTCCTTCAAGGGGACAATTACCATAGGCCCATCCACTCTTATGGTAGAGCTTTGCGTGGATTTCGGGGCAGAGGGGAATTTTATGTCCTCAGCCTTTACCCAACGCCACGCAATACCCCTGGTAGTGCTCGCCAAGCCAGTGACTGTATGAGTGGTGAATGGGTCGACACTGCCCTCACAAATAACACATCAGACCATCCCATTTACATTGTCTATATCTCCATCCAATCAGGAGATTATTTCCCTTCTTGTCATCCCCGAGGGAATAGACGAGATCCTGCTCATATAGAGTGGTCATCAGGGAGAATTTTGGGATTGAGTGAATCTTGTGAGGGCAGATGTCTGAGAGAGTGCATTCAGGTTGCTACTACTGAAGTACCCACAGATCTTTCCTCTCTCCCCAAGCATTACTGGCCCTATGTGGACGTATTCTCCAAGAGGGCTGCGGAGACCCTATGACTTTCCTATTGACCTCTTGCCTGGTGCAGAGCCTCCCCGGGGTTGAGTTTATCCCCTGTCTCTCCCAAAGATGGAGGCAATATCCCAATACATCCAGGAGAATCTGGCAAATGGATTCTTTAGGAAGTCAGTGTCACCTGCAGGGGCAGGGTTCTTCTTCGTGCAGAAGAAGAACGGAGAACTACATCGATGCATAAGAATGAATACCCTCTGCCTCTGACATCAGAGTTATTCGACAGGTTGTGGGGAGCGAGGGTATTTACTAAACTAGATCTGTGGGGTGCGTACAACCTGATTCGCATCTGTAATTAGATCTGCGGGGTGCTTACAACCTGATTTGCATCTGTGAGGGGGACAAATGGAAAATGGCATTCAACACCAGGGACGGGCACTATGAATACCTGGTGATGCCCTTCGGGCACTGTAATGCTCCTGCCGTTTTCCAAGACTTTGTGAATGATATCTTCCGGTATATGCTCTCCATGTCGGTCATAGTCTATCTGTGTAACAACTCTGCTGGCATCACGTCATGGCCTCACATCTCTCACACAATCTTACCCACTGCTCCAGGCCATGATGTGCTTTCTCTTTAATGCCAGCTCCATGTTCTGTGTCTCTGCTCTCTGCATGCCTCATGGCTATGTGTATAGGGGGCCGGCGCCTGAACTCTCTGGTTCTTATAGGAATCAGGTGCACCTGTCCAATCAGTTCCTGACCAATTACCAAGAGTAGGGTTGAGCGAAACGGGTCGTTCATTTTCAAAAGTCGCCGACTTTTGGCAAAGTCGGGTTTCATGAAACCCGATCCGACCCCTGTGCGGGGTCGGCCATGCGGTACGCGACTTTCGCGCCAAAGTCGCGTTTCAATGACGCGAAAAGCGCCATTTCTCAGCCAATGAAGGTGAACGCAGAGTGTGGGCAGCGTGATGACATAGGTCCTGGTCCCCACCATCTTAGAGAAGGGCATTGCAGTGATTGGCTTGCTGTCTGCGGCGTCACAGGGGCTATAAAGGGGCGTTCCCGCCGAACGCCATCTTACTGCTGCTGATCTGAGCTTAGGGAGAGGTTGCTGCCGCTTCGTCAGAAGCAGGGATAGCGTTAGGCAGGGTCCATTAACCACCAAACCGCTTGTGCTGTAGCGATTTCCACTGTCCAACACCACCTTCGGTGTGCAGGGACAGTGGAAGCTACATTTTTTTTTCTCAGCGCTGTAGCTCATTGGGCTGCCCTAGAAGGCTCCCTGATAGCTGCATTGCTGTTTGTACGCCGCTGTGCAAACCAACTGCTTTTTTCAAAGCACAAATCCTCTTGTTCCTTCCTTTCTGCACAGCTATCTTTTTTGTTTGTCCACACTTTTTATTTAATTTGTGCATCAGTCAACTCCTTATTGCTGCCTGCCATACCTGGCTGAGATTACTGCAGGGAGATAGTAATTGTAGGACACTTTTTTTTTGTGGGAGATTAAGATTGGCATTTCTGCTAGAGTGCCATCCCTGTCTGTGCCATCTCTCACTCAGTGGGCCATAGAAAGCCTATTTATTTTTTTGCTTGATTTGGGTTCTAAAATCTACCTGAAAAAATCACTACATCAATCAGTGGGAGAAAAATATTGGCCTCTGGGCTTGTGTGCCACTCCTGACTCCTGTGTGTGCCATCTCTCACTCAGTGGGCCATAGAAAGCCTATTTATTTTTTTGCTTGATTTGGGTTCTAAAATCTACCTGAAAAAATCACTACATCAATCAGTGGGAAAAAATATATTGGCCTCTGGGCTTGTGTGCCACTCCTGACTCCTGTGTGTGCCATCTCTCACTCAGTGGGCCATAGAAAGCCTATTTATTTTTTTGGCTGATTTGGTTGCTAAATTCTACCTGAAAAAATCAATAAATCAGTCAGTTGGAGATAAATATTGGCCTCTGGGCTTGTGTGCCACTCCTGACTCCTGTGTATGCCATCTCTCACTCAGTGGGCCATAGAAAGCCTATTTATTTATTTTTTTATTTGGTTTCTAAATTCTCCCTGAAAAAATCATTTTATTTTGTTTGGTTTCTAAATTCTTCCTGAAAAAATCATTTTATTTTATTTTGTTTCTAAAGTCTCCCTGAAAAAAAAAAAAAAAAAAAAAAACAGTGGGAGATTAACCCCTTACCGGCATCGGACGTACTATACCGTCCGATGCCGGCTCCCCTGCTTTGATGCAGGGCTCCGCGGTGAGCCCGCACCAAAGCCGGGACATGTCAGCTGTTTTGAACAGCTGACATGTGCCCGTAATAGGCGCGGGCAGAATCGCGATCTGCCCGCACCTATTAACTAGTTAAATGCCGCTGTCAAACGCAGACAGCGGCATTTAACTACCCCTTCCGGCCGGGCGGCCGGAGATGACGTCATCGCCGACCCCCGTCACATGTCCAGGGGTCGGCGATGCGTCTCCATTGTAGCCATAGAGGTCCTTGAGACCTCTATGGTTACTGATTGCCCGTCGCTGTGAGTGCCACCCTGTGGTCGGCGCTCACAGCACACGTGCAATTCTGCTACATAGCAGCGATCAGCAGATCGCTGCTATGTAGCAGAGCCGATCGTGCTGTGCCTGCTTCTAGCCTCCCATGGAGGCTATTGAAGCATGGCAAAAGTTAAAAAAAAAAGTTTAAAAAAATGTGAAAAAAAATAAAAAAAACATAAAAGTTTAAATCACCCCCCTTTCGCCCCAATCAAAATAAATCAATAAAAAAAATATCAAATCCACGCATATTTGGTATCGCCGCGCTCAGAATTGCCCGATCTATCAAATAAAAAAAAGTATTATCCTGATCGCTAAACAGCGTAGCGGGAAAAAAACTCGAAACGCCAGAATTACGTTTTTTTGGTCGCCGCGACATTGCATTAAAATGCAATAACGGGCGATCAAAAGAACGTATCTGCACCGAAATGCTATCATTAAAAACGTCATCTCGGCACGCAAAAAATAAGCCCTCAACCGACCCCAGATCACGAAAAATGGAGACGCTACGAGTATCGGAAAATGGCGCAATTTTTTTTTTTTTTTTTAGCAAAGTTTGGAATTTTTTTTCACCACTTAGATAAAAAATAACCTAGTCATGTTTGGTGTCTATGAACTCGTAATGACCTGGAGAATCATAATGGCAGGTCATTTTTAGCATTTAGTGAACCTAGCAAAAAAGCCAAACAAAAAACCAATGTGGGATTGCACTTTTTTTGCAATTTCACCGCACTTGGAATTTTTTTCCTGTTTTCTAGTACACGACATGCTAAAACCAATGATGTCGTTCAAAAGTACAACTCGTCCCGCAAAAAATAAGCCCTCACATGGCCAAATTGACGGAAAAATTAAAAAGTTATGGCTCTGGGAAGGAGGGGAGCGAAAAACGAACACGGAAAAACGAAAAATCCCCCGGTCATGAAGGGGTTAATATTGCCCTTTCTGCTTGTGTGCCAGTCTTGACTCCTGGGTGTGCCATCTCTCTCTCGCTCTCAAATTGTGGGCCATAGAAAGCCTATTTATTTTTTTGCTTGATTTGGGTTCTAAATTCTACCTGAAAAAATCAATAAATCAATCAGAGGGAGATAAATATTGGCCTCTGGGCTTATGTGCCACTCCTGACTCCTGTGTGTGCCATCTCTCACTCAGTGGGCCATAGAAAGCCTTTTTTTTTTTAATTTGGTTTCTAAATTGTCCCTGAAAAAAATCATTTTATTTTATTTGGTTTCTAAATTCTTCCTGAAAAAATCATTTTATTTTATTTCTAAAGTCTCCCTGAAAAAAAAAAAAAAAAAAAAAAAACAGTGGGAGATTAATATTGCCCTTTCTGCTTGTGTGCCAGTCTTGACTCCTGGGTGTGCCATCTCTCTCTTTCTCTCAAATTGTGGGCCATAGAAAGCCTATTTATTTTTTTGCTTGATTTGGGTTCTAAATTCTACCTGAAAAAATCAATAAATCAATCAGTGGGAGATAAATATTGGCCTCTGGGCTTGTGTGCCACTCCTGACTCCTGTGTGTGCCATCTCTCACTCAGTGGGCCATAGAAAGCCTATTTATTTATTTTTATTTGGTTTCTAAATTCTCCCTGAAAAAATCATTTTAATATTTTTGGTTTCTAAATTCTTCCTGAAAAAATCATTTTATTTTATTTTGTTTCTAAAGTCTCCCTGAAAAAAAAAAAAAAAAAAAACAGTGGGAGATTAATATTGCCCTTTCTGCTTGTGTGCCAGTCTTGACTCCTGGGTGTGCCATCTCTCTCTCTCTCTCAAATTGTGGGCCATAGAAAGCCTATTTATTTTTTTGCTTGATTTCGGTTCTAAATTCTACCTGAAAAAATCAATAAATCAATCAGTGGGAGATAAATATTGGCCTCTGGGCTTGTGTGCCACTCCTGACTCCTGTGTGTGCCATCTCTCACTCAGTGGGCCATAGAAAGCCTATTTTTTTTTATTTGGTTTCTAAATTCTCCCTGAAAAAATCATTTTATTTTATTTGGTTTCTAAATTCTTCCTGAAAAAATCATTTTATTTTATTTTGTTTCTAAAGTCTCACTGAAAAAAAAAAAAAAAAAAAACAGTGGGAGATTAATATTGACATTTGTGCTTGAGTGACAGTCCTGCGTGTGTGGCATCTCTGTGATTTGGTGCCACAGAAAACAGAGTGTGTAACATTGTGCCTGATTTTCCTTGTGGTCTCACCAACCTGTAAAGGGATATTGAAATCATACTGAAGTTATAGCTCACCGTGTAAGTTGTTTGACAGCAACAAATAAAGTTACTTTGGTTAAGTTTTTAAAACAATGAGGAAGTCTGGTGCAAGAGGTCATGGCCGTGGGCGTTCATTGTCAGCTGGTAATGATGGTAGTGGTAGTGGAGCATCAGGTGGTCGTGGGAAAAAAAATATTCCACCTAAATCTGGAGCTGTGGAGCCAGGTTCGTCGTCTGGCTACCCAGGGCCTCGAACGCTCTCTTTTCTGGGAGTAGGAAAACCGCTTTTAAAGCCGGAGCAGCAACAGCAAGTTTTGGCTTACCTTGCAGACTCAGCCTCTAGCTCTTTTGCCTCCTCTTCTGAAACTGGTAAATGTAAAAGCAGCGCGTCGCTTCTGGATGTTCACGGTCAGGGACAAGTCGCTTCCTTGTCCTCTTCAGCAAAAACAACAACAAGAGAGAAGGATGCAGCAGGCGACACAACGGGTTACTCCATGGAGCTCTTTACACATACCGTCCCTGGCTTAGAAAGTGAAACACTTAACAGGCCATGCCCATTACAAGTAGATTCTGACATGGAGTGCACTGATGCACAGCCACAGCCAGACTACTATGCTGGTCCTTTGACTCAGACCACAACATTGCCCTCTCAGGGTACTGATCCAGAATCAGACCCTGATGAGACTATGTTGCCCCGTCACGAACGCTATACCACCGACCGACACGGTGACACAGACGAAGTTGCACACGAGCTAGAAGAGGAGGTAATAGATGACCCAGTTGTTGACCCCAATTGGCAGCCATTGGGGGAACAGGGTGCAGGCGGCAGTAGTTCAGAAGCGGAGGTGGAGGAGGGGCCGCAGCAGGCATCAACATCTCAACAGGTTCCATCTGCCGGGCCCGTATCTGGCCCAAAACGCGTGGCAAAGCCAAAACCTGTTGGAGGACAGCGTGGCCATCCGGTTAAAGCTCAGTCTGCAATCCCTGAAAAGGGATCCGATACTAGGAAGAGTGCAGTCTGCCATTTTTTTAAACAACATCCAATTGATCAGCGCAAAGTCATCTGTCAAAAATGTTCAACTAGCTTAAGCAGAGGTCAGAATCTGAAAAGTCTCAATACAAGTTGCATGCATAGACATTTAACCACCATGCATTTTCAAGCCTGGACTAACTACCAAACGTCCCTTAAGGTTGTAGCACCCTCGGCCAATGAAGCTAGTCAGCAACGCAACATCCCTTCCGTCACTGTAAGGCCACCATTTTCCGCACCACCGGCAGTATCTGTGCATGTTTCTTTGCCAGCCAAAAGCAGTCAGGGTCAGGGAATCACCAGTTTTGTAGGAGGAAATATTGCATCTAGGGCACTGGCGGAAACAATACCGTCTCCAACCGTCTCTCAGTCTGCCATGTCCACCGGCACACCCGCTAGTTCCACGATCTCCAGCTCTCCAGTCCAGCTCACCCTACATGAGACTCTGGTTAGAAAAAGGAAGTATTTATCCTCGCATCTGCGTACACAGGGTTTTAACGCCCACATAGCTAGACTAATCTCGTTAGAGATGATGCCCTACCGGTTAGTTGAAAGCGAAGCTTTCAATGCCCTGATGGAGTAAGCTGAACCACGCTACGAGCTACCCAGTCGACACTTTTTTTCCAGAAAAGCCATCCCAGCCCTGCACCAGCATGTTAAACAGCGCATCGTCCATGCACTCAGGCAATCTGTGAGTACAAAGGTGCACCTGACTACAGATGCATGGACCAGTAGGCATCGCCAGCGACGTTACGTGTCCATCACGGCACACTGGGTGAATATGGTGGATGCAGGGTCCACAGGGGACATCAATTTCGGGACAGTTGTGCCTAGCCCACAGTCTAGGAAACAGTTGGCTGTAGGCGTTTGCACCCCCTCCTCCTCCTCCTCGTCCTCCTGCAGAAGCGACAGCTCTTCCACAGACCGCAGTCGGCCAACCACTACATCGGCAGCTGACACTGTTGCACACCAGTTGTCCCATTATGGGCCAGCTACTGGCAAGCGTCAGCAGGCTGTATTGGCTATGAAGTGTTTGGGCGACAACAGACACACCGCGGAAGTTCTGTCCGAGTTCTTGCAGCAAGAAACGCAGTCGTGGCTGGGCACAGTAGATCTTGAGGCAGGCAAGGTAGTGAGTGATAACGGAAGGAATTTCATGGCTGCCATCTCCCTTTCCCAACTGAAACACATTCCTTGCCTGGCTCACACCTAAAACCTGGTGGTGCAGTGAAAACTTATCCTGGGTTCTCCGACCTGCTCCTCAAAGTGCGTGGACTTTGCTCACATATCCGCCGTTCGCCTGTACACTCCAGCCGTATGCAGACCTAGCAGCGGTCTTTGAACCTTCCCCAGCATCGCCTAATCATAGACGTTGCAACAAGGTGGAACTCAACACTGCACATGCTTCAGAGACTGTGCCAACAGAGGCGGGCTGTTATGTTTTTGTGGGAGGATACACATACACGGGCAGGCAGTAGGATGGCAGACATGGAGTTGTCAGGTGTGCAGTGGTCGAAGATACAAGACATGTGTCAAGTCCTTCAGTGTTTTGAGGAATGCACACGGCTGGTTAGTGCAGACAACGCCATAATAAGCATGAGCATCCCCCTAATGTGTCTGCTGATGCAAAGTTTGACGCACATAAAGGATCAGGCGTCTGCACCAGAGGAAGAGGAAAGCCTTGATGACAGTCAGCCATTGTCTGGTCAGGGCAGTGTACAGGACGAGGTAGCGGGCGAAGAGGAGGTGGAGGACGAGGAGGATGATGGGGATGAGTATATTTTTAATGAGGAAGCTTTCCCGGGGGCACTGGAAATTGGTTGCGTGGCAAGGCCGGGTTCTGGTTTTTTGAGGGACACAAGTGACGTAGATTTGCCTGAAACTGCCCCTCAACCAATCACAACCGCAGATTTGACAACTGGAACTTTGGCCCACATGGCGGATTATGCCTAACGTATCCTCAAAAGGGACACACGCATTACTAAAATGATGAGCGATGACGATTACTGGTTGGCCTGCCTCCTTGATCCACGCTATAAAGGCAAATTGCAAAATATTATGCCACATGAGAACTTGGAACTAATATTAGCAACCAAACAATCAACTCTTGTTGACCGTTTGCTTCAGGCATTCCCAGCACACAGCGCACGTGATCGTTCTCACACGAGCTCCAGGGGGCAGCAGACCAGGAGTGTTAGGGGTGCACACATCAGAAGTGGCGTTGGACAGAGGGGTTTTCTGACCAGGTTGTGGAGTGATTTTGCTATGACCGCAGACAGGACAGGTACTGCTGCATCAATTGAAAGTGTCAGGAGACAACATTTGTCCAGTATGGTTACAAACTATTTTTCATCCCTTATCGATGTTCTCCCTCAACCGTCATTCCCATTTGATTACTGGGCATCAAAATTAGACACCTGGCCAGAATTGGCAGAATATGCATTGCAGGAGCTTGCTTGCCCGGCAGCTAGTGTCCTATCAGAAAGAGTATTCAGTGCTGCAGGTTCAATATTAACCAAAAAAAGGACTCGTCTGGCTACCCAAAATGTTGATGATCTAACATTCATTAAAATGAACCACAACTGGATTTTGAATTCTTTTGCCCCACCTTGCCCGGCCGACACCTAGCTTTCCTATGAAAAGCTCTTGCCTGTGGACTACTGTGAATTACTTTTCTAATGTCTAATTTGCTGCAGCTGATTGTCCAGCATACGACATGTTTACACCTCCCTAAATGGCCAAACTCCCCACACGGGGCCGTGGTATCGCGACTTAACGCAAGCACCCGTGAGAGTGCTGTTTGTCTGAAGAGGTGGGTGTGCCCGCTTTTGGTCGACGGCACTGCCACTGGGTCCCTCATAGTACAATAAAGTGTCTCTGGCGGTGGTGGTGCGCACCCAACGTCAGGCACACTGTTGTAACATGAGGGGCCCTGGGCCTGTACCGCCGGCCACAAGAGAGTTCACCCACCCCCAGGTCAAACATTGCTCTACCACTTCCGCAGTTATCTCTCACACTTCCACCAATGTTTAGTCTATGCGCTGACATCCTTCCATTCCTGCCACTGACAATACCATTGTGTTGACATGTATGATGGTACTTAACATAGTCAGGGGCAGTGTCCTCTATTTACCACAGTAAATGCTTTGCGCTAAATTAGTAGGTCTGAAACTACGCAGAGGATCCCACCCCTGTACCTAATGATTGCACCCTTTAGTGTTTTCGTTTTGTTTTAATGCGAGACATTCACATTTATTTATTGTTTTGGACTACTAACTGGCAGACACTCATTACAATCGGCCTCCGCTGACCAGACCACTGCTGCCCGTGTACCCCTGGAACCAATTTTAAATTGCCTACAGCCTGTCCAATTTAATTATGTTAGGCCTTCGAAGCCTGTCTGCGGCCCGTTCTTTCAACTACTACTACACTGACCTGTCTACTGCTGCTCGTGTACTCCTAGAACCAATTATAAAGTGCCTACAGCCTGTCCAATTTAATTATGTTAGGCCTTCGAAGCCTGTCTGCGGCCCGTTCTTTCAACTACTACTACACTGACCTGTCTACTGCTGCCCGTGTACCCCTGGAACCAATTATAAAGTGCCTACAGCCTGTCCAATTTTATTATGTTAGGCCTTCGAAGCCTGTCTGCGGCCCGTTCTTTCAACTACTACTACACTGACCTGTCTACTGCTGCCCGTGTACCCCTGGAACCAATTATAAAGTGCCTACAGCCTGTCCAATTTTATTATGTTAGGCCTTCGAAGCCTGTCTGCGGTCCCTCCTTCCACTAGGCCTCCACTGACCTGTGTACTGCTGCCCGTGTACCCCTGGAACCAATTTTAAATTGCCTACAGCCAGCCCATTTTATTATGTTAGGCCTTCGAAGCCTGTCTGCGGTCCCTCCTTCCACTAGGCCTCCACTGACCAGACCACTGCTGCCCGTGTACCCCTGGAACCAATCATAAATTGCCTACAGCCAGCCCATTTTATTATGTTAGGCCTTCGAAGCCTGTCTGCGGTCCCTCCTTCCACTAGGCCTCCACTGACCAGACCACTGCTGCCCGTGTACCCCTGGAACCAATCATAAATTGCCTACAGCCAGCCCATTTTATTATGTTAGGCCTTCGAAGCCTGTCTGCGGTCCCTCCTTCCACTAGGCCTCCACTGACCTGTGTACTGCTGCCCGTGTACCCCTGGAACCAATTTTAAATTGCCTACAGCCAGCCCATTTTATTATGTTAGGCCTTCGAAGCCTGTCTGCGGTCCCTCCTTCCACTAGGCCTCCACTGACCAGACCACTGCTGCCCGTGTACCCTTGGAACCAATCATAAAGTGCCTACAGCCTGTCCAATTTTATTATGTTAGGCCTTCGAAGCCTGTCTGCGGTCCCTCCTTCCACTAGGCCTCCACTGACCAGACCACTGCTGCCCTTGTACCCCTGGAACCAATTTTAAATTGCCTACAGCCAGCCCATTTTATTATGTTAGGCCTTCGAAGGCTGTCTGCGGTCCCTCCTTCCACTAGGCCTCCACTGGCCAGACCACTGCTGCCCGTGTACCCCTGGAACCAATCATAAATTGCCTACAGCCAGCCCATTTTATTATGTTAGGCCTTCGAAGCCTGTCTGCGGCCCGTTCTTTCTACTACTCCTACACTGACCAGACCACTGCTGCCCGTGTACCCCTGGAACCTATTTTTTATTGCATAGAGCATCCTTTTTTTAATAGTAGGCGTACAAAGTCTGTCTGCGGTCCACTATTGAAATTGTCCTCCACTGCCCAGAGCAATGCTGCCTGTGTACCCCTGTAACCTTTTTTAAGCTGCAGTGAGCCACATTTTTGGTTTAAGGCCTACTACCTGTGTCTGTCTGCGCCACTCAATTCAGCTGTGTTCCTTTGAAAAAAGCTGAGCGTCAATAGTCTTGTTTTCAGCCTCTAGGAATTTTAAAACTGCATTGGGGCTACAACTTTGGTAGGGCCTACTAACGGTGTCTGCCGCCACAAGGTGTGCCCCAGGTTTCGTCCACATTGCTTCGATCTTCCTACTCTCGTTTAGTAGTTGGTGAAAACTACACTGCATAAGGCCTACAAATTGGGTATGGGGTGTAGAGAGACGGTGTGTTCCACTCCAAGGTGTTCCCCAGGTTTCCTCTCCATTGCTTCAATCTTAATGCTCTCGTTTAGTAGTTGTTGGAAACTACACTGCATTAGGCCTACAAATTGGGTATGGGGTGTAGAGAGACGGTGTGTTCCACTCCAAGGTGTTCCCCAGGTTTCCTCTCCATTGCTTCAATCTTAATGCTCTCGTTTAGTAGTTGTTGGAAACTACACTGCATTAGGCCTACAAATTGGGTATGGGGTGTAGAGAGATGGTGTGTTACACTCCAAGGTGTTCCCCAGGTTTCGTCCACATTGCTTCGGTCTTCCGACTCTCGTTTAGTAGTTGTAGAAAACTACACTGCATTAGGCCTACAAATTGGGTATGGGGTGTAGAGACGGTGTGTTCCATTCCAAGGTGTTCCCCAGGTTTCCTCGCCATTGCTTCGATCTTAATGCTCTCGTTTAGTAGTTGTTGGAAACTACGCTGCATTAGGCCTACAAATTGGGTATGGGGTGTAGAGATACGGTGTGTTACACTCCAAGGTGTTCCCCAGGTTTCGTCCACATTGCTTCGATCTTAATGCTCTCGTTTAGTAGTTGTTGGAAACTACACTGCATTAGGCCTACAAATTGGGTATGGGGTGTAGAGACGGTGTGTTCCACTCCAAGGTGTTCCCCAGGTTTCCTCTCCATTGCTTCAATCTTAATGCTCTCGTTTAGTAGTTATAGGAAACTACACTGTATTAGGCCTACAAATTGGGTATGGGGTGTACAGAGACGGTGTGTTCAACTCCAAGTTGTTCCCCAGGTTTCCTCTCCATTGCTTAAATCTTAATGCTCTCGCTTAGTAGTTGTTGGAAACTACACTGCATTAGGCCTACAAATTGGGTATGGGGTGTAGAGAGACTGTGTGTTCAACTCCAAGGTGTTCCCCAGGTTTCCTCTACATTGCTTCAATCTTAATGCTCTCGTTTAGTAGTTGTTGGAAACTACACTGCATTAGGCCTACAAATTGGGTATGGGGTGTAGAGAGACAGTGTGTTCCACTCCAAGGTGTTCCCCAGGTTTCCTCTCCATTGCTTCAATCTTAATGCTCTCATTTAGTAGTTGTTGGAAACTACACTGCATTAGGCCTACACATTTGGTATGGGGTGTAGAGAGACGGTGTGTTACACTCCAAGGTGTTCCCCAGGTTTCGTCCACATTGCTTCGATCTTAATGCTCTCGTTTAGTAGTTGTTGGAAACTACACTGCATTAGGCCTACAAATTGGGTATGGGGTGTAGAGACGGTGTGTTCCACTCCAAGGTGTTCCCCAGGTTTCCTCTCCATTGCTTCGATCTTAATGCTCTCGTTTAGTAGTTGTTGGAAACTACACTGCATTAGGCCTACAAATTGGGTATGGGGTGTAGAGACGGTGTGTTCCACTCCAAGGTGTTCCCCAGGTTTCCTCACCATTGCTTCGATCTTAATGCTCTCGTTTAGTAGTTGTTGGAAACTACACTGCATTAGGCCTACAAATTGGGTATGGGGTGTAGAGACGGTGTGTTCCACTCCAAGGTGTTCCCCAGGTTTCCTCGCCATTGCTTCGATCTTAATGCTCTCGTTTAGTAGTTGTTGGAAACTACACTGCATTAGGCCTACAAATTGGGTATGGGGTGTAGAGACAGTGTTTTCCACTCCAAGGTGTTCCCCAGGTTTCCTCTCCATTGCTTCAATCTTAATGCTCTCGTTTAGTAGTTGTTGGAAACTACACTGCATTAGGCCTACACATTTGGTATGGGGTGTAGAGACGGTGTGTTCAACTCCAAGGTGTTCCCCAGGTTTCCTCTCCATTGCTTCAATCTTAATGCTCTCGTTTAGTAGTTGTTGGAAACTACACTGCATTAGGCCTACAAATTGGGTATGGGGTGTAGAGAGACGGTGTGTTCAACTCCAAGGTGTTCCCCAGGTTTCCTCTCCATTGCTTCGATCTTAATGCTCTCGTTTAGTAGTTGTTGGAAACTACACTGCATTAGGCCTACAAATTGGGTATGGGGTGTAGAGACGGTGTCTTCCACTCCAAGGTGTTCTCCAGGTTGCCTTTCCTGAGCTTCTATCTTCAGGCTCTTGTTAAATAGTGGTTAAATGGAACAACTGCATTTGGCGTACTAGTTGGTTTGGGGCCTACTAACAGTGTCTGCCGCTCCTTGCTGTTCTCCTGGTTTCCTGTCCTGAAATTCCATTTTCAGGCTCTCGTTAAGTAGTTGTTAATGTTAGACTGCATTTGGCCTACTAGTTGGGTTGGGGCCTACTATCGGTGTCTGCCACTCCTTGCTGTTCTCCTCCACTGAACAAAGCTGTGCCGCCTGTTTACTACGGTTGCCAATTTTGAACTGCATTTCGACTACTTACTGATTTGGGCCTACTCTCTGTGTCAGCCTCTCATTCCAGTTGTCCTCCACTGCAATGCCCCCTGGTTAGTCCTGTGTTACCAATTTTGAACTGCATTTAGCCAACTTTATTCTTTGGGCCTATATCTGTGTTTCCTCCTCATCCTGCCCATTGCCCAGCCAGTGATAGATGAGTCTGCTGGTACATTGACCCATAACGCAACATTTCCCGTGCACGCTACACAGCATGATTGTGACCCTGCTGAAAGTCAGGTTCCTCTTCCCGCATACCATACCACCTTACACGGGGACAAAGAGGAAGGTGCAGATGAAAGTGCAGGTTCCTTCATCAGGTGGGGGGAGGAATACTAGTTGGCGACGTCACTGGCACAGGGCCTCTCATAGTACGCAAAAGTGTTGCTGCCGGTGGGAGGCGCCCCCGCCGTGCAAACACACCGCTGTACTTTGAGGGGCCCTGTGCCAGTGCCAATGCCAACGAGTGGGCCCCCCCTGCTTGCTCAGGATCACAGCACTTGCAAAGTTTAAATACTTACCTCTCCCTGCTCCACTGCCGTGACGTGTTCCAGATTTCCTGGGCCCACTAATTACTTGAACCAGCCCTACCCCCCACAACTTTAGCCAAATGACCCCCAATTTCAAATGCCTTCCAATTATTATAAGGTAAATTACGATTGACAAGCTTCTGTAACAAGAATGGATGTTTTTGCCATTAAAATGGGCAGTGTAGGTGTTTTCCTGGCCTCCACTCACTGCCGACTATGCTCCCCCATTGACTTGCATTGGGTTTCGTGTTTCGGGCGATACCCGACTTTTCGCGATAATCGGCCGATTCCACTCGACTCGACTTCTAAGATAGTCGGGTTTCACGAAACACGGCTCGACTCTAAAAAGGTCAAGGTCGCTCAACCCTAACCAAGAGGCCTCCTGTATATAGTGCAGCTCCACCCTGTGGTCTGGGCCTGTGCATTGTGTTAGCTCAGTTAGTGTTTATCTGCTGAGTTTGCCTGGCCTTGCTCTGAGTTACTCCCTCTCTATGGAGGCTTTTCTCTGTGCTATTGCCTTGATCCTGTAGTCCGCCCTCCAGGAGGCAGAATATCCTGGTCCCTGTGTCTTTGTCCCTGTGTCTTGTTCTATTGCCTTGTCTGTACTTTGTCTTTTCTCGGTCTCCTTGTCTGTGGCTTCCTTCCCTGCTTTCTTTCCTTGTGTTTTCTGTTTGCTTACACTCCGCACTCTTGCGGCTCTGCACTCAGACTTTGCTTCGCACTCTCTAGCTTTGCTCTGTGGCTCCGCTCTTTGCGGTTCTATCTGGCTCCGCTCTTTGCGGTACTATCTGGCTCCGCCGCCTGTGTTTCTGCACTTGGCTCCGTCTCTGCTCTTGGCTCCGCCTCCAGCGTCTCTGCTCTTGGCTCCGCCTCCAGCGTCTCCGCTCTTGGCTCCGCCTCCAGCGTCTCCGCTCTTGGCTCCGCCCCCAGCGTCTCCGCTCTTGGCTCCGCCCCCAGCGTCTCCGCTCTTGGCTCCGCCTCCAGCGTCTCCGCTCTTGGCTCCGCCTCCAGCGTCTCCGCTCTTGGCTCTGCTTTCTCCTTCTCTTTTCTTAGTTCCACCTTCTACTTGTTACTTGGTCCTCCTGTGTGAACAGGTCCCTACCTGTTTCTTCATACCTCATTCCTTTCTGCTTGTTTCCTTTCCTGCACCTCCTGTGTGAACAGGTCCCTACCTGTTCCTTCATTCTCCTTTCCTTCTGGCTTGTTTCCGTACCTGCATCTTCTGTGTGTACATGTCCCTACCTGTTCCTTCATCACTCTCACGATAGGACTGCACTCGGGTGTCATCTGAGTGCAGCCTGATTCATACACCACATCAACCAGTCCTGTGTATCCTGTGTTCCTGCCAGTCCTGCCGTTCCTGCCCTACCTTCCAGTCCTGTGTTCCTGCTGTCCTAGCCAGTCCTGTTTCCTGCCGTGTCTCTGCCAGCCCTGAGTTCTCTGCCGTGTCTCTGCCAGCCCTGTCTCAGCCGTGCCAGCCTACTCGTCTGTGTTCCAGCCGTGCTCTTCTGCCAGTCCTGCCTAATGCCCGCACCAATCCTGGTGTTCCTGTCTCCCAAGTGGGATCAGCAGCCACAGCCAGACACCACCCTGGAGTAGCACCTGGCAGCTGCCTGCTGCACAAGCCTGTCCTCACCATCAGAGACTCCAGTGAAAACCCAGGCAGCTGTCATAGTCACGCCACTTCCAGGGTAGTCTGGTTTGTGGCACAGTGGGGCCACAAACCCCCCGAGCTCACGCCCACCAGTCAGGGCGTGAGCGTGACAATCTGGATGATAGTCTCATCTTCTCTCCAGATATAGACTCCCACCGGAGAGATATTTGCAAAGTCTTCGACCTCCTACGGGCAAACTCCATCTACGCCAAGTTGGAGAAGTGTGTGTTTGAGAAGGAGTCCTTGAGTTTCCTTGGCTATATCATCTCTGCCCAGGGATTGGCTATGGATCCTGTCAAGCTACAGGGTGTGATGGACTGGCAAGAACCCCATTCTCGGTGCAGTGCTTTATGGGGTTCATCAATTACTTTCGCCAGTTCATTCCCCACTTCTCAACTTTGGTAGCTCTCTTGGTTGCCCTCACCAAAAAGGGAGCAAATCCCAAATTGTGGTCGGAGGAGGTTTCCAGAGCCTTTCTCTCAATTAAGTCACACTTCGCTAGCGCTCCCATTTTACATTGCCCCGATGTTGATAAACCTTTTATTATGGAGGTGGATGCCTCTTCCGTCGGTGCTGCAGCAGTCCTCTTCCAGAAGGATGCACAAGGTCAGAAGCATCCTTGATTCTTCTCCAAGACCTTCACACCAGCGGAGAGAAATTATTTAATCAGGGACAGGGAGTTGCTATCCATGAAGTTGGCTTTCTCTGAGTGGAGACACCTCCTGGAGGGGGTTTGCTTTCCCTTCCAAGTTTTCACAAACCACAAGAATTTGGTGTATAATCAGACTACCCAGCGGCTAAATTCTCGCCAGGTCAGATGGTCCTTGTTCTTCTCCTGGTTTCATTTCACCCTCCATTTTCTCTCCGGGGAGAAGAACATTCATGCCGATGCTCTCTCCCGCTCTGTAGTAGCATCAGCAGAGGAGGAGGAACCTTGGCTTATTGTCCCTTCTGAGAGCCTGGGGACCGTGGCTCCTGTTTCACTAGAGTCTGTGCCCCCGGGCAAGACTTTTATTCTATCAAATTTGTGACTGGAGGTTCTCTCTTGGGCTCATTCATCCAGGGTGGGTGGACACTTTGGGACCAAAAGGACATCTGAGCTTCTGACGAGGATGTACTGGTGGCCGCATATGGCCCGTGACGTTGAAGACTATATTCGGGCACGTGTCTCCTGTGCCAAGAATAAGTCTCCTCGACAACGGCCAGCTTTGTTACTTTCCCCCTTACTGGTGGCAGACAGGCCCTGGGAGATGGTCAGGATGGACTTTGTGGTGGGCTTACCCAAGTCCCGTGGCTGCACCATCATTTGGGTAATCACTGACCATTTCTGTAAATTGGTGCACTTGGTGCCTCTTCCAGGGCTACCTTCTGCACGGGCCTTAGCAGTGTTGTTTATAAAACACATTTTCCGCCTACACGGTATGCGGGACAAAATTGTCAGTGACCGGGGTCCCCAGTTTGCGTCTCGGTTCTGGAGAGCACTCTGTCGTCAACTCAGCATCGAGCTGAATCTCCTTCAGCATACCATCCCGGGACGAATGGGTTGGTAGAGAGGGCCAACCAGACCTTGGTCACATATCTGCGACATTTTGTTTCTGCTAGGCAGGATGACTGGGCATCCTTGCGACTGTGGGCGGAGTTTGCTCTAAACAACGCCATAGCCGACTCCACTGGACAGACCCCATTCCTCCTTAATTACGGCCAGCATCCGTGAGTTCCTGTGCCTATGCCCGTGTCTTCCGCCAATTCCAGGGTGGCAGACTGGGCTGTGGAGGCACGTGATATTTGGGACCGCACTCAGGATGCCATCAGGGCCTCCAAGGAGAGAATGAGGTCCTCCGCCGATGCACATCAGCGCCCCGCTCCGACCTTTACTCCTGGCGACTTAGTGTGGCTCTCTGCCCGTAACATCAGGCTGCAAGTTGAGTCCACTAAGTTTGCGCCTCGCTACTTGGGTCTCTTCAAGGTCCTGGAACAGGTTAACCCTGTGGTCTACCGTCTGGCTGTTCCTCCACGCCTAGGTATCACCGACACCTTTCACGTGTCTCTTCTTAAGCTCATTCACATGTTCCGGTTTTCTGAGTCATCTGCCGTGACATCGGGTTCATCTATGGATGATTTTGAAGTGAACGCTATCTTGGGGTGTAAGGTGGTACATGGCAAGAAATATTATTTGGTGGATTGGAAGGACTATGGCCCAGAGGACAGGTCCTGGGAGCCTGCTGAGCACATTTGGGCTCCGCAACTCATTGCTGCCTTGGAGCGTAGCAAGGTCCAAGGAGGGGGGCCCTAGGAGGGGGGTAATGTTAGGTGTCAAGTTCCCGCCACTGCACAGGGGGAATCTCGAGCCACCTCAGCTGCAGTCTCCCATTATTCTTCAGCCGCAGTGGAGCCAGCTCAGCAGAGACGTCGGTCCCAGGGTCTGGCTCAGTCAGATACTGTGCGCTTGGTTGCTGCTGATCTTCCAGGCTCAGCCATTGTAACCAGCACAGTTCAGTGGCGAGCAGATGCTCCTGGGACTAAGTCCTGCTTTTCCACTACTGAGCATGCCCAAGGGACGTCCTCTCATTGGAGGTCGGGGGTCACATGCTCAGGTCCTAAAGCAGTACCTATTGGACCACTAGGAAGGTCCTGGAGAGCTTCCTCGATAAAAGGTTTGCATAGCCGCACGGCCAGGTGCTAGTATCAACCTATGTTCTTGTGTGTATGAGCTTTGCTACCTCGTGGTCTTTGTCAGCATGTGCTCAGGGTCGGTTGTAAGCCGTTAGAATTCCGGTACCTCCGGAGAGGAGTTTGTGTGTATGAATTCAGGGCTGGTGCATAGATACTAGAATTCTGGCACCTCTGGAGAGGAGTTGTTTGAGTGCTGTTGCTGACTGTACGACCACTGTACGCTACCTGCTCCGTTTATGAGTTTTGATCCCCTGTGAGGTTACCAGGGCACAGCGTCTTCTTTAATTCTGGCGACTCTGTGAAGTAACAGAGTTCGCTCCTGTGCAGGCCGGATGACGGAACCCATGTCTATTCAGGCGTAGTGCCACCATATAGTGCCGCCATTTACTAGCAGCAGGTTCCACTCCTGCACGGCGGACCCCAGGCTGCGAACGCACCTATTCTACCTCAATATTTACTCGGTGCGTTCCGTTCCAACCCTAACAGCGCGTTAAACTATATGAAAGAGAATGGTCAATTTTTGGAACTAAAAATTTAGTCAACTGTAACAGGACAAACGTTTTTAAAAAAATTTAAAACGCCATAATTTCACACAAAGAACTTTAAAATGTATGAATGACAACAGTCAATTTTTGGAACAAAAAATGTGGTGAACTGTTTTGAACAGCTGACATGTGCCACTAACTGCTGCAGGAGGAATCACGATCCTCCCACACATGTTAACCTGTTAAATGCTGCGGTCAAACTCTGACAGTGGCATTTAACAGGCGCTTCCGGAAATCCACTCATCGGTGACCCCGTCACGTGATCGTGGGTCACTGATGGGTTGGCATGACAACCAGAGGTCTCCTGCAGACCTCTATGGTTTTCACTGCCAGATTTCTATGAGCGCCACCTGGTGGTCGGCGCTCATAGCAAGTGAGTAATTCTGCTACATACAGGCGATCTGATAATCGCCTGTATGTAATAGTGGAGATCGGGTTATGGCAACTTCAAGTCTCCCATGGAGACTATTGAATCATGCAAAAAGTAAAAAAAATGTTTTTAAAAATATTTAAAAAAAGAAAAAAATATAAATGTTGAAATCACACCCATTTCACCCCATTTAAAATAAATCAATAAAAAAGAAAAAAAAAAACCTTACACATATTTGGTATCGCGAAGTTCAGAATAGCTAGATTAATCCAATTGCTAAACAGTGTAGCCAGAAAAAAAGTCAAAACGCCAGAATTACATTTTTTTGGTCACCGCAACATTGCATTAAAATGCAATAACTGGCGATCAAATGATTGTATCTGCACCTAATTGGTATCATTAAAAATGTGAGCTCAGCATGCAAAAAATAAGCAGAAAATGCAAAACCAAAAATACCTCTGATCGTTTTAACGGTTAATGATACAATTTTGGTGTGGATCTTTTGATAGACAATTATTGCATTTTAATGCAGTGTTGCGGCAACCAAAAAAAGTAATTCTTGCATTTTTTTTCGCTATGTCGTTTACCTATTGGATTAATTCATTTTATATTGATACATCAGGTGTTAGGAGTCGAGTTTCCTCTGCTGCACAGGGGGAATGTCAATCTGTGTCTGCTGCGGTCTCCCATTCAGCATTGGCCGCAGTGGGGTCTGCTCAGCGGTGACGTCGCTCCCAGCATCTTGCTGAGGCTGATTAGGTGCATAGGGTCACTACTGCCTTTTCTGGCTTTCCTATGGTACCCTGCACTGATCTGCGGCGAGCAGGCCTCTCTGGGACTAAGTCCTTTTTTACACACACTGAGCATGCCCAGGGCAAGGTCTCCCATTGGAGGTCGAGGGTCACATGTTCGGTCACATGTTCAGGTACTGCAGCGTATCCCATTCGTCCTCCAGGAAGGTCCTGAAAGGGCAAAACTTTGGTAGCAGCTTCCTGTGCTGTAACTATATAAACTGCGCATGACCGCACGGCCATGCGCTAGTATCGTCTTTTGTCATATGCTTTGCGCCAATGTGGTCATGCGTTTGTGTGTGTTCAGGGACCCGGCTGAAATAAGCCCCTAGAATGCTGGCACCTCCGGCGAGGAGATTGTGTATAAGTGTGTTCAGGGACCCGGCTGAAATAAGCCCCAAGAATGCTGGCTCCTCCAGCGAGGAGATTGTGTATGCATGCATGACCACTCACTGCTCACATCTGGGTAGTTGGCCTGTGCCTCTGTGAAAGTCTAACAGGGCACAGGGCCTGCCTCTCGCGGTTACTCTGTGAAGCTAACAGAGTTGGTATATACCGCCATATAGAGCCGCCATTATTTAGCAGCAGGTACTTTCCTGCACGGTGGATCCCGGGTTGCGAACGTACCAATTCCATTTAATAAACAATATATTTGGTGCATTCCGCCAACCCTAACATCAGGTGATTCTGAACTCAGCTATACCAAATATGTGTATTTTGTATTATTTTTTTAATTGCTTGATTTTGAATGGGCAGGATTAGTGATGCACTTCCGGTGAGATCACATTAAATGCTGCTGTCAGAGATTGACAGCACCATTTAACAGGTGGATCGCAATTCCACTTGCGGCTGTTAGGGGTACATGTCAGTGGTACAAAACAGCTGACATGTGCCAGGAATGATGTAAGCTCAACGCCAGAGCCCACAGTGAGAGACACGACATGAGCTGTACATGTACGGCGAATGCTGTGAAGGGATTAATTTGTGAGCCCCAGTAGAGATAGTGGTGATAATGTCTGTAAAACGCAGAGGAATATGATGTCTACGGTCTCTGCCCCTGTAACTATGCAGTGCAGCATTAACAACTCGGATGCCACTGGTTAAATTCTAGTATTGCTGGGACTTTTGTCCCTCTAGCTAATACCAGTATTTCTGTAGTGAACTGATTTTTTTGTAATTAGCTCTCTGCTGGGAGTCATAGATGGGGTCCTTCCATATTTTAACCCCTAGCTTTCTGTTCTGGGTTGCCAGTTATAAATTCTACTTACCCTTGTTCACTCCTGTTACTCTTCTCCTACTCAGCTTATTTGATTCCATTATTGACCTTTTGCTCGTATTTTGACTATTCTATAGCATGATGATTTTGTTCCTCTGTGACCTTTTGTTACTAATCAGGGTTTCTGACCATCTTCTACCAGAACGCTCCACCGGCAAGAAGCCACTCAATGTACTCAAACTCAACGGAATGGTGCACTAAGACCATGGCCACAGCAAAGGTGAACCAAGAATCCCTCATTTGCATGGGAAATAATACAGTTTTCCTGAATAACTAAAGAAAGGGTGACTCACTACATTTAAGGATAGACCAGTAATAATAATAATACTAACAGCAACAATTGTACATCTAATTGCAGATTTAGTGTTTCTATAGAATCAATCTGATTGATTACTGTGCTTTTATTTGGTAAATCATTATAGTATGCTTACGTCTATCTAAGGAGATCTTTTTATGTGCCTTGAGAAAGTATTCGGCTCCCTGGAACTTTTCAATTTTTTCCCACATATCATGCGTCAAACATAAAGATACCAAATGTAAATTTTTGGTGAAGAATCAACAACAAGTGGAACACAATTGTGAAGTTGAACGAAATTTATTGGTTGCCAAGTAGGATATTGCAACTCTGAAACTAGGTACTTATTATTTATACCTATAAAAAGGTACAATGCATTTCTTACTAGTTATTTTCATTAATGGTGTTTTCTGCTTGGTGGACCACAAATGATTGGATACTTTAAAAAATCAAACACAGATAGTAGTCATCTGGTCCAGTGTCACTTTATGAGGTAATAACCCTGGAACACTTCAATGGATTTTACTGATTCTGAGAATATTTTTTTCCTGACATATTGTCTTTCATGTTAGTGGTAAAGTTTCTTCGATATGACTTACATTTATTTATGAAAAAAATGAAATTTTGGAATCTTCAAACTCTTAATTTTTGTGCCCTTAAATCAGAGAGTTGTGTCACACAAAATGGTTAATAAATAATATTTTCCACATGTCAACTTTACAGCACAATTTTGGAAACATAATTTTTTTTATTAGGACTTTATAAGGGTTAAAAGTTGACCAGCGATTTCTTTTTTTCCAACAAGATATGCAAAACTTTTTTTTTAGTGACCACCTCACATTTGAAGTGACTTTGGGGTTTTCAATATGACAGAAAATACTGAAAAGTGACACCATTCTAAAAACTGCACCCCCTCGAGGTGCGCAAAACCACATTCATGAAGTTTATTAACACTTAAGGTGCTTCACGAGAACTAAAGCAATGTGGAAGGAAAAAATAAACATTTAATTTTTTTCACAAAAAATTGACTTTAGACCCAAACTTTTTTATTTTCACAATGGTATCGGGAGAAAATGAACAACAGAATTAGTTGTGCAATTTCTCCTGAGAGCTTTGATACCCCGTATATATGGGGAAATGCCACTGTTTGGGCGCATGGCAGGGCTCAGAAGGGAGGAAGCACTGTTTGATTTTTTGAATGTAAAATTGTCTGGAATCGATGGTGGGCACTGTGTTGCATTTCGAGAGCCCCTGATGTGCCTAAACAGTGGAAATCCCCAAATTCTAACTCCAACCCTAACACAGCCCTAACACCAACCTTAACCCACAACATACCCCTAACACTAATTCCATCCCTGACTATAACCACAACCCTAAACCTAACTCTAATCATAACACAACCCTAACCCCAACCCCAACCTAACCCCAACACAACCTTAACCTCCAACCCTAACCCCAACACAACCCTAACCCTAACACAGCCCTTACCTCAACAAACGCTAACCAGAACACAACCCTAACCCAACACAATCCTAACCCCAACACAACCCTAGGGTCTATCACAGTGATCAAAATGAACCAATAGGAAAAATTTCCGATTGTTGCCGGGTTCCGGAAGGCAAACCTTCGCATGTGCCCGCAGGAATATGATGTGGCGGGCAGGGGGATGGATGGCGGAGGTATAGGAGGGCTCGGGGGACCCTGCTCCCCTCACCTCTGATATGCTAGATCATATCAGAGGAGATAGAAATGAATGGAAAAACTGACTTTTTTTGTGATCGTCGTTTTTCAGTGAATAACGGCAATCACATACTGGGGATGGTAAAAACCGCCCCAAACCATGTTCTCCTGGGTCTCAGCTACCCCTGGTAGCTGAATCACTGGAGATTTTCTGACGCTGGGGAGCGCTATACACTTCTTTCTCAGCGCCATTAAAAAGCGGCGCAGAGGAATAACTGCCGCCAGTAAAAGGCATATCGGCGGTTGTTAAGGTGTTAAAGGCAGACAATTATATGGTATGTATAATTCAATATCTAAAGCCACATTTAGACTATCAGTAGATTGATAATAAAGCCTCAACAATATTTTATACATTTGTCTATCCACTATTTTTGGTAGTGTAGCAGTTAATTTTCCAAGGACTTGACAGCTTATGCAAATGATGTAGATGAGAGCTGTCTCCATCCAAATAGATAGTGATGGTACCATCCAAAAAATAATCTTTAAAAATGTTGATGTGATCCGTGGCTTCTTACCGTGATGTAACTTTGTCTGACAGTGTAAATGCAAAATTAAAGCAGGAAATTGAAAGCAGAGTGAGCCAGAAGGTGTTTTCATCACTGACTCTCTTTTCTCTTTTCTCTTCAATTTTCTTCTCTTCACCTCTAGAAATGATGTGTGCTTTTTATTTATTTCAACCTGTCAATGGTAAGCAGCCGGCATGGATGTTTCCCTAGTGAAGCGCTCTTATTTTTAACATTATATTCTTAGAAAAGAAGGCGCTTCTTTGAACCCCTTGAAATGGTCAAGAATAGACTACATTAAGAGAATGTCATCTGCAAAGTTATCCCTTGTTCACAGGTTTGAGCATAGCAAATATGAGTAATTTCAGAATCTATAAAAATGAACAGTACATACTCTATGTAAATACCATATATACTCGAGTATAAGCTGACCCGAGTATAAGCCGAGGCACGTACTTTTGCCATGGAAAACTAGGTAAGCTTATTGACTCGAGTATAAGCCGGGTATGCATTGTCCCCCATCCCTGTCCTGCTATACATGGCTCCCCCTTCCCTGTCCTGGTATGAATGCCTCCCTATCCCTGTCTGCATGCCTCCCCTGTCCCTGTCATTGTGCAGCGCCCCAGAGTCCTGGTCGTTGCAGTAATGTCGCCCTGCCACTAAGGGGAGTGATGTTATGTCTGATTGCACTAAAGGAGTTCACCTGACCAGGTATCACAGTCACACATTACACTTCACACTCCGGCCACCAGGGGGAGCAAAAGGCACTATGTATTAGGCCACTCCTCACACTCTGGTAAAACTGGGGGTTGGATAGGAAGTTAGGACAGAACGCAGGACACGAAGCGAAGGATATTGTGGAGAAGTGAGAAACGAGATCACAGCACAAAGGAGAGCCAGTAGGAGTCGTGCCCTGAGATAGGCAACATCCTACTGAGGCGTGTAGCCGGTGGCCGGAACGCCGAGGAAGTAACTGACTCCAAGCATTACTTCAAACAGCAGCAGGACAGTTGATTATAGGTTGGCTGTCTACCATACATCACCTAAGAAGACATAGGGGGCAAACGTGGAGAGGGGCATCTCCTGGGTCCCAGAATAGCTCCGAGTCTTCCCGTCAAACGGGTGCGTCCTAGCCAGATATACTTGGCGGACGGAGAGAGAGAAAGAACGAATACGAAAGTTGTGAGGACTATCCCGAATGCTCAGCAGGGAAGAACTACAACACACAGGAGCTAGTTGGTAGGCACTGATTTCCACCTGCAAAGGGAAGGGAACTCTGGATGTGCCTTCGGACCGGCCGGTCTCAGCCAGCCCTATTAGCAGTGCTCTGGATTGCGGATCCCGAAGTCTTCAGTAAAAAGGTAAAGAGACTGCAACCCTGTTCCCTCGTTATTAACTGCGCCTCACATCATCACCACCTACACTACTGGGAAGCCCTGGGGATATACTTCACCTGTGGGAAGGTATTCCATCTAGCTGCCATTACATCACCCCAGTGGACCCCTTAGCAGCGTCGGTCACCCTGACCAAACACCACAGGTGGTGTCACTAAACCTTGACAGACTTATATCACCTTTTATTGGACGCCCCTTGGCAGGGTCACGGACCGGGTCCAGCCACCGTGACAACCCTAGAGCCGAGACAGAGAGGACTGGTACCAAGTAACCCACGGCCCTGTGTCTGGGGGTGCTCCAATTTGGCTTCACGAACAGGATCCACTTAAGCCTGAAGAATCAGGTCATGTGTGCCTTGGAACTGTGATTGAAACATGCTTGAACTGTGATTTATTGCAAAGACTGTGTGTTGCTATTTGCCGCCAAGATTCCCGCCAAAACCGCCGCCATTGCCGCGCCACGAGGAGCACAGGAGAAGAAGGAGGGCATGCCATGGGAGGAGATCGGGAGAGCGGCGCCAAAAGTAGCGACCACCCTCTCCGACTACGGCTGCAGGATGACGTGCTCAGGAGTGCAGGAGCTCAAACCCCAGAAAATGGAGGAGCCGCGTGTGTGTGCAGCCGCAGATCGAGGAGCAGAGATGGCGACCAGCGGGTGCCAGGATGACGGCGTAGTGACCCGGGGTCGTCCATGCCCACCGGAGGCGAACCAGAGCCTGCCACTACTGGAGGCGCCAGACCTCCCAACTCTGGACGTGGGGTCGGCAACGGCAAAGAAATGGAAGTTGGAGCTGTGCAAGAAGATCGCACAGGGAGAGCCGTGGTCAGTGCCGCAGCAGACTCCAGTGTCCTCTTCAGCGGGACCGACCGACATCGGTGGAATCACATCAGACGCAGGTACCAAAAACGACCCTGCCCCACCGACCGATCCAGCTCCAGTGACTGCTCCCCATCCCATCTATGATCGGTCTTCCGCTGCCGAGATTGTGGTGGCAGCCCTTTACGCCATGAAAGGGATACTGCCCCCGCTACCGACATCTATGGGTGAACCGTTAGACGTGAGTCACGAGGGGGTGATCTTTGAATGAGATGCTCCAAGGATCCAACCAGACGGGTCCAGACAGGAGGGCTCTTACATCATCGGGCTCACCTGGGAGCAGTATAGACGATGCTTAATTTCACAATGGAAAGACCGTGAACGAACAGAACAGACTGCCCGACCAGGGGTACAAACGCCCCTCATCAACTGCTGCCCTGAGAGTGCGGTGAAACAAAGGATAGTACTAGCCTTTCACCTGAGAAGGGGTTGTGGCTTTATACTGGAGCCAGGGCTGCCGACTGAAGTCTTTGTGACTAGCTGTAACGTGGAGGCCCAGTCCCACAGCGTACCTCCTACCCGAAACTTGGACAAGGGGGACCATGTGACCTACACCCGCCACTGGAGTGACCGGGGGTGGTATGCCAAGAGAGTCAGACGATGTGAGCCTGCGGTAGTGCCATCTACTGTCACAACTGAAACTAGTGACGGTATCCTGCCGATCCCCGAACCCGCGGGACCCAGTACTACTACCCCTGTGTGTGGTGTCCTGCTGGCGGAGTCTGCCACTGGCACTGCCGTCCGTACCCAGACCACTAATGACTTGGTTGTGCCTGAGAGACAATCCAAAGACGTCAATACAGCATCGGATGAGAGCACGGAGCCAGACCTTCCCCGGTCGGGAAGTGTTCACTACCGGCTGATGTCTTGTCGCCTACTGTAGAAGTAAACCTCTAAACCCCCGAACATGTATATAGTTAACTGTTTCCTGCTCTTTTGCTGTTAAACCCGTCCTGGGTTATTTCTTAAAGGGATCCCTTTGTTTACCTGTGATCCCTATTGTTTTGCGTTTTTCTTTGCACAATTTCATCAGTGTTTCCAGAGACTGCCGAATCATGGACGCTGAATGATTCACAAACTGGTTTTGTAAATAGTTTTCACCTTCTTAAAGGTGCTCTCTACTGGTTTTACAAGGAAAGAAGACTTTGCGAAGAGGCTGTTCCTGATGACGACGTGAAGGTTTCTTGTGTCTTAAAGTTTATTAGTGACTTGGTGATTGTCTGCACTACCTCAAAGAAGACTGATTTTCCCTCTTAAAGGGAATGTTACTTGTTGCCTTTTGATAATGTTGCCTTAAGTGGTAAGATAGTAATAATGTTTACATAGTAGATGACATGTAACTAGAGAGCTAGAAAGTGAACCCATAGGGGTTAGTGAGTCTGAGAACCATAGAGAGATGGTTGAAAGATGGTTGCTGTGAACCTAGAAGAAGAAAGGCAGTAGGCCCGGACGAGTAGCCAGGCGGTCCTGCATATGTGTGAAGTCAGAAGAAATAAAGAAAAAGTTAGATTTGTACTATAGCGTTTTATAGTCAGCCTTTAGTGGGTTCAGCTTATACGTCCTTAAAGGAAAAGTTAAATTATTGTTCAAAGATTTGCACTTAGTAGAATACCCGGCTGGGTAATAGAAATTATTTATAGTCAGTAGAATAGAATGTTATTTAAAATGTTTAAACATGTTTCTGTTTGTAACGTTCAAGTGACTTCACCTCCCATAAAGGGAAGAATTGTTATATTTACTTGTTTAAAGCATTCCAAAATTTTGTATGTCTTTATTTCTAACATGTATTGTTGTTCTTCTTTTCCCAGTCCGGGAGTACTGGATTTAACCCGGGGGGGAGTACAGCGCCCCAGAGTCCTGGTCGCTGCAGTAATGTTCCTCTGCCACTAAGGGGAGTGATGTTATGTCTGATTGCACTAAAGGAGTTCACCTGACCAGGTATCACAGTCACACATTACACTTCACACTCCGGCCACCAGGGGGAGCAAAAGGCACTATGTATTAGGCCACTCCTCACACTCTGGTAAAACTGGGGGTTGGATAGGAAGTTAGGACAGAACGCAGCCTGGGAGAGCTCCAGGGAGGACCTGTGAGGGGTGGGTTCCTGGCAGGTACCTAGCAGAAAGGACAGAACGCTACGGATCCGCACCTGCACTACCTTGCAGCGGCATACTAAGGAAGGACACGAAGCGAAGGATATTGTGGAGAAGTGAGAAACGAGATCACAGCACAAAGGAGAGCCAGTAGGAGTCGTGCCCTGAGATAGGCAACATCCTACTGAGGTGTGTAGCCGGTGGCCGGAACGCCGAGGAAGTAACTGACTCCAAGCATTACTCCAAACAGCGGCAGGACAGTTGATTATAGGTTGGCTGTCTACCATACATCACCTAAGAAGACATAGGGGCAAATGTGGAGAGGGGCATCTCCTGGGTCCCAGAATAGCTCCAAGCCTTCCCGTCAAATGGGTGCGTCCTAGCCAGATATACTTGGGGGACGGAGAGAGAGAAAGAACGAATACGAAAGTTGTGAGGACTATCCCGAATGCTCAGAAGGGAAGAACTACAACACACAGGAGCTAGTTGGTAGGCACTGATTTCCACCTGCAAAGGGAACTCTGGATGTGCCTTCGGACCGGCCGGTCTCAGCCAGCCCTGTTAGCAGTGCTCTGGATTGCGGATCCCGAAGTCTTCAGTAAAAAGGTAAAGAGACTGCAACCCTGTGCCCTCATTATTAACTGCGCCTCACATCATCACCACTAGGGTTGAGCGAAACGGGTCGGCCATTTTCAGAAGTCGCCGACTTTTGGCAAAGTCGGGTTTCATGAAACCCGACCCCACACAGGGGTTGGCGATCTTCTGAATCTGGTATCGGAATTCCGATACTGAGTTCCGATATGTTTGCAATATCAGATATTGGTATCGGAATCCATATTTAAGTGTAAAATAAAGAATTAAAATAAAAAATATTGCTATACTTACCCTCTGACGCTCCCTGGTACTAACCGGCAGCCTTCCTTCCTTAGAATCGGAAAGAAGCAGGGCGCGTCCGAGGGTGAGTATATACCTAATAGGAATATACTCATCCTCGGACGCGCCCTGCTTCTTTCCGGCAGCCTTCCTTCCTAAGAATCAGCGCTTGAAGGACCTTTGGTGACGTCGCGGCTTGTGATTGGTCGCGTGAGCGGTCACATGGGCGGTCGCGCGACCAATCACAAGCCGCGACATCATCTAATGTCCTTCATGCGCTGATTCTAAGGAAGGAAGGCTGCCGGTTAGTACCAGGGCGCGTCAGAGGGTAAGTATAGCAATATTTTTTATTTTAATTCTTTATTTTACACTTAAATATGGATCCCAGGGCCTGAAGGAGAGTTTCCTCTTCTTCAGACCCTGGGAACCATAGTATCCCATTGCACTGCATTGGGTTTCGTGTTTCGGCCGACCCCGACCCCGATTTTTCTATAGGATCAGCCGATTTCACTCGACCCGACTTTTGAGAAAGTCGGGTTTCGTGAAACCCAACCCGATCCTATAAAAGTAAAAGTCGCTCAACCCTAATCACCACCTACACTACTGGGAAGCCCTGGGGATATACTTCACCTGTGGGAAGGTATTCCATCTAGCTGCCATTACATCACTCCAGTGGACCCCTTAGCAGCGTCGGTCACCCTGACCAAACACCACAGGTGGCGTCACTAAACCTTGACAGACTTATATCACCTTTTATTGGACGCCCCTTGGCAGGGTCACGGACCGGGTCCAGCCACCGTTACAACCCTAGAGCTGAGATAGAGAGGACCGGTACCGAGTAACCTGAGGCCCTGTGTCTGGGGGCGCTCCAATTGTATGCGTGCCTACCTCCTCCCTGTCCTGGTATGAATGCCTCCTGTACCTGCCCCTATCTGCATGCTTCCTCCCGTTCCTTCCTGTATGCATGCCTCCCACATTCAGTCCCTGTATGCATGACTCCCCTGTTCAGTCCCTGGATACATGCCTCCCCCTTCTCTGTCCTTGTATCAATGCCTCTCCATTCTGCCCATGTATGCATGCCTCCCAGTTCTGTCCCTGTATGTGTAAAACCCCAGGTAACTGGTTGTTACAGTGATGTTGCCTTCCTTTCGGGGAGGGCGATATCACGCATGGAGGCAAAGAGGATTCTCTTTACCAGGTAAGCACACACATTCAAAACATTCTGAAACCAGGCCAGGGGGAAGCTCAGGACCCTGATTCAGGGGAGTGTGACATAACAGTCTGGGATCGCCTTTGCTGGGGTCAAAGGCCACGTGGTTTGTGCATTGAATCTGAGGCGTACAGCAGGTTTCTGAGCAAGCTGACCTCAGGTCAGATTTATTAACGTGAAAGCAACATAGAAAAACAAAACATAAAAATAAATCCTAGCCTGTCCGGCGCTATCTAAACCAACACGTTGCTATCTCAACAGCTGGGGGGCTTCTCCCACCCAGCTAACATTGCACAATTCTTGAACACAGCTCTCACTCACGTTTGTCTCACACAGACAGGCAATCTGTGTGCCCCAGGCGGACACTGGAAACCCCCCAGCTGGTCATCTTTTATTCCTGCACTTATTAACCCATTAGCACCCTGAAGATACTGAGTGGCCTAATTCACATAGGACAAACACCTGGGCGAGATATACCTGCCCCCAACTACCACACCAGCATGGGTCTTACATATCTCCCCCCCCCCCTTGCTCAGACCACTCCGGTCGAGCAAGAACACTCTTGAAACAGTGCACTCGGGATAGGGCATCGGCGTTCCCCATCTGCACCCCAGGTCGGTGCTCCACCGTAAAAGAGTAAGCCTGCAGGGCAAGGAACCACCGGGTTACCCGACTATTACGGTCTTTGTGGAGGTGCATCCACTTGAGAGGGGCATGGTCTGTGACCAGCCTAAACTTCCTACCGGCCAGGTAATACTTGAGGGAGTCGAGAGCCCATTTAATGGCTAGGCACTCTTTCAACCACCGCATACCTCTGCTCATGTACATTCAGTTTCCGACTGAGGTAGAGGACCGGGTGTTTGACTCCGTCCCTCACCTGGGAAAGTACAGCTCCGACACCAGTATCAGAGGCATCAGTTTGTACCACAAACTCGCTGCTGAAATCAGGAGTCACTAGTACGGGCTGAGAGCACAAAGCCCGTTTCAGGCTGTGGAAGGCCTCTTCAGCAGCTGAGGTCCATTTTACCATGACGGAACCCTTCCCCTTGGTAAGATCCGTCAAGGGAGTAGCCATGGCTGCAAAATTGGGTATGAACTGGCGATAATAGCCGGCAATCCCCAGGAAAGCCTGTACTTGTTTTTTGTTCACTGGTTGTGGCCAGCCCTGAATTGCCTGTATTTTGTCGATCTGGGGTTTAACCACTCCTCGGCCAATCACGTAGCCCAAGTATCGGGCTTCTTCAAGCCCGATGTGGCATTTCTTGGGGTTTGCCGTTAAACCTGCATCTCGCAGGTCATCAATCACCGCTTGTACCTTCTGGAGATGAGTTTCCCAGTCCATGCTGTAAATTACGATGTCATCCAGGTAGGCAGAAGCGTACTGTCTGTGAGGCCTCAAGACTCGATCCATCAATCTCTGGAACATTGCGGGAGCTCCGTGAAGTCCAAACGGCATGTAGACATACTGGAACAGACCTTCCGGTGTAGCAAATGCCGTCTTCTCTCTGGCCGCCTCGGTCAGAGGGATCTGCCAGTACCCTTTGTTAAATCCAGGGTCGTAATGTATCGGGCTTTACCAAGCCGGTCGATCAACTCATCGACCCGGGGCATAGGGTACGCATCAAATTTAGAAACTGCATTCAGTTTCCTAAAGTCATTACAAAACCGGATGGAGCCATCCGTTTTAGGTATCAACACAATTGGACTGGACCAGGCGCTGTGCGACTCCTCAATGACTCCTAAGTCCAACATTGCCATCACTTCCCGGGAGACGGCTTCACGGCGGGCTTCCGGAATCCTGTAGGGCTTCACATGAACAGTGACGCCAGGTTCTGTGACAATCTCATGTTTCACCAACTTAGTCCGGCCAGGTTTTTCGGAGAAAAACTGTCGGTTCTGTAACAAAAATTGCTTAACCTCAGATTTTTGTCGTTCTGAGAGAGTCTCGGCAACCTGCACCTCCGGTACGGTAGGTGAACAAACCGGACGGGGCAGATCCGCCGTTAGGGCAGAGCGGTCTTTCCAGGATTTTATCAGATTCACATGATAAATCTGTTCCGGTTTTCTCTTACCCGGCTGGTACACTTTATAGTTCACTTCACCAACTCTTTCTCGGACCTCAAATGGGCCCGTAGGGATTAGGACCAACACCCTATCGCCGGGTGCAAATGTACGGACCTTAGCGCCTCTATAATAACTTTGCCTCTGGGCTCCCTGGGCCTGTAACATATGGTCCCTAACAATGGGCATGACAGCGGCAATACGATCCTGCATTTGTGTTACATGGTCGATCACCGTTTTAAAGGGAGTGACTTGACCTTCCCAGGTTTCTTTTGCGACGTCGAGCAGTCCCCGGGGACGACGGGCGTACAACAGTTCGAACGGCGAAAACCCTGTGGAAGACTGGGGAACTTCCCTAATGGCAAACAGCAAATAGGGTAACAAGTAATCCCAGTTCTTCC
Organism: Ranitomeya imitator; assembly: GCF_032444005.1. Classification (NCBI taxonomy): domain Eukaryota; kingdom Metazoa; phylum Chordata; class Amphibia; order Anura; family Dendrobatidae; genus Ranitomeya; species Ranitomeya imitator. The sequence continues at coordinate 544,907,366 of NC_091283.1, read as the reverse complement.
CATCTTTGTCTATCGCCTTCCGGAGCATCTGTTTTAAGGTTTTGTTGAAGCGCTCAACCAGGTCATCTGTTTGAGGGTGATAGACAGACGTACGCAACGGGTCTATTTGTAAGAGCCTGCAGAGCTCCTTCATTACCCTCGACATAAAGGGAGTCCCCTGGTCGGTGAGTATCTGTTTTGGATTTCCCACCCGACTAAACACTTGTACCAATTCCTTGGCGATCGTCTTGGTAGCTGTGTTACGCAAAGGGACGGCTTCCGGGTAACGAGTGGCATAGTCCACGATGACGAGGATATGTTGGTGCCCACGTGCGGATCGGGGAAGGGGCCCAACCAAATCCATCCCAATTCTCTCAAAAGGGACCCTAATGATAGGAAGGGGTACCAAAGGGCTACGGAACTGAGATTTAGGGGCCGCGATTTGGCACTCTGGACAGGACTCACAATAGTTACGCACATCATAATGTATTCCAGGCCACACAAAACAATGCAATATCCTTTCGGTGGTTTTCTGTACCCCCAGATGTCCCCCCATTATATGTCCGTGGGCCAAATCCAGTACCTTCCGCCGATAAGGTTTGGGTACTACTAACCGTTGCACTGTGTCTTCCCCTTTTTTTCTACCTGGTAGAGCAAATCATTTTCAAGAACCATATACGGGTACGCTAGCCTAGTGTCAGGTTCTACGGGTACCCCATCTATCATTTTTACATTTTTCCTAGCCGGAGTCAGGGTAGGATCTTTCATTTGCTCGCTGTGGAAGTCATCCACCTGGACCCCCAAATCTGGCAGGCAGGGTGCCGGATGGCTATCTGCCACCGCCTCTCGCTGGGGTTCCTCAGTTTCCTCCGTTTCCCCCGCCATGACGGAAAAGGGGTACGGAAGGTTAGATTCACTAACCAACTCAGCAACATCTTCCTGTGGGGTCTTCTCTAGGGACTCGGGACCTCCAGATGGCATGGGAGAAGATTCACGGGTACAGCTACCGTGAAGGAGCAACTGATTCTCCCACAACTGCCAGAAGTAGGGAAAATCTCTGCCCAGGTTTACATCCTGTAACAATGCGGGAACGAGTCCCACTTTGTGCTGCACTGACCCATAGGGAGTAGAAATCCATATGACCGCTGTTAAGTACGAGCAGGTGTCACCATGCACACACGTCACAGAAAACTTGTCAGACGAACCAGATGGAAGTGCCACCAGACTAGCTTTCACCAGAGTCACCACACTTCCAGAGTCTAGTAATGCCACAACATTTTTCCCTTCAACAGATAATTCACACAGGTGTTTCGCTGTATCATTTTGACCCGCATTCACACTCATAGTAACATAGTAACATAGTTAGTAAGGCCGAAAAAAGACATTTGTCCATCCAGTTCAGCCTATATTCCATCATAATAAATCCCCAGATCTACGTCCTTCTACAGAACCTAATTGTATGATACAATATTGTTCTGCTCCAGGAAGACATCCAGGCCTCTCTTGAACCCCTCGACTGAGTTCGCCATCACTAGCCACTCACTAGCTGTGTAACCAAAGACATGCGTTTTTTAGAGTCTATAACGTCGCACTGCATGGGTTCAGCGGTAACAGGACAGTTCGCAGAAACATGACCCTTCTCATGGCAGCGGAAACACCTAACAGGTCCCCTACTGAGACCACCGTCCAATACTCTTGGTCTCGGAGTGCGAGCAGTCCCGGGCTCCTCCCCCACAGTTTTAAGCGATTTTCCTTCACCCGTGGTCCCTGGAACAGTCTTACCGGTTCCACGAGGAGGAGGCACAGACCGGGGGTTGGCGGTGTCGTCGGGAAGTCCTTCTGCCACGGAATAACGCTCGACCAACTCCACAAGTTGATCCGCTGTCGTGGGATTTCCTTGGCTTACCCACCTTTTCAGCGCTGGGGGTAGTACTCTCAGGTACTTGTCCAGGACAACCCGCTGGATTATTTCGGGTATTGTCAGTACCTCGGGTTGCAGCCATTTCTTTGTCAAGTAGATCAGGTCGAACATCTGAGACCGCGCCGGTTTATCTTGCAGGTATGTCCACTGATGTACCCTCTGTGCCCGGACAGCCGTCGTCACACCCAGCCGGGCCAGGATCTCAGCTTTCAGCTTCTCAAAGTCCTGAGCGACCTCTGGGTCCAAATCATGGTAAGCTTTTTGGGCCTCGCCGGAGAGAAACGGGGCAATCAAATCGGCCCACCGTGCCTTCGGCCACTTCTCTCTCAATGCCGTCCGCTCAAACGTTGTCAGGTATGCCTCGACGTCATCTTCTGCAGTCAGCTTTTGCCAGTATCGACTCACATGGATCCTTCTGGACTCTGCTTCCGGGTCCGCAACAGGCATGCTCGCCAGACGCTGCACCACCTGTTGGAGAAGTTGGCGGTCTGCAACCGTCATGTCGACTATCTCTTTCAGCTGTGCGGCCATCAAGCGATTAGCTTCGTGCTGTGCGGCAGTGGCCTGCTGCTGTACGGTAGTGGACTGTACTAAGGCTTTCACCACGTCTTCCATGCTGTCGCCTGTGCCACGGTATGCCCGCATTCTCCACCACAATGTGACAACAGTCTGGGATCGCCTTTGCTGGGGTCAAAGGCCACGTGGTTTGTACATTGAATCTGAGGCGTACAGCAGGTTTCTGAGCAAGCTGACCTCAGGTCAGATTTATTAACGTGAAAGCAACATAGAAAAACAAAACATAAAAATAAATCCTAGCCTGTCCGGCGCTATCTAAACCAACACGTTGCTATCTCAACAGCTGGGGGGCTTCTCCCACCCAGCTAACATTGCACAATTCTTGAACACAGCTCTCACTCACGTTTGTCTCACACAGACAGGCAATCTGTGTGCCCCAGGCTGACGCTGGAAACCCCCCAGCTGGTAATCTTTTATTCCTGCACTTATTAACCCATTAGCACCCTGAACATACTGAGTGGCCTAATTCACATAGGACAAACACCTGGGTGAGATATACCTGCCTCCAACTACCACACCAGCATGAGTCTTACAGGAGCTTCCCTTAGGGTACCGTCACACAGTGCAATTTTCATCGCTACGACGGTACGATCCGTGACGCTCCAGCGTCGTAACAATATCGCTCCAGCGTCGTAGACTGCTGTCACACTTTGCAATCTACGACGCTGGAGCGATAATTTCATGACGTATGTGCGATGTAGAAGCCGTTGGTTACTATGCGCACATCGTATACGATATATGTTACACCATGCAATCATGCCGCCACAGCGGGACACTAGACGACGAAAGAAAGTTTCAAACGATCTGCTACGACGTACGATTCTCAGCGGGGTCCCTGATCGCAGGAGCGTGTCAGACACTGCGATCTCGTAACTATATCGCTCGAACGTCACGAATCGTGCCGTCGTAGCGATCAAAATTGCACTGTGTGACGGTACCCTTAGCTTTAACACTAGAAGTCCCGGGAATTTCAAGATCCCCCTGAAGTCCTGAGAGAGGGTCAAATGACCCTCAGTCCATAGTGACTCCTTAATTAGCATCTTTTCATTTGTAAATGTGCTCTTGCCTGAGGAATCTGCAGGGGGGATTATCTAAGATAAGAGTGTGTAAACAGAATAATGCAAGCTATTCCTGAGTGTGGGGGTTGTTGCTCACAAGAAAAACCTATTTTGGTTTCTCCCTGAGTGTGGGGGAGAAAACTATTTTGTTCACAGGAAAGAAAATGGAGAGAAGGTACACCATTGAAGAGACATTGGAACTGATTCTGAGCAACACAAACCCTTCAGACTCAGATGGAGAAGACATAGTCCTTCAACCGGCACATGTGGGGTCTGTGCTGACACATGCCGTAGGCACGGACATACGGGACACATGTTCCCCTATGGCCCCATTCCGCACGAACTGTGTCTCTGTGTGGAGCACATGCGTGTCCGTCTGCTCCACACAGAGACATGTCCGTTGTTTTGCGGAAGCACGGACCGCTTTTTGCTGAAAACATCCATGCACACAGATGTCATCCGTGTGACTTCCGTGTGCACGGACAACGGAGGAAAGTGAAAAGCCTAAAAATAAAGAATTTCATATTCACCTCAGTCCAGCGCTGACAGTTCCTCTCACTTCCGGTGCCGCTCATTAGGCTATGAATATTCACTTCACTGAGCCCAAGAGTGAACCGGAAATGAGAGAGAAGATGCGCTGGAGGGAGGTGAGTATGTGGTGACAGCAGACAGCGCTATCTGTGGATTCACGGATAGCACACGGACATCACCCACGGTGCACGGGGGCCAAAAGGGATCCTGTTCTGCTTGTTTCAAAAACGGACGGAACAGGATGCCAAAAAAAGCAGTGGGAGTTACCTATTTTATTTCCTGACTATCTTTTTTATTTTGAACCAAAACAAAATGCTTATTTGAAATTATTTATCTTGCAGATGAGGAGACTCCTCCTCTACCAAAAAAGAGAGCTCGGTTGGCGAGTGAGCCGACAGAGACCGCAAAAGATGGCACAGTGTGGCATGAAGTACAAGTGGGGAAACATCTCCATTTGACCCCAATAGAACCGTACCCTACAGATGGAGAGCCAAGTGCTAAGGCCAGACGAAGTGTCCAGAGTCGCCTTCCGAGCTTCCTCTGTTTTATCAGTCTTGACATGCTTCGTAACATTGAAGAATGGACTACTCAACATGCACGTCACACGGAGCCGGTGGATTGGTTCATGGGTCTCCCGGAACTAATGGCATTTATTTCAGTCATTATCTTGCGGGGGGTGACTAAGATTCCATCACTACGTGACAGCTGGTCAGCAAACCTGGGAAACCCAAGGATCATTGCCAGTATGACCCGAAACCACAGAACTGTAACCACGGACAATTTCTTTACATCATTATCACTTGTACAACGACTGCTTAGCCGGGAAACCACTATCCTCGGCACAGTCAACAAGAGTCGCCGGGAAATTCCTTAATCCGCCAGACAGATGGACCGCACTGAATTCACCACTCAGGTGTTTTCAACCACTGGTGCCACACTGACAGTGTATGCACCCAAACGAAAGAAGGCCGTCTACATTCTCAGCAGCATGCACAGCATGGTTGAGACTGAGGATACCAACAAAAGGAAGCCAAACACAGTCACACAATACAACCACACAAAGTGCGGTGTGGATGTAATGTACCAAATGGTGCGGGAGTACAGCATGCGTGCAGGAACACAGAGATGGCCAGTCGCCGTGTTCTACAACATGATTGACATGGCAGCACTCTATGCTCATGTACTTTATCAGGCATGCACTGGGGTGCGAGAGACGTGTGGACTTCCTGGTTGAGCTTGCAAAAGAGTTAGGTGGCCGTCATGTGACTGAAAAGAAGGCACGCAAGGAGAAACTCCTTTGGAAACTTCCTTCCACACCCAGCCCTGGCAAAAGGGTGAAGTGTCAGGTAAACCATCGATGCACGAACAATGGTGCAACTGAGAGATGTGTTGACTGCTACAAATACACGTGTGGCAAATGTACAAGGGACATACCCAGGCAGTGCCAGGTATGTTCCGACATGTTCAGACAGACTGCTGAGTGAGTGCTGAAATGCTAGTCACACAAGGACATGCCACTCACACACACACAGCCCCCCACTGCAGCCTATGGAAAATATGTGTGGAATTGTTTTATTCCTTGTATTTTTTTAACATTTTTATAACAAAAATAAAAAGCATCCTTTGATGCGTGCTCCTTTACTCCCCTACCCCCATGTATTTGTTTTCTTGTTCACTGTTTTATCACATTTGTTTGGCCATGCCGCTTATACACTGCTCATCTTGAAAATGTGACTATTTGTTTGATGTTGGTGTGAAATAACCCTTTAGTGAAAAAAAAATCTTATTGGTTTTTTAAAAAAAATTAAAAGCATCAAAACAAATAACAGTTGTTCTTTTGTATATTTTTCACACTAAAATTTCAGTCCTCTTGTGGGAATTTTTTTCGCGCCAAATTTGCACAAGAATGAACATGCTGCGATTTTTTTTCGTTAGTGTGATTGAGGCCTAAAGGTACAGTTACACGTTACGATCTCGTTGATGATATCGTTTGAAAACGTCACATGATCACGTCGTTCATGCAATGTCGTTTTCACATTGTTGCGTGTAACGTGAAGATATCGGACGAACACATCGTTGGATCGCTGATAGCAGATTTGAGGTCAGGATCTCAAATCTGACGATCCTCGTCCAATTATGTGTCAGAAGATGTGCAGCATCGTTCAGTGTAACGCTGAGATGAACGATTTTGGTGTAAATTCTCCTATTCCTGCCATTGTGAAAAATCGTTCTGCAAACGTTTGCAATGAGGCTAACGCGGAGCCAAAATTTACATCGTTAACAAGATAGTTGCATGTGACGCCTCTTGGACGATGTGAAACTGATTGCACGAACAATGTGATCACGTGACATTTCTAACTATATCGTCGACGAGATCGTAACATGTAACGGTACCTTTGACCGCTGTGGATCCGCAGCAGTTTCCCCTGAGTTTACAGTACAATGTAAACTTATGGGAAACAAAAAACGCTGTGCACATGCTGCGGAAAAATCCGCACGGAAACGCTGCGGATTACATTCCGCAGCATGTCACTTCTTTCCTGCGGATTTTCACCTGCTCCAATAGGAAACTGCAGATGAAAATCCGCAGAAGAAACCGCAGTAAAAAACGCGATAAATCCGCAGTAAAACCGCAACGGGTTTTCACTGCGGATTTTGGAATTCCGCTGTGGAAAAATCCGCAGTGGAATCTGCAAAGTGTGCACATAGCCTTAGAAACAAATGCTTCTGGTCATTACTCACAGCTGTATCTTGCTCTAAAATTTCTAATTCTCTATTTAAAATATATAAAAAATGATTAATTGTTTCAGCGCTTTTTTGCACAAATAATACTAAACTAAATACAATATGTATAGTCTTTATATTATCAAATACAATAAACTGAACAGAACTAACTTGAAACTTGAAACTACATGGGTAAACTGGATGGAAAACAGCAAACAACCTCCTGTGGTGCAACAGTAATGGCCTTAATTATAGAACAAAAGACAGTGAATAGAAATAAGATAAGCTATAGATAAAATCCTTTAGGTCATTTGACCCTTCTCTGGGTTTCAAAGGTAGAAATGTCAAATGACCGTCTCTGGGACTTCTAGTGTTAAGTATCCTGGTCTGGAGGAGGAGTTAGTTGGTCCAAGGAGACCAAGGAGTTAGTCAGTTGGAGAGAGACACAGAGGCAGAAGGAAGTCTGAGAGAGCAGACAGCGAAGCCATGCAGCCAGGACTGAGCTGCGGCTCCTGGAAAAAGGAGAACCTGAAAGGTTGTTGCATGAGGTGGAGTATTGAGGAAAGGGGCGCAGGAGTGGAACAAGGCACAGAGGGGAACTATGACCTGGCACCCTCAGAGCCTGAGCGCAGAAAACGGGTACCAAGAGCCCGAGGCTTTTGTGGGACCCTAAGACACGAAGCAGAACTGGAGAGCACTAGACTACACGTTAACTGCCCACACCAAGGTTGAGGTACAGCAGTACTCTAGGTGACCGGATTGTGATAGAAACCCTATAAAAAGGCTCAAACTGCCTACCGTGCAGGCAACTGTCCCAGGACAGGGGAGAGAGGATACCTTGCCAGCAAGTTACAAGCAGCAGGGACCTCACCATCTTAGCGCAAGTAGCAAAGGCTTATGGACCTCACCTGGGAGAGGGATCACCTTTGCCTCCAAGCTGGCCTAACCACATCACCGCAAAAACAGCAATATATAATAGTTTAAATGTATCACATGATCCTACCAAAATCTTGAGGACATAGCATAAGCAGGAATTAAAATTAAAACATAACTTTTAATGTACAACCAAATAAAGGAATATATTAAATAAACTGTCACCCAAAAAAAAGTGTATCGATAAAAAAGTACTACTGGGTATACCCTGTCAGTGGACGTGCCATAAAAAATTTTAGTACTTATACAAGATTTTTGTGCAGACGCTGGCAGTGGTCCAGTGTCCTATCACTCAACCCAAGGTACCTTATTAAATGGTGATAATTAGTGTTGAGCGATACCTTCCGATATTTGAAAGTATCGGTATCGGATTGTATCGGCCGATATCCGAAAAATATCGGATATCGCCGATACCGATATCCGATACCAATACAAGTCAATGGGACACAAATATCGGAATGTATCCTGTAGTGGTTCCCAGGGTCTGAAGGAGAGGAAACTCTCCTTCAGGCTCTGGGATCCATACTCATGTGTAAAATAAAGAATAAAAATAAAAAATATTGATATACTCACCCTCGGACGCACCCTGGTTGTAACCGCTGCAACCGCCATGCTTCCCTTCCTAAGAATGAGCGCGTGAAGGACCTTCGATGACGTCGCAACTTGTGATTGGTCACGTGGCCGCTCATGTGACCGCTCACGTGACCAATCACAAGCCGCGACGTCATCGCAGGTCCTTCACACGCTCATTCTTAGGAAGGGAAGCATGGCGGTTGCAGCGGTTACAACCAGGGCGCGTCTGAGGGTGAGTCTATCAATATTTTTTATTTTTATTCTTTATTTTACACATGATTCTTCTTCCCGATACCGATTCCCGACATCGCAAAAATATCGGAACTCGGTATCGGAATTCCGATACCGCAAATATTGGCCGATACCCGATACTTGCGGTATCGGAATGCAGTCAACACTAGTGATAATGCCTGTAGAAGAAGCATTTATCAAGTGCCAATACAGATAAACAGATAACCTTGGTTGCATTAATATTAGCAGTTATCACAAAGCAAAGGGAGGGGTAAGATCAATTGGAAAAGACATGTACACAAATGTAATATTGGAACAATCTCACCAATTGCTGAGGATAGATAAGGTGGAGCCCCAATTCGCTTAGGTGGAGAAATCCTTCAAGCCACAGCATCAGGAGACAATTCCCTGTCAGTCCCTGGAGGGCTATCAATAAATCTCAATCCCCGAGCTCCTGCCCTTACAAGGACAGTCCACATCTACCCCTAAGGTCTAACATGCCCTGCACTCTCCCTATTTCCAGGTCCCAACGCGTTTCTTTGCAAGCAGGATCATCAGGGGACTAGCTTGCATGGGAGATAAGGTGCTTCAGTGCTACAAATAGAGCTGCCACCCTCAAGAGAATGCCAAGAGTGTGCAAAGCAGTCATCAAAGCAAAAGGTGTCTACTTTGAAGAACCTAAAATATAAGACATAATTTCAGTTGTTTCACACTTTTTGTTAAGTATATAATTCCACATGTGTTAATTCATAGTTTTGATGCCTTCAGTGTGAATGTACAATTTTCATAGTCATGAAAATACAGAAAAATCTGTAAATGAGAAGGTGTGTCCAAACTTTTGATCTGTGCTGTATATATATTTATATATATGTCAGTGAGACAAATATATGTATATATATTAATATTTCATACAGTGCTAGATAGCAGAAAAGCCGGTAATTCAATTGCCGGCTTTTCCTATCTCCTTCTCAAACCCAACATGATATGAGATATGATTTACATACAGTAAACCATCTCATATCCCTTCTTTTATTACATATTCCTCTTTAGTAATGTAAGAAGTGTCTTGGTGTAAACTTTGGGGGCTCTAGCTATTAAATTAAAGGGGTAAATCGTGGAAAAAATTGGCGTGGGCTCCCGCGCAATTGTCTCCACCAGAGTGGGAAAGCCAGTGACTGAGGGCACATACTAATAGCCTGGAGAGGGTCCATGGTTATTGCCCCCCCCCGGCTAAAAACATCTGCCCCCAGCCACCGCAGAAAAGGCGCATGATGACTAGGCAATCACCATTCAAGGGAGAATCGCGCACTTTGGGAAGGACTTACATGCTGCAGACTGTCTGTATCATCATTCATGTGACATTAACTTTCGGACAAATTACGGAATTCTTATGCGTCATGGTGGTAGATCTACTACAACAAAACCACGGAAGGTAGGGAGGCCAATAAACATGGACCAAGAGCAAGCGTTCTTGAGAATGTGTGCATTTCTCGAGGACAACGATGAAGAGCAACTGACTGTCACAGATCTTGCAAAGAAAATGATCCTCTATCACTAAAAGTGTGATCACTAAATGACCCAATGATCTCACAATGGTACTTTAGAAAAAACATGTAATCTTTATTGAACATTAGTTAAATAACATTAAAATGACATCCTAATCACTATTTATAAAGGGTACAAATCCTCAAACAAAGAGGGACCAAATAGCCTGAGTAGCACCACTAAACCAGGTTCAACATTCGATAAAAGCAGAGAGGTAACATCATACTGTGAAACACAGAGTAATACGAGACAACCTATATGGTCTCTCTACACTTGGAATCCTCAGAATCTCTATACCATTACTAATATATACTATAGTATCCACCAATGGGAAGTGTGAGGACTCAAATCCCTATGTCCTTCTATCGGATATAAACGCTTAAACAGTTAGTATGAACCGGTATATTACCTAAAAAGTAAGCCTGGTGTGTGCTCTTCGGCGTCCCTCTGCCCCGACGCGCGTTTCGCCGTAGCTTCTTCTGGAGGCGTGTCAGGGCAGGGGGTAAGCCGGTATATATGTGTATGAACCTACCGTCCATTGGGCAATCGTAGCGGTGAGATTTTCTACAGCTGTGTGGGGGAAGGTATGGTAAAGGAGTCACTACTGTGCGCCAGAGCAATGACTGCTTCCCCCCCGCGTACGGAAACCAGAAGTGATGTGCAGCGGCAGTGCCGTACAGGCGCCTACACTCCACGCCATCGTACAGAGACCGGAAGTCTCGTAACCCCCAGGCGCTGTACGGACCGCCCATGTAGATGCGGCAGGACCAAGTGGCGCATGATCAGATGGGGCCGCCCCAGCAATAGTGGTGAGTCGGATCACGGACCGGGAGTCTGGAGCGTGCGGTCGTCCAAGTCCGACCCACGTCTCCATTCATCCAATGGTCCGCTAGCCGACTACACCGCCGGACCCCCATGAGGTCATGCGCTCATCCTGCCCAGAACCAGGGGAATGAGGGGGGGGGGGGAAAGGGAAAGAAAAATGTATATGATATATTGTATCCGATGGTAAATTGACGAAATAAATGAGGCCCCGCCTCTCCTATCCTATACATACATTTACTCTATATGAAGGGTACCTAAAAATCTTGCATCAAAGTATAAATAATACTATCCTGTCATAAATATATAAATATTCTGTATGTCAAAAACCCTAAAGACTCAATTAATCCTAAAGCATACTAATACAATATGAAGTAGGGAAACTTCTGAACGATGTGTACATAAGCCCCTCAAAGTATACACATCACCCACAGCCAAAACACCCCTATAAATACCCCTATAGATACAACTCAATAAACTACCCCCCATAACCCCCCTCCCCCCTCCAAAGGATTCTCTTCTTGATCTTGATCTTGATTTGGTCTCTCCGTCCCTGGCCATAGATGTCGCTGTACCTTGATGATAATCAGATTATTGGTTCCCCAATGCCAAGACAGCCTTCCATACTCCACCACTCAGAACGGTAGTCAGAAATAGCGATCTAAACGTATAACAACAAAACATAAAGGTTAAAATGTAGATTAAAAACCGACAAACTAAAATAAAACCAAATACCACGTGTGAATGCACACTCCGCGATATATCTTAGACCCCCCTGCCAGCCTTCTTCCTCACCTAATTATAGATATGCACTAAAACCAAAACTCTCATTTAAGCCCTGAGGCACCAATGTACCTAGGCGATAGATCCACTGGCATTCTTTTTTAGCCAGTCTTTTGCCTATATCACCCCCTCTAGGTCCCAACTCCATCTTGTCTATCCCTTTAAAGGTCAACAGTCTAGAATTACATTGATGGTATCGTTTAAAATGCCTAGGGAGGGTCTTCAGTGTGGCATCATCAATGGCCGTTTTAGCCTTTTCAATGTCCAAACAGTGCTCCCGCACCCTTATTTTGAACTCGCGGCTTGTCATACCAATGTAAACCTTCCCACAAGGGCACTCAGCATGGTATATGATGCCCTTGGTAGAACATGTAATGTTCGTTCTGATATCAAAGGTACGCGAGCCATCGTGGTTTTTGAAAGTAGTGCTTTTTTTCATATTGGCACAGCCCTTGCAGATGCCACACGGAAAGAAACCACTCCTATTGATGATTTTATCTTTGTTAACCTTCCTCTTCGGGTCATAGGTACTATGCACTAGCATGTCCTTCAGACTAGGTGCCCTCCTTGCTACCAAGGATGGTTGCTCAGGTAAGATCCTTCTCAAAGTGGGGTCCGTAAATAGGATTTTCCAGTGTTTTTGTACTATCTCACGTAGACCATCCCATTCTGTGCTGAAATTAGTGATAAATCTTACCTGATCATCCTGCTCCTTGCTTGCTGTTGGCACCTGGTTTTTGTATAGAAGATGTTGTCTTGGGGTATTTTTCGCCCTCCAATACCCCCTTTGAATGACACGCCGATTGTAGCCTCTATCCTGGAATCTGCCTCTTAGTAATTTAGCCTGTTCTTCAAACTGTTCTTCCTCTGAGCAGATCCTTTTTATCCGAAGAAATTGGCCTATCGGAATACTATTTGTTGTTGTTTTGGGATGCAACGATGATGCGTGCAATAAGGAGTTGGTTGCGGTGGATTTGCGGAATACAGTAGTGGACAGATGTCCCTCTGCGGATGCTGAAATAAGCAGATCCAGAAATTCAATTTTTCGTCCATATTTGTACGTCATCTGAAAATGATGGAGTATCTTGTGGAAGGAGACAGTGCTGTCTATAGTAATAAATGGCTGAGGTATAGGCTGGAGGAGAGGTATGGCGATTTGCTATTCATAGCAGAGTGTGAAGGGTTGCCTAACATTGTAAAATTCCGTGAAAAGACCAAAATAATCCTGAGGGACTATTTCCGTAGTCAGGAAATGGATGAAGAAGCCAAGAATAGAGCCATCATAGAGACTAATCAAGAGCGATATCAAGTCTAAGATCCCATCTTCAACTGATAAATATCCGAAGACTTCTTCGCTTGAATATCAGTCTGCTTTAGATTATCTCCCCCTGAGTTTGCTTTGCTTGCTTGAAACCCTCTTCGTTGGAAAGGACATAGGACATTCACATGAAGGTCGCAAGCATTGGACAATCAGTTGTTCAGGCTGTAAGTCCTAGGGCTGTAGTAGCTCCATTGCAGCTTGGGTTAGCAGTCTAGCTCATCATCATTTCAGGTCTCGATTTCTTGCAGACAGTCAGACTCAGCCATGGAATATTGCTCATCATATTCGGAAGTTCAGCGATTCGAGGAAAACACTGCCGCTTCTGTTGGCCAAAATGTACTCGGTGGTACCACAGACAGACTGGATACGGTACTGCTGTTCGCTGCGGACAACGTCGATCATAATATCATCACATTACATGGGAAGGGGACTTTCCACTGCAATTGTTCTCGTGTCTCATGGTTGTAGTACACTTGCGGTGCACTTGCAAAAGACACGGACTTACCTGTTCACGGGTATGCGGACCATGTCAAGAAGGGCATTGTGACAATATGAGTGAGGAAGCAGTGTCTGATGATGAAAATAGTGGCTATTGACCTGACACGCTTATTCTGTGATGAAGTAGGTCTTAAAATGCACTGTGTATTAATTCTATAATTTCTAGAAATGTACATATATGTCACGATGTCATTGATGGCGTCATGACCTCGGTTGTCCATGTAGTTAGCATAAAACTTTGTATAAAAATTGTTATATGAAAGTATATAGTATACAAAATGCAAACTCTTCTGTAACCTAAAGCTACAGCTTTGAAATAGGGAAATATTAGTTATTTTTAGAGTGATGGCTGTCATCGTCTTATGATGTCATAGTTAGGACCTTTGTGGTGATCAATTTTTGGAAAACATTTAATATGTTGTTCCCCACATATAATAGTAATAAAAAAAATCATAAAACGCTTTCTTGGTATTTGTTCCCAGGTCAAACCGTATTTTGACTGGACTATAAAAAGCTTTAAAGAATTTTGTAGGCCTCCATTTCTCAGACATACAGTGTAACATGGTCTGTGAACATTTCTGTGATCTCTAAAAGTGAATAAAAGCTTTTGAAAAATTTGAAACTCTTCCATTTTACAGACATACAAGGTTACATGTTCTGTAAATATTTCTGTGATCTTTAAAACCGAGAAAAAGCATTGAAACATTTTTATGGATTGAATTTGATTATCATCCATACACTTATGCATTCTTTCTGATACATTATAATGGAGTAAACTCACAAAACCGCTTTGACTGCTGCAGGTGACCACTTTTTTTATTTTATTCAAAATAAACTTGGTTTCAAGAGACATAGCAATTACAAAATGCGTAAGGCGTGCATAAGGGATGGGGAAGTGAAAGTGCTGATGATGGTTCAAGCAGATGCTGAGGACGTTGGGCAGGTTCAACTACGCCTTCAGCTGGAGCACAAGAAACACACCATAGATGACACATAGGTTTCTGTCACACTTTGAAGGGAGGCAGGGTACATTACTTCTGAAGCCAGAGGAGTGTGAACAGGTGATCAGTTGGATAACAGATAATGCTTCCAGCAGGCTTGGGAGCACCACCCAGTCTTCCACACAGTCTGCTCTCACCAGCCTAAAGTCTGGATCAGATAGTCCTCACCCTGATTCTCCTTCCTCCCACCATATTGAGTCACAGGAGACTAGTGATCCCACACTAGCACACTTCGAGGAGTAGTTTACCACAAAATTTCTTGATTGTGGCTTCTCAACCTGCATTCTCCAAGAGGGACAGGACGAAATGCTTTTTAGTGGTACACAAAACTTAGAGCAACCACAGCCATAATAACATGATGGTGAGGAACGGCAAATTTGGGATAAGTAGGAGGAAGATGATGATGAGGCACAGTTAATGCTAAGTCTTGTTCTTGCTAAGTCACAAACCCAGAAAGACCAGGGTGCGGTGGTGGAAGACAAAGTCACTGACCCAACCTGGGAAGCTGCCATGCAGAACGAGGTCAGCAGTGCTGAGTTGTTAAGATCAGCAGCAACGAAACAGACAGGAAGAGGCAGTGGGTTGACCACAGGGAGAAGGTGGGCAACTGTTTTGCAGTCTTCCCAGCCTAGTGCAGGGCTACAATTTTGCTTCTGGTGTCCTTCGACCGCTCTTTGGTCTTCACCATAGTGGATTTTGGAGTGT
The DNA here is from genome assembly GCF_032444005.1 of Ranitomeya imitator. Classification (NCBI taxonomy): domain Eukaryota; kingdom Metazoa; phylum Chordata; class Amphibia; order Anura; family Dendrobatidae; genus Ranitomeya; species Ranitomeya imitator. The sequence goes on along the minus strand of NC_091283.1, from coordinate 544,892,165 downwards.
GACTGAGGTTGCGGAAGCATCTTTTATACTGATAACAAGTTCTAACAGGTGCCATTACTACAGGTAATGAGTGAAGGACAGAGGAGCCTCTTAAAGAAGAAGTTACAGGTCTTTGAGAGCCAGAAATCTTGCATGTTTTTAGGTGACTAAATACTTATTTTCCATCATAATTTGCAAAAAAATCTTGCCAAATAAGACAAAGTGATTTTCTGGATTTGTATTCTCAATTTTGACTCTCATAGTTGTAGTCTACCTATTATGTCAATTACAGGCCTCTCTAATCTTTTTAAGTGGAAGAACTTGCACAATTGGTGGCTGACCCATAAACTATTCTTTGGTCTGAAGTCAATTTTGTTGTTATAAAAGCCTCAAAAACCATGTTAAAAAATGTATTGGTATTATATTTCTCATCCATAGGGTATTACATATTCCTGGGTACATTTCATTGATATGTAACCCTCAAAAAACTTATTCAAAATATATTGGTATTATATTCCACACCCTTAGACAATTCCGTGATCTGAAGTCCATTTTGTTGGTATATAACCATCAAGAAACTTGTTCAGAAATGTATGAGAATTATATTGCTCATCCATAGAGTATTACATACTCTTGGGTAGGGTTTGTTGCTATATAAGCCTCAAAAATCTTGTAAAAAATTGATTGGTATAATATTTTGATCTGCCATACCCTATTCCATGGTCTGGAGTCCATTTCATTCATATATAACCCTCAAAAAAAGTGTTAAAAATTAATCGGTATTATATTGCTCATCCATAGGGTATTACATCTTCTTTGATACAGTTCGTTGCTATATAAGCCTAAAAAAACTTGTTAAAAAATTATTGGTATTATGCTGCTCATCGTTAGAGTTTAACATATTCTTGGGTAGATTTCATTGCTTTAATAGCCTCCAAAAACCTGTTCAAAATATTAGGCTGTGTGCTCCCGTTTCAGATTGGATGCATTTTTGTCCCATTTTTTCGGTGCGGATTTGTAACAAAACCTGAAGCAAAATCTGATGAAAGCAAAGTTAATGAGAAACCTAAAGTGTCATGCACACGTTTAGTATTATTGACTTGCAGATTTGGTGGAGAAAATAATCAGCTGCATGTCAGTTCTCTGTGCACTTTTGCTCTGCATTTTTCAACATTGCCTTCACTCAAATCAACCAAAAACACAGGGAAAAAAAGCACCAAAAACACAGTAAAAACTCACTAAAAAAGCATGTTTTTGCAGCTGTGTTTTTCCTGCCAAGAGATCCAGAAATGGTGCAGAAATTTTACTCAACATGTGTACATACCCATATCGGTATTTTATTGCTCACCCATTCCATGGTATAGAGTGCATTTCCTTGGTATATAACTTTCAAAAGTGCATAGCCTTTATGAGTCTAGGAGTTACAATATATGACAATTTGAACAGAATGTGCATGAGGCCCTCCTTTATGTCTAATACAGGGTGTATCTGAATTCCCCTGTGTCCCTAATTTTTGGCAGTTTTTGCTTCCTTCATAAATTCAACTAAGATTTTTTTTAAATAAAAAACAATTTTGATTTACTTAAATTTTATATTTTTTTAAATCCTTTTTAAATTTTTGCCTTTATACAAGTGTTTCTCACAGAACTAGAATATCATCAAAGCGTTAATTTATTTTAGTTCTTCAATTCAAAAAGTGAATCTCATATATTATATAGAGTCAATACAAACAGAGTGATCTGTTTCAAGTGTTTATTTTTGTTAATGCTGATGATTATGGCTTACAGCCAATGAAATCCCAAAGGTAATTATCTCAGTAAATTAGAATACCTTATAACACCAGCTTGAAAAATTATTTTAAAATCTGAAATGTTGGCCTACTGAAATGTATGTTCAGTAAATGAACTCAATACTTGGTCTGGGCTCTTTTTGCATCAATTACTGCATCAATGCATTGTTGCATAGAGGTGATCAGCCTGTGGCACTGCTGAGGTGTTATGCAAGCTCAGGTTGCTTTGATAGCAGCCTTCAGCTTGTCTGCATTGTTCGGTCTGGTATCTCACATCCCCCTGTTAACAAAGGTCAGGCGAGTTTTCTAGCCAATCAATCACAGTGAAACTGTTGTTTTTAAACCAGGTATTGGTACTTCTGTCAGTGTGGACAGGTGCCAAGTCCTACTGGAGAATGAAATTTCCATCTCCAAAAAGCTTGTTGGCAGAGGGAAGCATGAAGCGCTCTAAAATTTCCTGGTAGACGGCTGCGCTGACTTTGGTCTTGATAAAACACAGTGGACCTACACCAGCAGATGACATGGCTCACCAAACCATCACTGATTGTGGAAACTTCACACTAGACCTCAAGCAGCTTGGATTGTGTGCCTCTCCACTCTTCTTCCAGACTCTGGAACCTCGATTTCCAAATGAAATGCAACATTTACCTTAATCTGAAAACAACACATTGGACTAGGGTTGAGCGACTTTTAGTTTTTTAGGGTCGAGTCGGGTTTCGCGAAACCCGACTATCTCAAAAGTCAAGTCGAGTGGAATCGGCCGATTATCGCGAAACACGAAACCCAATGCAAGTCAATGGGGGAGCATAGTCGGCAGTGAATGGAGGCCAGGAAAACACCTACAGTGCCCATTTTAATGGCAAAAACATCCATTCTTGTTACTGAAGCTTGTCAATCTTAATTTACCTTATAATAATAGTAAGGCATTGGAAATTGGGGGTCATTTGGCTAAAGTTGTGGGGGGTAGGGCTGGTTCAAGTATTTAGTGGGCCCAGGAAATCTGGACCACGTCACGGCAGTGGAGCAGGGAGAGGTAAGTATTTAAACTTTGCAAGTGCTGTGATCCTGAGCAAGCAGGGGGGGCCCACTCGTTGGCATTGGCACTGGCACAGGGCCCCTCAAAGTACGGCGGTGTGTTTGCACGGCAGGGGCGCCTCCCACCGGCAGCGACACTTTTGCGTACTATGAGGGGCCCTGTGCCAGTGACGTCGCCAACGAGTATTCCTCCCCCCACCTGATGAAGGAACCTGCACTTTCATCTGCACCTTCCTCTTTGTCCCCGTGTAAGGTGGTATGGTATGCGGGAAGGGGAACCTGACTTTCAGCAGGGTCACAATCTTGCTGTGTAGCGTGCACGGGGAATGTTGCATTATGGGTCAATGTACCAGCAGACTCATCTATCACTGGCTGTGCAATGGGCAGGGTGAGGAGGAAACACAGATATAGGCCCAAAGAATAAAGTGGGCTAAATGCAGTACAAAAATGGTAACAGGACTAACCAGGGAGCATTGCTTTGTTCAGTGGAGTACAACTGTAATGAGAGGCTGACACAGTGAGTAGGCCCAAATCAGTAAGTAGGCTAAATGCAGTTCAAAATTGGCAACAGAAGTAAACAGGCGGCACTGGTTTGTTCAGTGGAGGAGAACATCAAGGAGCGGCAGACACCGTTAGTAGGGCCAACAAAACAAGTAGGCCAAATGCAGTGTTATATTAAAAACAATTTAACGAGAGCCTCAAGATAGAAGCTAGGGAAAGGCAACCTGGAGAACACCTTGGAGCAGAAGACACCGTCCCTACAACCCAGACCCAACTTGTAGTCCAAATGCAGTGTTGTTTCAACAACTACTTAACAAGAGCTTGAAGATAGAAGCTAGGGAGAGGCACCCTGGAGAACACCTTGGAGCGGCAGACACCGTCTCTACAACCCAGACCCAACTTGTAGACCTATTGTTGTTTCAACAACTACTTAACGAGAACCTGAAAATGGAATTTCAGGACAGGAAACCTGGAGAACAGCACGGAGCGGCATACACCGTTAGTACGCCCCAACCAAACTAGTAGCCCCACTGCAGTTGTTCGATTAAAAAACTATTTAACAAGAGCCTGAAGATTGAAGCTCAGGAAAGGCAACCAAGAGAACACCTTGGAGCGGCAGACACTATTAGTAGGCCCCAACCAAACTAGTAGCCCCACTGCAGTTGTTTGATTAAAAAACTATTTAACAAGAGCCTGAAGATTGAAGCTCAGGAAAGGCAACCAGGAGAACACCTTGGAGCGGCAGACACCGTCTTTACAACCCAGACCCAACTTGTGGCCTAATGCAGTGTTGTTTCAACAACTACTTAACAAGAGCTTCAAGATAGAAGTGAGGGAGAGGCAACAGAGAGAACACCTTGGAGCGGAAGACTCAGTTTGTAGACCACAACGAAACTTGTGGCCCCAATGCAGTTTTATAATTCTGACAAGCTGAAAATCAGCCTTTTTTTTTTTTTTTTTTAGAGGAGGACAGCTGTATTAAGTGGCGCAGACAGACACTGCTAGTAGGCCTTACACCACAAAGTAGGCTCACTGCAGGATGAAAAAAAGTTACATGGGTACACGTTCGGCATTGGTCTGCTCAGTGGAGGAAAAATGGAAGGAGGGACGGCAGACAGACTTAGTAGGCCTAAAATTTTAAAAAATAGGCTCAAAGCAGTTTGAATTATCTTGCAGGGGTACACAGGCAGCATTGGTTTGGTCAGGGGAGGACAATTGGAAGGAGGGACCGCAGACAGACTTAGTAGGCCTAAAATAAAAAATATTAGGCTCAATGCAGTTTGAATTATCTTGCAGGGGTACACAGGCAGCATTGGTGTGGTCAGCGGAGGACGATTGGAAGGAGTGTCTGACACAGTTAGTACCCCCAAAAAATAAATAGATGTTAATGTCTCGCAAAACAACAAAACCAAAAAACAAAAGGGTGGCATACTTAGGTACAGGGGTGGGCTCCTCTGCTGAGTTTCAGACATAGTAATTTGGCGCTAAGTATTTACTGGTGTCAGTATAGGACACTGACCCTGACTATTTTAACTAGCATCATACATGTCAACAAATTGGTATTGTCAGTGCCAGGCATTGAAGGATGTCAGTGCATAGACTAAACATTGGTGGAGCTGTGAGAGATAATTTTGCAAGTGGTACAACAGTGTTTGAGCTGGGGGGGGGAAACTCTCTTGTGGCCAGCGGTACAGGCCCAGGGCCCCTCATGTTACAACGGTGTGTCTGATGTTGGTTGCGCACCACCACGGCCAGAGACACTTTATTGTACTATGAGGGACCCAGTGGCAGTGCCGTCGACCAAAAGCGGGCACACCCACCTCTTCAGACAAACGGGTGCTTGCACCAAGTGGCGAGACCACGGCCCCGTGGGGTGAGTTAGCCCATTTAGGGAGGTGTAAACATGTCATATGCTGGACAAACAGCTGCTGCAAATTAAGAGATTGAACAGTCAGTAAGACCAGTCCACAAGCGAGATCTTTTTATAGGAAAGCTAGGTGTCAGCCGGGAAAGGTGGGGCAAAATAATTCGAAATCCATGAGTGGTTCATTTTAATGAAGGTTAGATCATCAACATTTTGGGTAGCCAGACGAGTCCTTTTTTCGGTGAATATTGAACCAGCAGCACTGAATACTAGGGTTGAGCGAAACGGGTCGGCCACTTTCAGAAGTCGCCGACTTTTGGCAAAGTCGGGTTTCATGAAACCCGACCCGACCCCTGTGTGGGGTCGGCCATGAAGTCGGCGATCTTCTGAATGTGGTATCGGAATTCCGATCCCGATTTCCGATATGTTTGCAATATCGGAAATCGGTATCGGAATCCATATTTAATGTATAATAAAGAATTAAAATAAAAAATATCGCTATACTTACCCTCTGACGCGCCCTGGTACTAACCGGGAACCTTCCTTCCTAAGAATCAGCGCTTCCAGGACCTTGCATGACGTCGCGGTGACGTCGCGGCTTGTGATTGGTCGCGCGAGCGGTCACATGGGCGGCCGCGCGACCAATCACAAGCCGCGACGTCACCGCGACGTCACCGCGACGTCACCGCGACGTCACCGCAAGGTCCTGGAAGCGCTGATTCGAAGGAAGGAAGGTTCCCGGTTAGTACCAGGGCGCGTCAGAGGGTAAGTATAGCGATATTTTTATTTTAATTCTTTATTTTACACTTAAATATGGATCCGAGGGCCTGAAGGAGAGTTTCCGCTCCTTCAGACCCTGGGAACCATTGGAAACCCAATGCACTGCATTGGGTTTCAAGTTTCGACCGACCCCGACTTTTTATAGGATCGGCCGATTTCACTCGACCCGACTTTTGAAAAAGTCGGGTTTTGTGAAACCCGACCCGATCCTATAAAAGTAAAGGTTGCTCAACCCTACTGAATACTCTTTCTGATAGCACACTAGCTGCTGGGCAAGCAAGCTCCTGCAATGCATATTCTGCCAATTCAGGCCAGGTGTCTATTTTGGATGCCCAGTAATCAAATGGGAATGACGGTTGAGGGAGAACATCGATAAGGGATGAAAAATAGTTAGTAACCATACTGGACAAATGTTGTCTCCTGTCACTTTGAATTGATGCTGCAGTACCTGTCCTGACTGCGGTCATTGCGAAATCACTCCACAACCTGGTCAGAAAACCCCTCTGTCCAACGCCACTTCTGATTTGTGCACCTCTAACACCTCTGCCCTGTTGCCCCCTGCAGCTCGTGTGAGAACCATCACCGGTGCTGTGTGCTGGGAATGCCTGAATCAAACGGTCTACAAGAGTTGCTTGTTTGGTTGTTAATATTTGTTCGAGGTTCTCATGTGGCATGATATTTTGCAATTTGCCTTTATAGCGAGGATCAAGGAGGCAGGCCAACCAGTAATCGTCATCGGTCATCATTTTAATATTGCGTGGGTCCCTTTTGAGGATACGTAAGGCATAATCCGCCATGTGGGCCAAAGTTCCAGTTGTCAAATCTGCGGTTGTGCTGGGTTGAGGGGCAGTTTCAGGCAAATCTACGTCACTTGTCTCCCTCAAAAAACCTGAACCCGGCCTTGCAACGCTACCAGTTTCTATTGGCCCCGGAGAAGCTTCCTCATTCAAAAAATACTCATCCCCATCATCCTCCTCGTCCTCCTCCTCTTCGCCCGCTACCTCGTCCTGTAGATTGCCCTGACCAGACAATGGCTGACTGTCATCAAGGCTATCCTCTTCCTCGGCTGCAGACGCCTGCTCCTTTATGTGCGTCAAACTTTGCATCAGCAGACGCATTAGGGGGATGCTCATGCTTATTATGGCGTTGTCTGCATTAACCAGCCGTGTGCATTCCTCAAAACACTGAAAGACTTGACACAGGTCTTGTACCTTCGACCACTGCACACCTGACAACTCCATGTCTGCCATCCAACTGCCTGCCCGTGTATGTGTATCCTCCCACAAATACATAACAGCACGCCTCTGTTCGCACAGTCTCTGAAGCATGTGCAGTGTGGAGTTCCACCTTGTTGCAACGTCGATGATTAGGCGATGCTGGGGAAGGTTCAAAGACCGCTGATGGTTCTGCATACGGCTGGAGTGTACGGGCGAATGGCGGATATACGTGCAAAGTCTTCGCACTTTGAGGAGCAGGTCGGGTAACCCCAGATAACTTTTCAGGAAGCACTGCACCACCAGGTTTAAGGTGTGAGCCAGGCAAGGAATGTGTTTCAGTTGGGAAAGGGCTATGGCAGCCATAAAATTCCTTCTGTTATCACTCACTCCCTTGCCTGCCTCAAGATGTACAGTGCCCAGCCATGACTGAGTTTCTTGCTGCAAGAACTCGGACAGAACTTCCGCGGTGTGTCTGTTGTCACCCAAACACTTCATTGCCAATACAGCCTGCTGACGCTTGCCACTAGCTGTCCCATAATGGGACACCTCGTGTGCAACAGTGGCAGTTGCGGATGGAGTGCTCATGCGACTGCGGTCTGTGGACGAGCTCTCGCTTCTGCAGGAGGACGAGGAGGAGGAGGGGCGAACGCCTACAGCCAACTGTTTCCTAGACCGTGGGCTAGTGGGCTAGGCAGAACTGTCCCAATATTGCTGTCCCCTGTGGACCCTGCATCCACCACATTAACCCAGTGTGCCGTGATGGACACGTAATGTCCCTGGCCATGCCTACTGGTCCATGCATCTGTTGTCAGGTGCACCTTTGTACTCACAGATTGCCTGAGTGCATGGACGATGCGGTCTTTTACATGCTGGTGGAGGGCTGGGATGGCTTTTCTCGGAAAGAAGTGTCGACTGGGTAGCTCGTAGCGTGGTTCTGCGTAATCCATCAGGGCTTTGAAAGCTTCGCTTTCAACTAACCGGTAGGGCATCATCTCTAATGAGATTAGTCTAGCAATGTGGGCGTTCAAACCCTGTGTACGCGGATGCGAGGATGAGTACTTACTTTTCCTAACGAGAGTCTCATGTAGGGTGAGCTGGACTGGAGAGCTGCAGATCGTGGAACTAGCGGGGGTGCCGGTGGACATGGCAGACTGAGAGAGGGTTGGAGATGGTATTCTTGCTGGTGCCCTACATGCAGTGTTTCCTACTACGAAACTGGTGATTCCCTGACTGCTTTGGCCTGGCGACGAAACCTGCACATTTACTGCAGGTGGTGCGGGAAATGGTGGGCTTACAGTGATGGAAGGGATGTAGCATTGCTGACTAGCTTCATTGGCCGAGGGGGCTACAACCTTATGGGACGTTTGGTAGTTAGTCCAGGCTTGCAAATGCATGGTGATTAAATGTCTACGCATGCAACTTGTATTTAGACTTTTAAGATTCTGACCTCTGCTTAAGGTAGTTGAACAGTTTTGACAGATGACTTTGCGCTGATCATTTGGATGTTGTTTAAAAAAATGCCAGACTGCACTCTTTCTAATATCGGATACCTTTTCAGGCATTGCAGACTGAGCTTCTTTAACCGGATGTCCACGCTGTCCTACAACTGGTTTTGGATTTGCCACGTGTTTTTGGCCAGATACGGGCCTGGCAGATGGAACCTGTGGCAATGTTGATGCCTTCTGCGCCTCCTCCTCCTCCGCTTCAGAGCTACTGCCGCCTGCACCCTGTTCCCCCAATGGCTGCCAATCGGGGTCAACAACTGGGTCATCTATGACCTCCTCTTCTATCTCATGTGCAACTTCGTCTGTGTCACCGTGTAAGCCGGTGGTATAGCGTTCGTGACGGGGCACCATAGTCTCATCAGGGTCTGATTCTGGATCAGTACACTGCGAGGGCAATGTTCTGGTCTGAGTCAAAGGAACAGCATAGTAATCTGGCTGTGGCTGTGCATCTGTGCACTCCATGTCCGATTCAACTTGTAATGGGCATGGCCTGTTAACTGTTTCACTTTCTAACCCAGGAATGGTATGTGTAAAGAGCTCCATGGAGTTACCCGTTGTGTCGCCTGACGCATCCTTCTCTGTTGTTCTTGGTTAAGAAGACAAGGAAGCGACTTGTCCCTGACCGTGAACATCCACTAACGACGCGCTGCTTTTACATTTAGTAGTTTTAGTAGAGGAGGCGAAAGAGCTAGAGGCTGAGTCAGCAAGAAAAGCCAAAACTTGTTCTTGCTGCTCCGGCTTTAAAAGCGGTTTTCCTACTCCCAGAAAAGGGAGCGTTCAAGGCCTTATTTTTTTTCAGGGAGAATTTAAAAGAAATCTGGCCCAGTATTACACACTAGGTTTAATGTGGCACAAAATTTGAGACAGGTGGCACACACAGGAGTGGCACTGAAGCAGAAATGCCAATCTTAATCTCCCACTATTTTTTTTTTCAGGGAAAATTTAAAAGAAATCTGGCCCAGTATTACACACTAGGTTTAATGTGGCACAAAATTTGAGACAGGTGGCACACACAGGAGTGGCACTGAAGCAGAAATGCCAATCTTAATCTCCCACTATTTTTTTTCAGGGAGAATTTAAAAGAAATCTGGCCCAGTATTACACACTAGGTTTAATGTGGCACAAAATTTGAGACAGGTAGCACACACAGGACTGGCACTGAAGCAGAAATGCCAATCTTAATCTCCCACTGTTTTTTGTTTTTTTTTCAGGGAGAATTTAAAGGAATTCTGGCCCAGTATTACACACTAGGTTTAATGTGGCACAAAATTAGAGACAGATGCCACACACTGCACTGGCACTGAGGCAAAATTGCCAATCTTAATCTCCCACTATTTTTTTTTTATTTATGGGGGAATTGTCAAGAAATCAGGCCCACTGTTAGACTGTATGTTTTCTGTGCCAGAAAATGAGACACAGATGCCACACACAGGACTGCCACTGATACAGATTTGCCAATTTTAATCTGCACCCTTTTTTTTTTTTTTTGTTCAGGGAGACTAGTGAATAAATCTGGGCCACTGTATTAGAGTATATTTTCTGTGGCAGAAAGTGGCTTGAAGAGATATAACGAAACAAAAAAAAAGGGACTGTTGTCAAGATCCTGTCAGCACCGAAACACTGTCACGGCTGAACAGGGTGACTCACCCACACTACAGGAGGACCCGGGGTCAGATACCAAGGAAAACTCAGACAGACGGGACCTGCACAGCGTTCTGAGTATGGTAGAGAACAGGAGGACCTGCGATCATGTGACCACAGGAGGTGGGGCTTAGCGTCCTGCTGCTGGAGATGGGTGTAAGTCTTTACAGGGAAACTAAAGTAAAGGAGAGGGGAACTCAGGTCGGACAGGCGGGGGTCATACACAGAGAGGGCGGCGCAGTACACAGGGGCAATCAGAAGAATAGTCAGGACGTAGCAATAGATCAGAAAAACCAGAACGGGCAATAGACAGTACAAACACAGCAGGCAGAAATCACAACATCGACAGAACCAAATCAGAAACCAAACAGACAGACTAGTACTTGCACAAAGCAGAGGCACACCAGGGTCAGACACACTCAGCCAATGGTCAGAGTATAAACGACAAGGACTGACCTCAGAGTGAGGCTATAAAAAGCCTCCCAGGACCCAGAAAGAGGCCATAAGAGTTAACCCTGCAACTACCTGACCCGAGAGCACAGTAAACCATGACAGTACCCCCTACTTAATGGGGGGCCACTGGACCCCCAGGTTTCGCAGGATTCCGAGTATGGAATGCCTGAACCAGACGATCAGCATGTACCGACCTGGCTTGCACCCAAGACCGGTCCTCCGGCCCGTACCCCTTCCAATGCACCAAGTATTGTAGAGACCCACGAACCCACCGGGAATCTACAATATGTTGTACCTCGAATTCCAGATGCCCCTCGACCAAGACTGGGGAAGGAACAGCACCTGGATCTTCCACCACCGATCCTAAAGGTTTAAGCAAGGATCTATGGAATACATTATGAAGTTTCAACGAGGGAGGGAGGCGAAGACGATACGCCACCGGGTTTACAACCTCAATGATCTCGTAGGGACCGATGAACTTGGGTCCCAGTTTGGTGGAGGGCATACGGAGACTTATATTTCGCGTAGAGAGCCACACCTTGTCCCCACACTGCAAAACCTGAGCAGAGTTCCTTTTTTTATCCGCAAAACGCTTATAATTCTCCTGAGCCCTGGAAATATTTAACATGACTTTTCACCATAACTCCCTGATTCGGTTGACACAGTCCTCAGCTCCTGGACAGCCCGAATCTAATCGTGAGAATTCACCAAAATGAGGGTTCAGACCATAATTAATAAAAAATGGTGACTTACCGGTTGATTGATTGGTACGGTTGTTGAAAGCAAACTCTGCTAATGGTAGGGCATCACACCAGTCGCTTTGCAGAGCAGAAGTCAAACATCGAAGAATTTGTTCAAGCGACTGGTTGGTGCGCTCCGTCTGCCCGTTACTCTCTGGGTGATAAGCTGAGGAAAAAGACAAAGATATCCCCAACCTTTTGCAAAAAGCCCGCCAAAACTTAGCCACAAATTGTGCCCCTCTATCTGATACAATGTTCATAGGAACCCCATGTAACCGTACAATTTGAGCAAGGAAATGTTTAGCGAGGGTCTGTGCTGAAGGTAGACTTGCCATAGGTACAAAATGTGCTAACTTAGAAAACCTGTCTATGACTACTCAGATTACCGTGTTACCCCGGGACACAGGAAGGTTGGTAATGAAGTCCATGGACAAGTGAGTCCATGGTCTTCCTGGAATTGATAAAGGCATCAATTCCCTGGCCGGCCGGCAATGAGAGCTCTTAGAACGGGCGCATACCCCACACGCAGCGACATACCTCTTAATATCCGAAATCATTAAAGGCCACCAAAAGACTCTAGCAACTGAGTCTCGTGTGGCAGAAATGCCTGGGTGAGCACTCAGTTTCGAATCATGGAACTCTCGCAGGAGCTTGGAACGTAATTGCTGAGGAACAAACAATTTGTTTTTAGGTTTGGACCTTGGAGCTAAAGATTGAGCCCCCACAATCTCCCGTTCCAATTCCGATGACACTTCGGCTATAATGATATTGGGTTGAAGAATGGGGGACGGCGGGTCAGGGGCGGATAGCGGCTCAAAACTACGTGATAAAGCATCAGCTTTCACATTTTTAGACCCTGGACGAAACGTCATTGAGAATTGGAATCGAGAAAAAAAAAAGTGACCAACGGGCCTGCCTGGGAGTCAGTCTTTTAGCAGATTTGATATACTCTAGGTTTTTGTGGTCGGTGATGACCGTGATGGGGTGAGCCGCCCCCTCCAAAAAATGCCTCCATTCCTCGAACGCCAACTTAATTGCTAAGAGTTCTCTATTACCAACGTCATAATTCCTCTCAGCCTGAGAACATTTTTTCGAGAAATAGGCACAAGGTTTGAGATTAGTCAGAGAAGCAGGTCCCTGTGACAACACTGCCCCCACCCCTACCTCCGAAGCGTCAACTTCGACTACAAATGGCTTGGATGAGTCAGGTTGCACTAGAACAGGAGCAGTTGTGAAACAGTTTTTCAAAGATAGAAAAGATTGTTTGGCTGACAAGGACCAATTCCTGACATCTGCCCCTTTACATGTGAGGTCAGTAAGGGGTTTAACAATCTAAGAAAAACCTTTGATAAACCTGCGATAGTAATTAGCGAATCCCAAAAAGCGCTGGAGTCCCCTAAGGTCCCGAGGCTGGACCCACTCCATAATGGCTTGCACCTTTTTGGGATCCATACGAAACCCCTGTGGAGAGATTATGAGACCCAAAAATGATAGCTCCTGAACAAAAAACGAACATTTCTCTAGTTTAACAAATAATTGATTTTCCCTGGGTCTTTGAAACACTGTTCTAACATGTGATAAATGAGAATGTCTGTCAGAGGAATATATCAGGATATCATCCAAGTAGATAACAACAAAGCGACCAATGAGGTCCGAAAAAACAACATTAATGAAATTTTGAAACACAGCTGGGGCATTGGTGAGACCAAATGGCATCACCAGATTTTCGAATAACCCCTCTGATGTAAGAAATGCAGTTTTCCACTCATCACCTTCCCGTATTCTTATCAGATTATAAGCTCCTCTGAGGTCCAACTTCGAAAACCACGTGGCCCCAGAGAGATGGTTACAGAGATCAGGAATCAGAGGCAGGGGGTATGTGTTCCTGACTGTAATTTTATTAAGTTCTCGAAAGTCGAGGCAGGGACGTAGGCCGCCATCCTTTTGTTTAACAAAGAAAAACCCCGCAGCTACTGGGGACACAGAAGGTCTTATATGCCCTTTACGAAGACTTTCAGCAATGTATTGCTTCATAGCTAGGCGCTCCGGGCCTGACAAATTAAATAGACGGGCTTTGGGCAATTTGGCTCCAGGGATAAGATCAATAGCACAGTCAAATGGCCTATGCGGGGGCAGCGCCTCAGCCTCACTTTCAGAAAACACGTCCTCAAAGTCTTTTAGGTACTCCGGAATACCCTCCAGACTAACAGAAGACACCGAGACAGGTTTTGCAAGTTTCAAACAACAAACAGGTTTATGGCAACAATCAACACATTTGGATCCCCATTTAATAATCTCCCCTGTTTCCCAGTCAATTACCGGGTTGTGGCGTTGAAGCCATGGCATGCCCAACACTAGCCCTGCGGGCAATTTGTCCATAACGAAACATTCCATCTCTTCCTTGTGGGAAGAACCTATCTGTAAAGAAAACCTTTTGGAAACATAAAGAATTCCTGTACGTGTAAGAGGGGAAGAGTCGATGGCCACAATATTAAGTGGCGTTTCCAGCCTGACTGTCCCTATCTTGTGTTGGGAGATGACACAGGAACTGACCAGGTTGAGGGATGGACCACTGTCCACCAAAGCTGTAGAGAAAAAACGATTATGGTCTACCCATAGTTCCACCTTTAACAAGACTTTAGTACACGAGGAAGACAGTACCTGAAGGTCTGAGCAGTCTCCTCGACCGCTACCCAGACCTAGTCGTTTCCCGTCATCTGAGAGGATGATAGACATGAGGGGCAATCTTTTCTCCAGTGTCTGGGTTCTCCACAATAGAAACAGAGTTTTTTCTCCCGGCGGCGTCTTCTCTCCTTCTCTTTTAGCGAGGTGACACCGATTTCCATGGGCTCAGGAGCAGACCCAATCTCTTTGCTGCCAGCAAACAGGGAAGTTTCACACTGCATTACACCCCTGGCACGTAACCTGCGGTCCATTCGTACGGCCTGAGTTATGGCATCTTCCAGAGTGTCAGGTGGAGGATGAAGGGCCAAAGCGTCCTGGAGGCGTTCAGACAGGCCCCTGCGGAATAGCCCTCGAAGGGCGGCATCATTCCAGGACACCTCTGCAGCCCACCGTCGGAACTCAGAACAGAACCACTCAGCTGAATGTTTGCCCTGCCGAACACTCATTACCATGTCCTCAGCCATACGGACTCTGTCAGGCTCATCATAGATGCGGCCCAGGGCACCAAAAAAAGCATCAACAATCATCCTCTCAGGAGCAGAAGTAGATAGAGAAAAGGCCCAGGCTTGAGGAGCCCCACGAAGTAAAGAAATAATGACCCCCACCCTCTGGAACTCATCCCCAGAAGAACGAGGCCTCAGGGAAAAAAAAAGTTTACATCCCTCCCTGAAAGCTCTGAACTCCTTTTTATCCCCTGAGAAGGTGTCGGGTAGTTTAACTGGAGATTCAGGAGACACCACCGACACATCTGTACTACCAGTACCAAAAGACCCCGCAGCGACAGCCCCCTGTACAGTATCTACCAGCTGCTGCTGGGTCTGAGCCATCGTGCGCTGCTCCACATTCAATTTCTGGAACATTTGCGTTAGGTGTTTCACCTGATCCGCTAATGCCTGCATAGGATCCATTCAGATAACACTCTTAAACCTCCCCCTAACAAAGAGAGAGAGAGAGGAAAAAAAAAAAAAAAAACTGTAACGGTCGTTTATAATGTCAAGATCCTGTCAGCACCTAAACACTGTCACGGCTGAACAGGGTGACTCACCCACACTACAGGAGGACCCGGGGTCAGATACCAAGGAAAACTCAGACAGACGGGACCTGCACAGCGTTCTGAGTATGGTAGAGAACAGGAGGACCTGCGATCATGTGACCACAGGAGGTGGGGCTTAGCGTCCTGCTGCTGGAGATGGGTGTAAGTCTTTACAGGGAAACTAATGTAAAGGAGAGGGGAACTCAGGTCGGACAGGCGGGGGTCATACACAGAGAGGGCGGCGCAGTACACAGGGGCAATCAGAAGAATAGTCAGGACGTAGCAATAGATCAGAAAAACCAGAACGGGCAATAGACAGTACAAACACAGCAGGCAGAAATCACAACATCGACAGAACCAAATCAGAAACCAAACAGACAGACTAGTACTTGCACAAAGCAGAGGCACACCAGGGTCAGACACACTCAGCCAATGGTCAGAGTATATACGACAAGGACTGACCTCAGAGTGAGGCTATAAAAAGCCTCCCAGGACCCAGAAAGAGGCCATAAGAGTTAACCCTGCAACTACCTGACCCGAGAGCACAGTAAACCATGACAACTGTCCTACAATTACTATCTCCCTGCAGTAATCTCAGCAAAGCATGGCAGGCAGCAATAACAAGGAGTGGACTGCTGCACAAAAAAGTCAAAAGTGTGGACAAACAAACAAGATAAATGTGCCGAAAGGAAGGCACAACAGAATTTGTGCTTTGAAAAAAGCAGTTGGTTTGCACAGCGGTGTACAAACAGCAATGCAGCTATCAGGGAGCCTTCTAGGGCAGCCCAATGAGCTACAGCGCTGAGAGAAAAAAAATGTAGCCTCCACTGTCCCTGCAAACAAAAGGTGGTGTTGGACAGTGGAAATCGCAACAGCACAAGCGGTTTGGGGGTTAATGTACCCTGCCTAACGCTATCCCTGCTTCTGACGAAGCGGCAGCAACCTCTCCCTATGCTCAGATCAGCAGCAGTAAGAAGGCGGTCGGCGGGAATGCCCCTTTATAGCCCCTGTGACGCCGCAGAAATTAAGCCAATCACTGCAATGCCCTTCTCTAAGATAGTGGGGACTGAGACCTATGTCATCACGCTGCCCATACTCTGCGTCCACCTTCATTGGCTGAGAAATGGCGCTTTTCGCATCATTGAAACGCGACTTTGGCGTGAAAGTTGCGTACCGCATGGCCGACCCCACACAGGGATCGGGTCGGGTTTCATGAAACCCGACTTTGCCAAAAGTCGGCGACTTATGAAAATGACCGACCCATTTCGCTCAACCCTACATTGGACCACTGAGCAACAGTCCAGTTCTTTTTCTCCTTGACCCAGGTAAGATACTTCTGGCATTGCTTATTGATCATGAGTGGCTTGACACAAGGAATGTGACACTTGTAGCCTATGTCCTGGATATATCTGTGTGTGCGATGGCTCTTGAAGCAATGACTCCAGCAGCAGTCCACTTTTTGTGAATCTCCCCAAAATTTTTAACTGGCCTTTTCTTAACAATCCTTTCTAGGCTGCGGTTATCCCGGTGGCTTGTGAACGTTTTCATACCACACTTTTTCTTTCCACTCAACTTTCCATTAATAGTCTTGGATACAGCACTCTGTGAACAGCCAGTTTCTTTAGCAATGACATTTTGTGGCTTACTCTCCCTGTAAGGTGTGTTAATGTCTGCCTTCTGGACATCTATCAAGTCAGCAGTCACTTACTGAAACAGAGTAAGGGGCCTTTTTAAACACTTAGAAAGCCTTTGCAGATGTTTTTTTGTTAATTATTCTTATTTTCTGAGATAATGACTTTTTGGGTTTTCATTGGCTGTAAGCCATAATCATCAACATTAACAGAAATAAGCACTTGAAACAGATCACTCTGTTTGTAATAACGCTATAGAATATGAGTTTCACTTTTTGTATTGAAGAACTGAAATGAATTAACTTTTTGATGATATTCCAATTTTGTTACAAGCACCTGTATATAACTCATTATGCATGAAAAAATGTTTCTTAACATTTTTTTCTTGTAAAATGCAATTTCTCATCGGTTTGGAATGTTTTATTGTCACTCCTTAAAGTGGAGTAAAAGTGCAACACCATTGTTCTAAGCAGCAATCTGGGACTCAGAAATGCTTTCAGTGGTCTTCCCCATGCTATTCTCCTTCCTGTAATGTCTATTGTATGTACAAGTCACCTCTAAAATGTAAAGTGCTGCGGAATATGTCTGTGCTATAGAAATAAAATTATTATTATTATTCCATTCAGAACTTTTCCCATCCATTTGAACATTTTCCTTGCCCCCCAGACATCTTTGTAGGTTCGGCCAGAAAAAAGCTCAGCTTTCTTTCTGTCTCCCGTTATGCTCGTTACTTGAAACGAGCATGCGAGTATTAGGAATTGCTCGATTCGAGCAACTAGCACTTGAGCATTTTAGTGCTCGCTCATCCCTAACGATGACATAAGCTTTACATATGTTATTTATTAACTATTTTGTATGGTATTACTATGCGTTTTCAGGTTATAAAAGTCCTAAAATTGCAGTTTTTTACAAAAATTCCATTAAATTTCAGATATTTTCATAATTAAACACAAATCATATCGATCTAAATGTACCAATAACTTGAAGTACAATGTGTCTCGAAAAAACTGTCGTAGAATCACTGTGACATGTTCAAGCATCACAGAGTTATTAGCACATAATGTGAAACAAGTTAGAATTGACAAATTTGGCATGGTCAGGAAGCTGAAAAATGGATAGGGTTAAGAATTGTGTGCCACATAATGAATTTGTCGCAGATGTCAGCTGCTGTGGCGGGGATCGGAGTATATTGTCGCAACTTTAGTGCTGTAAATTATACTATGACTAAATTATCAGCTGCACTTAATCATCCTTCTCCCCCTCTTGGCTCTCTGATTACTCAATGGCAGAGCTGGCTTGTACTGGTGAAACATCAAAAGTCATTAAACATAGTTATAAGTGTTGAGCGATACCGTCCGATACTTGAAAGTATCGGTATCGGATAGTATCGGCCGATACCCGAAAAATATCGGATATCGCCGATACCGATATCCGATACCAATACAAGTCAATGGGACATCAAGTATCGGAAGGTATTCTCATGGTTCCCAGGGTCTGAAGGAGAGGAAACTCTCCTTCAGGCCCTGGGATCCATAGGGATGTGTAAAATAAAGAATTAAAATAAAAAATATTGATATATTTACCTCTCCGGCGGCCCCTGAACTCAGCGCGGGTAACCGGCAGGCTTCTTTGTTCAAAATCAGAGCTTTTAGGACCTGAAAATCACGTCCCGGCTTCTGATTGGTCGCGGGCCGCCCATGTGACCGCCACGCGACCAATCACAAGCCGCTACGTCTTTGAAAGTCATTAACGCGCTCATTTTTAAAAATGAGCGCGTTAATAGCTTGCGGTGACGTCGCGGCTTGTGATTGGTCGCGGCCACGCGACCAATCACAAGCCGCTACGTCTTTGAAAGCCATTAACGCGCTCATTTTTAAAAATGAGCGCGTTAATAGCTTGCGGTGACGTCGCGGCTTGTGATTGGTCGCGTGGCGGTCACATGGGCGGCCCGCGACCAATCAGAAGCCGGGACGTGATTCTCAGGTCCTAAAAGCGCTGATTTTGAACAACGAAGCCTGCCGGTTACCCGCGCTGAGTCCAGGGGCCGCCGGAGAGGTAAATATATCAATATTTTTTATTTTAATTCTTTATTTTACACATCTCTATGTATCCGATACCGATACCCGATACCACAAAAGTATCGGATCTCGGTATCGGAATTCCGATACCGCAAGTATCGGCCGATACCCGATACTTGCGGTATCGGAATGCTCAACACTAATAGTTATAGATCAAGCAGTTTTACCCCAGAAATGTAGCAATACTGTGTGATAAATTGGGGCCGTAGAGTTCTCACCAGAAGCTGGTATCCGTGCATCCTCAGACTTTTCACTTGTAACTTCAATGTATTACATATCACATACTTGAAGATCTCAGTCCGTAAAAAATGGATATTTCAGTCCTGCACCAGGATTGCTAAAAACATGTTCAGCAATTCTGATGATTTTACAGGGTTTATATAAACCAGTGTTTCCCAAACTCCAGTCGTCCCGGACCCCAACAGGTCATGTTTTCAGGATTTCCATAGTGCTGCACAAATGGGAGAACTCCTGATACTTCTATCACCTGTGCAATACTAAGGAAATCCTGAAAACATGACCTGTTGGGGTCCAGGAGGAGTGGAGTTGGGAAACACTGATATAAACCATGCCCCTTTTCAGGCTGGGAAATGTCCAAATTTGTAGGGATTGTTTCAGACAATTTGGGACAATACCGACAAATTCAGGAGGGTTAAAAACTGAACTTTTTAAAAATATGCTTCCTATCTACAATAAAGAGGCTTTTATTTTCCTCTGGTAAGTCTTCTTTAAACAAGAGTAAAAGACTGAAAATCATGATTTAGTTTCTAGATCAATTCTTACTTTCCATCATCATTGTTTTGTCAAATCAAAATAGAAGCCTATGGTAAATTGGATGTGACAGTTCCTGCTGAATATTGCCATTACTTAATGTGACTTTCTCATTTCCATCATCTTCTTTTGTTTCACATTAGTGCAATAAGACTTCCCAGAATTCTTATGGGTATTCCAATCACCGTGCATTCAGATGATTTGTCTGAATTCCATAATGATGTAATGTTTAGATCTAAAGTATCCATATTCATTTATCTGTATATGGAAAAAGAGAATTTTAGTTTGACAACCCCAATTTACCGCCCTGGGACGCAGGGCGAGATTTTCCAAAATAGATGATTTTATAAGGGCATTATTTCAACTGTTAAAAAAATCTGAACAACTTTTCTTAAACACAGTCACCAGTTTATTCCAACAGTAATAGAATATACAACTGTTGTTCTTTGTTACAATGGTTTTGGTGCCATGAAGTAAGGGTTAACCTGGCAGAAAATCAAGGACCATCTGCAAAAGGACAGATGAATTGTGGGATTGGATCTAAAACCAAGCTGACCCACATATTTCAGTAGTAGCAGGGAAATGCTCCATTACATAGTACAGGAAGATTCGAGGGAGATCTGCAGTTATTATTGACAAAAAAATCAAAGTGCATTAGATAGCAGGTTTTGGCAAGCAGTGCAGAAAATAGTAGTCAGGAAATAACTAGCAAAAAAATATTTTTTATCTCCTTTGAAATAGTCCTTTTTATTGAGGAATGTGCACAGTCCTGCTATTTCAAGACAGAAATATTGCGTTCAGCTTTTCAATACCCCATGAATCTTTTCTTCTGCTTTACCACCTGCTTTCTAACATGATCTGTTTCCCCCCCCCCCATAAATGTTCCCTTTTCACACCATGAATAATAAGGCTTTATATTGGTTAAAATAAAATAATTTGAATAGAATTAGAAATTGTCGGCTTGGCAGTTTCAGCGCACTGCCCTTGCCACTCACTACGCTATTATTCTTCATAATACAACATTACTGTCTTTAGAATTATGGAGAAGAGGAACCTAATTGCATAATGTATGTCCTTGGCTTTACAAACAGATAAAAATCCTATAGCAGACAACTACTTGTAGAATTTAACCCTTTACCCTATACATTAGCTCTAAAATTTCACAAAGTGACATATTGTTACACCTTTTTACATCAGATGTCTCTGTTCTAAAATAAGGTACGACATAGTGATCATGGGAGATTTTAATTTTCCAGATATTTGTTGGGAATCTCTTTCAGGCAAAAGTAATTGGTCCAGAAATTCTTATGGCCAAGTGCCGACAAATTTATTTTTCAAAGGGTAGAAGAGAGAACAAGAGGATCTGCAATCTTGCACCTAATTGTTTCCAACAGGGAGGAAATGGTTGAGGAAGTAAAAGTAGCAGGGAATTTAGGAGGCTATCCACGAATTTTGGATTGCGAGAGGAGACATTAAGGTTGGACTTCAGAAAGGCAGATTTTAATGGCCTCAGAAAGAGGGTAGGAAAGGTACAATGGCTGGATGTTCTAAAGGACAGAAATGTGCAAGAAGGATATGAGATTTTGAAAAATGAAATTCTCACTGCACAATCGGTAACAATCCCGAAAAGAAGGAAGAATTGGAAGCATTTAAAGAGACCAGGATGGATGATCACTTGTTAAAAAGGAAATGTATATTAAATGGAAAGAGCAGGCATATCTAAAGAAGAATACAATGCTGTTTGCAGAAAATGCAGGGCAAGCATTAGAAGAGCTAAAGCCAGTAATGAAGTGAGGCTTGCAAGGGAGAGTAAAAACAGTAAAAAAGGATTTTGAGGGAATGTCTGTTAGGTCTCGAGTTCCCGCTTCTGCACAGGGGGAATCTCGAGCCATCTCCGCTGCGATCTCCCATTCTTATCCAGCCGCAGTGGAGCCTGCTCAGCAGGGACGTTGGTCCCAGCGTCTTGCTCAGTCTCACTCTGTACAGAGAGTTACTGCTGCTTCTTCAGCTTCTGCCATTAAAGCCAGTGCTGGTCAGCAGCGAGCGGACTTCTCTGGGACTAAGTCCTTGTCTGCACACACTGAGCATGCCCAGGGCAAGATCTCCCGTTGGAGATTGAGGGTCATGTGCTCAGGCTCTGCAGCACATTCCATTGGTCCTCTTGGCAGGTCTTGGAAGGGCAAAGTTTCTGTGGCCACTTCCTGTGCTGCAGCTATATAAACTGCGCATGACCGCACGACCATGCGCTAGTGTACAATTGTTAATGTGTGTATGTTGTGAGTGCAAGTCGTCCTTGGATACCCCTACCCTATTGAATGTCTGTTCGCGGAAGGTGTATGGCTGCTATCTAGCGCCCGACTTATCCTACTGCACGAATCACACATTACAGCGTCCAGTTGCTGTGACCGCCAGTACGGCGCCGTGCACTTCCTCTGTGCTTTCCTTACCCAAGCCTGGGTGGTTAGTGGCGTTCGTCAGTGCGGCACCGCATGCACTCTTGTGCCTTAATATTGTTATATCGTTTCCTTACACACCCAGTTGCGGTGTTGTGCCAGCAAGGGTCTAATCGGACTTCAATCCTAGTTGGGGTTGAGTTCGCTGACTACTTGCTCGCGCTCTATGTGCGGTACCGCGGTCCTGTGACGCAACAGGATCGCTTCCTTCACGCTGGGTGAAGTTTAACCCACGTGTGTATACCTATGAGTACCGCCATATAGTCCGTCATTACTTGGCAGCAGGTTCCATCTCTGCACGGTGGCCCCGGGCTGCGAACGCACCATTCTCTATCTGTCGTATTATTTGGTGCGTTCCGCTAGCCCTAACATTACACTAGCGCCAGGGTCTGGCTAGTAATGATGGACAAACAGCAATCCTTGCGGTATATTCAGCAGCTGAAGGGTAGGTTGGCGGCTCTTGAGAGCGCAACCTCAGCTGTTGCTGTACAGGCTGCTGGCTGCAGCAACCCTGTCCATTGCCACCCCTGCTCCGACATTTTCTCGCCTCCCGCTGCCAGAAAAATTTTCTGGTGAAAGCAAATTTTGAAGGGGATTTGTGAGTCAGTGCTCTATTCACCTCGAGCTCCTGGCTGCACGTTTTCCCACAGAGCGGGCTAAGGTGGGATTTATAGTGTCTCTCTTGTCGGACAGGGCGTTGGAATGGGCTACGCCGCTGTGGGAGCGTGGCGATCATGTGGTGCAGAGTGCTCCGCTGTTTCTGAGCACTCTGAAACAGGTCTTTTTAGGACCTCGAGTCACCCATGATACTGCGCTCCAACTGCTGGCATTAACTCAGGGTGAGTCCTTGGTCAATCATTTTGCCGTCCAATTCCGCACTTTAGCTTCTGAGCTGGATTGGTCGGATAAAGCTCTTATCCCCATATTTTGGAGGGGTCTAGCTGACCACGTTAAGGACGCTCTGGCCACTAGGGAGGTTCCTGCCACACTGGAGGAGTTAATAACTGTCTCCACTCGAATTGACCTCCGTTTTAACGAGCGGAGGTTAGAGCGAGCCCAGTGTAGGCAGAGGTTTCGGCTGGCTCCTACCTTCGCCAAACCTCTGGAATCTCCGGTCCTGGTTCCTGAGTCACATGAGGCCAGGGAAGTGTCACAAGCGGGATCTAAGTCCCGGACCGCTTGTGCACTCAAGGTCTGTCATGTTTGCCAGCAGTCAGGACATCTAGCCACCAGATGTTCTCAGCGGTCGAGGAAACGTCAGAGTCTAGTGGTAGTAGGTGGAGGTACACTAGACACGGCGACGTTTGCCTCTAATTGTCCTTTAAGGGGACAATTACTATAGGCTCATTCTCCCACTCGGTAGAGCTCTGCGTGGATTCTGGGGCGGAGGGCAATTTTATGTCTTCTGCCTTCGCCCAACGTCACGCAATACCCCTGGTTATGCTAGCTCAACCAGTAACGGTACAAGTGGTGAATGGGTCGACACTGCCCTCACAGATAACACACCAGACCATCCCTTTTACTCTGTCCATGTCGCCATCTCATCAGGAGATTATATCTCTGCTCGTCATTCCTGAGGGAATTGATGAGGTCCTGTTGGGAATACCTTGGCTACGGTACCACTCTCCTCATATCGAATGGTCCTCTGGCAGAATCCTGGGATGGGGCGAATCTTGTGGGGGTAGGTGTCAGAGGAAGTGCGTTCAGGTTGCTACTACTGAGGTACCCGCAGATCTTTCCTCTCTCCCCGAGCAGTATTGGTCTTATGCAGACGTGTTCTCCAAAAAGGCGGCGGAGATCCTTCTGCCCCATCGCCCCTATGACTGTCCTATTGATCTCTTGCCTGGTGCTGAGCCTTCCCGGGGTCGAGTCTATCCGCTATCTCTCCCGGAGACGGAGGCAATGTCACAGTACATCCAGGAAAATCTGGCAAGAGGGTTCATTAGGAAGTCAGTGTCACCTGCTGGGGCAGGGTTCTTCTTCGTGCAGAAGAAGAATGGGGAATTGCGTCCATGCATAGACTACAGGGGTCTTAACGCCATCACCGTTAAAAATAAGTATCCTTTGCCCTTGATATCTGAGCTCTTCGATAGGCTTCGGGGAGCAAGGGTATTTACTAAACTAGATCTGCGGGGTGCTTACAACCTGATTCGCATCCGTGAGGGGGACGAATGGAAGACGGCTTTTAACACCAGGGATGGGCACTATGAATATCTGGTGATGCCCTTCGGGCTCTGTAATGCCCCAGCCGTTTTCCAAGACTTTGTGAACGATATCTTCCGGGATATGCTTTCCACCTCGGTCGTAGTCTATCTGGATGATATTCTCATCTACTCTCCAGATATTGACTCCCACCGGAGAGATGTTTGCAAAGTCTTCGACCTCCTACGGGCAAACTCCCTCTATGCCAAGTTGGAGAAGTGTATGTTTGAGCAAGAGTCCTTACCTTTCCTGGGCTACATCATCTCTGCCCAGGGATTGGCTATGGATCCTGCCAAACTACAGGCTGTGATGGACTGGCAGGAACCCCATTCTCTTAAAGCGGTGCAGCACTTTATGGGGTTCATTAATTATTATCGCCAGTTCATTCCGCACTTCTCAACTTTGGTAGCTCCCTTGGTTGCCCTCACCAAGAAGGGGGCAAATCCCAAATTGTGGTCTGAGGAGGTCTCCAAGGCCTTTAACTCTATAAAGTCACACTTCGCTAGCGCTCCCATCCTACATCGCCCCGATGTTGATAAGCCATTTATCATGGAGGTGGATGCCTCTTCTGTTGGTGCTGGAGCAGTCCTCTTCCAAAAGGATGCTCAAGGTCGGAAGCATCCCTGCTTCTTTTTCTCCAAGACCTTCTCACCAGCAGAGAGGAATTATTCCATCGGGGACAGGGAGTTGCTAGCCATGAAGTTGGCTTTCTCGCAGTGGAGACATCTCTTGGAGGGAGCACGTTTCCCCTTCCAAGTCTTCACAGACCATAAAAATTTGGTGTATCTGCAGACAGCCCAGCGGTTGAATTCTCGCCAGGCCAGATGGTCCTTATTCTTCTCCCGGTTTCATTTCACCCTCCATTTTCTTTCTGGGGAGAAGAACATTCGGGCCGACGCTCTCTCTCGCTCCGTTGTGTCATCTGCGGAGGAGGAGGAGGAGCCTCGGCTTATTGTCCCCACCGAGAGCTTGAGAACTGTGGCCCCGGTTTCACTAGAGTCTGTGCCCCCGGGCAAGACTTTTGTTCCATCCAGTTTGCGACCGGAGGTTCTCTCTTGGGCACACTCGTCCAGGGTGGGTGGACATTTTGGTACCAAAAGGACATCTGAGTTACTGGCGAGGACATACTGGTGGCCGCATATGGCTCGTGATGTCGCAGAGTATGTTCGGGCGTGTGTCTCTTGCGCCAAGAACAAGACTCCTCGGCAACGGCCAGCTGGTTTGCTTTATCCTCTGCCGGTGGCGGACAGGCCCTGGGAGATGTGTTATGAAAGGCAATTCAGAATCACAATGGACATGGAGGTCAGAGCACATACAGTGAACTGACAATAACCCAAAATAATAGAACGAGCTCTGAGACGTGGGAACTCTGCAGACCGCAATCCCTAAGCCTATCAAACCACACTAAAGGTAGCCGTGGAGCGCTCCTGACCAGAACCTAGGCGCCTCGTCACAGCCTGAGAAACTAGCTAATCCTGAAGATAGAAAAATAAGCCTACCTTGCCTCAGAGAAATTCCCCAAAGGAAAAGGCAGCCCCCCACATATAATGACTGTGAGTAAGATGAAAACACAAACATAGAGATGAAACAGATTTAGCAAAGTGAGGCCCGACTAGCTGAACAGAACGAGGATAGGGAAGATAACTTTGCGGTCAGCACAAAAACCTATAAAAAACCACGCAGAGGGGACAAAAAGACCCTCCGCACCGACTAACGGTACGGAGGTGGTCCCTCTGCGTCTCAGAGCTTCCAGCAGGCGAGAAAAACCAATAAAGCAAGCTGGACAGAAAAATAGCAACAAAATAACATAAGCAAAACTTAGCTTTGCAGAGCAGCAGGCCACAGGAATGATCCAGGGAAAAAACAAGTCCCACACTGAAACATTGACAGGAAGCATAGATCAAAGCATCAGGTGGAGTTAAGTAGAGAAGAAGCTAACGAGCTCACCAGATCACCTGAGGGAGGAAACTCAGAAGCTGCAGTACCACTTTCCTCCACAAACGGAAGATCCCAGAGAGAATCAGCCGAAGTACCACTTGTGACCACAGGAGTGAACTCTGCCACAGAATTCACAACAGAGATGGTCGGGATGGACTTTGTGGTAGGCTTACCCAAGTCTCGTAATTGCACCATTATCTGGGTGATCACCGACCATTTTTCCAAAATGGTGCACTTGGTGCCTCTTCCACGGCTACCTTCTGCACGGGCGTTGGCTGTCTTGTTCGTTAAGCATATCTTTCGCCTACACGGTATGCCAGACAAAATTGTTAGTGACCGGGGTCCCCAGTTTGCGTCTCGATTCTGGAGAGAGCTTTGTCGTCTACTCAGTATTGAGTTGAATCTCTCTTCGGCATATCATCCCGAGACGAATGGGTTGGTAGAGAGGGCCAACCAGACCTTGGTCACATATTTACGACATTTTGTTTCTGCCAGGCAGGATGACTGGGCATCCTTGCTACCATGGGCAGAGTTTGCACTTAACAATGCCGTAGCCGACTCCACCGGTCAGACTCCATTCCTCCTGAATTACGGCCAGCATCCGCGTGTTCCTGTGCCCATGCCTGTGTCTTCTGCTGACTCCAGGGTGGCAGACTGGGCTGTGGAGGCACGGGACATTTGGGACCGCACGCAGGATGCCATTCGGGCCTCCAAGGAGAGAATGAGGTCCTCCGCCGATGTTCATCGGCGCCCCGCTCCGACCTTTGCTCCTGGCGACTTGGTGTGGCTCTCCGCCCGTAACATCAGGCTGCGAGTTGAGTCCACTAAGTTTGCTCCTCGCTACTTGGGTCCCTTCAAGGTTCTCGAACGGGTTAATCCTGTGGTCTACCGTTTGGCTCTTCCTCCACGCTTGAGTATCACCGACACCTTTCATGTGTCCCTCTTGAAACCCGTATACATGTCCCGGTTTTCCGAGTCATCTGCCGGGACATCGGGTTCGTCTACGGACGATTACGAGGTGAACGCTATTTTGGGGTGCAAGGTGGTACGCGGCAAAAAGTTCTATCTGGTGGATTGGAAGGGTTATGGCCCAGAGGACAGGTCATGGGAGCCTGCTGAAAACATTCGGGCCCCGACCAGGATGAGCCACATGAAAGGCACGAACAAGATCGGGAGCATGGACATCAGAGGCA
Source organism: Ranitomeya imitator (assembly GCF_032444005.1). NCBI lineage: Eukaryota > Metazoa > Chordata > Amphibia > Anura > Dendrobatidae > Ranitomeya > Ranitomeya imitator. The sequence goes on along the minus strand of NC_091283.1, from coordinate 544,864,677 downwards.
AAAACCCAGGAATTATCCTCCTGAGCATAACCCTTCCATTTAACCAGATACTGGAGTTTCCGTCTTGAAACACGAGAATCCAAAATCTTCTCCACAATATACTCCAATTCCCCCTCCACCAAAACCGGGGCAGGAGGCTCAACAGATGGAACCATAGGTGCCACGTATCTCCGCAACAATGACCTATGGAATACGTTATGTATGGAAAAAGAATCTGGAAGGGTCAGACGAAAAGACACAGGATTAAGAACCTCAGAAATCCTATACGGACCAATAAAACGAGGTTTAAACTTAGGAGAGGAAACCTTCATAGGAATATGATGAGAAGATAACCAAACCAGATCCCCAACACGAAGTCGGGGACCCACACGGCGTCTGCGATTAGCAAAAAGTTGAGCCTTCTCCTGGGACAAGGTCAAATTGTCCACTACCTGAGTCCAAATCTGCTGCAACCTGTCCACCACAGTATCCACACCAGGACAGTCCGAAGACTCAACCTGTCCAGAAGAGAAACGAGGATGGAACCCAGAATTGCAGAAAAACGGTGAAACCAAGGTAGCCGAGCTGGCCCGATTATTAAGGGCGAACTCAGCCAAAGGCAAAAAGGACACCCAGTCATCCTGATCAGCAGAAACAAAGCACCTCAGATATGTTTCCAAGGTCTGATTGGTTCGCTCGGTCTGGCCATTAGTCTGAGGATGGAAAGCCGAGGAAAAAGACAAGTCAATGCCCATCCTACCACAAAAGGCTCGCCAAAACCTCGAAACAAACTGGGAACCTCTGTCAGAAACAATATTCTCTGGAATGCCATGCAAACGAACCACATGCTGGAAGAACAAAGGCACCAAATCAGAGGAGGAAGGCAATTTAGACAAGGGTACCAGATGGACCATCTTAGAAAAGCGATCACAGACCACCCAAATGACTGACATCTTTTGAGAAACGGGAAGGTCAGAAATAAAATCCATAGAGATATGTGTCCAAGGCCTCTTCGGGACCGGCAAGGGCAAAAGCAACCCACTGGCACGAGAACAGCAGGGCTTAGCCCGAGCACAAATCCCACAGGACTGCACAAAAGCACGCACATCCCGCGACAGAGAGGGCCACCAAAAGGATCTAGCCACTAACTCTCTGGTACCAAAGATTCCAGGATGACCAGCCAACACCGAACAATGAAGTTCAGAGATAAGTCTATTCGTCCACCTATCAGGGACAAACAGTTTCTCCGCTGGGCAACGATCAGGTTTATTAGCCTGAAATTTTTGCAGCACCCGCCGCAAATCAGGGGAGATGGCAGACACAATTACTCCTTCCTTGAGGATACCCGCCGGCTCAGATAAACCCGGAGAGTCGGGTACAAAACTCCTAGACAGAGCATCCGCCTTCACATTTTTAGAGCCCGGAAGGTACGAAATCACAAAGTCAAAACGGGCAAAAAACAACGACCAACGAGCTTGTCTAGGATTCAAGCGCTTGGCAGACTCGAGATAAGTCAAGTTCTTATGATCAGTCAATACCACCACGCGATGCTTAGCTCCTTCAAGCCAATGACGCCACTCCTCGAATGCCCACTTCATGGCCAGCAACTCTCGGTTGCCCACATCATAATTACGCTCAGCAGGCGAAAACTTCCTGGAAAAGAAAGCGCATGGTTTCATCACTGAGCAACCAGAACCTCTCTGCGACAAAACAGCCCCTGCTCCAATCTCAGAAGCATCAACCTCGACCTGGAACGGAAGAGAAACATCTGGTTGACACAACACAGGGGCAGAAGAAAAACGACGCTTCAACTCTTGAAAAGCTTCCACAGCAGCAGAAGACCAATTGACCACATCAGCACCCTTCTTGGTCAAATCGGTCAATGGTTTAGCAATACTAGAAAAATTGCAGATGAAGCGACGATAAAAATTAGCAAAGCCCAGGAACTTTTGCAGACTTTTCAGAGATGTCGGCTGAGTCCAATCATGGATGGCTTGGACCTTAACAGGATCCATCTCGATAGTAGAAGGGGAAAAGATGAACCCCAAAAATGAAACCTTCTGCACACCAAAGAGACACTTTGATCCCTTCACAAACAAAGAATTAGCACGCAGGACCTGAAAAACCGTTCTGACCTGCTTCACATGAGACTCCCAATCATCCGAGAAGATCAAAATGTCATCCAAGTACACAATCAGGAATTTATCCAGGTACTCTCGGAAGATGTCATGCATAAAGGACTGAAACACTGATGGAGCATTGGCAAGTCCGAACGGCATCACGAGATACTCAAAATGGCCCTCGGGCGTATTAAATGCAGTTTTCCATTCATCACCTTGCTTAATTCGCACCAGATTATACGCACCACGAAGATCTATCTTTGTGAACCAACTAGTCCCCTTAATCTGAGCAAACAGATCAGATAACAATGGCAAGGGGTACTGAAATTTAACCATGATCTTATTAAGAAGGCGGTAATCTATACAAGGTCTCAGCGAACCATACTTCTTGGCTACAAAAAAGAACCCTGCTCCTAATGGTGACGATGACGGGCGAATATGCCCCTTCTCCAGGGATTCCTTCACATAACTGCGCATAGCGGTGTGCTCAGGCACGGACAAATTAAACAATCGACCTTTTGGGAATTTACTACCAGGAATCAAATTGATAGCACAATCACAATCCCTATGCGGAGGTAGGGTATTGGACTTGGGCTCATCAAATACATCCCGGTAATCAGACAAGAACTCTGGGACCTCAGAAGGAGTGGATGACGAAATTGACAGAAATGGAACATCACCATGTACCCCCTGACAACCCCAGCTGGACACCGACATGGATTTCCAATCTAATACTGGATTATGGGCTTGTAGCCATGGCAACCCCAACACGACCACATCATGCAGATTATGCAACACCAGAAAGCGAATAACCTCCTGATGTGCAGGAGCCATGCACATGGTCAGCTGGGTCCAGTATTGAGGCTTATTCTTGGCCAAAGGCGTAGCATCAATTCCTCTCAATGGAATAGGACACTGCAAGGGCTCCAAGAAAAACCCACAACGCTTAGCATATTCCAAGTCCATCAAATTCAGGGCAGCACCTGAATCCACAAATGCCATGACAGAATATGATGACAAAGAGCAGATCAAGGTAACGGACAGAAGACATTTTGACTGTACAGTACCAATGGTGGCAGACCTAGCGAACCGCTTAGTGCGCTTAGGACAATCAGAGATAGCATGAGTGGAATCACCACAGTAGAAACACAGATCATTCAGACGTCTATGTTCTTGCCGTTCAACTCTGGTCAAGGTCCTAGCACACTGCATAGGCTCAGGTTTAAGCTCAGGTAATACCGCCAAATGGTGCACAGGTTTACGCTCACGCAAGCGTCGACCGATCTGAATGGCCAAAGACATAGACTCATTCAAACCAGCAGGCATAGGAAATCCCACCATGACATCCTTAAGGGCTTCAGAGAGACCCTTTCTGAATATTGCTGCCAGCGCAGATTCATTCCATTGAGTGAGCACTGACCACTTTCTAAATTTCTGACAATATACCTCTATCTAATCCTGAGCCTGACAAAGAGCCAGCAAATTTTTTTCTGCCTGATCCACTGAATTAGGCTCATCGTACAGCAACCCAAGCGCCAGGAAAAACGCATCGATATTACTCAATGCAGGATCTCCTGACGCAAGAGAAAACGCCCAGTCCTGAGGGTCGCCGCGCAAAAAAGAAATGACGATCCTAACCTGTTGAATTGGGTCACCAGAAGAGCGAGGTTTCAAAGCCAGAAATAGTTTACAATTATTTTTGAAACTCAGAAATTTAGTTCTATCTCCAAAAAACAAATCTGGAATAGGAATTCTCGGTTCAAGCAAAGAATTCTGGACCACAAAATCTTGAATATTTTGAACTCTTGCCGTGAGCTGATCCACACATGAAGACAGACCTTTAATGTCCATTGCTACACCTGTGTCCTGAACCACCCAAATGTCTAGGGGAAAAAAAAGACAAAACACAGTGCAAAGAAAAAAAAATGGTCTCAGAACTTCTTCTTTCCCTCTATTGAGAATCATTAGCACTTTTTGCTTCCTGTACTGTTATGAAAGGCAATTCAGAATCACAATGGACATGGAGGTCAGAGCACATACAGTGAACTGACAATAACCCAAAATAATAGAACGAGCTCTGAGACGTGGGAACTCTGCAGACCGCAATCCCTAAGCCTATCAAACCACACTAAAGGTAGCCGTGGAGCGCTCCTGACCAGAACCTAGGCGCCTCGTCACAGCCTGAGAAACTAGCTAATCCTGAAGATAGAAAAATAAGCCTACCTTGCCTCAGAGAAATTCCCCAAAGGAAAAGGCAGCCCCCCACATATAATGACTGTGAGTAAGATGAAAACACAAACATAGAGATGAAACAGATTTAGCAAAGTGAGGCCCGACTAGCTGAACAGAACGAGGATAGGGAAGATAACTTTGCGGTCAGCACAAAAACCTATAAAAAACCACGCAGAGGGGACAAAAAGACCCTCCGCACCGACTAACGGTACGGAGGTGGTCCCTCTGCGTCTCAGAGCTTCCAGCAGGCGAGAAAAACCAATAAAGCAAGCTGGACAGAAAAATAGCAACAAAATAACATAAGCAAAACTTAGCTTTGCAGAGCAGCAGGCCACAGGAATGATCCAGGGAAAAAACAAGTCCCACACTGAAACATTGACAGGAAGCATAGATCAAAGCATCAGGTGGAGTTAAGTAGAGAAGAAGCTAACGAGCTCACCAGATCACCTGAGGGAGGAAACTCAGAAGCTGCAGTACCACTTTCCTTCACAAACGGAAGATCCCAGAGAGAATCAGCCGAAGTACCACTTGAGACCACAGGAGTGAACTCTGCCACAGAATTCACAACAGAGATGGTCGGGATGGACTTTGTGGTAGGCTTACCCAAGTCTCGTAATTGCACCATTATCTGGGTGATCACCGACCATTTTTCCAAAATGGTGCACTTGGTGCCTCTTCCACGGCTACCTTCTGCACGGGCGTTGGCTGTCTTGTTCGTTAAGCATATCTTTCGCCTACACGGTATGCCAGACAAAATTGTTAGTGACCGGGGTCCCCAGTTTGCGTCTCGATTCTGGAGAGAGCTTTGTCGTCTACTCAGTATTGAGTTGAATCTCTCTTCGGCATATCATCCCGAGACGAATGGGTTGGTAGAGAGGGCCAACCAGACCTTGGTCACATATTTACGACATTTTGTTTCTGCCAGGCAGGATGACTGGGCATCCTTGCTACCATGGGCAGAGTTTGCACTTAACAATGCCGTAGCCGACTCCACCGGTCAGACTCCATTCCTCCTGAATTACGGCCAGCATCCGCGTGTTCCTGTGCCCATGCCTGTGTCTTCTGCTGACTCCAGGGTGGCAGACTGGGCTGTGGAGGCACGGGACATTTGGGACCGCACGCAGGATGCCATTCGGGCCTCCAAGGAGAGAATGAGGTCCTCCGCCGATGTTCATCGGCGCCCCGCTCCGACCTTTGCTCCTGGCGACTTGGTGTGGCTCTCCGCCCGTAACATCAGGCTGCGAGTTGAGTCCACTAAGTTTGCTCCTCGCTACTTGGGTCCCTTCAAGGTTCTCGAACGGGTTAATCCTGTGGTCTACCGTTTGGCTCTTCCTCCACGCTTGAGTATCACCGACACCTTTCATGTGTCCCTCTTGAAACCCGTATACATGTCCCGGTTTTCCGAGTCATCTGCCGGGACATCGGGTTCGTCTACGGACGATTACGAGGTGAACGCTATTTTGGGGTGCAAGGTGGTACGCGGCAAAAAGTTCTATCTGGTGGATTGGAAGGGTTATGGCCCAGAGGACAGGTCATGGGAGCCTGCTGAAAACATTCGGGCCCCACAGCTCATTGCTGCCTTCGAGCGTAGCGAGGCCCAAGTAGGGGGGGGGCCCTAGGAGGGGGGGTAGTGTTAGGTCTCGAGTTCCCGCTTCTGCACAGGGGGAATCTCGAGCCATCTCCGCTGCGGTCTCCCATTCTTATCCAGCCGCAGTGGAGCCTGCTCAGCAGGGATGTCGGTCCCAGCGTCTTGCTCAGTCTCACTCTGTACAGAGAGTTACTGCTGCTTCTTCAGCTTCTGCCATTAAAGCCAGTGCTGGTCAGCAGCGAGCGGACTTCTCTGGGACTAAGTCCTTGTCTGCACACACTGAGCATGCCCAGGGCAAGATCTCCCGTTGGAGATCGAGGGTCATATGCTCAGGCTCTGCAGCACATTCCATTGGTCCTCTTGGCAGGTCTTGGAAGGGCAAAGTTTCTGTGGCCACTTCCTGTGCTGCAGCTATATAAACTGCGCATGACCGCACGGCCATGCGCTAGTGTACAATTGTTAATGTGTGTATGTTGTGAGTGCAATTCGTCCTTGGATACCCCTACCCTATTGAATGTCTGTTCGCGGAAGGTGTATGGCTGCTATCTAGCGCTCGACTTATCCTACTGCACGAATCACACATTACAGCGTCCAGTTGCTGTGACCGCCAGTACGGCGCCGTGCACTTCCTCTGTGCTTTCCTTACCCAAGCCTGGGTGGTTAGTGGCGTTCGTCAGTGCAGCACCGCATGCACTCTTGTGCCTTAATATTGTTATATGGTTTCCTTACACACCCAGTTGCGGTGTTGTGCCAGCAAGGGTCTAATCGGACTTCTATCCTAGTTGGGGTTGAGTTCGCTGACTACTTGCTCGCGCTCTATGTGCGGTACCGCGGTCCTGTGATGCAACAGGATCGCTTCCTTCACGCTGGGTGAAGTTTAACCCACGTGTGTATACCTATGAGTACCGCCATATAGTCCGTCATTACTTGGCAGCAGGTTCCATCTCTGCACGGTGGACCCCGGGCTGCGAACGCACCATACTCTATCTGTCGTATTATTTGGTGCATTCCGCTAGCCCTAACAATGTCAAAGCAAAAGAAAAGTCAAAGATGCTATTGGATTTTTACAAGATGAAAGGGATGAAGTGGTCAAAAATATGTTAAGAAGGCCGATCTTTTAAATTCCTACTTTGCATCTGAGTTCTCTAAGGAAGTAATTGTAATATCAACTGATCTTCATGATGCCATCAAAGGATTGCAAATCAATAATTAAAAAAAACGACATGGATTCCCCTGTACTTTTGATAACCAGCCAGGCAAAACTCACAGTTGGGGGCTGCAACCCCCAGCTGTCAGCTTTAACAAGGCTGGTTATCAAGAATAGAGGAGACCCCACTCCATATGTTTTAATTATTTAAATAAATAATTAAAAAAACACCATGGGGTCCCCCCATTTTTGACAACCAGCCTTGCTAAAGCAGTCAGCTGGAGGCTTGTATTCTCAGGCTGGTAAGGGGCCATGGATATTGTCCCCCCTAGCCTAAAATAAGCAGCCCACAGCTGCCCAGAAAAGGCACATATATTACAAGTGCCAATTATGGTGCATTGCCTGGCTCTTCCCACTTGCCCTGTTGTGGTGGCAAGTGGGGTTCATATTTGTGGGATTGATGTCACCTTTGTATTTGACATCAAGCCCACGGATTAGTAATAATGAGGCGTCTATAAGACTCCTATTCATTACTAATCCTATAGTTGTATGCTAAATAAATACACAGCCAGAATAAAGTCTTTTATTTAAAATAAAACAAAACACACTTTTACTTTTTTATCTAAAAATAACAAACACAGTTATACTCACCTAATGCCTAATTCCACTGGATCCCTTGTCTTCTGTAATAAAACGAGAATAAAAAATGACCATATCCCTCACCTCTCCGTCGTTCTGTCCCACGTCGTAATCCATGTCTGGGGGATAAACAGTTTTCAACTTGGATGGTGCCAAGATGTGACTGTCCAGGCTGAGAACCACTGGTGAATGAACTGCTGCAAGGGCTACTAAAAGAAAGAACCTGGCACTCAGTGCCAGGTTCTTTCTTTAAGTATCACATGGTGTGGGAACCTACCTGGGCACCACTAGTAGTAGTGCACATGGCTTTATCTTTGATTCTGCTGCAAGGACAACCTCAGTGACCCGTGGTGATGTCATCGAGGTTACTTCCTGTCACTAAGGCTGCATTCCCAGCCAGGCTGAACTGCGGTAACCTTGGTCAGTTCCTTGCTTGTACCATGAGAAAAAGTCTCACGATGCTAGAGGGGATCTCACCGAGGTCACCACAGTTCAGCCCGGCTGGGAACGCAGCCTCAGAGACCAGAGGTAACCTCTATGGTCACTGAGGCTGCGCTCGTAGCAGTGCTTCTAGCACCGTAGATGCTCTTTCCGGCTCCGCAGTTCCCATGCATTTTGACCCACTTCTCTGTCATGGTTTGCCATTCGGTTCCCCTTTCTGAGAGATGAAAAAGGCACTCACTTCCACACCTAGTTTGGGCCTTTGGCCGCAGATATCCTTGGTGGGACCGATGAAAGTAGTGGCAGCCATCCGCATGCTGCTACCCAAAAGTCCTGTGCATTTCTGTACTATCTAGCACATTAACCTAATCTGCCTTTACCCTGACACTGATTTTTTCTCCAACTCTAACTCTCTCAGACTCCCCAAAATCAGGAAGTATCCTTATTATATCCACTCCTACCCCTCCCAATTGGTAAAATCTCTAAAGCCTTTACCATTTCTATGCTATACCTATTTATCTTCCTGAACTAGTGGTATTCCCTACACTGTACTATACCCAATCCTGAAGAAGAAGTATGTATACTTCAAAACCCATTGACAAATAAACCATTTACACCTGGATTGGCATCTTTCATCTTTTTTCACATAGCAGCACAGAATTAACCCATTCATTTCTCCATTATTTGTGTTTTGTCAGTTAAAGATGAAGGGCATGAATTGACCGAGACATACCCTTACAGAGTGATGAAGGATGGCATGTTTAATACTAATATTTATTATCCAAGGTGTCTGTAAGGCTGGGTTCACATTGCGCTAGGTGTGTCCGTCTAACGGACTCGTTTTTAAGTAGTAAAAACGCAATGTAACGCACATACTAACGCGCCCATAGACTTGCATTGTCTGACGCATCGTGACGCATCCCTAAATTGGTATGCGTTTGTCACATAACGTTTTTTTTCTGACGGACCTTCAACGCGGCTTGCAGCGTTTTCGGGTCCGGCCAAGCTAACGCACTACTAACGGAAGCGTTCATTCTGCCATAGAAGGCTATGGCAAACGCAGTCAGACGCAAATCATGAAAAATTTCCAAATAGAACCACACGTTTTAATAGCTTTTGAAGGTGGTCACATGTGGTCATGTGACAGGAAATGTGACTTCGGCCATTAAAATATCCCACTCACACAAAGTCTCCTGCACGTGACAGAGTGTTTTGCCGTAGAATGAATGTTAACATTATTTAATGTTAAAATATTTTTTTTTACATTTTACATACACAATAGGTTGTGGCACAAGGAGGACAAAAAAAGAAAAAAGGTCCCTAGCCGTCTGTCGTCGCCACAACTGCCAGTGGTAAATATAAAATAGAAATATTCTATCCAATATTTACCAACAAAAAAAAAAGAACAACTTTATTGACAGTGACAAACGCAGACAAACGGATACTTCGTAAACGGACATCAAAATGAAAAAACGCGATCACATGCGTTAACGCTAGCGTTACCGTGACGACGAATTTCACATATTTTTGCTCCGTTTCTGTACATGCGTTTAACGCATCCGTTTGACGCCATGTACTTGACGCAATGTGAACCTAGCCTAACCATTTTAGATAATTTGGAAAATCTCTGAATCTCTAGGGTTATTTAGTCATTAGTAGAGATGAAACTAGTCGAATTAATTTGAAATCTTATAAAATGTGTGCATTTAGGCAAATTTTGGAAGGCTTGCTTCATGAGAATCCATAAAAATGGTGTCCGTCAGCTATTTTACTGGATTCTTTCATTGATTGCATGCCCCTGGCTGCTGTTCCCTGATATAAGGAGTTAATGTTTGTGCTTCCATGTCCCAAGACCCCCTTCCGCTTGTGCCAGCATGCATAAAGATGTCCTTTTCTGTGATATTACACCCCTAGGGTCTCATTTAGATGATAAAACTGTTAACAAGATTTGGGTCAGTATATCATCATTTGGTTCATAGCATCAAAAGTCGCTAGGACTATGAATACATTTCTGCAAGTCTTTATTGTCATGGGCTGCATCACGAAACAAAAAATACTGAGTGGTGAGTGCAGCTCTGAAATGTTCATTTACCTTGACACTATTTATAACTCCTATACAGTCCATTGGGGCAGCACTTGGTGAAGTTATGATGAGGAGTTCAGGAGGTGTTTGGCCTTGCAGCCCCATTTGGGTTGTGGGGTAAAAGCTATGGTTGCGTGGCTCCATATAATGCTGGTCTAGAAGACCTCAACCTCATTTCACGCAGCGGCCTCTGGTTCTACCAACAGCACAGGTCAGTAGCTGTCTGCAGACCCAGCTCCTACTGGCTGTTTAATGAGGGTCAATGCCATTTTTTCAGACTCGGCAAATATAAACTTGACTTTTTGCATTGCAGAGGCCCCCATGAAGCAGTCAAGTGCTCTTATCCTTCCTCAAAATTACCGATTAAACCTTCTAGTCAACTGAAGCATAAGGACCCCAGTGAGTGTAACTGCGATGGGGCCATGGAAACCAATTGGATTCAGTTTTAGTTTCTTTATTCCTTTCTCTTTGAGAAGACAACCATTCTTTTCACCAAACCTAAAAACAGCCAGGGATTACCCACAGGTTCTAGGTGAAAAATTTCAAAAATAAATATCCCTGGGCAGAATAGCAGGTCCATTTTCAACCACCCCTCCCTTTACAATTTATGGGTTTCTGGGCTAATAATTGTTCAAAAAAAAAAGTTGGCAAGTTCTATTTAGTCCAATATCTTTCCCACCTCAAGGTTTCTTCAGTAAACAATGGCATTTTTGAGACAATGCGTCAGTAATGTACATTTCATTCGAAAAGGCTGTCAACCTAGTCATGGAAGCCAACCAAGGGGTTTTAATGTCAAAATTTGACATTAAGTCAGTTTTTCGGCTTTTGCTGATTCATCCGGACTGCCACCTACTTTTGTAGATGGTGTAAGGTTGCAGCCGGATAGGTCCTGGAGGGAGTATATGTGTCACCAATGTGCTTAGCTTCAGTGATGTCACAACCGGAACGCAGGCCGTGATTTTTGGGTCCATGATTTAAGAGGAGCTGAAAGACCTGGGTGGGCTCAGCTGCTCTCTTAACTTCATATCCAGGTCTTGGAATGGTTTATTTAATGCAGATCATCTGACTCAGATATTGTCCATGTTGTGCGGTGGAAAGACCTGTTATGTGTTGGCAAGTCCTTACCAGAGGTTGCCTAGGAACAAGCAAGTTGCTAAGCGGGCGAGTCTGATTTGTTGCATCAAAGACTGTTTATTTCTACCTTTGAGCCAAAGAGAAGCTATTTTGTGATGATGTGGACTTTGCTGAAGATTATGATGAATAATAAATTTCAAGATACTTTTCACCAGAACCCAAAGACCTGTGCATTTACCTTAATTGCTGCCAAACCGAGTGGAATCCCTACAACGGATACTACTATTATGATACCTGCTTTACTATGGGTTGTTCTATTACCTGTTATTATCTTAAGTTACTTAGCTTCTTCCTTGAATGGGTTATTAAGTATGAGACAGGTTCCCTTTCTATTATGCATTACTTCAATGATTTTCTTTTCATGGGCAGACAAGGCTCAAGGTCTTGCCAATTGCTGTTGGACACTTTTCATTTTTTTCATGTCATATTTTAGAGCTGGCCTGGCCAACGAAAAAACATTTGGCCCAGTCACTACACTATCCTTGTGTTTAGTATGCTATATATTTTAATCTGATTTCAACACTCCAATAAAATAATATGAATAATAGAGATATATTGATTGGTTTTATTATATAATATACAATATATATATATATATATATATATATATATATATGTATGTACTTTCAATGGAGTCCACAGAAAGCTAAATGGTCAGTCTAAACAAAGGAATTTACATTTAGTGTACACTTTACACTTATCTTCAAAGATGAGAACCAATGGAATGGACTTGTTCCCATGAGATGGTATGTAAATGTAAATTAGACAGATACTTGTTAAGCCCCGAGGGGTGCCAGGTGGTGTTCTTATCTATTTGGCCTGAAGGCTTCAGTACACATACCATGATATAGATCAAAAGACTTCAGATAAGATTCAATGGTCAATTTTAACATATAAATGGAAGTATTGCCTGAGACTGGAGACAGGGACACAGACTGGATGAAAGAGGACACATGTGGTTTGGCTGCTTTTGCTTCCTGGATGATCATTGATGAACTCCTACCATCCTATGTAAAGTATGACTATTGATTATGTGTTATTTTGTGTGACTGTTTATATTTATTATCTATTATTAAGTGAATTCATATTAGTTTATTCAATTGTCGTGTGAGCATTTATTTATTCATCACAATTCTTTGAACCGTAACAAAACACCTTGTTAGGAATCAGAATTGATTCGGTAGCCATGTTTTTCCTTCTCCTTCATGATAAATTTTAAAAACGACTCTTTGATCAAGAGTTTTTGCAGTTTGAAGTGTTATGCTCTGTCAAATGCAGTCTTTGCTGGGCCTCTATGTTTTTGCATGTCGTATAATACCCATGGGTAGAATTTTTCCAGACATTTGTCACTTTCCAAAAGAGATATTAGGCTTCCTCACCACCAAATTCGTATGACTCCTTCTTTGGGAGCTGTTCTTGTGATTTGGAGATAATTCCTCTTATTCTATAATGACCTCACATGGTTATAGACTCCAGAGTCAACTGACGAGGAATTATCTTTTTTTTCCAACAATGTCAGATCCTCCGGTATTGGTGTGCCGAACCTTGGCGAGAGTCCTGACACTACAGGAGCTGGGTTGAAAACCTTAGGTTGCTTGAATTGTTTCCTATCATTGCAACTATTTCCACCTGGGGTCCGGCTTTTCAGGATAAACGGATTTGTTTTAGGACTGACAATATGAACGTCGTACATTCCGTAAATCATTCGGCATCCTCATCCCTTCCATTGATATAGCTTATAAGGTTCTTGGTATTAAAATGCCTAGCCTTTAACATTTGGTTTCGGGCACACCATATTCTAGGTGCGAGTAATATCATTGCTGATTCTCTCATTTTGATTCCGTGTGATTCCATTCGTTGGAAGGTCACTATTCAATATGTACTTCACCTTCATCGTATGAGTGTTTCAGGAACAGTTGCCCAGAACCATCTATCGGTTTTGGCCTTTCACTTTCGATTCCATGGTTTGACAGATATTACAGAGGTATTCATTGTCAGCAGGCCAATAAGAGCTGGAGAACCTGTTACATTCAGGAAAGAACAGACGGCTTATTTTTTTTCATTTTCTTCACATGTCTAATTGAATACACTTTTTCCCTCTGCTCCTCTCCTTTCGAGTCTGCTCACTTTTGTGCTGTTTTTGGCCTTCCATTTTTTGGTACTTTATGCATTAGTGAATTGTTTTTCTTATCCAAACACAATCTGGGGGGCCTTCACCATGATAATGTTACCCACTGTGATAGAGGTCTTCATATCCGCATTAGAAGCTCAAAGACTGACTCGTCCGGGATATGTTCCTGGGTAACTCCCTCAAACAAGCGTTTACAATCTAATACTTTCAAAAGGGGGCGCTACTAGGTACTAATCATGCAGGGATCCCAAACTTTTGCATCACCCCATTTTTTTATAATTTTTAAAATGTAAAAGATGAAAATATACTTTTGTGTCTAAAATACAAAGGAAATGTGTCATCTGTAACTTTAGACCTTTTAGAGATGATTCATTTCATCTTTAACTTGTTAACCATTCACAATAACAGTAAGTTTGACCAGAGGTGCCCAAACTTTTACATGCCACTCTAGTTCTCCATATTGTATTATATTTTAAAGGACTGTTATTATTTTCCAGTGATTCTTTTGCACCTTCTCAACATAACGATCTTCTCTAATATTATGGTTAAGGTTCTTGCATTTCCTTTTGATTATTTAGTGCTTAAATCTGATATCGTGTTATACAGAGAATACAGGGTGCAGAGGCTCTGTACTATGATATTGCTAGTAGTTATGGAAACACCAACAAGAACTCAAAAAATATTCAAATGATCTTAGCTAATAGGTGTACTGCAATGCACTGGGTATAGATCATTATGGTATTATCTGCTTGGAAAAAAGTCAGGCTATGAAACTGCCAAATCAAAGATTTAGATTTTTGGAATTTAATTAGAGAATGTCTAGTACTCCACCAATGTGAACGTTCAAATAAAGTCCTTGGGATTGCCTGATCGGTAAAAACAAACTGCATTTCTACCTATTCCTATTTCCCATAAAACAATTATTGGTAAGAACAAACATTTTTTTGTGATTTTTAAACTGTACATCCGTTGCCACAGTGGTGCTCCATTTTTTTTAACAAGTTGTGGGATATAGTTTGGCTACACTATGTTGTAGGTTCATCTACCAACACACATGCTCAAAACTGTCCCCTAAGTCTCTTCTAATATGCCACCAATGCTGGGATTGCCTTGTTTCATTACAAAAAACAACTAAGGTTCATTATGGTTTAAAAAATAAAAGCCCACTGAAGGCTTGGTTTCTACAGTGCCACCTATACGCTGTTCCCCGGTAGTGTTTGTTGGCTAAGTAGTCTTAATCATATCGCTGAGCCCAATGACTGGCAGCAGAAGTCACGTGTTGGTGGGATATGACTGTTGCAGTCTTGTCTACAAAAACCAGTTCAGAATGGCAAGCAGGGCAGCATTGTAGCTTTAGAGACTTATTTGCTCTTTTTATATTAAAGCATAGAGCCTTAACTCGGTTTTTTAACAAAACCAGGAAACCCCATAAATAAAAGTGTCAAACTATTATACTAGAGCTGCTCTTACTAGTGTCTAGTGGGTATACCTCACAGGAGGTGCAGTAATCATTGGGGACGTTCAGTTAATAATTAGGTAGGTTTAGCTTTGAAAAGTTTGGATAAAGGCTTGCTCGACATTATGATGAGTCTTTTTAACCTTTAATATGGCCAGGTCAACTATTTATATTTATTCACAAAATTCTTTCATTAATTCCAGCGTCTTCTTTGTCCAAATCGTCCATAGGTCACATGACTGCACTATTTGAAAGCTTCTGTATTTCTGTTAACATCTCATTCAGATTCCCATAAGTCTCTGTGAGATTGGAACACAATGTCAGCACTCATGACTGCAGTCTGGGTTAGACTCTACTTTTCACAACTGAGCAGGTGTGGAATGGTTTTCCAATGCATTCCCAGTTGGAAAAAAGGAAAGCCTAGAAGGCAGACATCATTGTTGGATGACACAGAGAGTCAAAGGGTAATCGCATGTGACCTCAGTGAAGGTCCTGAAGGATCCAAATAGTGCAGTCACGTGACCTATGGCTGATTTAGATCACTAGATGTAGTTACAGTGTAATAGAAAAATGCTAGTGCTGGCTATAATAATGGTTATAAAGGCTCTTCAGAGTGCTGGGCAACTGTTTCAAAGGAGCACTCTTGCTAACTATCTTATTCATTATATGTGTTGTAGGTCAGCGGTATTCATGCAGTGCAGTAAAGATGCAGTAAACCAGGGTAGTTCCACTTAAAAGTCTAAATTTTCACAACTCACAACGTAAAATGCAAACCGCCGTGGGCGACTGAACCGCAGTGTCACTCGTGGGTGCATTAGTTGCGTTAGAAAAAACAGCAAAAACACGGCAGAGGTTCTTACCTGCCTAGGCCTCCAAACAAATGCACTAACAGGATGCAGTGGACCCATGTGGTAAAATAGAAACACAGGTGCAGCATAACCGATGACGCAGCCACTCACCAGCTACCAAACTAATGGAGGGGGTGGCTGCTTGGCACATTGCCGCACATAAAAACTTGTATGTGGCGCTGTTCACACAATGGAGATGCACAGCATCCAGGCAGGCCTAGTAGTGACACCCTTCTATTAGATCAGGCGGGCCTGCCCAGCGCTATCCAAATGCACCCCATGTGCACAGACACCACAGTTTACAAGCAGAAAATGGGCCCAACTGCACCCCGAAAAAAAGTGCAAAAAACACATAAAAAAATATTATGTGAGGTATTGGTTTATATTCTGGCCAAAATACGCAAGCTCATAACCCACGTCAAGGGTCCTCACGCTTATGAGTCCTATCTCTAAACAGCAAAAGCACAAAAAGAGGATTCAGAGATCCTCCAAAAATTAGAAAAAACAGCAAAAACACGGCATTAGTTGCGTTGCCTTTTCTGGCCTGTGTTCAGCCTTCACACAGACTTATTATGCACAGGGTTTACTACTCTGCTGCTAGTAATCCACAACCTGACACACTCAAACCTTTACTCCAGGTTTAAATACAAACCATGGCCATGGGCCACTTTTAAGGCCCAGACTGGAGGGAGAGATCCATCCCACTACCAATCCTATAGAACTCTCCAAAAATAAAAGCCCAGATCAGGTTTCCCTAAGGCTATGTGCACACGTAGAAAAATCAGCTGCGGATTTTTCCACAGTGGATTTGATAAATCCACAGTGCAAAACCGCTGCGGTTTTTACTGCGGATTTATTGCGGATTCTACTGCGGATTCTGATGCGGTTTTCCATCTGCATTTTTCTATTGGAGCAGATGCAAAACCGCTGCGGATTCCGCAGAAAGAATTGACATGCTGCGGAAAATAATCCGCTGCGTTTCCGCGCGGCTTTTTCCGCAGCATGGGCACAGCGTTTTTGGTTTCCCATAAGTTTACATTATACTGTAAACTCATGAGAAACTGCTGCGGATCCGCAGCAAAATCCGCAACGTGTGCACATAGCCTAAATCTGACCTGGTCAAATAGTTTGATCAAGTCCCCACTTACTTCTATTTTGCATTGTAACCACAGCTGTAGCTGTGATTACAATGCACTCCGGCTTATTCAATATGCCTCTATTTGCATCCAATGGGATACATAATGGTCCTCGCATATGATTCCCCTCAGTGTCTCACAGTGTGTTTATGTGCATGTATTAATACACTCACCTACCGCCGCTTTATAAGGTGACCAGCGCCGTTCTTCTCTACTTCTCTGTGACGTCATCACTCTACAGACGGTCCATGTCACGCTGCAGTCCGCTTTAACCCCTTCGCGCCATGCGCCGTACTAGTACTGCGCTGCCGGCACTGCATTTGTGCCAGCAGCAGTACTAGTACGGCGCACCGATCACCGCGGTCTCGCGCTGAGCGCCGCGGTGATCGGGTACGGGTGTCAGCTGTATATGACAGCTGACACCCCGCAGCAATGCCCATGATCGGCGCTATCGCCAATCGCGGGCATTTAACCCCTCTGATGCCGCTGTCAGTAGTGACAGCGGCATAGAGGGGGATCGCGCAGGGACGAGGGCTCCCTGCGCTCTCCCACCGGAGCAACGCGATGAGATCGCGTTGCTCCGGTGACCCGGAAGGAGTCCCCGGATCCAAGATGGCCGCCGGACTCCTTCCGGGTCATGAAATGACCTGTCTAGCCGGCGCCTGCTGAGAGTTGCTGAGAGCAGGCGCCGGAAAGCCTCCTGAACTTGGCTGTCAGATTGTTGATCTGACAGAGTGCTATGCACAGTGTCAGATCAACGATCTAATCTAATACAGAGATGTCCCACCCTGGGACAATGGTAGAAAGTTAAAAAAAAAAAATCCCCAAATAAAAAAAAAAAAAACATTTCCCAGTAAATCCATTTATTTATGTAAATTAAAAAAAACAATAAAAGTACACATATTTGGTATCGCCGCGTCCATAACGACCCGCTCTATAAAACTTTCCCACTAGTTAACCCCTTCAGTGAACACCGCAAAAAATAAAAATAAAAAACAAGGCAAAAAACATTGCTTTATTATCATACAGGCGAACAAAAAGTGGAATAACACGCAATTAAAAACGACGGATATAAATAACCATGGTACCGCTGAAAACGACATCTTGTCCCGCAAAAAAAAAGCCGCCATACAGCATCATCAGCAGAAAAATAAAAAAGTTATAGCTCTCAGAATAAAGCGATGCAAAAACAATTATTTTTTTATATAAAATAGTTCCCATTAGGGTTAGGGTTAGGGCTAGGGTTAGGGCTAGGGTTAGGGCTAGGGTTAGGGTTGGGGTTGGGGTTGGGGCTAGGGTTAGGGTTGGGGTTGTGGTTTCAGTTAGAATTGGGGGTTTCCACTGTTTAGGCACATCAGGGGCTCTCCAAACGCGACATGGCGTCCGATCTCAATTCCAGCCAATTCTGCTTTGAAAAAGTAAAACAGTGCTCCTTCCTTCCGAGTTCTCCTGTGCACCCAAACAGTGGTTCCCCCCAACATATGGGGTATCAGCGTTCTCAGGACAAGTTGGACAACAACTTTTGGGGTCTAATTTGTCCTGTTACCCTTGGGAAAATAAAAACGTGGTGGCTAAAATATCATTTTCGTGGAAAAAAAATATTTTTTATTTTCACGGCTCTGCGTTATAAACTGTAGTGAAACACTTGTTGGTTCAAAGCTCTCACAACACATCCAGATAAGTTCCTTGGGGGGTCTAGTTTCCAATATGGGGTCACTTGTGGTGGGTTTCTACTGTTTAGGTACATCAGAGGCTCTGCAAATGCAACATGACACCTGAAGTCCATTCCATCTAAGTCTGCATTTCAAACGGTGCTCCTTCCCTTCCGAGCTCTGCCATGCACTCAAACGGTGGTTCCCCCCCACATATGGGGTAGCAGCGTACTCAGGACAAATTGGACAATAACATTTGTGGTCCAATTTCTCCTGTTACCCTTGGGGAAAAAAATTGCGGGCTAAAACATCATTTTGTGGAAAGAAAAAATTATTTTTTAATTTTCACAATGCTACATTCTAAACTTTAGTGAAACAATTGGGGGTTAAAAGTGCTCACCACACATCTAGATACGTTCCTTAGGGGGTCTTCTTTCCAAAATGGGGTCACTTGTGGGGGGTTTCCACTGTTAAGGCACGTCAGGGGCTCTCCAAATGCGACATGGCGTCTGATCTCAATTCCAGCCAATTTTGCATTGAAAAGTCAAATGGCACTCCTTCCCTTCTGAGCTCTGCCATGCGCTCAAACAGTGGTTTATCCCCATATATGAAGTATCAGCGTACTCAGGACAAATTGCACAACAACTTTTGGGGTCCAATTTATCTTGTTACCCTTGGGAAAATAAAAAATTTGGGGCAAAAATCATTTTTTGTGAAAATTAATATGACATTTTTTTTACGGCTCTACATTATAAACTTCTGTGAAGCACTTGGAGGTTCAAAGTGCTCACCACACATCTAGATTAGTTCCTTAGGGGGTCTAATTTCCAAAATGGTGTCACTTGTGGGGGTTTCCAATGTTTAGGCACGTCAGGGGCTCTCCACTCGTGACATGGGCTCCGATCTCAATTCCAGCAAATCTTGCATTGAAAAGTCAAATGGCGCTCCTTCCCTTCCGAGCTCTGCCATGTGCCCAAACAGTGGTTTACCCCCACATATGGGGTATCGGCGTACTCAGGACAAATTGTACAACGACTTTTGTGGTCCAATTTCTCCTGTTACCCTTGGTAAAATGAAACAAATTGGACCTGAAGTAAAAATTTTGTGAAAAAAAAGTTAAATGTTCAATTTTTTTAAACATTCAAAAAATTCCTGTGAAGCACCTGAAGGGTTAATAAACTTTTTGAATGTGGTTTTGAGTACCTTGAGGGGTGCAGTTTTTAGAATGGTGTCACTTTTGGGCCTTTTCTGTCATATAGACTCCTCAAAGTCACTTCAAGTGTGTGGTGGTCCGTAAAAAAATGGTTTTGCAAATTTTGTTGCAAAGATGAGAAATCGCTGGTCAACTTTTAACCCTTATAACTCCCTAACAAAAAAAAATTATGTTTCCAAAATTGTGCTGATGTAAAGCAGACATGTGGGAAATGTTGTTTATTAACTATATTATGTGATATAACTCTCTAATTTAAGGGCATAAAAACTAAGAGTTTGAAAATTGCTAAATTTTCATAATTTCCGACAAATTTTTGTTTTTTTCACAAATAAATGCAAGTCATATCGAAGAAGTTTTACCACTATCATGAAGTACAATATGTCACGAGAAAACACTGTCAGAATCACCAGGATCAGTTGAAGCGTTTCAGAGTTATGACCTCATAAAGTGACAGTGGTCAGAATTGTAAAAATTGGCCCTGTCACTTAGGTGAAAACAGGCTTTGGGGTGAAGGGGTTAATCGGACATCAATTTTACAATGAAAGCCTATGAAGCAACAGAACGAAGCTCCATAGGCTTTCAATGTAAAATCGATTTTCTGGCTTATGCATAACGCATAGAACGAGCTGGCTAGTTGGAATTGTGTTGATGTCTTAGAAAAGCAGAGAAGAACAGTGCTGCAAACTGGAGAAAGCAGTGGTAGGTGGTTATATTAATATCCTCACACTACATTACATGCTTACAGTATATACACACTTTTAATGAATAAAAAAAAGTTAGTGGGCATGCTTCTTTAACCCCTTCACGACATGCACCGTACTAGTACAGCTCATGTCGTGTATTCCCCATGATGTGGGCTCCGGCGCTGAGCCCACATCAAAGTCGCAACATGTTAGCTGATTTGTACAGCTGACAAGTGTGTGCAGTAGTGGCAGGTGGAATCACGATCCACCCGCCGATATTAACTAGTTAAATGCCGCTGTCAAATTCTGACAGCGGCATTTAAGGCTACGTTCACATTAGCGTTACGCTAATGTGCGTCGCTGTTGCGTCGGCGACGCAGCGGTGACGCAGCGGCGACGCGCCCCTATGTTTAACATAGGGGACGCGTGCGTCTTTTTGCACGCGTTTTCCGACACGTGCGTCGTTTTAGACGCTAGCGTCGGACGCAAGAAAACGCTACAAGTTGCATTTTTCTTGCGTCCGATTTCGGCAAAAAACGACGCACGCGTCGCAAAACGCGCGCGCTTTTGCGCGCGTTTGCGCGCGTTTTTCCATGCGTCGCCGCTGCGTCGCCGACGCAACAGCGACGCGACGCTAATGTGAACGTAACTTAACTATCACTTCTTGCCATCGGGCCGGAAATGAGTGCATCACTGACCCCGTTCATGTGTCAGCAATGCGTCGGCATAACAACCAAGAGGTCTCCTTGAGACCTCTATGGCTGTTGATGCCGGCTGGTTGTGAGCGCCACCCTGTGGTCGGCGCTCATAGCAAGCCTGTAATTCTACTACATAGGGGCGATCTGAGGATCGCTCCTATGTAGCAGAGCCGATCGAGTTGTGCCAGCTTCTAGCCTCCCATAAAGGCTATTGAAGCATGGCAAAAGTAAAAAAAAAATGTTTTAAAAAATATGAAAAAAATAAAAAATATATAAAAGTTTAAATCACCCCCCTTTTGCCCCATTCAAAATAAAACAATAAAAATATCAAACCTACACATATTTGGTATCGCCGAGTTCAGAATCGCCCGATCTATCAATAAAAAAAGGATTAACCTGATCGCTAAACGGTGTAGCGAGAAAAAAATTCAAAACGCCAGAATTACGTTTTTTTGGTCGCCACGACATTGCATTAAAATGCAATAACGGGCGATCAAAAGAATGTATCTGCACAAAAGTGGTGTCATTAAAAACATCAGCTTGGCACACAAAAAATAAGCACTCACTCGACCCCAGATCACAAAAAATGGAAACGCTAGGGAAATCTGAAAATTGCGCAATTTTTTTTTAGCAAAGTTTGGAATTTTTTTTCACCACTTAGATAAAAAATAACCTTGACATGTTTGGTGTCTATGGACTCGTAATGATATGGAGAATCACAGAGGCAAGTCAGTTATAGCATTTAATGAACCTAGCAAAAAAGCCAAACAAAAAACAAGTGTGGGATTGCACTTTTTTTTGCAGTTTAACCACACTTGGATTTTTTTCCCCTTTTTGTAGTACAAGACATGGTAAAACCAATGGTGGCGTTCAAAAGTACAACTCGTCCCGCAAAAAATAAGCCCTCACATGGCCATATTGATGGAAAAATTAAAAAGTTATGGCTCTGGGAAGGAGGGGAGCGAAAAACGAAAACGCAAAAATGAAAAAGGGCTGCGTCTTGAAGGGTAACTGTTAGTTTAGGACTTCATACAAGTAGCACTGATGTTAGTGGAGCCTTACAGTGGCACCCAATTTACCTGTAGTAGCTTTTTATTAAGTCAAAGGCAATCAATGTGACACCAAAGTATAGATATTTCCAGAATTAGTAGTGCATTTGCTATTTTATGACAGATAATTTAGTAAAGCAGAATGCATTGAAACATGCCTTGTCTTTTTCTTCCAACAAATTAGTAAAAATGAAATTGCGGATATCAAAGGGTATAACAATGGACAGCTACAACTCTGGCCAAAATTAAGAGACCACTGCAAAATGTTCAGTTTGTCTGATTTTTCTCTTACTAGGAATATTCTTGAGTAAAATGTAAATTGTTCTTTTATTCTATAAACTTATGACAACATGTCTCTGAATTTCCAAGCAATAAATTTAGCCTTTTTTATCCGAAAAAGAAAAATGGTCAAAATAAAAAAAAAAAAAACGTTTTCAGACCTCAAATAATGTAAAGAAAACAAGTTCATAATCATTTAGAAACAACAATACTAATGTTTTAACTCAGGAAGAGTTCAGAAATCAATATTTTGTGGAATAACCATGATTTTTAATCACAGCTTTCATGCGTCTTGGCATGCTTTCCACCAGTCTTTCACTCTGCTTCTGGCACAAAAATGTAAGCAGTTCTTCTTTGTTTGATAGCTTGTGACTCTCCATCGTCCTCTTGATTACATTCCAGAGGTTTTGTTAATGGGGTTCAGGTCTGGAGATTGGGCTGCCCATGACAGGGTTTTGATGTGGTGGTCTCTTAACTTTTGCCTGAGCTGTATATGTGTTGTATTATGGATCTGTGCTAAGTGTATCTGTAAAACAACCTTGAGCATGTGGCAGCCCATCATTGAGCCCTTTCTTGTATAGTGCACATTACAGGGCAGGACTGGCCATCGGGCATTTCTGGCAAATGCCAGAAGGGCTGGTGGCAGTCGTGGGCCGCTTGCCAGCGCCAACTCCCCCCGCCGCCGACTCACCCCCCCGCCAGCGCCGCCGCATTCAACTACAGCGGCATCTATGACGTCGGTACATCATTTCCCGCTCTGCCTCTGACACTGTGGGTGCGCGATGATATGACATCATCGCGCACCTGCTGTGTGTCGGGCGGGCAGACTGCAGCCGCTAAGATCGGAGCCAGGAGCAGCGTGGGCAGGAGGAGAGGTGAGAGGAGAGTGTTTTTTTTTTTTTTTTTTTTAATATATCAATGAGTGATAACTGGATTGTGGGGCTATTGGGGGGCTGTATTACATTCTATGGGGGGATTTATTACATTCTATGAGGGCTTTGCTGCATTACATTCTATGGGGGCTGGCTGTATTACATTCTGTGGGGGCTGTGCTGCATTACATTCTATGGGGGCTGGCTGCATTACATTCTGTGGTGGCTGTGATGCATTACATTCTATGGGGCTGGCTGCATTACATTCTATGGGGGCTGTGCTGCATTACATTCTACAGGGCTGGCTGCATTACATTCTATGGGGGCTGTGCTGCATTACATTCTATGGGGGCTGGCTGCATTACATTCTATGGGGGCTGTGCTGCATTACATTCTATGGAGGCTGTGCTGCATTACATTCTATGGGAGCTGTGCTGTATTACATTCTATGGGGGCTGGCTGGATTACATTCTATGGGGGCTGTGCTGCATTACATTCTATGGGGGCTGTGCTTCATTACATTCTATGGGGGACTGTGCTGCATTACATTCTATGGGGGATGTGCTGCATTACATTCTATGGGAGCTGTGCTGCATTACATTCTATGGGGGCTGTGCTGCATTACATTCTATGGGGGCTGTGCTGCATTACATTCTATGGGGGCTGGTTGCATTACATTCTATGGGGGCTGTGCTGCATTACATTCTATGGGGGCTGTGCTGCGTTACATTCTATGGGGGCTGTGCTGCATTACATTCTATGGGGGCTGTGCTGCATTACATTCTATGGGAGCTGTGCTGCATTACATTCTATGGGGGCTGGCTGCATTACATTCTATAGGGGCTGTGCTGCATTACATTCTATGGGGGCTGTGCTGCATTACATTCTATGGGGGCTGGCTGCATTACATTCTATGGATGCTGGCTGCATTACATTCTATGGGGGCTGGCTGCATTACATTCTATGGCGAGCTGCATTATACTCTATGAGGGGCTACCACATATTATATATGCAGGGCCTGCATTATGCTATATGAGGGGGCTGCATTATATTCTCTGGGGGGTTACATTATACTCAGGGGCTACAATATATTCTGTGGGGTGGCTGCATTATACTCTGGGGTGGCATCATTATACTATATGTGGGCTGCATTATACTGTATCAAGGACTATGGGGAACTATGGGGTGCATTATACTATGGGAAATGAATTGCACTACATAGATGACAATGGCGGGGCATTATACTATATGGAGGACTATGAGGAATGTATTATACTATTTGGAGGACTGAGGAGTGTATTATACAATATGGAAGACTGAGGAGTGTATTTTAATATATGGAGGACTATGTGGAGTGTATTATACTATATGGAGGACTATGGGGAGTGTATTATACTATATGGAGGACTATGGGGAGTGTATTACACTATATGAAGGACTGAGGAGTGTATTATGCTATATGTAGGACTGAGGAGTGTATTTTGCTATATGGAGGACTGAGGTGCACATTATAATATATGGAGGACTATGGGGTGTATTATACTAAACAAGCAAAATGCTGCCTATTCATCGAGTGATTGGATTGTTTATGTGGGAACACAAATTCTTGTTCTCAGCAGCACATCGCCAATGTAAACTGTAGATGTGC
Source organism: Ranitomeya imitator (assembly GCF_032444005.1). NCBI lineage: Eukaryota > Metazoa > Chordata > Amphibia > Anura > Dendrobatidae > Ranitomeya > Ranitomeya imitator. The sequence goes on along the minus strand of NC_091283.1, from coordinate 544,839,649 downwards.
TGCTGATAACATGATACTGTATGGGGACAGATTGATCTAATTGTGATTGTTCTGTTCCCTTCATTCTTTCTCAGTTGGTATAAAGAGGCCGGGAAACAAGCGAACGACTTCAGTATTGTCGATCACACTCATTTAGCAGCCTGAGATTAGCGCATGTAAATACAGCAGAAATGCTTCGCAGGGAGACCAGGCAAGGATGATGACAGTTGTAGTTAGAACCCAGCGCCTGGGAATAGTGCTAACTCTACTGCTTTTCCCAACCGCCAGAGCATTTAATTCTGGTATGTGTAATGATTTTTAGGGTTGATGTCAGCTGCGTAATGTCAGCTGCTATCAATCCCTGGTGTAAGTAATGGAGAGGTGTCTGTCAGACACCCACACTACTAGCCCAGACCTGGCGAGATCCAGCGACTCTGAAGAGCGGTGACGGTAGTAACAATACTGCTCTTCACAGTCACTGAGCTCAGCGCAAGACCCGGAATATCTGAAGAGCGGTGACATTACTGATGTCACCGCTCTTCAGAGTCACCATGTCTCGTGCTGCACAGCAGAACCAAAAGTGGCTGTAGGCAACGTTTATGGAGGATCAGAATGAGGTTCCATAGCCTTTGGTCGTCTCGATCCCTTCATTATCTACGAGATCCAGTTATGTAGGTAAAGTAGCGGCTTTTCTTGGTACTGCAACTAAAAGCAATAAATAGGACTGAGCTGTAATGCTGGATACAGCTGTGATTATATGTTATATAGTCGTGTTACACTCCCCTCACTTCCTGCAACCAACAAGTGTACAAAGATATTATACAGTCACCATGTGACAAGTGGGCCTGTATAACTTCAAATTTCAGGGCTGAATTTTAGTCCTGATCTGGCCCTGGTGCACAACTTCAAAAATGCTATACGGGAACCTGTTTGCTTCTTCAGTTGTTAGTCTATATGAGACCTTATGGCTGTTATGAAGGTAATTAGTTACATGAGATCGAGGGTAGATGCACCATTGGTGAAGCGAGTGCAGCCACACAGTGGCCCAAATGATGAGGGGGCCCATTTCCACTTCCAAACCCTCAAGCAGCTTCACAGACATTTAAAGGGATCTGCGACTGCAAAGGGCCCATATATTGTTCTTATTGTTCTTGTGTCCACCACTCCATGAGACATTAGAGCCGTATCACTCCCAAGAATTGCCTGAATAAGCAATTCAAAAACTGTATACCTTCATCTGCCATAAAAAAAAATGCTAAACTCATCTACAGCATGCCACAACAATGGTTTAGCCTGTAGTAAAAAGAAAAATCTTAAAATAATCTGATAAAATCTTTCATTGCTTTGGATTGATTTTTTAATTAAAATGTATCTTTTGAATATTTCAAACATTTATTATATAAAGTAATGAAGAATTGCAGCCAAAATGCTGGAGCATGGGAGTAACTTGCCTTGCAATAATAGAAGCTTCCAGTACGATTTAAAGTCCTTACCATAGAATCCCCTTTTGTACACAATACCTTCCTGCGAAGCTATAGCCCAAACACAAGTCTATAATCTGATTTTTGTATGCACCTAATGATGAAAATGTAGTGCTTTGGTGCCCAATGTGACTATGTAACAAGGTGGCACAGGGCGGTAGTCCCAGACAAGCAACTAAGTCAACTAAGTCACAGTCAGTTTACACATCGGGACCTTATACATGAAATAGACAGGACAGATTCAGCCCCCAGACAAGTTACCTCTTCTCCTCAGTCACTGCAGTTCAGAAAATGATGATCCAGGAACAGTTATAATCCAACAGGGAAACTATTTATTTTGTAGGATAAACGGGGTAAGAAAAAGATAGAAAAGGTTGTTGCAGTAACATAGTAACATAGTAACATAGTAACATAGTTAGTAAGGCCGAAAAAAGACATTTGTCCATCCAGTTCAGCCTATATTCCATCATAATAAATACCCAGATCTACGTCCTTCTACAGAACCTAATAATTGTATGATACAATATTGTTCTGCTCCAGGAAGACATCCAGGCCTCTCTTGAACCCCTCGACTGAGTTCGCCATCACCACCTCCTCAGGCAAGCAATTCCAGATTCTCACTGCCCTAACAGTAAAGAATCCTCTTCTATGTTGGTGGAAAAACCTTCTCTCCTCCAGACGCAAAGAATGCCCCCTTGTGCCCGTCACCTTCCTTGGTATAAACAGATCCTCAGCGAGATATTTGTATTGTCCCCTTATATACTTATACATGGTTATTAGATCGCCCCTCAGTCGTCTTTTTTCTAGACTAAATAATCCTAATTTCGCTAATCTATCTGGGTATTGTAGTTCTCCCATCCCCTTTATTAATTTTGTTGCCCTCCTTTGTACTCTCTCTAGTTCCATTATATCCTTCCTGAGCACCGGTGCCCAAAACTGGACACAGTACTCCATGTGCGGTCTAACTAGGGATTTGTACAGAGGCAGTATAATGCTCTCATCATGTGTATCCAGACCTCTTTTAATGCACCCCATGATCCTGTTTGCCTTGGCAGCTGCTGCCTGGCACTGGCTGCTCCAGGTAAGTTTATCATTAACTAGGATCCCCAAGTCCTTCTCCCTGTCAGATTTACCCAGTGGTTTCCCATTCAGTGTGTAATGGTGATATTGATTCCCTCTTCCCATGTGTATAACCTTACATTTATCATTGTTAAACCTCATCTGCCACCTTTCAGCCCAAGTTTCCAACTTATCCAGATCCATCTGTAGCAGAATACTATCTTCTCTTGTATTAACTGCTTTACATAGTTTTGTATCATCTGCAAATATCGATATTTTACTGTGTAAACCTTCTACCAGATCATTAATGAATATGTTGAAGAGAACAGGTCCCAATACTGACCCCTGCGGTACCCCACTGGTCACAGCGACCCAGTTAGAGACTATACCATTTATAACCACCCTCTGCTTTCTATCACTAAGCCAGTTACTAACCCATTTACACACATTTTCCCCCAGACCAAGCATTCTCATTTTGTGTAGCAACCTCTTGTGCGGCACGGTATCAAACGCTTTGGAAAAATCGAGATATACCACGTCCAATGACTCACCGTGGTCCAGTCTATAGCTTACCTCTTCATAAAAACTGATTAGATTGGTTTGACAGGAGCGATTTCTCATAAACCCATGCTGATATGGAGTTAAACAGTTATTCTCATTGAGATAATCCAGAATAACATCCCTCAGAAACCCTTCAAATATTTTACCAACAATAGAGGTTAGACTTACTGGCCTATAATTTCCAGGTTCACTTTTAGAGCCCTTTTTGAATATTGGCACCACATTTGCTATGCGCCAATCCTGCGGAACAGACCCTGTCGCTATAGAGTCCCTAAAAATAAGAAATAATGGTTTATCTATTACATTACTTAGTTCTCTTAGTACTCGTGGGTGTATGCCATCCGGACCCGGAGATTTATCTATTTTAATCTTATTTAGCCGGTTTCGCACCTCTTCTTGGGTTAGATTGGTGACCCTTAATATAGGGTTTTCATTGTTTCTTGGGATTTCACCTAGCATTTCATTTTCCACCGTGAATACCGTGGAGAAGAAGGTGTTTAATATGTTAGCTTTTTCCTCGTCATCTACAACCATTCTTTCCTCACTATTTTTTAAGGGGCCTACATTTTCAGTTTTTATTCTTTTACTATTGATATAATTGAAGAACAGTTTGGGATTAGTTTTACTCTCCTTAGCAATGTGCTTCTCTGTTTCCTTTTTGGCAGCTTTAATTAGTTTTTTAGATAAAGTATTTTTCTCCCTATAGTTTTTTAGAGCTTCAATGGTGCCATCCTGCTTTAGTAGTGCAAATGCTTTCTTTTTACTGTTAATTGCCTGTCTTACTTCTTTGTTTAGCCACATTGGGTTTTTCCTATTTCTAGTCCTTTTATTCCCACAAGGTATAAACCGCTTACACTGCCTATTTAGGATGTTCTTAAACATTTCCCATTTATTATCTGTATTCTCATTTCTGAGGATATTGTCCCAGTCTACCAGATTAAGGGCATCTCTAAGCTGTTCAAACTTTGCCTTCCTAAAGTTCAATGTTTTTGTGACTCCCTGACAAGTCCCCCTAGTGAAAGACAGGTGAAACTGCACAATATTGTGGTCGCTATTTCCTAAATGCCCAACCACCTGCAGATTTGTTATTCTGTCAGGTCTATTAGATAGTATTAGGTCTAAAAGTGCTGCTCCTCTGGTTGGATTCTGCACCAATTGTGAAAGATAATTTTTCTTGGTTATTAGCAGAAACCTGTTGCCTTTATGGGTTTCACAGGTTTCTGTTTCCCAGTTAATATCCGAGTAGTTAAAGTCTCCCATAACCAGGACCTCATTATGGGTTGCAGCTTCATCTATCTGCTTTAGAAGTAGACTTTCCATGCTTTCTGTTATATTTGGGGGTTTGTAACAGACCCCAATGAGAATTTTGTTACCATTTTTCCCTCCATGAATTTCAACCCATATGGACTCGACATCCTCATTCCCTTCGCTAATATCCTCCCTTAAAGTGGACTTTAGACAAGACTTTACATAGAGACAAACCCCTCCTCCTCTCCGATTTTTACGATCCTTTCTAAACAGACTGTAACCCTGTAAGTTAACTGCCCAGTCATAGCTTTCATCTAACCATGTCTCGGTTATTCCCACTATGTCAAAGTTACCTGTAGATATTTCTGCTTCTAGTTCTTCCATCTTGTTTGTCAGGCTTGTTTGTCAGTAAATATAGCAAAACTTCCTGCTCTTTCCCAATTCCTTTTCACTGCAGTGTCAGCAGCAGCAGTAGTAGTGGAGATGCTTCAGTGGCTGGTATCTGGATGCTTATAATCACGCGACCAATCACAAGCCGCGACATCATCGAAGGTCCTTAACGCGCTCATTCTTAAGAAGGGAAGCATGGCGGTTGCAGCAGTGTCCACCAGGGCGCGTCCGAGGGTAAGTATATCAATATTTTTTATTTGTATTCTTTATTTTACACATGAATATGGATCCCAGGGCCTGAAGGAGAGTTTCCTCTCCTTCAGACCCTGGGAACCATAGAGGATACCTTCTGATATTTGTGTCCCATTGACTTGTATTGGTATCGGATATCGGTATCGGGGATATCCGATATTTGTCGGATATCGGCCAATACCATCCGATACCGATACTTTCAAATATCGGACGGTATCGCTCAACACTACTTATAATCCCTTCGGCAGGGCACTCACTCAGTCTTGGTGCCTGACAGTCCTGGCAGCGAATATTCTCTCCAGCCGGGGGTCCCTCCCGTCCTGGATGGGGCACACATATGCCAGAATCTGGATGCTTAAAGTCCCTTCAGCAGGGCACCTATGTAGTCCGGTGCCCACTTCACTTCCCGTGGGGGCAGCACTTTCTCTCCCCTCCAGGGGAGTCCTTGGCTCCAGACGCTGGAGCACAACTTGCGACTGCCAAGCTTGGCCGGTTTCTGCTGCTGGAAGCAGAGCTTCCTGCTTCTTTGAGGCTGCTAACCCAGCCCCTTTCATTAACTCTCTCTATCCCTGCACTAATCATGTTTAACATAGTGCAATGGCAATATACATTGACATGACAGATATAAAACATTTCACATTACACAGTACATATGAGACATGGCACATTAACCCAATTAAACATAAGGGAGTCATTCAAGTGCCGCATGGGCTACAGGTGCCTTGTATGCAGGAACGAACGTGAAGTTCTTGCCACCTCTTTACACTTCTCCCTCCTTGAAATATGGTCATCCTCGACCATGGCAGCACCTGAAAACTCAAAACTACATATAAAACATAAGTAAGGTCAATACAGTCTCAATTTAACACTTCTGGTGGGTCAAATGTGACCCCTGCTCTACTCGGTTAGAGCCCTGGAACAGCAGAGTTCAGTTATTTCAATGTAGGTCCACCTGACCTCAGTCCCCTGGTTCCTGGGACCCAGAGACATATGCTTTCTTGCTCCGGGTTGCCAAACATGGAAGTTACTTGCAATACATGGCCCGGTGGCCAACTCAGCAGTCCATTCAGTCTTGACCCAGCTTGCTCCTCGGGTCCTCCTGATCAATCTCTCCCCCTCCGCCCTTTAACCAGATGGGCTTAGCAGCAAAATTTGTGCGCAAACAAACTTGGAGAAGGAGGATTAACAGAAGAGCACAGTCCTTACTTGGTGTCCGTGATGTACACTCCTGACACCTCAGTCTCTTAGCGCCACACAGGGCTCCCTTCCCTCTAAGGAACACAGAACAGTCCCTGGTACTTTTCACAGGTGCAACCGGCACCACACAAAAAATTCCTTTTAGAACAAGACCACATCATTTGCTGCCAGACATCTGAGCAGCATAATGAGCTGCATTCAGGCCTTGCACCACTGTGTATATGTGGCCCAAAGATTCACTGAAAGAGGATTCTTTATTGTTCCTTCTGCTTCTCATACTCCTCAGTGGTGAGTCCAGGGTCTCCAGAGCGCCCGGCTTCTTTCCTCCAGCAGTGGCTGGCTCTGCAAACTTGGAGTCTCCCACTCCCGTGACCCGACTGTGGCCACCAATTTTTTTGAGGGCACCTCTTCCCTCTAGCTTACTGCAGGGGTAGCGACCATTGCAGGCAACCGCATATAACACTGTGCTTCGCCTGTCTCTCCTTAATGCTGGAGAGCACTTTTACTGTCACTGCATACAGTCCCCGGGGCTGGTATAGGTACGGGGACTGGGGTGAGGGTAAGCGCCGCACTCACTGTGACTGCATTTGGCTGCGACGGTCCTCCACTGCAGCCACACAAACTCAGGATCATGGCCATAGCGCTCCTTTTTTCTACCACTTCTGCTTTCTTGACTGCTCCATCTGGCTCAGAGTCATCTGCATCCGTGGTGCTTCAGCTCCCGATGATCTTCCTCATCGGCTTCTGCACACAAACAGGTAACTCACTCGTCAATGGAGTCTCTCTTCCTGTCAAGCCATATTGCTCTTCTGGGCTCCACGCATTCGTGGGTGGAACAACACTTGACTGTCCCACATGTTTCCTTGAGTTCTGCTGTACGGGTGGGAACTTCTTCTCCTGCACCCATTTAGGGTGGGCCTCCTTCACAGGGTGGCAACCTTCTGCCTTTTGGCGCCAAATCTTCTCCATGATGCCCATGTAAGGTGGCAACATCTATCACTTTCGAGGCAATGGCCACTATCTTCTTGGTAGCAGTCAGCGCCATCTTGCAATCTTTGTCAGCCGCCATCTTTCATTCCTTAATGGTGGTCAACAAGTCACAAATCTCAGGCTCAAAGTCTCTGTCAGCTGCCATCTTTCATTCCTTCATGGTGGGCTACAAATCACACATCTCCGGCATTTTTCCATCAGTCTTTAGGTTACAGGGCTACTGAGGTCGGATCTTGCCGACTACGCCAAGTGAAAGGGAGTTTTGCGCCATTTTCAGGTTAGGACGCCCACGAGGGGCGGAGCTAGAGTTGTCCTCAGTCTCTGTGCCATTTTCCGCCATCTTTGTCATAGTAAGGGTGCCATTTTCCGCCATCTTTGTCACACTCGTTGTGCCTTTGCCTTCTGCATGCGAGGTGCCCAGATCCTGCTGACTATGCCAAGTGTAACAAGGTGGCCCGGGGCAGTAGTCCCAGCCAAGTCAACTAAGCCACAGTCAGTATACACTTCGGGACCTTGTACATGAAATAGACAACATGAAATAGACAATATACTCACCCTCGGACGCGCCCTGCTTCTTTCCGGCAGCCTTCCTTCCTAAGAATCAGCCCTTCCAGGACCTTCGGTGACGTCGCGGCTTGTGATTGGTCGCGCGAGCGGTCACATGGGCGGCCGCGCGACCAATGACAAGCCGCGACGTCACCGCAAGGTCCTGGAAGGCTGATTCGAAGGAAGGAAGGTTCCCGGTTAGTACCAGGGCGCGTCAGAGGGTAAGTATGGCGATATTTTTTATTTTAATTCTTTATTTTACACTTAAATATGGATCCTAGGGCCTGAAGGAGAGTTTCCGCTCCTTCAGACCCTGGGAACCATTGGAAACCCAATGCACTGCATTGGGTTTCGAGTTTCGGCCGACCCCGACCCCGACTTTTTTATAGGATCGGCCGATTTCACTCGACCCGACTTTTGAAAAAGTCGGGTTTCGTGAAATCCGACCCGATCCTATAAAAGTAAAGGTCGCTCAACCCTACTTATAATCCCTTCAGCGGAGCACTCACTCGGTGCCTGACGGTCCTGGCAGCGAATATTCTCCCCATCTAGGGGTCCCTTCTGTCCCGGACAGGGACACACTTATGCTGGAATTTGGATGCTTAAAGTCCCTTCAGTGGGGCACTTACATAGTTCTGTGCCCACTTAAATGCCCGTGGGTCCGGGGCAGTACTTTCTCTCCTCTCCAGGGGAGTCCTTGGCTCCAGGTGCTGGAGCACAACTTGCCACGGCCAAGCTTGGCCAGGCTCTGCTGCTGGAAGCAGAGCTTCCTGCTTCTTTGAGGCTGCTAACCCAGCCCCTCTCATTAACTCTCTCTATCACTGCACTAATCATCTAATCATGTCAAATACAGTGCAATGGCAATATACATTGACATGACAGATATAAAACATTTCACATTACACAGTACATATGAGACATGGCACATTAACTCTATTAAACATAAGGGAGTCATTCAGGTGCTGCACGGGCTACAGGTGCCTGGTATACAGGGAGGCACGTGAGGTTCTTGCCACCTCCTTACAACTATGTACAGCACAATTTGCATCTGAAGCCCCATTGTCGCTCACTAAATCACAGGCACAACTCAAGATAACATAAATCCAATCTAAGGCCGTGTTTAACACTTCTCCTGTGGGCTTTTTCATACCAGTATTTAGAAGTAATTTGTCACCATCACTGGAGTGGATTATCTGATGATAGGTACACAGGCAGTTGCAATTGTGCAATTACTCCTCTGCCATTTGAAAAACATGTAATAGCCCTAGGTTATAAACACTGATCAAGCTCTCTCATGGGTGAGCGGATTAATAGTACCTAACTGATTTCATTGCGAATATAGGGATTGCCTGGATATAGCTTAAAAATATCAAGGATTAAAACAGATCACTACAGAGAGGATTGCCTGCCTGTGGAAAAGCAAAGAATCAAGCAATAAGATTTGTATTGTAATTTCCTCTCTGTGATGCATTGAAGTTTCCTACAATTCTGACTTCATGCCTCATGAATTGACTTAATGATCTCCACCCACCCCAAAAAAGAGATATCCCAATGACAAAATTATAATGACCGATTAAAATTTCTCTGTAGGGAAAGGTGGGGTCCTACTTCCTTCACATCTCTCCTTGTAAGGGCACCAAAGTGTAGCCTTGACTGCGGCTGTGTGTGGTACTGCGGCTGAATTTCATTCCCTTCTATTAGACCCCATACTGGCAAAATATTCATGAGCTATTCTAATGGTAGCACACAAACAAACAGTTACAAGCACACTCATACACTGAGGTGTATATAAACAATGAATTAATGAATTTTGAATTGCATAACTGCTATATAGACTATACATTTTGATCAAACTGTGTAACCCCATCTGCCAGCAAAAAGGCGTTCTCTTCAGATGCGCACCTTATCTAAAAGACTTACCTCCCTTGGGCTAATGCCTACAATATTAAAAGGTAAGTAGGATCCAAAGAAAACTTTGAACTTTTGGGATAAGCGTTTAACCAATCTAAAAACTGTCACTGCACGCAAATATAAACTAAACAAAAGAAATTGATAAGCAACTGAATGAAATGTACACATGCAGGTTGTCTATATTGCATTGCAATAGCATGCTAGAAGCAAATAATACCGCAAACCTAAGATAGATGTAAACATTGATTATATGAAGTAAGAACTACTTTTCAGCTATGTAGAGTAATAATAATAATATTCTTTGGCCACATATTGAGCAAATTGTATGAACCCATCTGCCAGCCACAAGGCAATCTTTTTAGATGTGAACCTGTACAAACAAGCTTACTTGTTCTGGGCCTAGTCCTACAAATTGAAAGGGCAGGTAGGATCCAGCTCTAATTAAAAATATTCAAGCACAGATGGAAGAAGCGCTTAACCAATGTATGTATTTATTTATTTGGTTGTTTGTTTGTATGCAATGGCAGTGCAATGACAGCAAACTTCTCCTGTACATTTATTTCACTTTGGTAGGTGGTCCTTATCAATTTCGATTGTTGTACACAAGTGGTCAAAATTGTTGGTACCCCTCATTTAATTACAGAAAAACACACAATTCTCACAGAAATAACTTGTATCTGGAAAAAAAAAATCTATGAAAATGAACAAATGAAAGTCAGACGTTGCTTTTCAACCACGCTTCCACAGAATTTAATAAAAAATAAAACTCATGAAATAGGCCTGGACAGAAATCATGGTACCCTTAACTTAATATTTTGTTTCACAACCTTTTGAGGCAATCACTGCAATCAAACAATTCCTGTAACTGTCAATGAGACTTCTGCACCTCTCGACAGGTATTTTGGCCCACTCTTCAAGACCAAACTGCTTCAGTTGTCTCATGTTTGAAGGTTGTCTTTTCCAGATGACATGTTTCAGCTCTTTCCAAAGATGCTCAATAGGATTTAAGTCAGGGCTCATAGAAGGCAACTTCAAAATAGTCCAATGTTTTCCTCTTAGCCATTCTTGGATATTTTTAGCTGTGTGTTTTAGGTCATTATCCTGTTGCAAGACCCATGACCTTTGACTGAGACCAAGCTTTCTGACACTGGGCAGTACATTTCTCTCTAGAATCCCTTGACAGTCTTGAGATTTCATTTTGCCCTGCACAGATTCTAGACACCATGTGCCAGATGCAGCAAAGCAGAACATAACAGAGCCTCCTCCATGTTTCATAGTAGGGACAGTGTTCTTTTCTTGATATGCTTAATTTTTTAATCTGTGAGCATAGAGCTGATGTGCCTTGCCAAAAAGTTCCATTTTTGTCTTATCTGTCCATAGGACATTCTCCCAGAAGCTTTGTGGCTTGTCAACATGTAGCTCGGCAAATTCCAGTCTGGCTTTTTTTTATAATAATAATAATCTTTATTTTTATATAGCGCTAACATATTCCGCAGCACTTTACAGTTTTGCTCACATTATCATCACTGTCCCTGATGGGGTTCACAATCTAAATTCCCTATCAGTATGTCTTTGAAATGTGGGAGGAAACCCACGCAAACACGGGGAGAACATACAAACATCTTGCAGATGTTGTCCAAGGTGGAATTAGAACTTTGGCTCATACAACGATGGTTGGTGCGATCTGACACTGACCTGATCTGACAATGTTCCTTGAGCTTGAAGTTCACCTTTAGGCTATGTGCACACGTTGCGGATTAGCCTTAGGAATTTCTGGTGCAGATTCTGCCTCTTCTGGCACAAAACGCAGTTGCAGATTTGTCACGTTTTTTGTGCGGATCCGCAGCATTTTTTGTGCGTTTTTGCTGCGTTTTTTTTTTTTTGCAGATTTGCTGCATTTTTTACCCTTGCCGATTTCTGTAATGGAATAGGTAAAAAAAACACTGCAGATCCGCAAAAAAGAAGTGACATGCTACTTCTTTTAACCCCTTCATGACCTTGGGATTTTTAATTTTTCCGTGTTCGTTTTTCACTCCCCTCCTTCCCAGAGCCATAACTTTTTTATTTTTCCGTCAATTTGGCCATGTGAGGGCTTATTTTTTGCGGGACGAGTTGTACTTTTGAACAATATCATTGGTTTTAGCATGTTGTGTACTAGAAAACGGGAAAAAAATTCCAAGTGCGGTGAAATTGCAAAAAAAGTGCAATCCCAAAGTTGTTTTTTGTTTGGCTTTTTTGCTAGGTTCACTAAATGCTAAAACTGACCTGCCATTATGATTCTCCAGGTCAGTACGAGTTCATAGACACCTAACATGACTAGGTTATTTTTTATCTAAATGGTGAAAAAAAATTCCAAACTTTGCTAAAAAAAAACAAAAAAAAAAAAACTTGCGCCATTTTCCGATACTCGTAGCGTCTCCATTTTTCGTGATCTGGGGTCGGTTGAGAGCTTATTTTTTGCGTGCCGAGATGACGTTTTTAATGATAGCATTTTGGTGCAGATACGTTCTTTTGATCGCCCGTTATTGCATTTTAATGCAATGTCACGGCGACCTAAAAAAACGTAATTCTGGCGTTTTGAATTTTTTTATCGCTACGCCGTTTAGCGATCAGGTTAATGCTTTTTTTTTAATTTATAGATCGGGCGATTCTGAGCGCGGCGATACCAAATATGTGTAGATTTGATTTTTTTTTATTGATTTATTTTGATTGGGGCGAAAGGGGGGTGATTTAAACTTTTATATTTTTTTTATTTTTTTCACATTTTTTTTAACTTTTTTTTTTTTACTTTTGTCATGCTTCAAGAGCCTCCATGGGAGGCTAGAAGCAGGCATAACGCGATCGCCTCTGCTACATAGCAGCGATCTGCTGATCGCTGCTATGTAGCAGAAATGGAGGTGTGCTGTGCGCGCAGACCACAGGGTGGCGCTCACAGCCACCGGTGATCAGTAACCATAGAGGTGCCTAGGACCTCTATGGTTACCATCCTGACGCATCGCCGACCCCCGATCATGTGACGGGGGTCGGCGATGACGTCATTTCCAGCCGCCCGGCCGGAAGCGGTAGTTAAATGCCGCTGTCTGCATTTGACAGCTGCATTTAACTAGATCGCGATTCTGTCCGCGCCTATTACGGGCACATGACAACTGTTCAAAACAGCTGACATGTTCCGGCTTTGATGCGGGCTCACCGCGGAGCCCTGCATCAAAGCAGGGGATCTGACCTCGGACGTACTATCCCGTCCGAGGTCAGAAAGGGGTTAAACCACAGCGTTTCCGCACCGGATTTTCCGCAATGTGTGCACAGCTTTTTTTTTCTCATTGATTTACATCGTACTGTAAATCAATTGCAGATCTGCAGCCTTTCTGAACCGCAAAAAACGCTGTGGATCAGCAGAGAATCCGCAACGTGTGCACATAGCTTTAATCTGTTTAGAAGTTTTTCTGGGCTCTTTTGTAACCATTCGTATTATCTGTCTCTTTGATTTGTCATCAATTTTCCTCCTGCGACCACGTCCAGGGAGGTTGGCTACAGTCCCATGGATCTTAAATTTCTGAATAATATGTACAACTGTAGTCACAGGAACATCAAGCTGCTTGGAGATGGTCTTATAACTTTTACCTTTAACATTTCGGCTATAATTTTTTTTCTAAACTCCTGAGACACCTGTGACGCTAGTTAGTGGACACACCGTGATTTAACATGTCCCTTTTGTCACATTATTTTCAGGGGTACCATCATTTTTGTCAGGCCTATTTCATGATTTTATTTTATTTTTAATTCCACTGAAGCAATTGGTTGAAAAGCAATGTCTGACTTTTATTTTTTCATTTTCATAGATCTCTAACACTCTCGCACCCCTCCAATCTATTCTAAACTCTGTTGCCCGACTAATCCACCTGTCCCCCCGCTATTCCCCGGCCTCTCCCCTCTGTCAATCCCTTCACTGGCTCCCCATTGCCCAGAGACTCCACTACAAAACCCTTACCATGACGTACAAAGCCATCCACACCCTGTCTCCTCCATACATCTATGACCTCGTCTCCCGGTACTTACCTACCCGCAACCTCCGATCCTCACAAGATCTCCATCTCTACTCCCCTCTTATCTCCTCTTCTCACAATCGTATACAAGATTTCTCTCGCGTATCACCCCTACTCTGGAACCCTCTACCACAACACATCAGACTCTCGCCTACCATCGAAACCTTCAAAAAGAACCTGAAGACCCACCTCTTCAGACAAGCCTACAACCTGCAGTAACCACCGATTGACCAAACCGCTGCATGACCAGCTCTACCCTCACCTACTGTATTCTCACCCATCCCTTGTAGATTGTTAGCCTTCGCGGGCAGGGTCCTCATTCCTCCTGTACCAGTTATGACTTGTATCATTTAAGATTATTGTACTTGTTTTTATTATGTATACCCCTCCTCACATGTAAAGCGCCATGGAATAAATGGCGCTATAACAATAAATAATAATAATAATATTTATTACTTTTGCTGGATTCAAGTTATTTCTGTAACCATGGTGTTTTTTTCTGTCATTAAACGAGGGGTACCAACAATTTTGACCACGTTTGTACTAGTCTAATATTAGAAAATTAATATTTAAAGGGGTGGCCTGGGACAATCATTTGTTTTAATTGCAAGGGTTTGTGCACACGTTAAGTATTTTGAGCAGAAATTTCTACATCTCTTGACAGGAAAAACGCTGCATAAAGAAAGCACTTTATGTCTTTTTTTTATATGTGCTTTTTACTTGTTATTAGGGTTGACCGACTTTTAGTTTTTTAGGGTCGAGTCGGGTTTCGCGAAACCCGACTATCTCAAAAGTCGAGTCGAGTGAAATAGGCCGATTATCGCAAAAAGTCGGGGATCGACCGAAACACGAAACCCAATGCAAGTCAATGGGGAAGCATAGTCTGCAGTGAGTGGAGGCCAGGAAAACACCAACAGTGCCCATTTTAATGGCCAAAACATCCATTCTTGGTACTGAAGCTTGTCAATCTTAATTTACCTTATAATAATAGGACATTGGGGGTAATTTAGCAAAATTTGTGGGGGGTATGGCTGGGTCAAGTATTTAGTGGGCCCAGGAAACGTGGACCAAGTCACAGCAGTGGAGCAGGGAGAGGTAAGTATTTCAACTTTGCAAGTGCTGTGATCCAGAGCAAGCATGGGGGGCCCACTCGTTCGCATTGCCACTGGCACAGGGCCCCTCAAAGTACGGCGGTGTGTTTGCACGGCGGGGGAGCCTCCCACCGGCAGCGACACTTTTGCGTACTATGAGGGGCCCTGTGCCAGTGGCAATGCGAACGAGTGGGCCCCCCCACCTGATGAAGGAACCTGCATTTTTATCTGCACCTTCCTATTTGTTCCCGTGTAAGGTGGTATGGTATGTGGGAAGGGGAACCTCACTTTCAGCAGGGTCACAATCTGGCTGTGTAGCGTGCAAGGGGAATGTAGCGGTCTGGGTCAATGTACCAGCAGTGTCATCTAGCACTGGCTGGGCAATGGGCAGGATGAGGAGGAAACACAGATCTAGGCCCAAATAATAAAGTGGGCTAAATGCATTTCAAAATTGGTAACAGGACTAACCAGGTGGCATTGCTTTGTTCAGTGGAGGACAACTGTAATGGGAGGCTGACACGGAGAGTAGGCCCAAATCGGTAAGTAGTCTAAATGCAGTTCAAAATTGGCAACAGTAGTAAACAGGCGGCACAGCTTTGTTCAGTGGAGGAGAACAGCAAGGAGCGGCAGACACAGTTAGTAGGCCCCAACCCAACTAGTAGGCCAAATGCAGTGTAACATTAACAACTACTTAACGAGAGCCTGAAAATGGAAGTTCAGGACAGGAAACCAGGAGAACAGCACGGAGCGGCATACACAGTTAGTAGGCCCCAACCACACTAATAGGCCAAATGCAGTGTAATATTAACAACTACTTAACGAGAGCCTGAAGATCGAAGTTCAGGACAGGAAACCACGAGAACACCTTGGAGCGGCAGACACTGTTAGTAGGCCCCAACCAAACTTGGAGCCCCACTGCATTTCTTCCATTTAACAACTATTTAACAAGAGCCTGAAGATAGAGGGTCAGGAAAGTTAACCTGGAGAACACCTTGGAGTGGCAGACACTGTTAGTAGGCCCCAACCAAACTTGTAGCCCCAGTGCCCCACTGCAGTTTTAAAATTCCGATAGGCTGAAAACCTGACAATTGCAGGTCCCTTTTTCTAAGAGGACAGCTGTATTGAGTGGCACAGACAGACACTGCTAGTAGGCCTTACACCACAAAGTTGGCTCGACGCAGGTTTAAAAAAGGTTACATGGGTACACGGTCTGCATTGGTGTGCTCAGTGGGGGACAATTGGAAGGAGGGACCGCTGAAAGACTTAGTAGGCCTAAAATAAAAAAATTAGGCTCTATGCACTTTTAAATAGGTTCCAGGGGTACACAGGCAGCACTATTGTGCAGGGGTACACAGTCGAGGACTATTGGAAGGAGGGACCGCAGACAGACTTAGTAGGCCTAAAATAATAAAATAGGCTCTATGCACTTTTAAATAGGTTCCAGGGGTACACACGCAGAATTGGTGTGGTCAGTGGAGGACTATTGGAAGGAGGGACCACAGACAGACTTAGTAGGCCTAAAATAACAAAATAGGCTCTATGCAGCTTCGATTTTGTGGCAACGTGGAGAACACCTTGGAGCTGGAGACACCGTCTCTATAACCCAGACCCAACTTGTGGGCCTAATGCAGTGTTGTTTCAACACCTACTTAACAAGACCTACAAGATAGAAGCTATCGAGAGTCAACCTGGAGAACACCTTGGAGCGGCAGACACCGTCTCTACAACCCAGACCCAACTTGTAGGCCAAATGCAGTGCTGTTTCAACAACTACTTAACAAGACCTTCAAAATAGAAGCCAGGGAGAGGGAACCTGGAGAACACCTTGGAGCGGGAGACACCGTCTCTAGAACCCAGACCCAACTTGTGGGCCAAATGCAGTGTTGTTACAACAACTACTTAACAAGAGCTTCAAGATAGAAGCCAGGGAGAGGGAACCTGGAGAACACCTTAGAGCGGGAGACACCGTCTCTAGAACCCAGACCCAACTTGTGGGCCAAATGCAGTGTTGTTTCAACACCTACTTAACAAGACCTACAAGATAGAAGCTATCGAGAGTCAACCTGGAGAACACCTTGGAGCGGCAGACACCGTCTCTACAACCCAGACCCAACTTGTAGGCCTAATGCAGTGTTGTTTCAACAACTACTTAACAAGAGCTTCAAGATAGAAGCGAGGGAGAGGCAGCATAGAGAACACCCTGGAGCGGAAGACTCAGTTTGTAGACCACAACGAAACTTGTGGCCCCAATGCAGTTTTATAATTCCAACAGGCTGAAAACCAGACAATTCTGTTTTTTTTTTTGTTTTTTTTTTAGAGGACAGCTGTATTAAGTGGCGCAGACAGACACTGCTAGTAGGCCTTACACCACAAAGTTGGCTCACTGCAGGTTGAAAAAAGGTTACATGGGTACACGGTCGGCATTGGTATGCTCAGCGGAGGACAATTGGAAGGAGGGACCACAGACAGACTTAGTAGGCCTAAAATTTAAAAAAATAGGCTCAAAGCAGTTTGAATTATCTTGCAGGGGTACACAGGCAGCATTGGTGTGGTCAGCGGAGGACAATTTGAAGGAGGGACCGCAGACAGATTTAGTAGGCCTAAAATAAAAAAATTAGGCTCAATGCAGTTTGAATTATCTTGCAGGGGTACACAGGCAGCATTGGTGTGGTCAGCGGAGGACAATTTGAAGGAGGGAACGCAGACAGACTTAGTAGGCCTAAAATTAAAAAAAATAGGCTCAAAGCAGCTTCAATTATGTGGCAGGGGTACACAGGCAGCATTGGTGTGGTCAGCGGAGGACGATTGGAAGGAGTGTCTGACACAGTTAGTACTCCCAAAAAAGAAATAGATGTTAATGTCTTGCAAAACAACAAAACCAAAAAAAAAGGGTGGCATACTTAGGTACAGGGGTGGGCTCCTCTGCTGAGTTTCAGACATAGTAATTTGGCGCTAAGTATTTACTGGTGTCAGTATAGGACACTGACCCTGACTATTTTAACTAGCATCATACATGTCAACAAATTGGTATTGTCAGTGCCAGGCATTGAAGGATGTCAGCGCATAGACTAAACATTGGTGGAGCTGTGAGAGATAATTTTGCAAGTGGTAGAGCACTGTTTGAGCTGGGGGGGGAACTCTCTTGTGGCCGGTGGTACAGGCCCAGGGCCCCTCATGTTACAATGGTGTGTCTGACGTTGGGTGCGCGCCACCACCGCCAGAGACACTTTATTGTACTATGAGGGACCCAGTGGCAGTGCCGTCGACCAAAAGCGGGCACACCCACCTCTTCAGACAAACGGCACTCTCACGTGTGCTTGCGCCAAGTGGCGAGACCACGGCCCCGTGGGGGGAGTTAGCCCATTTGGGAGGTGTAAACATGTCGTATGCTGGACAAACAGCAGCTGCAAATTAAGAGATTGCAACAGTCAGTAAGACCAGTCCACAAGCAAGACCTTTTTATAGGAAAGCTAGGTGTCAGCCGGGAAAGGTGGGGCAAAATAATTCGAAATCCATGAGTGGTTCATATTAATGAAGGTTAGATCATCAACATTTTGGGTAGCCAGACGAGTCTTTTTTTGGTCAATATTGAACCAGCAGCACTGAATACTCTTTCTGATAGCACACTAGCTGCTGGGCAAGAAAGCTCCAGCAATGCATATTCTGCCAATTCAGGCCAGGTGTCTATTTTGGATGCCCAGTAATCAAATGGGAATGACGGTTGAGGGAGAACATCGATAAGGGATGACAAATAGTTAGTAACCATACTGGACAAATGTTGTCTCCTGTCACTTTGAATTGATGCTGCAGTACCTGTCTTGTCTGCGGTGGCACAAAATGAGAGACAGATGCCACACACAGGACTGGCACTGGTGCAGAATTGCCAATCTTAATCTCCCGCTATTTTTTTTTTCCTGGGATTTTTGTTAAAAAATCTGGCCCAGTGTTACACACTAGGTATTATGTGGCACAAAATGAGAGACAGATGGCACACACAGGACTGGCACTGAGGCAGAAATGCCAATCTTAATCTCCCACTATTTTTAATCTGGCCCAGTGCTACACACTAGGTTTTCTGTGGCACAAAATGAGAGACAGATGCCACACACAGGACTGGCACTGAGGCAGAAATGCCAATCTTAATCTCCCACTATTTTTAATCTGGCCCAGTGCTACACACTAGGTTTTCTGTGGCACAAAATGAGAGACAGATGCCACACACAGCACTGTCATTGAGGCAGAATTCCCAATCTTAATCTCCCACTATTTTTTTTTCATTTATGGGAGAATTGGCAAGAAATCAGGCCCACTGTTAGACTGTATGTTTTCTGTACCAGAAAATGAGACACAGATGCCACACACAGGACCGCCACTGATACAGATTTGCCAATTTTAATCTGCACCCTTTTTTTTTTTTTTCTTCAGGGAGACTAGTGAATAAATCTGGGCCACTGCATTAGAGTATATTTTCTGTGGCAGAAAGTGGCTTGAAGAGATATAACGAAAAAAAAAAGGGACTGTCCTACAATTACTATCTCCCTGCAGTAATCTCAGCAAAGTATGGCAGGCAGCAATAACAAGGAGTGGACTGCTGCACAAAAAAGTCAAAAGTTTGGACAAACAAACAAGATAGCTGTTTTTCTCTGAAAAAAGCAGTTGGTTTGCAAAGCGGCGTACAAACAGCAATGCAGCTATCAGGGAGCCTTCTAGGGCAGCCCAATGAGCTACAGCGCTGAGGAAAAAAAAATGTAGCCTCCACTGTCCCTGCAAACAAAAGGTGGTGTTGGACAGTGGAAATCGCTACAGCACAAGCGGTTTGGGGGTTAATGTACCTGCCTAACGTTATCCCTGCTTCTGACGAAGCAGCAGCAACCTCTCCCTATGCTCAGATCAGCAGCAGTAAGATGGCGGTCGGCGGGAACGCCCCTTTATAGCCCCTGTGACGCCGCAGAAATCAAGCCAATCACTGCCATGCCCTTCTCTAAGATGGTGGGGACCAGGAAATATGTCATCACGCTGCCCACACTCTGCGTCCACCTTCATTGGCTTAGAAATGGCGCTGAACGCGTCATCGAAACGCGACTTTGGCGCGAAGGTCACGTACCGCATGGCCAACCCCACACAGGGATCGGGTTGGGTTTCATGAAACCCGTTCCAAAAGTCGTCGACTTATGAAAATGACCGATCCGTTTCGCTCAACCCTACTTGTTATTTTGGTCCAGATTTTCCCTCACTCTTTAGTATGAGCGAAATCTGACGCAAGAAAACTGCAAGCAAACTGCTTTATTTTTGTACCTACTTCCTGTTTGATGATGCTTTGTTTGATAACCCCTCCATGCATTCTGGGATACTCAATAGTCATCATCAGGGGGCAGAGGCTGCAATCAGTGACAGTGCATTCTCTTGTGATGTCACTTACAAGGGTGGGGCTGGTCTCAGTTCATCAGATTTTCTCCTTAAAATGCGCACTGACGGTGCATTTACTTGCTGGCTCTCTACTTCTCATCGGAGCAGGTGAGGAAGTGCACTGTCAGTGTTCATTAAAAAGAATATTGCACAGTGACAAGATTCTACTGAGCATATGTCGGAATTGACCATTGACACATGCTTTGTAAAGCATGGACCAGCCCCTGAAACACACATCACTGATAACGGTTCATTTCAGGGTGGGCGCACAGGCTACAACAGTTTGAGTATCGTCTGAGTAGTAATACAAAAAAATAAAGCAGTTAGAAAGCATAGTGAGAGAATGATAGGGACTTTTTAATTAAGGTATACTATGAAAGAGATTTGATTATTACCGTATATACTCAAGTATAAGCCGACCCAAGTATAAGCCGAGACCCCTAATTTTGCCACGAAAAACTGGGAAAACTTATTGACTCGAGTATAAGCCTGGGGTGGGAAATGCAGCAGCTACTGGTAAATTTTAAAACAATAGATACCAATAAAAGTAAAATTAATTGAGACATCAGTAGGTTAAGTGTTTTTAATATCCATATTGAATCAGGAGCCCAATATAATGCTCCATACAGTTCATGATGGGTCTCATAAGATGCTCCATATTAAAATATGCCCCATATAATGCTACATAAAGGTTGATGGCTCCATAAGATGCTCCAGAGAATACTATGCCCCTTATAATGCTGCACAAAGTTTAATGATGGCCCCATAAGATGCTCCATAGAATATTATGCCCCACATAATGCTGCACAAAGGTTGATCGCCCCCATAAGATGCTCAATAGAATAATATGCCCCATATGCTGCTGCTGATGCGATTAAAAAAAAATGACATACTCACCTCTCGTTGCTGGGGGTCTGGTGCCGGTGTCCTGAGCAGGTAGGGACACCATCGCGCTATGGGGTCAGGTGCGGGAGTCGCCGCTGGCTCAGGACACTGGCACTTGCGATATTCACCGTTCCACTGTGTCTTCCGGGTCTCTGCAGTGACTGTTCAGGCAGAGGGCACGCACTAACCACGTCATCGTGCCCTCTGACCTGAACGTCACAGTCAGAGGATGTGGAAGACAGAGCCCAGCGGTGGAACGGGGACAGGTGAATATCACATGGCTCACCCTACCCCGTCATACTCACCCCCTCCTGGCGCAGTCTCTGCTTCTCAGATGGTCTCTGGCACCGGCAGCTTGTTCCTGTGTTCAGCGGTCACAAGGTACTGCTCATTAAAGTAATGAATCTGCGCTCCATGCCTATGAGTGAGTGGTACCACGTGACTGCTGAACACAGGAAGAGCTGTGGGCACCGGAGACCATCAGAGAAGCAAGGAAGTGCAGAGACCGCACCGGGAGCAGGTGAGTATGATGTGACAGCCGCTACTCCTGCCGATCCCCTCCCCCGCCGACCCCCTGGGACATTGACTCGAGTATAAGCCGAGAGGGACACTTTTAGCCTAAAAAATGGGCAGAAAATCTTGGCTTACTCGAGTACATGCGGTACATTAAATAGACAGATATTTAGTATTAAAATAAATGTTAGTTTCAGACCAGCCCTTTAATTTTTGTAAAAGCACTTGAAAAAAACAACTAGGCAAAAATAATTATATACATATTCATTAGGGAATAATTTAGCCATTTAGAAAGCAGTCTCAATGCCTACTAATTGGGTGACCACAATATGAGCAAATGCTTTGACCTTCTAATCACTGGACAAAAAATTACATATGTTATAAATGTTTAAGCATAAATTTTCCACATTGCTTGTGTACTTCTTGGTCAACAGGGACTAAGGAAAAAATATCAAAGGACTTTCCATAATTTTAGGTTATTGTATGGAATTTGTTTTAGTATCTTTAAATTAAGTTAAAGGCTTAATTAACCATTCAAATTTTAGGCTGGAATTTTAACTTTGTTTACCGATTTACAGGGACATGTATTATATACATTGTGACAAAGTCAATGGTAAAGTGTTGGAGGGCAGATATGTTTCACTATGCTTAATGGCATCAGTGATATAAAACCCAGAGCTTTATCCTTCAGCCCACTAAGAGTGGTGAGGAGTTAACTAGTTTGTATAATGGGCTGGCTTTTATGTGGACATCCATAGAGCAGGTGGGAAGATGTCCACCTTATCTCCACCCCAGGGTGTGGTCTGGGATTTAAATAGCTAGACTCCAGAGGCAGTCTTGGTTCAGCAGGGCTGGAGAAAGGATCTCTAGTGGTTAGTGTTCTGAAGAATAAAAACTGAACCTGTGTTGCTCCCAAGCGGGCCATTCCCCGCAATTGTATGGACTGTATTGCAGCATTTTGTTTTCTTTGTTTACATGTTTTGTCCCAAAGGGCTCTATTTATTTTTCCCTTCATGGTGCTTTATGCCATCTCTCGAATAAACCAACAGAAGATTTAAAGAGACAGTGTTCCAGTTTTCTACCTCCATGTACCGCTGAGTGAGCTGAACTACCATAAGTGGTGGAGAATGTGGGCAACGTTCCGGAAACAAGAGTAACAGTGATGGATAAACCACACATCCTAAGTAAAAGTGGCCATAAGCTAGGAGACGACAGACAAGATGGAGAACACATAGCAGCACATCAGGAGACGAGTAAGCTGCTTATCCAGCAGATGCAACAGCATCATCAGCAACTACAACAGCAACAGAAGCATCAAAAGGACCAGTTCTGACAACAGCAGCAGACTGAGTTGCTTGCCGAGGTAGTTTATGGGAACCAGAAGCCCACTCAACAAGTCCAGGTGCAGGTAAGGACACACGTCTGGAAGGCAGTAAGAGGAGCAATGCAGAAAATGACGCTGGCATCATTAGGTTATGGCGTTTCTGGGAATTGTGGGATATCTGCAAATTACCCAAAATTTAGCCATGGTAGCCACCCCCTTGATGGATCTTCTCAAGGGCACAAAGACTTTGATGGCCAAATGGTCATCGGAAGCCGAGATGGCATTCCAGGAGTAGAATCGCGCCCTATGCAAACAGCGAGTCTTGGTCACACCTGACTTCTCCAAGGAGTTTGTCTCCAGATGGACGCCTGTGAAGTCGGCTTCACAGCGGTGTTGTCCCAGGAAATAGATGGGGAAGAACATCCAGTCCTATACCTGAGTAGGAAACTTTTCTCCTATGAGAAGAATTATCCCATTGTAGAGAAAGAGTGCTTGGCCATCAAGTGGGCAATCAACACCCTGAGATACTATCTGTTAGGCAGGAAGGTCAGGCTAGTAACAGATCATGCACCCCTAAAATGGATGAGGGAAAAGAAGGGGAAGAATGCCTGGGTGACTAGGTGGTTTCTAGCTCTCCAGGACTTTAGTTCTCATGTGGAGCACAGGCCCGGGAAGTTACATGGGAATGCAGATGGGGACTTCATGCTTAGAAAATGAAGGTGCCAAAAACCATAGGCTTTGGATATAGGGGTGGATATGTGACAAAGTCACTGGTAAAGTGCTGAAGGGGAGAAACGCTTGACTACACCTAATGGTGTCAGTGATATGAAACCCAGAGCTTTTTCTCCAGCAAACTGTGTGGTGAGGGGTTAACTAATTTGTATAAAGGGCTGGCTTTTATGTGGACATCCATAGAGCAGGTGAGAGGATGTCCACCTTATCTCCACCCTAGGGTGTGGTCTAGGGCTCAAATAGCTAGACTTCAGAGACAGTCTTGGTTCAGCAGGATTTTGAATCAGTAGTAATGTTTAAATGGTATCTCAGAAGTCCCTGATTGTAACCCTGAGGAAGCCAGAAATCAAAACTACTTTGGTCCAACATGGAGATCTTGTGCTCAATTCTGTGCTGCCCCAAATACATATGAATATAAGATTAAAGAGGTTGTCCACTATTTGGACAACTCCTTCAGAATCCTTATGTTTCCCTCCAGTGAAATAATAACACTTATACTACCTCCAGCGTATGCGACATTCCAGCAGTGTCAGCACTGGCTCTCCCAGTCATGCGATCCCTGCAGGCAATCAAGACTAGCTTCATTCTCCCCTCCTTCATACAATTCAGACTATCAGAGGAAGTTAGAGCTATGACTGCTCTCTCACTTCCCCCAAATATCAAATATTTCCTATTAGGACTTGAGAGTGAAGCCAATGCTGAGTGCTTGCAGTGATTGCAGTGCCTTCTCTGTTATTTTGAGCCTCTGTAGCAAACTCAACTGTGCCACACTATTTCCTCTTTGCTGAGTCAACTTTGCCACATCCTTGTGCTAGTCTGCTATATTGAGCCTTCTTTGCAAAGTCATCTCTATACACTTGATCCTAATTACAGAGTCAACTCTACTACATCACTGTACCAGTTCTGCCAGCCACCATCGTTCCAGTTCCGCCACATCTGCTACCATTGTTACAATTAGATTGCCTTGATTAACCACCGCCACTTTTGTCCATGCTACATTAAAATTGCTTAAGTGGATGATAGTTATTGAGGTACCACCTTTCTAGGTGAAACATAAGGCCACAACACCTTTCTGCTCCTTAGGCTCCATTCCTGGTTTAGGTTAAAAAAAAATATGTATAAAAGCTGCATCAAATTTATCTTTGAGAGCTTTGTCTGTCTCAGAGTTTTATGTTTAAATCTAATTGCTCAATCCTTTTTTACTTCTAACAAATAGTCTACATAGAAATGAAATGAGCAGCACAAAGTAAACAGAGATTAAAACTGATCATCATGGCAGCAGAAATTTGGAGTTGCATAGAAGTCAAGGAACATTGTGTTACTGATCAAAGTACATTTAGAAAATGCCTCCCTTACTAGTCCTAAAATACTGTAGTCATGACATTTAATGAATAAGTCATAAATGTTTATGAATCCCTCAACTTGAACATTCAGTTAATTAGAACCATCATGAATATCCCATAAATTGCATTGCTCATAAAATAAGGCTCCGATTTTCATGAATAGTTCATAAAGGCTTAAAAGGTAAATCTGTAGATATGTGTCATTGTCAGGCTGGAGAGATGTATGGAAAAATATTACATGACCTCCCTAGTTCAAGATGACTCTTGAATTGGAGAGTTTCAGTATTAGGAGGCACAGTTATGGAAATTAAGCATGCTCACTGGGTCTATAAACGAGTGTTTTATTGACAAATTATGTCAAAAAGTGAAATAAGCCAAGGGTAAGCACCTGGGCCAATGAAGAAACCATGGGAAGCAATCAGACCCAGACAGGCTCATGAAAAAGCAAAGGATTGTTATTATTATTATTTTATCAATTACCCTTTGTTGAAACTATTTTTTGGAGAGCAGGAGTAGTTTGTTAATTTTTTACATTTCGTGGTTGTAGTGGTGCATTGTTGTCACTTAAAACATTCATCCACTAGGCCATGAAAGATGTACTATCCTTGTTCATAATTGCTGTTCCATGTGTCATGGTGTAGTGCACTTTTGAGCTTAATGACAATTTAGATCTCAGCCTTGTTCTCCTGTTTATGTGAGGACACGCTGGGCACCCCTTTCTGTGAACAACAATATTGACAGGGTAACTTCACGTGAGGCAGAGTACACGCATAAAAGTGGATACCTGGGTATGCATTTTGTTACTTGGCCACTCAATCAGGTGTGGATATCCGATGGTGGAATGGAGAAGGAGGAGTATTAGTCAGAGTATGCAAAGCAGTAGATGATTATGACAATAACCAGTTACAACTTAAGGATGCAGCCTGGCTACTAGAAAGACAATCACGAGAAAAAGGGTAAAAGGTTGAGCTTTGAACTTATTATTGGCTTACTTACTTTGTCTTAGTGAGCAGGTGATGATTCTTCATGTGCTGATGGAGAGCCATTTGCCTACTGCATAGCCTGCATGGTGCAACAGATCTGTAACCTGGCAATGGTGAAACTTCCACACCCAAGATGACTGTACATAGAATGCAATTACAAAGTTTAATGTTTGCATGTTTTACTTATCTTTTGTATTTTTTAAACAAAATTCCCATTTCTGAAAAAGTAAATGACCAAGGAATGACAGCTAAATATTAAACTACAGGAGCAGCAATAGGCTGCAGTATTGGTTTGATGTATGTGTGTAAGATGCCCAATCGAGGTAGTCGTGGGCGATCTTTGGTCCCCACTCACTCTGGCATCCTACAGACAAAGTGTGTCTCAATCCTGGTATGCTGCTGTGTATGTGGGGCTATTCCCACTTACTTCTGGCCCACAAGCCTTTCCTCATTCCTGGAATCCTTCTTCTGAAGCCAGGGCGGTAAATAATCCAGAAAACATGTGGTTCATAAAATCCAAACGTTTACTGTGCGAATGGCAGTCTGTACAGTATTTATAAGCAGATGCAAAGGATAAGGCCCAATGGGTTGTCATTAGAGTTGAGCGACCTTGACCTTTTTAGAGTCGAGCCGGGTTTTGCGAAACCCGACTATGTCCAAAGTCGGGTCGAGTGAAATCGGCCGATTATGACGTAAAGTCGGGATCGACCGAAACACGAAACCCAATGCAAGTCAATGGGGCAGCATAGTCGGCAGTGAGTGGGGGCCAGGAAAACACCTAGAGTGGCCATTTTAATGTCAAAACCATCCATTCTTCTTAATGAAGCTTGTCAAGCGTAATTTACCTTATAATAATTGGAAGGCATTTGAAATTGGGGGTCATTTGGCTAAAGTTGTGGGGGGTAGGGCTGGTTCAAGTAATTAGTGGGCCCAGGAAATCTGGACCACGTCACGGCAGTGGAGCAGGGAGAGGTAAGTATTTCAACTTTGCAAGTGCTGTGAACCTGAGCAAGCAGGGGGGGCCCACTCGTTGGCATTGGCACTGGCACAGGGCCCCTCAAAGTACAGCGGTGTGTTTGCACGGCGGGGGCGCCTCCCACCGGCAGCAACACTTTTGCGTACTATGAGAGGCCCTGTGCCAGTGACGTCGCCAACTAGTATTCCTCCCCCCACCTGATGAAGGAACCTGCACTTTCATCTGCACCTTCCTCTTTGTCCCCGTGTAAGGTGGTATGGTATGCGGGAAGAGCAACCTGACTTTCAGCAGGGTCACAATGTTGTTGTGTAGCGTGCACGGGGAATGTTGCGTTATGGGTCAATGTACCAGCAGACTCATCTATCACTGGCTGGGCAATGGGCACGATGAAGTGGAAACACAGATATAGGCCCAAAGAAGAAAGTGGGCTAAATGCAGTTCAAAATTGGTAACACAGGAATAACCAGGGGGCATTGCAGTGGAGGACAACTGGAATGAGAGGCTGACACAGAGAGTAGGGCCAAATCAGTAAGTAGTCGAAATGCAGTTCAAAATTGGCAACCGTAGTAAACAGGCGGCACAGCTTTGTTCAGTGGAGGAGAACAGCAAGGAGTGGCAGACACCGATAGTAGGCCCCAAACCAACTAGTACGCCAAATGCAGTTGTTCCATTTAACCACAATTTAATGAGAGCCTGAAGATAGAAGCTCAGGAAAGGCAACCTGGGGAACACCTTGGAGTGTAACACACCATCTCTCTCCACCCCATACCCATTTTGTATGGCCTAATGCAGTGTACTTTTCTACAACTACTAAACGAGAGTCGGAAGACCGAAGCAATGGCAAGGAAACCTGGGGAACACCTTAGAGTGTAACACACCCTCTCTCTACACCCCATACCCAATTTGAAGGCCTAATGCAGTGTAGTTTCCAAGAACTACTAAACGAGAGCCGGAAGATCGAAGCTCAGGAAAGGCAACCTGGGGAACACCTTGGAGTGTAACACACCCTCTCGCTACACCCCATACCCAATTTGAAGGCCTAATGCAGCGTAGTTTCCAACAACTACTAAACGAGAGCCGGAAGATCGAAGCTCAGGAAAGGCAACCTGGGGAACACCTTGGAGTGGAACACACCATCTCTCTACACCCCATACCCAATTTGAAGGCCTAATGCAGAGTAGTTTCCAAGAACTACTAAACGAGAGCCGGAAGATCGAAGCTCAGGAAAGGCAACCTGGGGAACACCTTGGAGTGTAACACAACGTCTCTCTACACGACGGAAGGGCTGATTCTTAGGAAGGAAGGCTGTTGGAAATAAGCATTGCGCGTCCGAGGGTGATTATATTCTTATTAGGTATATACTCACCCTCGGACGCGCCCTGCTTCTTTATTTGGAATGAATGTTTATTTGCAATGTGGTGTTGACTTTCTCTATTATTTTGGTAATTAATGATTTTATTATTTTCATTATTTTGCATCTTCTCGGCAATAATATAAAGAAGACGCGACAGGACAACACTCGGTGGATGCCATATGTGTGTTTTCAATTTAAAAAAACTTTCAGTTAACTACTTGCAGGAGAAAGTAATTGTAGCTGGTGGCCATTTTTAGTACTGTACCAGATTAGAGTTGTGTGTTTGTTTTTAATGTTAAAATGTCTGCATTTGATATCTCACCAGTATTTTCTTTTTTATAAGCAAAATACTTATTTTTATATTTTCTGATGTTGGTTCCAGGGGTACACGGCCAGCAGTGCCCTGGTCAGTGTAGTAGTAGTTGAAAGAATGGACCGCAGACAGGCATCGAAGGCCTAAAATAATAACACATGGCTGTAGGCAATTTTAAATTGGTTCCAGGGGTACACGGACAGCAGTGGTGTGGTCAGTGGAGGCCTAGTGGAAGGAGTGACCGCAGACAGGCATCGAAGGCCTAAAATAATAACACATGGCTGTAGGCAATTTTAAATTGGTTCCAGGGGTACACGGACAGCAGTGGTGTGGTCAGTGGAGGCCTAGTGGAAGGAGTGACCGCAGACAGGCATCGAAGGCCTAAAATAATAACACATGGCTGTAGGCAATTTTAAATTGGTTCCAGGGGTACACGGACAGCAGTGACCTGGTCAGTGTAGTAGTAGTTGAAAGAATGGACCGCAGACAGGCATCGAAGGCCTAAAATAAAAAAATTGGGCTGGCTGTAGGCAATTTTAAATTGGTTCCAGGGGTACACGGGCAGCAGTGGTGTGGTCAGTGGAGGCCTAGTGGAAGGAGTGACCGCAGACAGGCATCGAAGGCCTAAAATAATAACACATGGCTGTAGGCAATTTTAAATTGGTTCCAGGGGTACACGGACAGCAGTGGTGTGGTCAGTGGAGGCCTAGTGGAAGGAGTGACCGCAGACAGGCATCGAAGGCCTAAAATAATAACACATGGCTGTAGGCAATTTTAAATTGGTTCCAGGGGTACACGGGCAGCAGTGACCTGGTCAGTGTAGTAGTAGTTGAAAAAATGGACCGCAGACAGGCATCGAATGCCTAAAATAATAACACATGGCTGTAGGCAATTTTAAATTGGTTCCAGGGGTACACGGGCAGCAGTGACCTGGTCAGTGTAGTAGTAGTTGAAAGAATGGACCGCAGACAGGCATCGAAGGCCTAAAATAAAAAAATTGGGCTGGCTGTAGGCAATTTTAAATTGGTTCCAGGGGTACACGGACAGCAGTGGTGTGGTCAGTGGAGGCCTAGTGGAAGGAGTGACCGCAGACAGGCATCGAAGGCCTAAAATAATAACACATGGCTGTAGGCAATTTTAAATTGGTTCCAGGGGTACACGGACAGCAGTGGTGTGGTCAGTGGAGGCCTAGTGGAAGGAGTGACCGCAGACAGGCATCGAAGGCCTAAAATAATAACACATGGCTGTAGGCAATTTTAAATTGGTTCCAGGGGTACACGGACAGCAGTGGTGTGGTCAGTGGAGGCCTAGTGGAAGGAGTGACCGCAGACAGGCATCGAAGGCCTAAAATAATAACACATGGCTGTAGGCAATTTTAAATTGGTTCCAGGGGTACACGGGCAGCAGTGACCTGGTCAGTGTAGTAGTAGTTGAAAGAATGGACCGCAGACAGGCATCGAAGGCCTAAAATAAAAAAATTGGGCTGGCTGTAGGCAATTTTAAATTGGTTCCAGGGGTACACGGGCAGCAGTGGTGTGGTCAGTGGAGGCCTAGTGGAAGGAGTGACCGCAGACAGGCATCGAAGGCCTAAAATAATAACACATGGCTGTAGGCAATTTTAAATTGGTTCCAGGGGTACACGGGCAGCAGTGACCTGGTCAGTGTAGTAGTAGTTGAAAAAATGGACCGCAGACAGGCATCGAATGCCTAAAATAATAACACATGGCTGTAGGCAATTTTAAATTGGTTACAGGGGTACACGGACAGCAGTGACCTGGTCAGTGTAGTAGTAGTTGAAAGAATGGACCGCAGACAGGCATCGAAGGCCTAAAATAAAAAAATTGGGCTGGCTGTAGGCAATTTTAAATTGGTTCCAGGGGTACACGGACAGCAGTGGTGTGGTCAGTGGAGGCCTAGTGGAAGGAGTGACCGCAGACAGGCATCGAAGGCCTAAAATAATAACACATGGCTGTAGGCAATTTTAAATTGGTTCCAGGGGTACACGGACAGCAGTGACCTGGTCAGTGTAGTAGTAGTTGAAAGAATGGACCGCAGACAGGCATCGAAGGCCTAAAATAAAAAAATTGGGCTGGCTGTAGGCAATTTTAAATTGGTTCCAGGGGTACACGGGCAGCAGTGACCTGGTCAGTGTAGTAGTAGTTGAAAGAATGGACCGCAGACAGGCTTAGAAGGCCTAACATAACAAACTTGGGCTGGCTGTAGGCACTTTTAAATTGGTTCCAGGGGTACACGGGCAGCAGTGGTCTGGTCAGTGGAAGTCTAGTGGAAGGAGTGACCGCAGACAGGCTTCCAAGGCCTAACATAACAAACTTGGGCTGGCTGTAGGCACTTTTAAATTGGTTCCAGGGGTACACGGGCAGCAGTGGTCTGGTCAGTGGAAGTCTAGTGGAAGGAGTGACCGCAGACAGGCTTCCAAGGCCTAACATAACAAACTTGGGCTGGCTGTAGGCACTTTTAAATTGGTTCCAGGGGTACACGGGCAGCAGTGGTCTGGTCAGTGGAAGTCTAGTGGAAGGAGTGACCGCAGACAGGCTTCCAAGGCCTAACATAACAAACTTGGGCTGGCTGTAGGCACTTTTAAATTGGTTCCAGGGGTACACGGGCAGCAGTGGTCTGGTCAGTGGAAGTCTAGTGGAAGGAGTGACCGCAGACAGGCTTCCAAGGCCTAACATAACAAACTTGGGCTGGCTGTAGGCACTTTTAAATTGGTTCCAGGGGTACACGGGCAGCAGTGGTCTGGTCAGTGGAAGTCTAGTGGAAGGAGTGACCGCAGACAGGCTTCGAAGGCCTAACATAACAAAATTGGGCTGGCTGTAGGCACTTTAAATTGGTTCCAGGGGTACATGGGCAGCAGTGTATGGTCAGTGGAAGTCTAGTGGAAGGAGTGACGGCAGACAGTCTTCGAAGGCCTAACATAACAAAATTGGGCTGACTGTAGGCACTTTTAAATTGGTTCCAGGGTAACACGGCCAGCAGTGGCCTGGTCAGTGTAGTAGTTGTAGAAAGAAGGGACCGCAGACAGGCTTCGAAGGCCTAACATAACAAAAATGTCAAAACAATGGTATTGTCAGTGCCAGGCATTGAAGGATGTCAGCGGCTAGACTACACATTGGTGAAGCTGTGAGAGATAATTTTGCTAGTGGTAGAGCACTGTTTGAGCTGGGGGGGGGAACTGTCTTGTGGCCGGCGGTACAGGCACAGGGCCCCTCATATTACAACGGTGTGTCTGACGTTGGGTGCGCACCACCACCGCCAGAGACACTTTATTGTACTATGAGGGACCCAGTGGCAGTGCCGTCGACCAAAAGCGGCCACACCCACCTCTTCAGACAAACAGCACTCTCAAGGGTCCAAGCGCAAAGTGGCGATAGCACGGCCCCGTGTGGGGAGTTTGGCCATTTCGTGAGGTGGAAACATGTCGTATGCTGGACAATCAGGTGAAGAAAATTACGAGATTGGAAAAGTCATTCAGAATAGTCCACAGGCAAGACCTTTTCATAGGAAAGCTAGGTGTCAGCCGGGCAGGGTGGGGCAAAAGATTTTGAAATCCAGTTGTGGTTCATTTTAATGAAGGTTAGATCATCTACATTTTGGGTAGCCAGACGAGTCCTTTTTTCTGTTAGTATTGAACCTGCAGCACTGAATACTCTTTCTGATAGGACACTAGCTGCCGGGCAAGCAAGCTCCTGCAATGCATATTCTGCCAATTCTGGCCAGGTGTCTAATTTGGATGCCCAGTAATCAAATGGGAATGACGGTTGAGGGAGAACGTCGATAAGGGATGAAAAATAGTTTGTAACCATACTGGACAAATGTTGTCTCCTGTCACTTTGAATTGATGCTGCAGTACCTGTCCTGTCTGCGGTCATAGAAAAATCACTCCACAACCTGGTCAGAAAACCCCTCTGTCCAACGCCACTTCTGATTTCTGCCCCTCTAACACCTCTGGTCTGCTGGCCCCTGGAGCTCGTGTGAGAACGATCACGGGCGCTGTGTGCAGGGAATGCCAGAAGCAAACGGTCAACAAGAGTTGATTGTTTTGTTGCTAATATTAGTTCCAAGTTCTCATGTGGCATAATATTTTGCAATTTGCCTTTATAGCGAGGATCAAGGAGGCAGGCCAACCAGTAATCGTCATCGTTCATCATTTTTGTAATGCGTGTGTCCCTTTTGAGGATACGCAAGGCATAATCCGCCATGTGGGCCAAAGTTCCCGTTGTCAAATCTGCGGTTGTGCTTGGTTGAGGGGCAGTTGCAGGCAAATCTACGTCACTTGTGTCCCTCAAAAAACCAGAACCCGGCCTTGCCACGCCACCAATTTCCCGTGCCCCCGGGAAAGCTTCCTCATTAAAAATATACTCATCCCCATCATCCTCCTCATCCTCCACCTCCTCTTCGCCCGGTACCTCGTCATGTACACTGCCCTGACCAGACAATCGCTGACTGTCATCAAGGCTTTCCTCTTCCTCTGGTGCAGACGCCTGATCCTTTATGTGCGTCAAACTTTGCATCAGCAGACGCATTAGGGGGATGCTCATGCTTATTATGGCGTTGTCTGCACTAACCAGCCGTGTGCATTCCTCAAAACACTGAAGGACTTGACACATGTCTTGAATCTTCGACCACTGCACACCTGACAACTCCATGTCTGCCATCCTACTGCCTGCCCGTGTATGTGTATCCTCCCACAAAAACATAACAGCCCGCCTCTGTTCGCACAGTCTCTGAAGCATGTGCAGTGTTGAGTTCCACCTTGTTGCAACGTCTATGATTAGGCGATGCTGGGGAAGGTTCAAAGAACGCTGATAGGTCTGCATACGGCTGGAGTGTACAGGCGAACGGCGGATATGTGCGCAAAGTCCACGCACTTTGAGGAGCAGGTCGGATAACCCCGGATAACTTTTCAGGAAGCACTGCACCACCAGGTTTAAGGTGTGAGCCAGGCAAGGAATGTGTTTCAGTTGGGAAAGGGAGATGGCAGCCATGAAATTCCTTCCGTTATCACTCACTACCTTGCCTGCCTCAAGATCTACAGTGCCCAGCCACGACTGCGTTTCTTGCTGCAAGAACTCGGACAGAACTTCCGCGGTGTGTCTATTGTCGCCCAAACACTTCATAGCCAATACAGCCTGCTGACGTATGCCAGTAGCTGCCCCATAATGGGAGACCTGGTGTGCAACAGTGGCAGGTGCGGATGGAGTGTTTGTGCGACTGCGGTCTGTGGACGAGCTCTTGCTTCTGCAGGAGGACGAGGAGGAGGAGGAGGAGGGGGTGCGAACGGCTACAGACAACTGTTTACTAGACCGTGGGCTAGGCAGAACTGTCCCAAACTTGCTGTCCCCTGTGGACCCTGAATCCACCACATTTACCCAGTGTGCCGTGATGGACACGTAACGTCCCTGGCCATGCCTACTGGTCCATGCATCTGTTGTCAGGTGCACCTTTGTGCTCACAGATTGCCTGAGTGCATGGACGATGCGCTCTTTAACATGCTGGTGGAGGGCTGGGATGGCTTTTCTGGAAAAAAAGTGTCGACTGGGTAGCTCGTAGCGTGGTACAGCGTAGTCCATCAGGTCTTTGAAAGCTTCGCTTTCAACTAACCGGTAGGGCATCATCTCTAACGAGATTAGTCTAGCTATGTGGGCGTTCAAACCCTGTGTACACGGATGCGAGGCTAAGTATTTCCTTTTTCTAACCATAGTCTCATGTAGGGTGAGCTGGACTGGAGAGCTGGAGATCGTGGAACTAGCGGGGGTGCCGGTGGACATGGCAGACTGAGAGACGGTGGGAGATGGTATTGTTGCCGCCGGTGCCCTAGATGCAGTGTTTCCTACTACGAAACTGGTGATTCCCTGACCCTGACTGCTTTGGCCTGGCAAAGATACCTGCACAGATACAGCAGGTGGTGCGCTAAATGGTGGTCCTACACTGCCGGAAGGGATGTTGCGTTGATGACTAGCTTCATTGGCCGAGGGTGCAACAACCTTAAGGGACGTTTGGTAGTTAGTCCAAGCTTTCAAATGCATGGTGGTTAAATGTCTATGCATGCAACTAGTATTGAGACTTTTCAGATTCTGACCTCTGCTTAAGGAAGTAGAACATTTTTGACAGATGACTTTGCGCTGATCAATTGGATGTTGTTTAAAAAAATGCCAGACTGCACTCTTTCTAGCATCGGATACCTTTTCAGGCATTGCAGACTGAGCTTTAACCGGATGGCCACGCTGTCCTCCACCAGGTTTTGGCTTTGCCACGCGTTTTGGGCAAGATACGGGCCCGGCAGATGGAACCTGTGGCGATGTTGATGCCTGCTGCGGCCCCTCCTCCTCCTCTGCTTCAGAACTGCTGCCGCCTGCACCCTGTTCCCCCAATGGCTGCCAATCGGGGTCAAGAACTGGGTCATCTAATAACTCTTCTTGTACCTCCTGCGCAACTTCGTCTGTGTCACCGTGTCGTTCGGTGGTATAGCGTTCGTGATGGGGCAACATAGTCTCATCAGGGTCTGATTCTTGATCAGCACCCTGCGAGGGCAATGTTGTGGTCTGAGTCAAAGGACCAGCATAGTAGTCTGGCTGTGGCTGTGCGTCAGTGCACTCCATGTCAGATTCAATTTGTAATGGGCATGGACTGTTAACTGCTTCACTTTCTAAGCCAGGGACGGTATGTGTAAAGAGCTCCATGGAGTAACCCGTTGTGTCGCCTGCTGCATTCTTCTCTGTTGTTGTTTTTGCTGAAGAGGACAAGGAAGTGACTTGTCCCTGACCGTGAACATCCACTAACGACGCGCTGCTTTTACTTTTACCAGTTTCACGAGATGAGGCAAAAGAGCTAGAGGCTGAGTCAGCAAGATAAGCCAAAACTTGCTCTTGCTGCTCCGGCTTTAAAAGCGGTTTTCCTAATCCCAGAAAAGGGAGCGTTCGAGGCCTTGTGTAGCCGGACGACGAACCTGGCTCCACAGCTCCAGACTTAGGTGCAATATTTTTTCCCCCACGACCACCTGATGCTCCACCACTACCACTACCCTCATTACCAGCTGACAATGAACGCCCCCGGCCACGACCTCTTCCACTAGACTTCCTCATTGTTTTAAAAACGTAACCAAACTAACGTTATTTGTTGCAGTCACACAACTTACACGGTGAGCTATAACTTCAGTATGATTTAGCTACCCCTTTACAGGTTGGTGAGACCACAGCGAAAATCAGGCCCAATGTTACACACTCTTTTTTTGGTGGCTGCAAATTAGAGAGATGCCCCACACGCAGGACTGTCACTGAAGCACAAATGTTAATATTAATGTCACACTATTATTTTTTTTTTATTTTTATTTTTTTCAGGAACACTTTAGAAACCCCCCAAAAAAAAAAAAATAGATTTTTGCAGGGAGAATTTAGAAAACAAATGTAACAAACTATATGCTTTCTATGGGCCACTGAGTGAGAGATGACGCACACAGGAATCAGGAGTGGCACACAAGCCCAGAGGCCAATATTTTTCTACCAATGATTGATGGAGTTATTTTCTCTGGTAGATTTTGGAACCCAAATCAAGGAAAAAAAATGTAGGCTTTCTATGGACCACAATTGGAGAGAGAGAGAGAGAGAGATGGCACACCCAGGAGTCAAGACTGGCACACAAGCAGAAAGGCCAATATTAATCTCCCACTGTTTTTTTTTTGTTTTTTTTTTTTTTTTTTTTTTTCAGGGAGACTTTAGAAAAAAAAATAATAAAAAAAATATGATTTTATCAGGAAGAATTTAGAAACCAAATAAAATAAAATGATTTTTTCAGGGAGAATTTATAAAACAAATAAAAACAAAAATAGGCGTTCTATGGCCCACTGACTGAGAGATGACGCACACAGGAGTCAGGAGTGGCACACAAACCCAGAGGCCAATATTTTTCTACCAATGATTGATGTAGTTATTTTCTCTGGTAGATTTTAGAACCCAAATCAAGGAAAAAAAATATAGGCTTTCTATGGACCACAATTGGAGAGAGAGAGAGAGAGAGAGAGAGAGAGAGAGAGAGAGATGGCACACCCAGGAGTCAAGACTGGCACACAAGCAGAAAGGCCAATATTAATCTCCCACTGTTTTTTTTGGTTGTTTTTTTTTTTTTTTTTTTCAGGGAGACTTTAGAAAAAAAAATAATAAAAAAAATATGATTTTATCAGGAAGAATT
This sequence comes from Ranitomeya imitator, assembly GCF_032444005.1. Lineage (NCBI taxonomy): Eukaryota > Metazoa > Chordata > Amphibia > Anura > Dendrobatidae > Ranitomeya > Ranitomeya imitator. Next base: position 544,802,867 of record NC_091283.1, on the reverse strand, counting down.
TAGAAACCAAATAAAATAAAATGATTTTTTCAGGGAGAATTTATAAAACAAATAAAACCAAAAATAGGCGTTCTATGGCCCACTGACTGAGAGATGACGCACCCAGGAGTCAAGACTGGCACACAAGCAGAAAGGCCAATATTAATCTCCCACTGTTTTTTTTGGTTGTTTTTTTTTTTTTTTTTTCAGGGAGACTTTAGAAAAAAAAATAATAAAAAAAATATGATTTTATCAGGAAGAATTTAGAAACCAAATAAAATAAAATGATTTTTTCAGGGAGAATTTATAAAACAAATAAAACCAAAAATAGGCGTTCTATGGCCCACTGACTGAGAGATGACGCACCCAGGAGTCAAGACTGGCACACAAGCAGAAAGGCCAATATTAATCTCCCACTGTTTTTTTTTTTTTTTTTCAGGGAGACTTTAGAAAAAAAAATAATAAAAAAAATATGATTTTATCAGGAAGAATTTAGAAACCAAATAAAATAAAATGATTTTTTCAGGGAGAATTTAGAAAACAAATAAAACCAAAAATAGGCGTTCTATGGCCCACTGACTGAGAGATGACGCACACAGGAGTCAGGAGTGGCACACAAACCCAGAGGCCAATATTTTTCTACCAATGATTGATGTAGTTATTTTCTCTGGTAGATTTTAGAACCCAAATCAAGGAAAAAAAATATAGGCTTTCTATGGACCACAATTGGAGAGAGAGAGAGAGAGAGAGAGAGAGAGAGAGAGATGGCACACCCAGGAGTCAAGACTGGCACACAAGCAGAAAGGCCAATATTAATCTCCCACTGTTTTTTTGGTTGTTTTTTTTTTTTTTTTTTCAGGGAGACTTTAGAAATAAAAATAATAAAAAAAATATGATTTTATCAGGAAGAATTTAGAAACCAAATAAAATAAAATGATTTTTTCAGGGAGAATTTAGAAAACAAATAAAACCAAAAATATGCGTTCTATGGCCCACTGACTGAGAGAGAGAGAGAGATGGAACGCTTAGTACTGGCACACAAGCCCAAAGGGCAATATTAATCTCCCTTTTTTTTTCCAGGGAGAATTTCTGAAACCCAAAAAAAAAATAAAATAGGCTTTCTATGGCCCACTATTTGTGAGAGAGATGGGACGCTCAGGACTGGCACAGATGGCACGCTCAGGACTGGCACAGAAGCCCAGAGGCCAATATTAATCTCCCTTTTTTTCTGGGAGAATTTATAAAACCAAAAAAATATTTAAATAGGCTTTCTATGGCCCACTATTTGTGAGAGAGATGGCACGCTCAGGACTGGCACAGATGGCACGCTCACAACTGGCACACAAGCCCAGAGGCCAATATTAATCTCCCTTTTTTCAGGGAGAATTTCTAAAACCCAAAAAAAAAATAAAATAGGCTTTCTATGGCCCACTATTTGTGAGAGAGATGGGACGCTCAGGACTGGCACAGATGGCACGCTCAGGACTGGCACAGAAGCCCAGAGGCCAATATTAATCTCCCTTTTTTTCTGGGAGAATTTATAAAACCAAAAAAATATTTAAATAGGCTTTCTATGGCCCACTATTTGTGAGAGAGATGGCACGCTCAGGACTGGCACAGATGGCACGCTCACAACTGGCACACAAGCCCAGAGGCCAATATTAATCTCCCTTTTTTCAGGGAAAATTGATAAAACAAAAAAAAAAATTAAATAGGCTTTCTATGGCCCACTATTTGTGAGAGAGATGGCACGCTCAGGGCTGGCACAGATGGCACGCTCAGGACTGGCACACAAGCCCAGAGGCCAATATTAATCTCCCTTTTTTTCAGGGAGAATTTATAAAACCAAAAAAATAAATAAATAGGCTTTCTATGGCCCACTATTTGTGAGAGAGATGGCACACTCAGGACTGGCACACAAGCCCAAAGGCCAATATTAATCTCCCACTGTATTTTTATCAGGGAGAATTTATACACCCCACAAAAAAAAATACAGAAAAATGAAAAGGCTTTCTATGGCCCACTATGTGAGAGAGATGGCACACACAGGGATGGCACTCTAGCAGAAATGCCAAATTGCCAATCTTAATCTCCCACCAAAAAAAAAAAAAAAAAAAAAACAGGGAATGTCCTACAATTACTATCTCCCTGCCTGCAGTAATCTCAGCCAGGTATGGCAGGCAGCTACTATCTCCCTGCCTGCAGTAATCTCAGCCAGGTATGGCAGGCAGCAATAAGGAGTGGACTGATGCACAAATGAAATAAAAAGTGTGGACAAACAAAAAAGATAGCTGTGCAGAAAGGAAGGAACAAGAGGATTTGTGCTTTGAAAAAAGCAGTTGGTTTGCACAGCGGCGTACACACAGCAATGCAGCTATCAGGGAGCCTTCTAGGGCAGCCCAATGAGCTACAGCGCTGAGGGGAAAAAAAAAAAAAAAAAAACTTCCACTGTCCCTGCACACCGAGGGTGGTGTTGGACAGTGCAAATCGCTGCAGCACAAGCGGTTTTGTGGTTAATGGACCCTGCCTAACGCTATCCCTGCTTCTGACAAAGCGGCAGCAACCTCTCCCTAAGCTCAGATCAGCAGCAGTAAGATGGCGGTCGGCGGGAACGCCTCTTTATAGCCCCTGTGACGTCGCAGACAGCAAGCCAATCACTGCAATGCCCTTCTCTAAGATGGTGGGGACCAGGACCTATGTCATCACGCTGCCCACACTCTGCGTTTACCTTCATTGGCTGAGAAATGGCGCTTTTCGCGTCATTGAAACGCGACTTTGGCGCGAAAGTCGCGTACCGCATGGCCGACCCCGCACAGGGGTCGGATCGGGTTTCATGAAACCCCGACTTAGCCAAAAGTCGGCGACTTTTGAAAATGTTCGACCCGTTTCGCTCAACCCTAGTTGTCATCTTTCCCACAGGTACCAGATACAACTTCAGCCATGGTTCTCAGTATAGGTGGCATGTCCCTCTGTTTGGCTTTCCTAGCCATAGGGAATCTTCCTCACCATAGCAGTATATCCAGATTGCAATACCTTCCACCCCATTTAGTCTGAGTTCATCTTTCATCTTTTCCTGTAGCTTCACTAGCTGTGTGCCCTTGGCCCCAGACGTTCATTTTGAGGTTGCCCCTGGCTGTTAGACGGAATCACGGAAGGGTGTTAACAGGGATCCACTGCCCCAAGTAGCTCACATTGTCTCTAGCAGCTTGAGTTCTGCTATTTACTCACTGCTGCCTTCGCATTGACTGTCCTGTAACTTCAAGAAAATTGACATGCATGTTCACTGCAGTTAGCTAATTAAGTAGAAAGTCAAACCAGGATAGTGTTTGCCATAAGACAACATGGCATACACTACAATGATGGATTCAAAACTGGGTGTCATCAAAAAGGTGAGGAGTACAAGGAAAATGCACAGTGCCTACATTGAAATATGGTGGTGGCAGTGTGCTTATGTGGGATTATATGAGTGCTGCTGGTACATTTGATTGATGATATTATCAATTCCCTTATCTACTACTTTACATTGAAAGAGAAGAGCTCCCATCACTCCATGCCCTTGGTAGATGTGCACTTTTCCAACATAATAATGACCTAAAACACACAGCGAAGCCCACCGTTGCACTTGTACATGTAGTGTACATGTGGCTTTGGTGCCATTTTGTTAATGTAATAGCGTAGTGATCAGATAGTTAGCTAGGCGGTTTATTCTCAGCTAGTTCAGATAGATAGGATCCTGTGTCAAATCTGCCTTCCAACATATAAATCTGGAGTACTAATTCTGTGGTGCAACCACAAGTAGTCACTTCAGCATATGAATCCATAGTGCTACTGATTCTGTGGAACAGCAACCAGTCACCACTTCAGCATATAAATCCTATGTACTAATTGTGTGGTCCAGCCATCAGTCCACATTTCAGGACATAAATCCTTTGTGCTAATTGTGTGGTCCAGCCACCAGTCCTCATTTCAGAATATATAAATCCTATCTGCTAATTGTGTGGTCCAGCCACCAGTCCACATTTCAGGATATACATCCTTTGTGCTAAATGTGTGGTCCAGCCACCAGTCCTCATTTCAGAATATATAAATCCTATGTGCTAATTGTGTGGTCCAGCCACCAGTCCACATTTCAGGATATACATCCTTTGTGCTAAATGTGTGGTCCAGCCACCAGTCCTCATTTCAGAATATATAAATCCTATGTGCTAATTGTGTGGTCCAGCCACTAATCCACATTTCAGGATAAACATCCTTTGTGCTAATTGTGTGGTCCAGCCACCAGTCCACATTTCAAAATATATAAATCCTATCTGCTAAATGTGTGGTCCAGCCACCAGTCCACATTTCAGGATATACATCCTTTGTGCTAAATGTGTGGTCCAGCCACCAGTCCACATTTCAGGATATATAAATCCTATGTGCTAATTGTGTGGTCCAGCCACCAGTCCACATTTCAGAATATATAAATCCTATGTGCTAATTGTGTGGTCCAGCCACCAGTCCACATTTCAGAATATATAAATCCTATGTGCTAATTGTGTGGTCCAGCCATCAATCCACATTTCAGAATATATAAATCCTATGTGCTAGTTGTGTGGTCCAGCCACAAGTCCACATTTCAGGATATACATCCTTTGTGCTAAATGTGTGGTCCAGCCACCAGTCCTCATTTCAGAATATATGAATCCTATGTGCTAATTGTGTGGTCCAGCCACCAGTCCACATTTCAGAATATATAAATCATATGTGCTAATTGTGTGGTCCAGCCACCAGTCCACATTTCAGAATATATAAATCCTATCTGCTAATTGTGTGGTCCAGCCACAAGTCCACATTTCAGGATATACATCCTTTGTGCTAAATGTGTGGTCCAGCCACCAGTCCACATTTCAGAATATATAAATCCTATGTGCTAATTGTGTGGTCCAGCCACCAGTCCACATTTCAGAATATATAAATCCTATCTGCTAATTGTGTGGTCCAGTCACAAGTCCACATTTCAGGATATACATCCTTTGTGCTAATTGTGTGGTCCAGCCACCAGTCCTCATTTCAGAATATATGAATCCTATGTGCTAATTGTGTGCTCCAGCCACCAGTCCACATTTCAGAATATATAAATCCTATGTGCTAATTGTGTGGTCCAGCCACCAGTCCACATTTCAGAATATATAAATCCTTTGTGCTAAATGTGTGGTCCAGCCACCAGTCCACATTTCAGAATATATAAATCCTATGTGCTAATTGTGTGGTCCAGCCACCAGTCCACATTTCAGAATATATAAATCCTATCTGCTAATTGTGTGGTCCAGCCACAAGTCCACATTTCATGATATACATCCTTTGTGCTAAATGTGTGGTCCAGCCACCAGTCCTCATTTCAGAATATATGAATCCTATGTGCTAATTGTGTGGTCCAGCCACCAGTCCACATTTCAGAATATATAAATCCTATGTGCTAATTGTGTGGTCCAGCCACCAGTCCACATTTCAGAATATATAAATCCTATCTGCTAATTGTGTGGCCCAGCCACAAGTCCACATTTCAAGATATACATCCTTTGTGCTAAATGTGTGGTCCAGCCACCAGTCCACATTTCAGAATATATAAATCCTATGTGTTAATTGTGTGGTCCAGCCACCAGTCCACATTTCAGGATATAAATCCTATGTGCTAATTGTGTGGTCCTGCCACCAGTCCACATTTCAGGATATAAATCCTTTGTGCTAATTGTGTGGTCCAGCCACCAGTCCACATTTCAGCATATAAATCGTTTGTGCTAATTCTGTGATCCATACACACTATATCGGCAAAAAAAATACTGATAGTTAATTTACTGACAGGTGACTGACAGGTTTGGGCCTAGGGTTGTGAAACAGCTAGTTAAAAGAGGGGAAGGGTACATCCAACTTGATTGGGAAAAAGCAAGGTCGTGGTGGAAGTGGGAATAGGTGTGGTGTTTGAGGTGTCTTCTGTTATAGACAAATATTTAAATTTTTTACCCATCAGTCCCGAACAACTGCTGCAATTTTTTTGCCTTTCTCAAAAATTCTTATTTGTTTAACTATTTGTATTGAATAACAAAAGTAATGGATTTTTGTCTATTATATTAATTTTTTAAAGTATTTTTCTATATGTTGATGCAGGCATATAACACGTGATCCGTTTTCCCAACCCCATGGTGTTTGGTGTCCTCATTTGATTTTTTTATGTATTTAATAATCTCTTTATTTATATAGCACCAACATATTCCACAGCACTTTAAAGTTTTTTGCACACATTATCATCGATGTCCCCGATGGGGCTCACAATCTAAATTCCCTATCAGTATGTCCTTGGAATGTGGCGGAAACCGGAGTCCCTGGAGGAAACCCACACAAACACGGGGAGAACATACAAACTCCTTGCAAATGTTGTCCTTGGTGGGATTTGAACCCAGGACTCCAGCGCTGCAGTGCTAACCACTGAGCCACCGTGCTGCTACACTACTTGTAAGAAAGTTTGTCACTTCACATATGGTTATTCTGAGGAAGGAGTCAGTTTTGACTTTGAAACGCGTTGACAATAAACCACTATCCATTTATCTCGTCTTCAGATCCTTTTAGGAATCAGCAGCGCATTTGAAGTCCAGAATTCATCAGTGGATGATGCAGCAGCTGAAAACTAGAGTTGAGCGACCTTGACCTTTTTAGAGTCGAGCCGGGTTTTGCGAAACCCGACTATGTCCAAAGTCGGGTCGAGTGAAATCGGCCGATTATGACGTAAAGTCGGGATCGACCGAAACACGAAACCCAATGCAAGTCAATGGGGCAGCATAGTCGGCAGTGAGTGGGGGCCAGGAAAACACCTAGAGTGCCCATTTTAATGTCAAAACCATCCATTCTTCTTAATGAAGCTTGTCAAGCGTAATTTACCTTATAATAATTGGAAGGCATTTGAAATTGGGGGTCATTTGGCTAAAGTTGTGGGGGGTAGGGCTGGTTCAAGTAATTAGTGGGCCCAGGAAATCTGGACCACGTCACGGCAGTGGAGCAGGGAGAGGTAAGTATTTCAACTTTGCAAGTGCTGTGAACCTGAGCAAGCAGGGGGGGCCCACTCGTTGGCATTGGCACTGGCACAGGGCCCCTCAAAGTACAGCGGTGTGTTTGCACGGCGGGGGCGCCTCCCACCGGCAGCAACACTTTTGCGTACTATGAGAGGCCCTGTGCCAGTGACGTCGCCAACTAGTATTCCTCCCCCCACCTGATGAAGGAACCTGCACTTTCATCTGTACCTTCCTCTTTGTCCCCGTGTAAGGTGGTATGGTATGCGGGAAGAGCAACCTGACTTTCAGCAGGGTCACAATGTTGTTGTGTAGCGTGCACGGGGAATGTTGCGTTATGGGTCAATGTACCAGCAGACTCATCTATCACTGGCTGGGCAATGGGCACGATGAAGTGGAAACACAGATATAGGCCCAAAGAAGAAAGTGGGCTAAATGCAGTTCAAAATTGGTAACACAGGAATAACCAGGGGGCATTGCAGTGGAGGACAACTGGAATGAGAGGCTGACACAGAGAGTAGGGCCAAATCAGTAAGTAGTCGAAATGCAGTTCAAAATTGGCAACCGTAGTAAACAGGCGGCACAGCTTTGTTCAGTGGAGGAGAACAGCAAGGAGTGGCAGACACCGATAGTAGGCCCCAAACCAACTAGTACGCCAAATGCAGTTGTTCCATTTAACCACAATTTAATGAGAGCCTGAAGATAGAAGCTCAGGAAAGGCAACCTGGGGAACACCTTGGAGTGTAACACACCATCTCTCTCCACCCCATACCCATTTTGTATGGCCTAATGCAGTGTACTTTTCTACAACTACTAAACGAGAGTCGGAAGACCGAAGCAATGGCAAGGAAACCTGGGGAACACCTTAGAGTGTAACACACCCTCTCTCTACACCCCATACCCAATTTGAAGGTCTAATGCAGTGTAGTTTCCAAGAACTACTAAACGAGAGCCGGAAGATCGAAGCTCAGGAAAGGCAACCTGGGGAACACCTTGGAGTGTAACACACCCTCTCGCTACACCCCATACCCAATTTGAAGGCCTAATGCAGCGTAGTTTCCAACAACTACTAAACGAGAGCCGGAAGATCGAAGCTCAGGAAAGGCAACCTGGGGAACACCTTGGAGTGTAACAAACCCTCTCTCTACACCCCATACCCAATTTGTAGGCCTAATGCAGCGTAGTTTCCGACAACTACTAAACGAGAGCCGGAATATCGAAGCTCAGGAAAGGCAACCTGGGGAACACCTTGGAGTGTAACACACCCTCTCTCTACACCCCATACCCAATTTGTAGGCCTAATGCAGCGTAGTTTCCGATAACTACTAAACGAGAGCCGGAATATCGAAGCTCAGGAAAGGCAACCTGGGGAACACCTTGGAGTGTAACACACCCTCTCTCTACACCCCATACCCAATTTGAAGGCCTAATGCAGTGTAGTTTCCAAGAACTACTAAACGAGAGCCGGAAGATCGAAGCTCAGGAAAGGCAACCTGGGGAACACCTTGGAGTGGAACACACCATCTCTCTACACCCCATACCCAATTTGAAGGCCTAATGCAGCGTAGTATCCAACAACTACTAAACGAGAGCCGGTAGATCGAAGCTCAGGAAAGGCAACCTGGGGAACACCTTGGAGTGTAACACAACGTCTCTCTACACCACGGAAGGGATGATTCTTAGGAAGGAAGGCTGTTGGAAATAAGCATTGCGCGTCCGAGGGTGATTAGATTCTTATTAGGTATATACTCACCCTCGGACGCGCCCTGCTTCTTTATTTGGAATGAATGTTTATTTGCAATGTGGTGTTGACTTTCTCTATTATTTTGGTAATTAATGATTTTATTATTTTCATTATTTTGCATCTTCTCGGCAATAATATAAAGAAGACGCGACAGGACAACACTCGGTGGATGCCATATGTGTGTTTTCAATTTAAAAAACCTTTCAGTTAACTACTTGCAGGAGAAAGTAATTGTAGCTGGTGGCCATTTTTAGTACTGTACCAGATTTTAGCTGTTTGTTTGTTTTTAATGTCAAAATGTCTGCATTTGATATCTCACCAGTATTTTCTTTTTTATAAGCAAAATCCTTTTTTTTTTATTTTATGATGTTGGTTCAAGGGGTACACGGGCAGCAGTAGACAGGTCAGTGGAGGCCTAGTGGAAGGAGGGACCGCAGACAGGCTTCGAAGCCCTAACATAATAAATTGGGCTGCCTGTAGGCAATTTAAAATTGGTTCCAGGGGAACACGGGCAGCAGTAGACAGGTCAGTGGAGGCCTAGAGGAAGGAGGGACCGCAGATGCGCCAATGTTTCCCCCATACCAAATTTGTAGGCCTAATGCAGTGTAGTTTCCAACAACTACTAAACGAGAGCCGGAATTTCGAAGCTCAGGAAAGGCAACCTGGGGAACACCTTGGAGTGTAACACACCCTCTCTCTACACCCCATACCCAATTTGAAGGCCTAATGCAGTGTAGTTTCCAACAACTACTAAACGAGAGCCGGAATATCGAAGCTCAGGAAAGGCAACCTGGGGAACACCTTGGAGTGTAACACACCCTCTCTCTACACCCCATACCCAATTTGAAGGCCTAATGCAGTGTAGTTTCCAAGAACTACTAAACGAGAGCCGGAAGATCGAAGCTCAGGAAAGGCAACCTGGGGAACACCTTGGAGTGTAACACAACGTCTCTCTACACGACGGAAGGGCTGATTCTTAGGAAGGAAGGCTGTTGGAAATAAGCATTGCGCGTCCGAGGGTGATTAGATTCTTATTAGGTATATACTCACCCTCGGACGCGCCCTGCTTCTTTATTTGGAATGAATGTTTATTTGCAATGTGGTGTTGACTTTCTCTATTATTTTGGTAATTAATGATTTTATTATTTTCATTATTTTGCATCTTCTCGGCAATAATATAAAGAAGACGCGACAGGACAACACTCGGTGGATGCCATATGTGTGTTTTCAATTTAAAAAAACTTTCAGTTAACTACTTGCAGGAGAAAGTAATTGTAGCTGGTGGCCATTTTTAGTACTGTACCAGATTTTAGTTGTGTGTTTGTTTTTAATGTTAAAATGTCTGCATTTGATATCTCACCAGTATTTTCTTTTTTATAAGCAAAATACTTATTTTTATATTTTCTGATGTTGGTTCCAGGGGTACACGGCCAGCAGTGCCCTGGTCAGTGTAGTAGTAGTTGAAAGAATGGACCGCAGACAGGCATCGAAGGCCTAAAATAAAAACACATGGCTGTAGGCAATTTTAAATTGGTTCCAGGGGTACACGGACAGCAGTGGTGTGGTCAGTGGAGGCCTAGTGGAAGGAGTGACCGCAGACAGGCATCGAAGGCCTAAAATAATAACACATGGCTGTAGGCAATTTTAAATTGGTTCCAGGGGTACACGGGCAGCAGTGACCTGGTCAGTGTAGTAGTAGTTGAAAGAATGGACCGCAGACAGGCATCGAAGGCCTAAAATAAAAAAATTGGGCTGGCTGTAGGCAATTTTAAATTGGTTCCAGGGGTACACGGGCAGCAGTGGTGTGGTCAGTGGAGGCCTAGTGGAAGGAGTGACCGCAGACAGGCATCGAAGGCCTAAAATAATAACACATGGCTGTAGGCAATTTTAAATTGGTTCCAGGGGTACACGGACAGCAGTGGTGTGGTCAGTGGAGGCCTAGTGGAAGGAGTGACCGCAGACAGGCATCGAAGGCCTAAAATAATAACACATGGCTGTAGGCAATTTTAAATTGGTTCCAGGGGTACACGGGCAGCAGTGACCTGGTCAGTGTAGTAGTAGTTGAAAGAATGGACCGCAGACAGGCATCGAAGGCCTAAAATAAAAAAATTGGGCTGGCTGTAGGCAATTTTAAATTGGTTCCAGGGGTACACGGACAGCAGTGGTGTGCTCAGTGGAGGCCTAGTGGAAGGAGTGACCGCAGACAGGCATCGAAGGCCTAAAATAATAACACATGGCTGTAGGCAATTTTAAATTGGTTCCAGGGGTACACGGACAGCAGTGGTGTGGTCAGTGGAGGCCTAGTGGAAGGAGTGACCGCAGACAGGCATCGAAGGCCTAAAATAAAAACACATGGCTGTAGGCAATTTTAAATTGGTTCCAGGGGTACACGGACAGCAGTGGTGTGGTCAGTGGAGGCCTAGTGGAAGGAGTGACCGCAGACAGGCATCGAAGGCCTAAAATAATAACACATGGCTGTAGGCAATTTTAAATTGGTTCCAGGGGTACACGGACAGCAGTGGTGTGGTCAGTGGAGGCCTAGTGGAAGGAGTGACCGCAGACAGGCTTCCAAGGCCTAACATAACAAACTTGGGCTGGCTGTAGGCACTTTTAAATTGGTTCCAGGGGTACACGGGCAGCAGTGGTCTGGTCAGTGGAAGTCTAGTGGAAGGAGTGACCGCAGACAGGCTTCCAAGGCCTAACATAACAAACTTGGGCTGGCTGTAGGCACTTTTAAATTGGTTCCAGGGGTACACGGGCAGCAGTGGTCTGGTCAGTGGAAGTCTAGTGGAAGGAGTGACCGCAGACAGGCTTCGAAGGCCTAACATAACAAAATTGGGCTGGCTGTAGGCACTTTAAATTGGTTCCAGGGGTACATGGGCAGCAGTGTATGGTCAGTGGAAGTCTAGTGGAAGGAGTGACGGCAGACAGTCTTCGAAGGCCTAACATAACAAAATTGGGCTGACTGTAGGCACTTTTAAATTGGTTCCAGGGTAACACGGCCAGCAGTGCCCTGGTCAGTGTAGTAGTAGTTGAAAGAATGGACCGCAGACAGGCATCGAAGGCCTAAAATAAAAACACATGGCTGTAGGCAATTTTAAATTGGTTCCAGGGGTACACGGACAGCAGTGGTGTGGTCAGTGGAGGCCTAGTGGAAGGAGTGACCGCAGACAGGCATCGAAGGCCTAAAATAATAACACATGGCTGTAGGCAATTTTAAATTGGTTCCAGGGGTACACGGACAGCAGTGGTGTGGTCAGTGGAGGCCTAGTGGAAGGAGTGACCGCAGACAGGCTTCCAAGGCCTAACATAACAAAATTGGGCTGACTGTAGGCACTTTTAAATTGGTTCCAGGGTAACACGGCCAGCAGTGCCCTGGTCAGTGTAGTAGTAGTTGAAAGAATGGACCGCAGACAGGCATCGAAGGCCTAAAATAAAAACACATGGCTGTAGGCAATTTTAAATTGGTTCCAGGGGTACACGGACAGCAGTGGTGTGGTCAGTGGAGGCCTAGTGGAAGGAGTGACCGCAGACAGGCATCGAAGGCCTAAAATAATAACACATGGCTGTAGGCAATTTTAAATTGGTTCCAGGGGTACACGGACAGCAGTGGTGTGGTCAGTGGAGGCCTAGTGGAAGGAGTGACCGCAGACAGGCTTCCAAGGCCTAACATAACAAAATTGGGCTGACTGTAGGCACTTTTAAATTGGTTCCAGGGTAACACGGCCAGCAGTGCCCTGGTCAGTGTAGTAGTAGTTGAAAGAATGGACCGCAGACAGGCATCGAAGGCCTAAAATAAAAACACATGGCTGTAGGCAATTTTAAATTGGTTCCAGGGGTACACGGACAGCAGTGGTGTGGTCAGTGGAGGCCTAGTGGAAGGAGTGACCGCAGACAGGCATCGAAGGCCTAAAATAATAACACATGGCTGTAGGCAATTTTAAATTGGTTCCAGGGGTACACGGGCAGCAGTGACCTGGTCAGTGTAGTAGTAGTTGAAAGAATGGACCGCAGACAGGCATCGAAGGCCTAAAATAAAAAAATTGGGCTGGCTGTAGGCAATTTTAAATTGGTTCCAGGGGTACACGGGCAGCAGTGGTGTGGTCAGTGGAGGCCTAGTGGAAGGAGTGACCGCAGACAGGCATCGAAGGCCTAAAATAATAACACATGGCTGTAGGCAATTTTAAATTGGTTCCAGGGGTACACGGGCAGCAGTGACCTGGTCAGTGTAGTAGTAGTTGAAAGAATGGACCGCAGACAGGCATCGAAGGCCTAAAATAAAAAAATTGGGCTGGCTGTAGGCAATTTTAAATTGGTTCCAGGGGTACACGGACAGCAGTGGTGTGGTCAGTGGAGGCCTAGTGGAAGGAGTGACCGCAGACAGGCATCGAAGGCCTAAAATAATAACACATGGCTGTAGGCAATTTTAAATTGGTTCCAGGGGTACACGGACAGCAGTGGTGTGGTCAGTGGAGGCCTAGTGGAAGGAGTGACCGCAGACAGGCTTCCAAGGCCTAACATAACAAACTTGGGCTGGCTGTAGGCACTTTTAAATTGGTTCCAGGGGTACACGGGCAGCAGTGGTCTGGTCAGTGGAAGTCTAGTGGAAGGAGTGACCGCAGACAGGCTTCCAAGGCCTAACATAACAAAATTGGGCTGGCTGTAGGCACTTTAAATTGGTTCCAGGGGTACATGGGCAGCAGTGTATGGTCAGTGGAAGTCTAGTGGAAGGAGTGACGGCAGACAGTCTTCGAAGGCCAAACATAACAAAATTGGGCTGACTGTAGCCACTTTTAAATTGGTTCCAGGGTAACACGGCCAGCAGTGCCCTGGTCAGTGTAGTAGTAGTTGAAAGAATGGACCGCAGACAGGCATCGAAGGCCTAAAATAAAAACACATGGCTGTAGGCAATTTTAAATTGGTTCCAGGGCTACACGGACAGCAGTGGTGTGGTCAGTGGAGGCCTAGTGGAAGGAGTGACCGCAGACAGGCATCGAAGGCCTAAAATAATAACACATGGCTGTAGGCAATTTTAAATTGGTTCCAGGGGTACACGGACAGCAGTGGTGTGGTCAGTGGAGGCCTAGTGGAAGGAGTGACCGCAGACAGGCTTCCAAGGCCTAACATAACAAAATTGGGCTGACTGTAGGCACTTTTAAATTGGTTCCAGGGTAACACGGCCAGCAGTGCCCTGGTCAGTGTAGTAGTAGTTGAAAGAATGGACCGCAGACAGGCATCGAAGGCCTAAAATAAAAACACATGGCTGTAGGCAATTTTAAATTGGTTCCAGGGGTACACGGACAGCAGTGGTGTGGTCAGTGGAGGCCTAGTGGAAGGAGTGACCGCAGACAGGCATCGAAGGCCTAAAATAATAACACATGGCTGTAGGCAATTTTAAATTGGTTCCAGGGGTACACGGACAGCAGTGGTGTGGTCAGTGGAGGCCTAGTGGAAGGAGTGACCGCAGACAGGCTTCCAAGGCCTAACATAACAAAATTGGGCTGGCTGTAGGCACTTTTAAATTGGTTCCAGGGGTACACGGGCAGCAGTGGTCTGGTCAGTGGAAGTCTAGTGGAAGGAGTGACCGCAGACAGGCTTCCAAGGCCTAACATAACAAAATTGGGCTGGCTGTAGGCACTTTAAATTGGTTCCAGGGGTACATGGGCAGCAGTGTATGGTCAGTGGAAGTCTAGTGGAAGGAGTGACGGCAGACAGTCTTCGAAGGCCTAACATAACAAAATTGGGCTGACTGTAGGCACTTTTAAACTGGTTCCAGGGTAACACGGCCAGCAGTGGCCTGGTCAGTGTAGTAGTTGTAGAAAGAAGGGACCGCAGACAGGCTTCGAAGGCCTAACATAACAAAAATGTCAAAACAATGGTATTGTCAGTGCCAGGCATTGAAGGATGTCAGCGCCTAGACTACACATTGGTGAAGCTGTGAGAGATAATTTTGCTAGTGGTAGAGCACTGTTTGAGCTGGGGGGGGGAACTGTCTTGTGGCCGGCGTTACAGGCACAGGGCCCCTCATATTACAACGGTGTGTCTGACGTTGGGTGCGCACCACCACCGCCAGAGACACTTTATTGTACTATGAGGGACCCAGTGGCAGTGCCGTCGACCAAAAGCGGCCACACCCACCTCTTCAGACAAACAGCACTCTCAAGGGTCCAAGCGCAAAGTGGCGATAGCACGGCCCCGTGTGGGGAGTTTGGCCATTTCGTGAGGTGGAAACATGTCGTATGCTGGACAATCAGGTGAAGAAAATTACGAGATTGGAAAAGTCATTCAGAATAGTCCACAGGCAAGACCTTTTCATAGGAAAGCTAGGTGTCAGCCGGGCAGGGTGGGGCAAAAGATTTTGAAATCCAGTTGTGGTTCATTTTAATGAAGGTTAGATCATCTACATTTTGGGTAGCCAGACGAGTCCTTTTTTCTGTTAGTATTGAACCTGCAGCACTGAATACTCTTTCTGATAGGACACTAGCTGCCGGGCAAGCAAGCTCCTGCAATGCATATTCTGCCAATTCTGGCCAGGTGTCTAATTTGGATGCCCAGTAATCAAATGGGAATGACGGTTGAGGGAGAACGTCGATAAGGGATGAAAAATAGTTTGTAACCATACTGGACAAATGTTGTCTCCTGTCACTTTGAATTGATGCTGCAGTACCTGTCCTGTCTGCGGTCATAGAAAAATCACTCCACAACCTGGTCAGAAAACCCCTCTGTCCAACGCCACTTCTGATTTCTGCCCCTCTAACACCTCTGGTCTGCTGGCCCCTGGAGCTCGTGTGAGAACGATCACGGGCGCTGTGTGCAGGGAATGCCAGAAGCAAACGGTCAACAAGAGTTGATTGTTTTGTTGCTAATATTAGTTCCAAGTTCTCATGTGGCATAATATTTTGCAATTTGCCTTTATAGCGAGGATCAAGGAGGCAGGCCAACCAGTAATCGTCATCGTTCATCATTTTTGTAATGCGTGTGTCCCTTTTGAGGATACGCAAGGCATAATCCGCCATGTGGGCCAAAGTTCCCGTTGTCAAATCTGCGGTTGTGCTTGGTTGAGGGGCAGTTGCAGGCAAATCTACGTCACTTGTGTCCCTCAAAAAACCAGAACCCGGCCTTGCCACGCCACCAATTTCCCGTGCCCCCGGGAAAGCTTCCTCATTAAAAATATACTCATCCCCATCATCCTCCTCATCCTCCACCTCCTCTTCGCCCGGTACCTCGTCATGTACACTGCCCTGACCAGACAATCGCTGACTGTCATCAAGGCTTTCCTCTTCCTCTGGTGCAGACGCCTGATCCTTTATGTGCGTCAAACTTTGCATCAGCAGACGCATTAGGGGGATGCTCATGCTTATTATGGCGTTGTCTGCACTAACCAGCCGTGTGCATTCCTCAAAACACTGAAGGACTTGACACATGTCTTGAATCTTCGACCACTGCACACCTGACAACTCCATGTCTGCCATCCTACTGCCTGCCCGTGTATGTGTATCCTCCCACAAAAACATAACAGCCCGCCTCTGTTCGCACAGTCTCTGAAGCATGTGCAGTGTTGAGTTCCACCTTGTTGCAACGTCTATGATTAGGCGATGCTGGGGAAGGTTCAAAGAACGCTGATAGGTCTGCATACGGCTGGAGTGTACAGGCGAACGGCGGATATGTGCGCAAAGTCCACGCACTTTGAGGAGCAGGTCGGATAACCCCGGATAACTTTTCAGGAAGCACTGCACCACCAGGTTTAAGGTGTGAGCCAGGCAAGGAATGTGTTTCAGTTGGGAAAGGGAGATGGCAGCCATGAAATTCCTTCCGTTATCACTCACTACCTTGCCTGCCTCAAGATCTACAGTGCCCAGCCACGACTGCGTTTCTTGCTGCAAGAACTCGGACAGAACTTCCGCGGTGTGTCTATTGTCGCCCAAACACTTCATAGCCAATACAGCCTGCTGACGTATGCCAGTAGCTGCCCCATAATGGGAGACCTGGTGTGCAACAGTGGCAGGTGCGGATGGAGTGTTTGTGCGACTGCGGTCTGTGGACGAGCTCTTGCTTCTGCAGGAGGACGAGGAGGAGGAGGAGGAGGGGGTGCGAACGGCTACAGACAACTGTTTACTAGACCGTGGGCTAGGCAGAACTGTCCCAAACTTGCTGTCCCCTGTGGACCCTGAATCCACCACATTTACCCAGTGTGCCGTGATGGACACGTAACGTCCCTGGCCATGCCTACTGGTCCATGCATCTGTTGTCAGGTGCACCTTTGTGCTCACAGATTGCCTGAGTGCATGGACGATGCGCTCTTTAACATGCTGGTGGAGGGCTGGGATGGCTTTTCTGGAAAAAAAGTGTCGACTGGGTAGCTCGTAGCGTGGTACAGCGTAGTCCATCAGGTCTTTGAAAGCTTCGCTTTCAACTAACCGGTAGGGCATCATCTCTAACGAGATTAGTCTAGCTATGTGGGCGTTCAAACCCTGTGTACGCGGATGCGAGGCTAAGTATTTCCTTTTTCTAACCATAGTCTCATGTAGGGTGAGCTGGACTGGAGAGCTGGAGATCGTGGAACTAGCGGGGGTGCCGGTGGACATGGCAGACTGAGAGACGGTGGGAGATGGTATTGTTGCCGCCGGTGCCCTAGATGCAGTGTTTCCTACTACGAAACTGGTGATTCCCTGACCCTGACTGCTTTGGCCTGGCAAAGATACCTGCACAGATACAGCAGGTGGTGCGCTAAATGGTGGTCCTACACTGCCGGAAGGGATGTTGCGTTGATGACTAGCTTCATTGGCCGAGGGTGCAACAACCTTAAGGGACGTTTGGTAGTTAGTCCAAGCTTTCAAATGCATGGTGGTTAAATGTCTATGCATGCAACTAGTATTGAGACTTTTCAGATTCTGACCTCTGCTTAAGGAAGTAGAACATTTTTGACAGATGACTTTGCGCTGATCAATTGGATGTTGTTTAAAAAAATGCCAGACTGCACTCTTTCTAGCATCGGATACCTTTTCAGGCATTGCAGACTGAGCTTTAACCGGATGGCCACGCTGTCCTCCACCAGGTTTTGGCTTTGCCACGCGTTTTGGGCAAGATACGGGCCCGGCAGATGGAACCTGTGGCGATGTTGATGCCTGCTGCGGCCCCTCCTCCTCCTCTGCTTCAGAACTGCTGCCGCCTGCACCCTGTTCCCCCAATGGCTGCCAATCGGGGTCAAGAACTGGGTCATCTAATAACTCTTCTTGTACCTCCTGCGCAACTTCGTCTGTGTCACCGTGTCGTTCGGTGGTATAGCGTTCGTGATGGGGCAACATAGTCTCATCAGGGTCTGATTCTTGATCAGCACCCTGCGAGGGCAATGTTGTGGTCTGAGTCAAAGGACCAGCATAGTAGTCTGGCTGTGGCTGTGCGTCAGTGCACTCCATGTCAGATTCAATTTGTAATGGGCATGGACTGTTAACTGCTTCACTTTCTAAGCCAGGGACGGTATGTGTAAAGAGCTCCATGGAGTAACCCGTTGTGTCGCCTGCTGCATTCTTCTCTGTTGTTGTTTTTGCTGAAGAGGACAAGGAAGTGACTTGTCCCTGACCGTGAACATCCACTAACGACGCGCTGCTTTTACTTTTACCAGTTTCACGAGATGAGGCAAAAGAGCTAGAGGCTGAGTCAGCAAGATAAGCCAAAACTTGCTCTTGCTGCTCCGGCTTTAAAAGCGGTTTTCCTAATCCCAGAAAAGGGAGCGTTCGAGGCCTTGTGTAGCCGGACGACGAACCTGGCTCCACAGCTCCAGACTTAGGTGCAATATTTTTTCCCCCACGACCACCTGATGCTCCACCACTACCACTACCCTCATTACCAGCTGACAATGAACGCCCCCGGCCACGACCTCTTCCACTAGACTTCCTCATTGTTTTAAAAACGTAACCAAACTAACGTTATTTGTTGCAGTCACACAACTTACACGGTGAGCTATAACTTCAGTATGATTTAGCTACCCCTTTACAGGTTGGTGAGACCACAGCGAAAATCAGGCCCAATGTTACACACTCTTTTTT